>NC_138901.1:38341699-38941699 GCF_965194825.1 Balaenoptera physalus
GAAAGTGATGTTTTAGTTCTAAATGGTATCAGGTATCAGATGTGTGGGATTGACATGACATGGGAACTAAGAGTACAGCTCACACAGTTACGCTGATGAGCCCAGCGGGACTGGGTCGGGGATGTGGGGGAGATAGAACCCGGGAGATGGGGGCACCTGTTGATGTCAGCGGGTGTCCTGGGAGAGGCGGCCTGCACCTGGCCCTTTAGCGCTGAATCCTCAGCACGGTGTGGTCTTCACGGCGCCTGGGGTCCAGGTGAGAGTATACCTGCGCCAGACAGGCATCACTCATCGCGGAGATCGACGGGGATCCCGGCGCAGCCCTGCCTCTGTCTTCCCAGTCTGAGAGATGGGGCAAAGCGCTGCTCCTCGAGGGGATTGAGGATTAATGAGCTGACATTTGAAGACTGCTGGGGAGATGAATTGGAAGTGCTCAGTACTACTATTTCATGTGGAAGTCTGAAAATAACCTCGCTGAAGCGTTCTGATAAATAACTAAATCAGGCCAGCGAGGGAGAAATTTCAGCTGTCTAGAGAGTATTTCTCTTAAATATTTTTCTCTCACGTGGAAAGGAGGAGCGAGGGAGAGACTGCTGCAGGAGCATTCATCCCAGCGTTATCCCGCCCACGGAGGCAAGAACGTGGCGTCACGGACGTGGATGTGACGCGCGGAAGCCTTGATGCTCTAGGGATGCCCTGCTTTCTTTTGCTCCTTTAACTCCAGACCCGAGGCATTTCCAACCAAATGAAGTCCCGCCAATGTTAACTCAGCACCGCCCCCCTGCCCCCTGCCCCCCACAATGTGAACACTTTCCCAAGGTCTTCTCTGGTTTTTCTAAACTTTCCCATCCTTCAAGACCTGGCTTCATTCCATCTTCTGCTGGGAAACGGTGCTTGAAGATTTGGTTGAACGGTGATTTCTGCATCCCTCTGTTTCTGCAACTCTTTTTGCTGTGATAAGCCGCTGTTTTTGTCCTTTGGTTGTACATGTCTGTTTCAGTTCGCCTCTCCACCCGGGCCATGGGAGGCAGGAGCGGTGCCTTGGTGACCTGTGTTGGGCCTGCCGTGTGTTTGTTAATTGTCCACTGATCGTTGTTTTTTGAAGTATGGTTGATTTACAATGTTGTGTTAATTTCTGCTGTACAGCAAAGTGATTCAGTTATACGTACGTATACATTCTTTTTTATATTCTTTTCCATTATGGTGTATCACAGGATATTGAATGTACTTCCCTGTGCTATGCAGCAGGACCTTGTTGGTATCCATTCTATATATAATAGTTTGCATCTGCTCATCCCAAACTCCCAGCCCCTCCTCCCCTGCCCGCATGCCACCCTGCCTCAGCACCCACAGGTCTGTCCTCTATGTCTGTGAGTCTGTTTCTGTTTCGTAGATAGGTTCATTTGTGTCATATTTTAGATGCCACATATAAGTGATATCATATGGTATCTGTCTTTCTCTTTCTGGATTGTCCATTGATTTTTTTTTTTTTTAATTTATTTTGGCTGTGTTGGGTCTTCGTTGCCGCGTGTGGGCTTTCTCTAGTTGCGGCAAGCGGGGGCTACTCTTCATTGCAGTGCGTGGGCTTCTCATTGCGGTGGCTTCTCTTGCTGCAGAGCGTGGGCTCTAGGTGTGTGGGCTTCAGTAGTTGCAGCATGTGGGCTCAGCAGTTGTAGCTCACGGGCTCCGGAGCGCAGGCTCAGTACTTGTGGCGCACGGGCTGAGTTGCTCCGTGGCATGTGGGATTTTCCCGGACCAGGGATCGAACCCGTGTTCCCTGCACTGGCAGGCAGATTCTCAACCACTGCGCCACCAGGGAAGTCCCATGTCCATTGATTATTAAATTGGGCTGTTGTACTGCTGCTCTGTCCCTGGCGGCTTCTCTCTGTTCTCCTTCCTCCGTCTCATTCAGTGGAACCTGCAGCCTTTTGGGTGGTAGGGTTTTCTGTAGGCCTCTGGGAACTGGTCCTGGGTGGGGAGGATGTTGGGAATGGTGGCTCCATCCCCACACAGCCCTCCCATTTTTTCCTACCCTGATTAGCAAGATGCTAATAAGCCCTGGCTCCACTGGTGTCGGGTCCTCAATAATACTGAGCTCCCCACCGGATTCTTAGTTTTAAAAGTCACACAAGCTCTGAAGCTGCTCGAGCTGGCTGGGGCAGGTACACGCATCTGCAAATAACTTTAAATATATAGGTATGTGGCACGTTGCGTTCTTCTCTGGCTTCAGCCCTCAGCACATAAACTGGGATTAGGAGCAGGCAGTTTAAATCCCCTGGGTCCCCTCTCGCCCCGCTTCTGCCTCTCACCATCTCACTCACCCGCAGGTGCGGTGGACGTGCGCCCGCCACTCATCCGGCAAACAGGACGATCTGGAAGGTGGAGGAGACGCAGGGACGCAGTTCTCAGGGAACTTACCCTCCAGTGGGAGCACACCCAGTCATGCAGACAATGGGGTGCTGATCCGTGGAGCAAGGAGTGGGAGTTAACAAGCTCAGGACAGGAAGCGAATGTAACACAAGGCAGAGCAGTAACCCCCTCACTCAGATATACTGAGTTGACACCCCTTCCCCCTTTCCCCGCCGCTCCCACACAGGAACAGGGGGAAGGCTCGTTGAGCTGGAATAGTTCTCTCCTTCCTGCGTGCCCTGAGATGGGGCTCCTCAGCATTCCAGGCCACGGGGCTCCAGGCCTGTCGGCTCAGAACGATGTCACTTCTCCACGAGGGACGCTGCTTGGATCTGGCGTGCCTCGAGGAGGGAGGTTCCTTTCTGCCTCGTTCTCACGGTCGTGGCGATGCCGTTTCCTGGGGCTGCTGCAGTCTGCTAACCCCCAGCTATGCCTCTGACCCACCCTGTAACCGTGGGTGGCGGAGGTTTAAGCCCTTGACCCCTCAGCCCTAGCCAGCACTCGGGGATCTCCTCCCAATCCATTGGGGGAGGTTGGTTTCAGCCAAGACTGAGGGTGGGCCCTCTGATGTTACTCTGCCCTCCGGTTCCTTTCAGGAAAGCCCAGATGGAGGCCCGGCCCCTCCGTGGCTCACGTGGCCCAGGCTCTCACCGATTTCCCTGCCCTGCTCTCTTGGCTTAGATGTCTCCCCAGACCTGCTGCTCTAGTGCCAGGCCCATGGGGCCTCTTTGCCTGGAATGCAGTCCTGCCGTTTCCATGACAAACTGTCTGTCTCCTCTGGCCAAGTGAGTGAGTTTTCACTCTGAGTTTTCAGAGCCCTGGAGGGCAGGAATGAATGATTAAAGACTACAGATGTCTGTACGTGCCCTGCAGGGGGCTGCATCTCTCTTAGAGCTCTCCTCACATATCGTGCAGGGATTGTCTCTGCCCCCTGGACCCCCAGGAGTCAAGTCTTCCTCATTTTAAAATCATTGTACCTTTTATGGTACACTTAGTAAATATGTGTTGATTGAATGAATATGAAAAACGAATGAATGAATTCTAAAGGTAGTAGTTTGCCTCTGACAAACTCATTTCTTTCTAAGTGAGGGCTGCCCACTTGCTAGGGCCATAACTGGCCTAGGATGGAAGCCTAGGCCTCTGAAAGGTTTG
This sequence comes from Balaenoptera physalus, assembly GCF_965194825.1. NCBI lineage: Eukaryota > Metazoa > Chordata > Mammalia > Artiodactyla > Balaenopteridae > Balaenoptera > Balaenoptera physalus. Next base: position 38,345,261 of record NC_138901.1, read on the forward strand.
TAACCTGTTGGCATCTGGCTAAAGCACCTCTTCAGGTGCAGGATGGCGTAGAGGGGTCGTGACTAGCCTTGGGCTTCAGACTCAGGTCCAGAGGGTGAGTGACCTCAGTGAGTTCATTTCTTTACCACAGAACTTAGAAGCAGAAGAGCATTGCTTGGTTAAGGCTTGGCGGCAGGTAGCAGGAGCCATCTCGTGCTAGCACACGCCTGCCTGTTTCTCTGTCTTGGCTGCTTTTCCATGCTTCTGAACCCTCATGGCGGGGCTATAGCCACCCCGCGTGTGGCAGGGAGAGCTGGACGATGTTTGAGAAAGTGGCCAGCCCAGGGAGGTTGTTTCATCCTTGGTCCTGCTCGCTCAGGTAAAGCCAATCTGTCCTCTAGTTTTAATTTCACTTGGCATCAACATCAGTTGAAATAGGAAAGGCCTCAGGTACAATGAACAATATTAGACGTTTCTCCTGACCAGCTCACTGAGGCAGTGTTAATAATGGATGACAGCTATTTAGTTCTCCTTGTGTGCCAGAATGCTGCACATGAGTTAACTTCTCTTAATGTTCGTAACAGCACTGTGACGTGGGTACCAACTTAGAGGCGAAGTAACGGAGGCACAGCAAAGTTGAGTCACCTGCCCAAGGTCACACAGCTAGTGAGTGGTAGAGCCAGAATGTGAGAGCAGGGAGTTTGCCTCCAGAGTTACTGGTCTTTCCTGCTAGTCATCACTGCCGAGCTGGGACCCAGGTCCAGGTGCCCCACTAAACACTGCTTGTAGACACATGCATCACTGACAGGAGAGCCATGAGGCCTTTTTATAAACTTAGCTAGATTCCGATGGTGTCCACAGGCTGATGGGATTTGGCAAAAGACAGTACCACTGGTCCCTTCTCACATTTGCCATTTGATTTCAAATTGGTGGTGGTGGGGATCCCTTAACTCTAGTATCTCAAAGGAGCCTGACCCCCTGGGCTCTCGTAGCCTGTGGCCAGGTCCTTGTAGCCCACCTGTGATGGCCAAGGGCAGGTTCCTGAGTGCCACATAGCACCCGAAGTCTTCTGAGGCATCTTGGCCCTGGAAATTTCTGTCATTCTCTCAGAACTCCCCAGCCCTGGAGCTAAAGAGGGAGAAATTACAGATCTGAGCAGTTGAGGAGCAATTTAATGAAAAGCAAAAAGAAATGTAAATGAATTAGCCAACAATCTTCATGGGGCGTCGTCATTGGCAGAGGAGGCCGCGAGAGGAGGAGATTAAGGCTGCCTTTTATTTATTAAGTTCCGTGGTAATGGAACCCTTAGGCTTGAGGGGGTGAGGACTTCTCACAGTTTGGCATGTGGCAAGCATTTGTCTCTGTTAATTTATATGGGGAAGGGTAGTAAATCCAGGAACGCGCTGCCGGCTTCTGTGCTATTTCACAGGGGTATTTAAAGTAACAGCACCTGACAGTTTACCAGCAGCTAAGAGGTTTTTCTGCTTCAGAAAGCAAAATATTGTATGAGTTGTGCAACATGTATAAATGATTTGAAGAATTAGGGTACAGCACATAGTACAGTTTTCAGCAAAGAGCCGAAGGCTTCATCAAATCATAGAGTTCGCGAATGGAGGGCAGGCAGGGGTGGGCCTTGGGGTACAGCACAGGTGTGCCGTGTGGCCTGTCGTCCGTCTTTAATTTCCTTTTACCCTGGTCCCAATTTGAATTGCCAAAATATGTTAGATGGCGGTACATTATTTCATTTGCCTGCTTTGTAATTCCACTTTACCTCAAACAGATGAAAAACATGGCACTAAAGCAAATTGACAGCTCTTGAAATGAGAAAGATCTTTATCCTTCAGAGTGTTGATGGAGAAATAAATGAAAGAAAAACATGCTTGTTGGGTCTTGAAGCAGCTTGAATTGGTACTTTTTTTTTTAAGGGTAGATGAGGCTTTTTCCCTCTCCTTTCTATTTTCCCCTTTAGGGATTTGTGTGGCTCGGGGATTAAGTGGGAGGTTGGTTATTCTGTCAATACTCATTTGCAAAGATCTGAGTCATGGTCAGATCTTGACTCAGAGATCAGGCCAGACCTCTGAGCAGGCCAGAGGGGTCCAACCTCGGGGTCAAGAGAAAGAGGGTGGGTCTTCAGGTTGACTTCATTACATCAAAAAACCTGTCAGGCCTTATGGTTACCCCAGCCCAGATGGCATGAGGACCAACTAAAATGTCAAGTGTGCTTGCTTTTGGAGAATACCCAACTCACTCTGCCCCTGGTCACCCCATGCTGCCAAAAGCCCCAACTGACAATTATGACAAGTGTTGATAAATACATTTCCGAATCTCATAAGTAGTAATAAGTACAATTTGGTGTATGAAATATCTCAAAAGATATAAGATCTGTTTTCAAAACCTAAATGAAAGAGAGGGCCTTGATAGCTGCAAAAAGAAAAAATGGAAACTACTGGATTTGAGGCTCTTCTCTATCTGAATTGTTTTTTCTTTATCCTGCAAAAATCTTTCTGAAACTCAATCAGCAAGCACTTACTGTGTGCAGTCATTTTTATATTAGTTACTTTAGCAGGTGCTGTGGATTTGCAGAGCTGTGTATGAAGTTTCCTGAGGACCAGGGTAGATGGTGAGACAGAGGCAGTGGGGACTACCAAAACAGATACTCATGTGACACAATACTAGTTCAGAGTAGTAAAGGCCAGTGCCAAATTGGGGACACAGGTAGGGGCTAGCTCTTTCTACTATAGGTGTACCTTATTTGTGCCCACGCTATCCAAGTCAAGAGAAATTAGGGCATACTTATTTGCATTATAAACTGATCTGCCACTGAGTTTCTTGATATAATGAGCCCCCTTGTGGTTTTTAAAAAATTATTATTTTAAATGTTTATTTTTTAATAGCGTAGGACTCACAAAAAGTTGTAAAAATAGTACAAAGAACTCTTGTGTACCCTTCACCAAGCTTCCCACGATGATAATATCTCCCATAACCATACATAGCACACTGTTAAAACCAGGAAATTGATGCTGGTACATCATCGGTTTTGTGTGTGTGTGTGTATGTGCATGCGCACGCACACACACGCTATTCTTTGACATTTTGTCACGTGTAGATTCGAGTGACCATGACCACAATCGGGGTGCAGAAGTGTTCCATCACCACAAAGAAATTCCTCACGTAATGGTTTGTTCCTTCCCCCGCCCCTGACCCCCGGCAATGACTCATCTCTTCTCCATCACTATAATTTTGTCATTTTGAGAATGTTACGGAAATGGAATCATACGGCCTTTGAGATTGAGAAGTCAGTGTAATTCCCTCGAGATTCATCCACATTGAGTACCAGTGGTTTATTTCTTTTTATTCCGAGGAATATTCTACTGTAGGATGTGCCACGGTTGGCTCTGCCATTCCCCTTGCTCTCTAAAAGATAGTTTATTTGCGTACGACTCATTACAGCACAGCAAGGGACCCTTATGAGGGTGACCCTCGCTCATCCACACTGAGTTCACTAAATTGGAATTTGCGGTCATGGACATGAAGTCCGTTCCTCTGTTATCCAGCCCTCAGATCCTCGTCAAGAAACTGTGTGTGCCAAGTACTGGAGATAGCAAGGGGCAGTCATTTACCACCGACCCGAGCGCTTTCCTGTGTGTTATGTCATTACTTTCTGCTTCCCAAGGCTGGGGTGAAGGCTCCCAGTGATCATCACCCCTTTTACGCACAAGGATTCTGAGCCGCCAGAAGCCCTGCCCCTGATGGTGTGGAGGTGGACGTGGTGGATTGGGATTTGAACCCAGGACTCCTGACGCCCAGCAGGCTCCCTTGACCCCAGGGCTCAGTTTGCCCAGCATTGGTCAGAGCCAGTTTGCTCCTCTGCAGAACGACTGGCCTGGACGCATATCTTTTTGGTCCTTTCCAGCTCAGATATTCATGATCCTTTCTGAACAAGAAGTAACTTTGCTGAGTGACGGAGTCCTTTAGCCTCTGTTGCCGCAAGTGAACTTTGTTCCCAGCATCATTCTGTTTCTATTAGCCATTATTTGAAGACACTTTGGGAATTTAAAAGTAACAATGTAGAATTCCTTTAAAAAAATCGTCTGTTGTTTAGACCTTCCTTCCTTCTGCTGATATTTGATGGAGCGTTTGACCCAGGACTTTAGGGGGTGACTTTAGGGACCAGGGTGCCGAGGAGACTGGCCCTCACATGGCCAGAAGGGGAAGGAGCAGGAGCTTCCTGAGATGCCTTTAAGCCCCATTAAGAAGTTTTGGGGTGGGTGGTGCTTGGTGCCCTGATTCAGATGCCTGATGCCGTGCAGTTTGCAGGATTCTGCCGTGTGCCAGAACTGGGCTTCAGATCAGAGGAAGCTGTTATTTCAGGCATCTAAGCGCTGCTGCTCCTGAATTCAACTGAGGGATGGGCCAGAGATGCTCTGAGTCTTTGAAGCTCCAGAAAGGGTTCAAAGGAGCCTTGGAGAAGGGATTCCTGTACCAGGGGGGAAGGGGAGAGGTGACCTCTGGGTCACCTCTAATTCCTGAGGATTGATTCCGAGATAAATGGAACCTCCGTCTTCGGCTTCAGGCATTCATTACAAGCCCCGCTGAATCCCTCAGAATCACAGGCTGGTGGAGAGCGAAGGGGGACCGTTCCTATGACCTCTGGCAGATCACCTCCCCCTCCTCAGGTGCAATCCAGGAGAGAGGGGGTGCTTTGGAATCTGATAGACCCATCTACCTCCCATCCCAGTGACGGAGTGGTAGGCAGGCACCATGGCATGGGGGTGTCAGAAAGGCCAAAGGTCATTTTAAACCCAAATTCTCTTCATCCATGCTCTGCAACCAACTCTTTGTGTCGGCCAGACAGGAGAGCCTTGATAAGTATGGGTTAATGAATAAATGTGTCACCTTGGCAAAACTCTCCCTCTGCCTCCTTCTCCATCCTCGTCAGCCAGTCTGTTAAAGGGGGCAGGATAGACCGTGCCTGAAGGCCTGTCCCAGAGGGTCCACAGCCCTGGCCTTTCCAAGGTGCAGGCAAGCCCTCCATCGCATCATCAAGCCACACCGTTTACCCTCCCTATCCTCCAGGCTGCAGGAAAATGCAAATAGCCCGAGGGACTGAAATCAGGCTGGGAGCCTAGACTCTCCAAGCCTGCAAAACTCCGTTCTCCCCTGTCCCTCCCCGGTCCCTGCCCGAGCGTATGGCTGCAGCTATGCTTGTCACCGTTCGAGATTGCATTGGCCACAGGAGATGTGGATGATTTTTCCATTTGGTCCTGATGTTTATTTCATGCCCATCAATATCAGCCCATATGAGGACAGATGAGGTGGTTATTTACAGGCTGTGCATTTTCACACTTGGTAATTATAAACCCTTCCCCTGTTTGGTCAGAGTCTTGGAGATCTATTTTGGCAATTAGCAGTTTAGTATTTGTTTAATGGGAATGCAAGAGAGTGTTACGGCACATCAGCGCTCCACTAATGATTTGCCTGTCTCCTCCGGAGCTGGCAGGTTTGGGCCTTTTTCGCGGTAGGGGGAGGCCTGATGGGGAGAGGCTGGGGTGGGGGGAGGCACATTAGGAAGCCTGCCTGCCCATCGCCCACCCACGGCACACACTCGCGTGCCTGCACGCACACACGCGCTCACAACCGGTGTTGCACACGGGCCGGGGATTTCCAGAGCCCAGCAGCCGCCACGCAAAGGCGCCTCGCACGAGAGGCCGTGAGGCCAGATGCCATTTCCACGTGACAGCTGTCAAGCCTGTCGGAACCAACTGCTTCTCCTCCAGCAGCTTGTGCCCGGCCTCTGTCTGTGTCCCTTTCCCACCGCCTCCCTTCCTTCGCAGCCTTCTGTCTCATCCCGGCTGGGGTGTCCCCAGAGAGAGCCTCTTGCCCCGCCCTCTGGGGTAACGCCGGCCCTGGGCTTTGCCCGCACAGCCAGGGCCCCCAACTCCACCCGAGGCTGTACCGGCAGACTCTTACTTCCCTTGCTCGGTTTTGAGATGGTGCCCCCCGGGGCTGCTCCCCCAGGGACGCGCTGGTTTCATTAGTGGCTGTCCCTGGATGTGACCCATTGGCAGCGGGAAGTTGCACAGTGTTGGGTGCAGTTCCCCCCACTTAACTGCGTGGGTTATGTGTGTACGTGTGCACAGGCGTGTGTGTAGGTGCACACATGCGGGGATTGCCAGGGCTGGGGCAGTGACTTGCAATAAACGTTATGATGAGAGTATCCTGTGTGTCAGGCCCTCACCACCACCACCTGAAGGCTTCCCAACAACTCCGGGGGGCGAGGCTTCCCAACAACTCCGGGGGGCGAGGCTTCCCAACAACTCCGGGGGGCGAGGCTTCCCAACAACTCCGGGGGGCGAGGCTTCCCAACAACTCCGGGGGGCGAGGCTTCCCAACAACTCCGGGGGGCGAGGCTTCCTAACAACTCTGGGGGGCGAGGCTTCCCAACAACTCCGGGGGGCGCGCTCACTCAGCATTCTTAGGGCTCGTGTGCAGCACGGATTCTGGTGGCCTGAGCCCTGGACTGAGTTCTGGGACCCCTCTGCCAGTTCCAGCCCTGCCACCAGCTTGCTCGGTGACCAAAGAGCGGACAAGTGAGCTCTAGGCTTTTTGAGGTTGCCCATCTAGAAGGAAGAGACCCCTCAGCCTCCTTTTCTCTTTGCTTCTCTCTCTGACCATTCCCTCCTCTCCTGAGCCTGCTGGAGGTGATGTACAGCTATCTGCTTGGCTACCTCATCACCTCTCTTAACTTTTTGGGAGAGTTTTAAGGCAGTGTTTGTCGGTTCACTCAGGAGACAACAGAGCTGTGCTGAGCCCTAGGGATTCAAAAAATAGAACCCAGTTAAGGGAGACCAGTAGAAAGATGTAGGGATGCATCTGGTCTTAAATCCCGGCTCCATCATTTGCTGCACGTGTGATCCTAGGCAAGTCACTTAATCGCAATGAGCCACAATTTCCTTACCTATATAATGGGTGTGATAATATCTACCTCAGAGCTATTGTGATAATTAAATGAGCTTTGCAAATTGCCTATGAAGCTCCAGTAAATGGTAGCTATTACAGTAATCATTATTTCGGGGGGAACAGACATTTCATAGCCCAGAGCCTGATATTTACGTGGGGAATCAGAATCCCTGAGCAGGAGGTTTTGCCTGCCTTTATGTAAGTAAAATATCTGAATCTCCAGAATAGAGTCGTTTGGAGATCCCACACCCTTTGTCAAGTATCTATTTTATAAATTCACAACTGCTATCTGATGAACACCAGGGTTTGCGTTTCTGTTTTGTTTTGTTTAAGTTAAATGGGAAAATGGAATGACCCCACAAGAATTAAAAAAGAGTAAAAAAATAGGGCCAGTAAAGAGTAGAAAAAATAGGGCCAGTAAAGACGAGTCTTGCCAAATGGGGATTGAACATTCTGGCCACAGTTAGACTTAGGAGCCTTCTATGAAGAGTTTAGGAAATGTACTTAATGCCACTGAATTGTTTATCAAAAAGTGGTTAAACTGGCAAATTTTATGTCTATTTTACAACCAAAAAAGAGAAACTAAGCAGACTGTCTGTCTTGTTACTTAATTAAGGCATGGGCGTGAGTTAAAATAGACAAGCTTTCAGGTGGATGCAGACTAGAAATTTTTGAGACTTGGAATGAAGGAAGAAGTGCCTAGTGGCAGCAGCTGCAAAACCACTCAGACCGCGCCTCTGTTGCCGCAGCCTTCCAGGAGTAAGTGCACAGAGCTGGGGCGCTGAGCGGCTCGGGTGCCTGCAGCCAGGCGTACCAGAACCTGAGCCCCGGCAGGCAGGCGGGGCTGGCCGGCTGAGATTTGGACTCAGGAGACCAGCCGCTGAGTCCTGGGGGCGCAGTCCCCGCCATCTCCAGAACCACGAGGGAGGAAACTGCGGCTCAGAGAATTTGTAATAATCCCTGTCTTCTGGGGTTGTGTGAGGACCGAAGCAGTAATACATGTGAAAATATTGATGGTCGTGAAAAAAACCCCAGTGATGTCTTTAGGTTTCTTCAAGTCCTGTGTTCAGTTTTTGGCCCTTCTCAGCTCCTTCCAGAACAGAACTTTGGCTCTCTTTTCCTAAGACCAAGACAAGGTGAGGAGACGCCCCCAAAAGCCACCTGTGGCAAAGGGTCTGCGAATCTGGCAGGGGACAAACAGCCAGTCTTCAGGCAGCTGAAGATCCAGGTAAAGCCCCTTTTATTTAGGGCCCATCTCCACACACATACACTGCGATTAAGGCTCAGCTCAGCTGGATTTAGCCATTTAGATCAGTGGTTCTCAGCCTTGGCTGCACCCTGGAATCCCTGGGGGAGCTTTAAACACTCCTCTGCCATCCCCACCCGCTCCTGAGTGCTGATTTCACCGGTCAGCGTGTGGCCTCGGCAGCAGGGATTTTGTTTTTTTTTAAGTTCCTCAGGTGATTCTGGTGAGCAGTCAAGGTTGAAAACTACTGATCTAGATTTCAGCGTGAACTAATGGGATTTTCCTGCCTGCTCCCTTTTCTCCTCCATTCTTCCTTTTGGGCAGTGATTAAAGATAGACTGTCCTTACCCTTTCTTTGCAAGGCTGAAGCATGCTGAGAAGTTTCATTTCAATAAACTAGACGCCCTTACCAAGCTGTAGGGCAGGAGTGGATTTTGGTTTTGTGCAGGCTGGTTGGAGGAGGAGCGGAGAGCAGTGCCGTCCTATGTGCAGAAACAATCCCCGGAATAAGGCAGCCGCCGTCTCCAGCAGGGATCCCAGGCTTCTCTGTTCTGGGCAGTCCTGCCTCGTATACGAGACTCACTCCACTCATGACTTTAGTGCCTTGAGTTTATAGAGCATCAGCAGGCCTGTTAAACCCTGCGCACTGTAGTGTCACGGTATCGCATTTATGGGCGTTTATTTAAACTAACGCTTGAAGTATTTGAGTGGGAGCAGGAAGTGAAATTGAAAGGCATTTGTTCTGGGGGAGTTTGAAGAGCTGCGTTTCTTCCTTTCCTTTTCCTCTCTCTCCTTGTGTCTGACCAGATAATTTAAGGATCATTTGAAGTGCCATTTCCTGCTTTGTTCTTCATACCTGTGGTGTGTGGGGGTGTGTGTATTTGTATCCCAAGAGGGGTAGGACATTTCTGAGGGTGTGTTGGCCAGCCGCAGCAAAACTCTGGAATATCCTCAGTCACAGAGAATTTGTGAAGGACCAGCGGTGAATCTGATGCTCCTGGATGGGGTCCCAGCAGGTTCTGTGGTCCGTTTCAGCATTCTAGGCAGAATCTCTACGGGTGGATCGTAGGTGACCATCCCATACAGTTCCTTCCCTCCATTCACAGACGAGAAACTAAGGACCGAGAAAGGAGGTGACTTCCCCTCAGTGAGCTCCTCATGGAGCTGGGATTGGAAGCTGGATCCTGCCCATGCTTTGTGCCACACTGTCTGCCGTGCTCAGCTGCGTCCCAGCACCTCCTGAGTTATTACCAGCAACTCTTTTCCCTTTTACCATTTCCTGGGAACAAGTTTTCTGCCATCTCCAAATCAGCTTCACCTACTTGCTATGTACTTGGGGAGCCAAAACCTCTGGCAGAAACGGCAGTGGTCAGAGGGCACACTCTAGGGTCCCAAACTTTGGCCAACCAACCTGACAAGGAGAATTTCTGACCTCTCTTTCGAGCAGATTCTTTGCTCTGTGACTTGAAAGTTTTCCTCTTCAGCTAGTACGTGAGCTGAGATGGCTAAAGTCTCACCTCTGGATATGGTCAACATCTTCTGCCTACTTCTAGGATCACCCAGCAAGAATGTCTGGCTCACAGTAAATCTTTAGACTCATTATAAAGAGGGTTTGCTCATTCATTAAATGAATTAGGATTAGAGAGGCATCACCCACTGACTTGAGTGCTAACGATTGCAGATTTTCCTGGTGCTCATTTAGGGCGGAACATGTTGCCAATTTCTCTTGGCACTTCCAGGATCTCGGTCTCCAACCTCGCTGCTGAGGTGAGATTTAGAGGCGGTCCCTTCACATCCTAGCACCTGTATTTCACTCGGAAGGTGGAATCGATAGTTTAATACTCAGCTGACATTCCGCCTTTTACCTCCTTCCACCCATTTTCTTGCCTTTCTTCACTGTCTAGTATTATTTGAGGCTGTGTATCTGCTTATAGACTAAAAGCTTTTTTTTTTTTTTTTGAGAGCAGGGACCATGTATGAGTCACCTGTTTCCACAAGAATGCCATGTAACAAACAACCACAAAACCTCAGTGGCAGACGATAGCTGTTTATTTCACGAGTCTGCAGTCTAAAGTCCACTGGGAGCGGTTCTGCTGATCTTGGCTGGGTTCACTTGCATGTTTTGGGGTTGACCAGATGTTCGCCCATCTAGGCTGGCCTCAGTTGGGGCAACTGAGGGGACTTGGCCCTGCTCTGTGTGTTTCTCGTCCTCCGGCAGGCCAGCCTGGCCATGCCCTTCTCATGGTGACGGCAGAGGTGCAAGGGAGAACAAGCCGAAACACACAGACCCTCATGAGGCTGGGCCCAAAACAGGCACACCATTCTCTCCACCTTTTTTATTGACCGTAACAAGTCAAGTCCAGATACAAAGGTGGGGAGATAGACTGCCTTTTTTGAGAGGAACTGCAAAATTACAGGGTATAAAGGGTATGGGGTCATTAATGCAATCCATATACTATGGACCTATATAGTTTGCCTCTTATTTGGAACTTAGGCTGATACTTTGCAAATAGTGCATACTTAATAAATACATGTCACATAAAAGCAAAGTTAATTGATTAGATTTTCTAATCACAACTGAGCTGACTGAATGATGTAGCCATTAGCTGGAGTTTGTTGGAAGGGAAGTTTCTGTCATCCTAGTAGAATCTGAATTTCCCCGCATTGGGTGCAGGGACAGCTTGGTTGCCACTAAGAAGTCCCTCTTCTTGTCATCTTTTCTGTCATGGGTTCTGCTGTTGTCATTTTCAGGATCTTGGAGTATAAATGTCTGAGAGTCAGGGAACAAAGCGGGGGAGAACTGTTATCACCCTGACGTGTCTCCGTTGCCTCTGGAAGGGAAATTTGGTTCATGTATTGAGCACTGAATGTATGTAAAGAGGGAGAAGCAGCTCTGTCCAGTGTCTTTAACGTTTGTTCTTGTTTCTGCCCCCTTAGAGCAGCACATGGAAAGTAGGGTCCATAGGCCAGCAGCTGCATCAGCAGCGCCCAGGAGCTTGTTAGAAATGCAGACGCTGCTTCCTGAATCAGACACCCTGGGGCTGAGGCCCAGGGGATCTGTGTTTTAACAAGTGCTCCAAGTGATTCTGACAGGGAGGAGGTTTGAGACCCCCTGCCTAGCCCCCGTGGGCCGTGCAAACTAACAGTGTGGCTCCCACTACTGACTCTCAGACGCGGGGCGTGCGTGGGGCACCTCTGAGGAGGTCACGATGTAGTCTGAGCCTTGCAATAGTCAGGATTACAGGTTCAGGACCTCCTGGTGTTGGACACCAACGGCGGCATCTCCAACCAGCTCAAAGTCACTTGCCCTGCTTTGTCATTTGCAAGGGTACACCACTGAGGATGCCAGGGCTGCGTTTTATACCTGCCTTTACACCTAACTTTTATACCTAACTTTATTAGAAGGCAGATCTCAAGGATGGAACAAGCTCCTTCTCCCCAGACAGACCGGGCAGGTGCCAAGACGTGGGACAAAGTGTGCTCAGGTTCAGACACCTCCTCCCCTTCTTGCCCCCTCGCTCTGGGGACCCCCCAGGACCACTAGGCATGTGGGCCCCCACCTCTGGTACAAAGAAATCTGTATGGCTGGTGAGGGCACTGTCAACACAAAATAAATACCAGCGCTGATCATGAAGAGGAGGGTGGTAGCCTTTGAAGCAGCATTTCACCAGGGTTAGCGGTGTTTTCTCCCCGAAGTCAGAGAAACGCCTATGTCCAGCCCCCTAACTCTTTTGTGTTCTTTTTAGCTCCGTGAACGAGGCCTGGCCTGCAGGCTGCACTCGGCACAGCCAACTAATCTGTGTGTGTGTGTGTGTGTGTGTGTGTGTGTGTGTGTGTGTGTGTGTGTGTGTGTGTGTGTGTGTGTGAGAGACGGACAGAGTTATCAGCTTGCTCTCTCCAGGGCTGAATACCAGCTACCTTGCCCGTATCCCTCACAGCCCTGTGATGGAGGCTCACACAAGCCTCTTCTGTTTGATTCACATAGAACCGTGAGAAACAGCCCCGTATGTGAGGCCGTGTTTTTCATTCTATTCAGTCTTTGTATATTCGGATTCTTCCAGTTTCAGCTCTTGCTGTTCTGCCAGATTTCCATCGCATTGATGGCTTCTCTGAATTAATAAGTGTTTTGCAATCACTGAAAAGTTTTCTTCCCCCAAGCACCGGGACTTATCCATATTGATTTTTTTTCCCCTTTCTCTTTCCTCTCTAGCTACTTCTTAGACGTTCTATTTTGTAAAGTGTTAATAGAATTTTTCTTGCGCTCCGACGCTGTATCTATTCAGGAGGTCTTTGTGAGGCCCATTGTACACTGGGCCACAGAGGAAAGAGCTCTATTCTTTACGACAATGGTTGCCCCAAAAAACATACACAGAGCCCCCTCCTCACTCATCAGGGTGGAGCGAATATTAGGAGGGCAGCATCAGAAAACATCCAAAAGTAGGAAGGAGAAGAGGGACCCAATTACGCACTGTGGAAAGGAGAGGCGTTGAAAATACTTGTTTTTAATTCAAAATATTTATTTCCTAAGGGGATCTGAGTTTCAGTACCCAAACATGGCCAACACAGAAGGGGGGCTGTTTTTCTTACTGTTAGGCATTTTCAGCTCAAAATAAGGACTTGGCAAACATCTTAGAAAATATGGCAGTGGGTGTGAAACGGATGTCATGTTTACCTGCACGATACCCAGCAGGCTTCACCCACCACCCACCCGCACCCCAGGCAGTGGAATCCTCTTCGAGGCCCCGGGTCGGAGTCTGCAATGCCATATGCTCGAATGTGACGGCTCTGTGTAGAAACAAACCAGTTGATCTTCTGGTGGTTTCGCTTGAGGGGTGCACGGGAGGCAGCTGGCTATGGTGTGTTTGGCCTCAGCAGGTGCCTTAGGGACTCATCAATCCTGCCTGGCCGGGGAGGGGTCTGGTGAGGGCACCCCCTCTCCAAACTAGCATCCCCTACTCCCCTAGGCCTGGTTCCTGGGAGAGAGAGGACAGCTCCTTGCTGGAGGAACAGTCACCGTGCAAGGCCATTTCCCTCCCAGTAACTGACTACAGAAATGGGGACCAGAAGGGGAAGGCCCCAGGAGCCTGTTTGCTCAGGCTCGGTTGCTTAGCAACACAAGGGGCCCTGACTCCAGAAGGGATTTTTAAGCTAGACCACTCCTTTGGAGGTTTGTGTCTGGCTTGCCTACCCCTTCTTCCATTCTTACCTTAACTTTGCTTTTCCCCCTATTATATTTGATAGCATCTAGAAAAATAGATTTGATTTGTCTGGAGGCACCATTTTAAACCTGGTTTTATTGCTTTGCCCAGTGTCTTCCCTTCCATTGGAGACTGTCATCTGGGAGGAGTGAAGAATGAATAGCCGATGGTTCTTTTTCTCAGCTGGCTTAGCTCAGGCCCCCAAGCTCATTTCTGAGCCTTTGAGCTCCAGTGAACAGTGCTTGGTCCTTCGCACCACACACACACACACACGCACGCACACACACGTGCGCACACACACACACACACACACACGCTGAAATTGCTCCAAGCCCGGAGCCCTCTGGCTAACAGTTCTGTCCACCCACAACCATGTGGTTGGATTGTATTTTTACTGCCAACTTTGGGCACAAAGTGAATGAGGAGACCAGGCTACTCGCCTGGCCAAACCAGGTACAGTCTGCAAGTGAATGGCTGATTGGTTTAGGACAGCACCTGCACTAAAGATGTGTCTTTTGTGGAGCAAATAAAGGATTGGATCATAAGTAAAAGGAGCGGAATTCAAAGCCAAATCTGGTTTCATAAGTGTGAGTTTCTTGAGGTCTGTGTGGGACTTGAGTGTAGATCCTGACTGTCCAGAAATGACTAAAAGGGTTGCAGTGTGCTTGGGAGGACAGAGGAAGGGACTAGGAAGAGAGACAGAGGATGCCTTTGGTATTTTCCTCTCTTTGATGTTTTTGAGAAGGTCCTAGCATCAATGTATTTGTCTGCTGGCGCTGCCATAACAAAGTACCACAGACTGGGTGGCTTAAACAACAGAAATTTATTTTCTCACAATTCTGAAGGCTAGAAGTCCGGGAGCAGGGCATCGGCAGGTGGTTTCTTCTGAGGCCTCTCTTCTTGGCTTGCAGACGACCACCTTTTCTCTGCATCTTCACACGGTCTTCCCTCTGTACCTGTGTCCAGATTTCCTCTTCTTATAAGGACACTAGCTGTACCGAATCAGTGCCCACCCTAATAATGACCTCATTTTAACTTAATTACCTCTTTAAACCCTATCTCCAAATGCAGTCACATTCTGAGATGCTGGGCATTTAGGATTTCAATATATGAATTCGAGAGGTGGGGGATGGACACAGTTCAGCCCACAACAATCAAGATGTTGAAGTTTCATTGTTTATAACTAGAAACAATTGAAATATCTATCAGAAGGATAATTAAGTAAGCTATAGCTTCTCCCTCCATGAAATAATATGTGGCAGTCAAGCTAGTATTCATAATACCTCACACTCCTTAGGGTGACTACTATTTTTTTTAAAAAAGGCAGAAAATAACAAGTACTGGCAAGGATGTGGAGAAATTGGAACCTTTATGCACTGTCAGTGGGAATGTAAAATGGTACAGGCTCTGTGGAAAACAGTATGGCAGTTCCTCAAAAAATTAAAAACAGAATTACCATATGATCTAGCAATTTCACTTCTGAGTATATACCCAAAAGAATTGAAAGCAGGGACTCAAAATATTTGTACACCAATGTTCATAGCAGCATTATTCAGAACAGCTAAAACCCAAGTGTCCACTGATGGACAAATGGATAAGCAAATGTGGTCTATACATAGATGGAAGATGGATGAACCTTCAAGACATTATGCTAAGTGAAATAAGCCAGTCATAAAAAAGCAAATACTATGTAATTCTACTTATATGAAATGAAATACTTAGAGTTGTCACAGAGACACAAAGAGACAGAAAGTAGACAGGTGGCTGCCACAGGCTGAGGGGATGAAGGGAGTGGGAGTTATTGTTTAAAGCGGGTAGGGTTTCAGTTCTACAGGTGAAAAAAGTTCTGGAGATGAATGGTGGTGATGCTAGTGCAACGTTATGAATGTATTTAATACCACTGACCTGTACACTTAAAGATGGTTATGATGGCAATTTTTATGTTATGGGTATTTTTACCACAGTGGAAAAAGGATGGGGAAAAAAAGATAGTATTCATAATGTAGTCATCTGGGAATTGTTTGCAATATTGTAATGTTATCTTAAAAAAAAGAACAAGGGGAAAATTCCATATACAATATGATTTAAACTATATTAAAATCGGCATATATATATTTTTTAAAGCAAAAACTAAAGGGAAGTACACCAGATGTTAACTGTGGTTATGCTAGTTTGGAAAGACAGACAGTGATTTATTTTCTCTTTCAATATTTGTATTTTCAAATAGGTTTTAACAAGCAACATGACTTCTGTAATGGAAACTGCCACCACCCCCCCCCCAATATATAATGTTTTGTGTATTTTGTTAAAATTCCTAAAGCAGACTCTATTTTGTATTTGTTTTGCAGGTGGAGGATGCAATGCTAATGTTTGATAAGACGACCAACAGGCACAGAGGTAAGAACCCCAGTGTGAGGAGGTTGCCCCTTCATCCTCTGCGGGCTCCATCTCTTCTCACCCCCCGTCCTGCAGACAAAAGATGCAGTGACTGTTCCAAAATCAGGCAGGTGGAGGTGACGTGTGTTGTGGATCTCTATTAATAGAGGGCCACGATCGTGTGGAGAGTTGATTGATACTGGACAGTTAAAACACCATTTCCTTTTGGCTTGGGAACTGTCATTTAATTATGCAGCCACGCCCAACACGCGTTCTGATACACTTGTCCAATCCTTGCTTTCTTAGTCCTTGCTAAACCACAGCACTAAGTGATCCAGGTGGAAATTATTCACAGCAATTACTCAATTGAGTTCTCAATTTGCATTGAAGGAGGTGGTTGAGAAGCACACTGTCAATCTAAAGAGCCAAAAAAAAAAACAAAGCCTCATCCTAGGTTTACTCGATGTTTGATGTATACAGTGAGTACAGACCTGGTAATGCCCTTTTGTGCCTCTTGGATGTTTGAAGGACATCTGCACTTTCTTGTATTTTTCTCCTGTGCTTACTATCCTGTCCATGTTTTGGAAAATGGGTTTCATCTTGGGGTCTAAGAACCCCTGAAATGACACGCAGGATGTTTTATGTTTCTCTTGGGAGAGGCTTTCTAGCTTTGAACAGATTCTCAAAGGGGTCGCTGACCTCTGCCACCTCACCCCCCCTCCAAAAAAAAAAAAAAAAACACATTGAAATTATTGCTTTAACCAGAAAATTGGATGACTCTAGAAAATCCTCCCCAGAGGAAGCAGGGTCATAAGTTATGGTTTAGCGTTCCGTTCTCCGGAAGCTCCTGGTTTCTGGGGCTCCTATTCACGGGGCATTAATGAGCAGAGCTTCTGAAGGGGGGTGGCAGGAAGCAGTGTTCTAGAGAGAAGGAGCCAGCGAGCAGTGTTTCCTTGCCACTTGGATGGCATTTGGATGTTTCTTGTGTTGTTTACATTCTTGCTGTCCCCTGTGATTAGAAGCAGTTACCCAGTGCTGACTGCACGTCTCCCTGTTCTGAGCAGGCAGGCTGAGTGAAAGGGAGGAAGGAGTGGGTGGGAAGCGATGCTTCCGAGGGTGGGAGAAGGAGGGGCTGTCCTGAGTGTGCCTGGGGAATCGAGCATCTCACGCATCCACCTACAGCATCCTTAAAAGGAAGAATAGAAACTGGGCAGAAGACTGGGGCGTCAGGGGTGTATATGTTGGGGAAGGGATGGGGAGGGGGTAGAGGATGAGGAGTAGGGGGAGGCAAGGAGAGAAAAGAAGAGCTTACAGGTGTGGAATGATTGCCTTTGTCTTCTGCAACGCTCTGGAGTGAGAGGAAGGTGGGGCCGGTGATGGGCGATTCTTGATGACCCTTGATCATCGTCTGCATTGCGTCGATCTTTATGGCTTTCCCAGCACTGCTTCCACGTGCATCTTCTAACTTGATCTTCACAGCAGCCCCCGGAGGGAAAATCGCTTAAGTTCTTTATGCCTCAGTTTATTCATCTGCAAAGTGGAGATGATATTGGTACCTCCTTATAGGATTGTTTGGAGAGCGTAGTGCCAAGCACAACAACAGTGCATAAATGTTAGGTATTATTATTATTACCATCACCTCTATTTTGTGGATGAGATAACCACAGCTCAGAGGAGGTGCCTTACATCCAGGCTCAGAGAAGGGACTCACACCTCGGACAGCTGATTTCAAAATCTGCTCTTTGTTGTATCCACGTGGGGCAGGTTTGTTGAGAAGGGTGTTTTCGTCCTTTTATTTTCAGGATGGGCGAGGTCCATCTGAACGTGGCACTGGTGTTCAGTGTTAGAATTCATAATCCTGGAAGATTCCTGAGTGGCTTCTAGGCAGTATTGTTATCCTTCTTTTTTGAATATCAGTGAATAAAGGTATTTTTGATCTCCTGCTCTGTGTCAGGCCCTGTGTTGGAGGAGATGACAGATAATCTCACTGAACCCTCTCAACTGAGCAAGGAAAGAGGTTCATCATCTGAGGGACCTGAGAGGGCGGGTCACCCTCCGTGTCAGGTCACTCAGCTGGTAACTGACAGAGATGGATTCACACTCAGGATATCAGGCCCAGACACACTGCAGAGGAGGTGCCAGGGAAAGTTCTCCCCTATTTCTAACGCAGATGCCTCCTGCTGTGGTTGAAGCCTCTTCCCCTTCTCCAAGGGCGCTGGGCACAGTGATGGGGTGGGGGTCCCTCTGTGGCTGGGTGAGGGAAGTGTTCCCTGTTGTGAGCCTAAGGGAGGTCATCTGTGGCCCAGCACTCAGAGTAGCTTCAGGAACGTGGTCGCTCACTCCCCCAAGTCAGGACTCCTGGTGGCGATGGCAGGATGGAGGGCGGGCAGAGCCCCTGGTGCGTGCACGGCGCTGCCCCCTCCCCCAGCCAAGGCAGGGCCTGCCCCGCCTCCTTCTGCCCTGCCCGCCTTTAAGATTCCTGTGGTCAGTACAGGACCCCTTACATAATTCATGGAGTCACAAGATGAAAGGCAGGGCCTTTTATTCAAAAACTATTAAGAATTTCAAGATGACAGCAGAGCATTCAACCAAGAGCGGAGCCCTTCTGAGCACGGGGTGTATGTGACAGCTCAGGCCGCCCATCCAGGAAGCCGGCCTGAATGGATGCAGCCTGTGGCCGGCCTGATGCTGGTGGGGCGGGGAAGAGAAGGCAGGAGGGACCGTGTGCCCAGAGGTTTCAACAGGAAGGACCTGACACCTGCTGCCCGTTTGCCCCTGTACAGAAATCTGCCCTGCTGTTCCTCCTGTGTCGGGGGTGGGGGCGGGCTTTGGCCCATACATGCTTTCCAGCCCCTCCAAACAGCTGAGGAGGAGTTTCTCTCTGGACGGGGTGCTGAAGATGGGGTAATACTTCAGCGATCCAGAGCATTAGGGGGGAAAGAATTTTCTCTGAAGAAAGAACGTATCGCAAGAGAAGCACAAATCATAGATGTGGAGCCAGCAGGCCTCACAGCCCTGGCCTGATGGAATGTGCACTTGGAATCAGGAGATAAGCACAGGAAAATAAAATCCTCGTGCAGCCACCTTGCCCCAACCTTTCCTTCACCTCCTCGGCTTCCTGTTTTCCATTATCTTATCAAGAGGAAAGTGCTGCCGGAGCAGACGTCGAGGACACCTCTCTGGCTGGCAGTGCCGCCAGCTTTCTGCTTAAAGAGGCCCAGACCATTAACCCCTCCGTGTCGTCAGGGCACTTGCTTAGTGCTTTCCGCCAACTTCCAACCCAGCCCCGTTGGGCAGCCTGGGCGGTGACTTGTCCTCTGCCCCAGGCATTTTGAAAACCACCTGTGTGCCCCTGAGCCGTGACCACTGCTGTCAGGGAGAACTCCGTGGCACGGGGCCTGGCCTTATGGGAGTCAGGCCACACTTGCCATTAGGAGCCAGGGGTCGGGGCAGCGTTTCCACTTCCGGCCCCACAGCAGCCGCCTCCTGCCCGGTCCGCCGCTGGTCCCGTAGGCACGAGGGTGGCCCTCAGTTGCATCTGCACGGCAGTTTGCTCCTCCTGTTCGCAGAAGCGCCAGCCTGTGTTCCTTCCCACTTTACATCTGCACTCGGACCTCGGTAGCAGCGTGGGAAAGAGTCCAGGGGAGAGTCCAGCAGACAGTGAGCCCTCCAGGGAGGTGCATCCTCTATCCTGGAAGCAGGAAGGTCGTTCAGCATCCGACTCTCACAGAAGTGTGGAGTCTTCCCACCTTCGTCCTTAGAGGGACCGCCTTCCAGCTTCTGCTGCCCCTTTGTGTTTAGCCAGGGGCACTTTTCCTAACCTCTCTGAACCCCTCAGGCTCTGCCTCTGGAAAATACATGAACTGGGACGATGAGCTCCAGGACCTAAAGTATGCTTCTGGCTTTTAGCTTTTTAACTGGAAGTATGTTCCAGATTGTTTCCTTTTTCTAACTAGGGGAGGGGGAGCGGTTGTCTCCGGTAGGGGTCCCTGAGACGGGGCTGGGTCTGCAGGAGGTTCGTTGGGGCTGCTCTTCCCGGGGACTGGGCAGGGGGAGATGACGACCTGCGGTGCCCTGGGGAGTTTGAAGAGAGGGTGGTCCTTCAGCTGCCCCGGTTATCCCTGTATGTTGATCAGTCATAGGAGGCAGCCCACCTGGGAAGCAGGTATCATCTTGGGCTTGTACCGAGGAAGTCCTGGAGGGGACCAACAGCTGGGGCCGTCATCCAGCAACGCTCCCAGCGGCTGGGGAAGTTGACCTTCATTCCTGAAGGGGGGTCTGAGCCCCCCCATCAGAGTGCACACCATAGTGGTACAGGGTTCTGTGTTAACACTCCCGGTGGAAACAGCCGCTTTCTGAGCGCCCCTAAACCAGGTGCTTAGCGTGTACTGTGGAATCTTTATGAACTGAGCTGCCCAGAGTTGCACACTAGTCCGAGCAGAGCTTAGACGTAAACCCACCGTGTCCAACCCTGAGCCCGTGTTCTTAGCCACTGTGCAAGCACGGGGCTAGGCAGTGGTTTGAAGCAGGAGAATCGGTGATCTTAAGGACTTGAGCACCTCCTTATTATTAGTCCTTCTCCACACCTATCCTCTTGCTGGACTACGGTGTACCTCCATTTTTCAGATGGAGAAACTAAGGCATGTGGAGTTTTGGAAAGCCGCACAGCAGGTTCCTACAGCCATCTGGGGAGCGGAGCTACTGGTAGAAGCTAGGGCCTTCCTTGGCCCCACCTATCGCTTCATTTCGTGGCCTTCTCTGAGATCCTTTGTGCCCAAGGAGAGAGAGAATGGTGGCTTTCTGGTCTTCTCAGAGTCATTGCATTTGCTCTCTAAATGTTCTTAGAGGTGGGCTGACAAATATTGGACTGATCATCAAAGGATTTAATCATTGGGGAAAAGTTTGTTGCTTTATCCTTGCAAAACTCAGATAAGATCTTGAATTCACCATTAGGTATTGATCCCAGAGTGGGGCTGGAGGTGGGCAGGGAGGGAAGAAGCAACAAGGTGCTATCCTTTCTGATTTGCTCTTTGGCGGGCGGTTGGGGGGAAGCTGGCTGAGAGCCAGGGGGCGGGAGGGAGGGTGACACAGTTCAGCACTCTCTCTCCACTGTCCCTGCATCGGCCCTGTTTGAGACAGTGGACGGCGGGGATGCTGGTTGCTGAAATACATCTCTCACTCACCTCCTCGTGGGGGTAGGGAGCCCCCCAAGAGCTCATTCCAGGGGAGCCTCAGATGTGCTGCCTCCCTCTGACCTCAGGGCCTGCACAGCCAGGTCCCTCCAAGTCTGGCGCGTCAGGGGAGAGCTGGGTGGCTGGGGGCCCAGTGGAAAATGAGCTGGCTGTCTTTGAAGCTTATCAGGTGGCCTGGTGAGGGTCAGCTGGAGAGGGAGGGGTTTCTGGCGAGTACAGAGGAGAGACCTGGGGACAGGCCTTCTCACTCCCAGTGGCTTCCATTACCCAGCAGGCCTGTTTGCTCCGGAACATTGCCAGAGGCGAAGGAACAGGATACAGAGAGAAAAATAAAGATCAGTGTGATGGATGACTCCTCTCCCGACTGCTAGCAGTTGCTTATTAAGTGCAGTGCTAATGGCTTTGGAGAGGAACAACAGCTCCGAGGCAGTCTCCTGTTCTGTGAAGCTCAGAGAGCACCATCCCCAGCAGGTTCCCTGGACAAAGAAAGTCCTCTCCCAGGGCAGCTGTGCCCGTCGGGAGCTACCAGGCTGGAAGGGCGCCGTGGTGGGCCCTGTGGCTGGAGGGAGCAGCCTTCTGCAGTCTCACCTCAAGGCAGCAAGACTGAGCTTGGCTTCTCCCAAGAAGCTCGTACAGCATCTCTAGCCCCAAAAGCAGTTGGCCGAAGTTGAAGGTCTTCGTAATTTGCGTAATTAGTTTATTTATTTAAACGGTGCCTGTGCAATGTAGCTGAAGCTGTGATAGAAGACAATGCTTTTCTTTTTCTTTTAATAAATTTACTTATTTTATTTATTTATTTTTGGCTGCGTTGGGTCTTCATTGCTGCGCGCGGGCTTTCTCTAGTTGCGGCGAGCGGGGGCTACTCTTTGTTGCGGTGCGCGGGCTTCTCACTGCGGTGGCTTCTCTTCTTGAGGAGCACAGGCTCTAGGCGCGCGGGCTTCAGTAGTTGTGGCTCGTGGGCTCTAGAGCGTAGGCTCAGTAGTTGTGGCGCACAGGCTTAGTTGCTCAGCGGCATGTGGGATCTTCCCGGACCAGGGCACGAACCCGTGTCCCCTGCATTGGCAGGCAGATTCTTAGTGACTGTGCCACCAGGGAAATCCCGATAATGCTTTCCTAAGGAGAAAAAACAGCCCTTAATGTCCTGACTACCTGCCAGCCACTCACTTTTGAAATTGACCTCTGAAGTCCAGGCTGACTCTTTCTTGTATACTAAAGATGATTAAAAATCACACTGTAATTGTTTGTTTATTGATGCCCATTTCCCAAGGGGGGGAGGGGGAAATGTAAAAAGAGTTTCACAAGGCGTAAGTTAAATTAAAAATAAAAAAGCATTGCTTCATTTGTAGGTGTGGGGTGTCAAAGATAACGTATGTGTGTTTTTCCTAATGAGATTCTAACATTTTGACTGTATTTACGTGGGAGAGAGGGTCGGGACTCTACAACCTATAAATGTGACTTTGTAGGATGGAGGAAGGAGTGTGTCTGACAAAGACGGTGAGTCCCTCTGGGTGGGAAAGGGTTGTTGGATGGGGTAGAAAGCATGATAAGGGTTTGGAGAATCACAGCTGGTGAGGACACTTGTGCCGACGTGACACAATGGCACCCTGCGCTGCACCGGTGCCCAAGGTCACGGTCTGGAGCAGGATTTGCTGCGGGGTCTACCCCGCTGGAGTCATGCCCTTTGCGTTTCCCCCACCTCACGGATCTGCCCTCTCGTCCGCTGATGCTGTTAGGTACCCATCACTCTCTAACCCAAGTCTGAGATGTGTTAAGGGGTTTATTGGCAACCTGTAAGCCAATAAGCTGATTATGATTGATATTGATCCCAATTCTGCACCTGAATTGGAAGCCAGTCGACAGGAAAGCTGCTGGTCTGTCGCAGGCCACTAACACCAACCAAGGGTCTTGGTCGGATAGAGCTTTCAGCCTAGGCTGTAGTGTGATGTGGTCACCAGGCATGTCTGTGGGCTCTTTTCATGCAAGTAGAGAGCTAGATCAGGTTAGGTGATAATCCTTTTCTCTTCCCAGAGTGGACCAGTGTCAGTGTGGGACACCTGTTTTAGAAAGGTGTTGAGGGACTTCCCTGGTGGTCCAGTGGTTAAGACTCCGCGCTTCCACTGCAGCGGGTGAGGGTTCGATCCCTGGTTGGGGAACTAAGATCCCGCATGCCGCGCAGTGGCCAAAAAAAGAAAAAGGTATTGATAAATGTGGAGTCTATAAGGGAGAATGTTAGAATGGGGTAGAAACTCAATACAATTGAACCTCCCCCATCCCACCTGGATAGAAGAGACTGGTTGGGGTACTGGCAGTGATGTGTAATTTGCTGCCTTTGGGTTCTTGGAGAGGTTCTGTTAGAAAACAATTACGTGCAGACTTGAAATCGGGCACACTTCAGTTAGAACGAGGAAGAGCTGCCAAGTCCCACAGCGGTGTAAATGGACAGCCACATGCCTCTCCACTAGATTCTGTGCTCCCGGCGGGCTCGTTCTAAAGCTGGGCTGTATAAGGTGGTCCCCACCAGGAGGGTGCATCTAGGGCTTTGCCCAGAGGCTATGCAGCCTGGCCCCCCGCCTCTGGCCCCCAGCACAGTCCCCTCAAGGCCTGACCTGTCACCGGGCGCATCTCAGGACCTTCTCCAGAGGAAGGGCGGCCACAGAGGGCAAAGGACGGGAGCCGGGTAAAGAGCTGCAGCCCCTACCCTGAGCCGTCTCTCAGAGACCAGCCCCCGGAGCTGTCTGCACATTTTATTTTCTCGTTAAATAAACACCATTAGCCTTCCTGAGAAATTGGTGCAAACATGACCTCGCAAATAACCAATTAGAAGGGCAGGGTTGAAGGGGACTGCGAATTTGCAAACATGTAGAGGAGGCCATTAAAGACGCCTGTAGCTACCCCAGCCCTGGCAACATCGATCTGAGACCTTCATTTTATTTCTGACAGGAAAGCAAGGAGCACACTTTAATTTTTTTCTTCCCTGAGCTAACTGTATTCCAGAAGCTCCCATTCCGGCGCTGTCTCTTGAGATATTCATCAGCATGGGAGCTCAGTTTCTGTTCACCTGCTTTCCCTGTGGATGGGGACGCACACGGAGCCCGCAGCGCCCTGGCAACAGGGGAGGCCAGGGTGGGGGGCGGTCATGGCCCCCTGGATGCCTGTCCCAGCTGGAGGATAAATCTGAAACTCCTTTCCTTCGGAATAAAAGCCCTGGCACCAAAAGGGTGGTGAGCTAGTAGATCTTCCTTCCTCCCTCCTGGCTGTGGCCCACGGAAGCAGAAAGGGAGTGGGCCCGGGGTCAGCCACTTCATTGACCCAGAAATGGTTTTTTGTGAAGAGGGACAATGAGGCTTTTGTTCGGCCCTGTTCCCGTAGAGACCCAGCTCCCAGCTCCGACTCTCACATGGTTTCAGATCTCTGAAGAGAGAGGAGCCTTCAGCTCGGCCACTTGGTTAAAAGCGTCCCCTTTCGTAGCATCACGGCGCTGCTAGGGCTTGAGCCGGGGGACCAGAAGCCGGGGCGCCTGCTTCCTGCTGGGACTCCAGGAGCCCCCGGGATTGTTCAGCTCTGGACTTGAGCTTCTGTTTGGGCCCTGGGCTCAGAGGACATTCCCTGGCCCATCTGTGTCTGTGTCACAGGACACACGGGAAGGAGCCTGAGTTTAGTGCTGCCCATACTTGGCTTCAGTGCCAGCTTCCCTGGGCGTGATCTCAGGTGGTCCCCGAAGGGCTCTGAGCCCCGTTTCGCTCTCTGGAGGCAGCACATGTGCTCTGCACGAGTTAGTGAGCCACTTGCGAAGTGCCCACAGAGAGTGGTCAGTGCCAGTAGTCTTAGTTCTTTCCTTTCCCCCTTTTAAAGAACTGCCGATTTAACTTCTTTAGGCAAGTTACAATGTTTATTTGAATTTTTTAAGACCTAGTCTTTAAAAAAAGTTTTCCCCTCCCCTTCACACATGAAACATATGTTTGCCTGTGCATGGAATATTTCTGAAAGGATAGTCACAAAACTGGTAACAAAGAGTGAGAATGGCCAAGTGGCTAAGAGCACGTGCTCTGGAGTCAGACAGCTGGTGTTTGCATCTAAGGTTTGTGGCTTCATAACTGTGTGACCTTGGGCAAGTTACCTACACTCTCTGTGACTCAAGATTCCTCATCTAAAAAACAGGAATGATGACATCGGGTTAGCCTGAGGCTTATATCAGTTAATAAGTATAAAGGACTTGGAATAATCTCTAGCTATAGAAAGCACTCGAATATGTTTTATGCACAAATATATATACTCATCGATTCAAGTATACATAAATAAAAAACAGCATTTGCTTCTGGGGAAAAGGATTAAGTGACCAGTGGTCCAAAGATACAGGAAAACTTTTCACTTTATACTCATTTACCTTTCGAATTTTTGTACCCTATGCATTTATTACCTAGTCAAACAAATACTTTTTTTAGTGTAAGCTTTTACAGTTCATCCCAATTTGAATTGTAAATATAGTGATAGAACAGCATGAGAGAATTTTCAAAAGGAAAAAGTTCATCCCATCTCAGTATGCTAACACAATAACTGTTGTCACTTCTACCTTGTTCCTGACACTGGCGTAAATATTTTTAAACTTGGTTGTCTTTATGGGGTTAGTAGAACATGTGGCATCTCAGACTTTGCTGAATGAGGGATGGGTCCCGCCTCATCTGAGTTTTCTGTCCTGCCAGAGAGAGGGGGCCTCGGAGCTCCAAACAAGACTTGATTATATGCAGCCGAGAATCCTTTGCCTCTGAGTCACCTCTGTCTTTTTCTTTCCATAAACAGAGAGTCGGATGGATAGATGAGGATTTTCTTAGTAGTTTCTGCTCTTTCCAGACAACGTGCTATTAATAGAATAGCCAGACCGGCCCCAGTCTGAAAAGAAGCCCCGTTTGCTTGAGTTTATCCCAGACCAGAGGTGAGAGAGGTCAGAACAGAGAGACCCTTCGTTCCAGGAGTCCAAGGTCTTTTTAATTAAAGAAAAAAAAAGTTGAAAGCATTTTCCTCACCCAAGTTATGATTACTAAACATGTGGGGACCTTATACAATGTGGCACATACAGAATCCTCCTCTGTGCCCCTGTTGCTTATAGCTTAAGAGTCAAGGCAGGTACCCAGTTAGTGAAGCTCGTGAGTTGTCTGGTGGCAAAGGGGTGAGAGCCTAGGTCTCCAGTCACGCTGCTGGGTTCAAATTCCAGCGCCACCACTCACTAGCTGTGTGACCTTGGGGCAAGTTATTAAACTTCTCTCGACCTCAGTTTTCTCATCTGTTTAATGGGGATTGTTATTAATTTATGAACTTGTGAGGTTTAAGAGAGAGAATTTATGTGAAGCATCTGATGTTTATACTATCTGTAAATATTAACTTTATTACTATCATAATAAAGTTAGGTTACTGTTATGTTACTACTAATAAGAATACCGTTACTATCGCTCCTTGAGGAATGAAGGCTAAAGCTTGCTGACTGGAGAAAATATTCACACTCTAGACAGCTGTTGGCAGATGCTGTTAGGTTTTCCTTCATCTTATGGGTTGAATTGAATCCTCCTCAAAAGGTATGTGGAAGTCCTAACCCCTTTGTATCTCAGCATGTGACCTTAGGCAGAAATAGGGTCTTTGCAAATGTAATCAAGTTAAGATGAGGTCAAATGGGGGTAAGTTGGTTCAATACGGTGGGTGTCTTTCTAAGAAGAGGGAGGACATGTGAAGGGAGACACGGAGAAGGTCACGTGACCACGGAGGTGAAGATTGGAGTGTGGAGCTGTGAGCCAAGGATCGGTGAAGCTAAGAGAAAGGCATGGGACAGATTTTCTCCTAGAACCTTCAAGAGAACGTGGCCCTGCCGACACCTTGATTTTGGACTTCCAGCTTCCAGAGCTGTGAGAGAATAAACTGCTGTTGTTTTAAGCCCCCCAGTTGGTGGTGCTTTGTTCAGCAGCCCTAGGAAGCGCACACAGAGGACAAAGCAGTGCTTCCTGTCGGGCGAGTTCCCTTCTCACCGGTGGCCTGCAGCCCCCGTGGGCGAACACAGCCGTTTCTCCCTGCAGGTTCCTGTTCACGTCACAGCTGCTGCCTCCGCAAAATTATGCTCAAGAGAAATTAGAGAAAAGACCTTCTACTTAAGAGAACACGGCCCGCAGATCCTGACGTAGTTCCCGGCTTGCCCAAGTCTAATTTGGCCAAAGACCATGAAATTGACCTTAGGGTGTTAGAGATGACTTTTTGGTAGAGAAAGACACTTGAAGAACTCTGAGGTTTAATGTTGAATTTGTAACCTTCGGAGCGCAG
The DNA here is from genome assembly GCF_965194825.1 of Balaenoptera physalus. Lineage (NCBI taxonomy): Eukaryota > Metazoa > Chordata > Mammalia > Artiodactyla > Balaenopteridae > Balaenoptera > Balaenoptera physalus. The sequence continues at coordinate 38,372,512 of NC_138901.1, forward strand.
TCATTTCTTTCTAAGCCAAGGATTTACCAATACACCTAGGAGGTGTCGGAACCGCCAACTCCAAGAATGCAAACCATACCCAGCAGACTGGTATTTCCAGCTGGTTCATTCAACTTGGCTATTTAGGGGGAAAAAAAGAGGGAGAGAGAAAGAGAAGGAAATCAGGAGAACGCATATGTATGACAACACAAACCTTACCATCCTTACATACCTGCCCCGACTTCCACCCTGGAAAAAATAAGAAAGAAAACAGCAAGACAACACTGAACTTCAAACCCTGCCAAACAGACTTCTTGATTTCTTTATGTTGTCCCAGCAACCCTTCCAGGCAGGAACAATTGCCAAATTCAATCCTAGAGTGAGTTTCTGAGCTAAATTAATGCAGTTGAGGGTCAAAGTGGTAACACCTACAAGGTCTCCGGGCGGAGGACGCCGGTAGGCACAGCAGTAATTAATAGTTTCAGCCCCGGATGTGCTTCTCTTAATCCCTGGGTTTGGTTGGCAAACCTGGCAGTGTGCAAAAATAACTGCCATGGTTTTACTGTCATCAAAGTTGTGTGCCTTTGAGCACTCCCTACAAATTTGAAATTTCTTCCTCAACTTGCCACCCCATCTTGATATCAGGAGATAATTGAAAGGGCTTCCTTCTCTCTGAATGTTTCCAGCGCTGGTGCCTGTGTTCCAGCACCCCAGGCGGAGCCGGCGCCTCTGCACCAGATCTGCGAAGCACGCAGTGCCGACATCCGATTTATTATCTCGGAGGCTGGGCTGGTTCATGGCTGATTCATGACTCTGCTTTCCACTGCTGCTGGAGGTGACATCATCCATCCCGGGCCCAGAATAGATACAGAGGCAACAGTGGCCCCTGTTCTGTCTCTCACCAGCCCCGGGCTCCCTGCCGTATCACACCCAGCAGCTGTGTGTTCGCTGAGTAGAATGGTGGTGGGTGGACCCAGAGAGCCCGTCGGAAGTATCTCCTTAGTCGGAGGCTAAAAATGTGTTTCGACGCTGCTGTAGCTGCACAATAAAGCAGAGGAGGGTACTTGCCCAAAGTTCACCTCTTCCCCTTCTGTTCTTTTAGTTGGCATTTAGATTTTACTCATAACCCTAAGAGCTCCGTAACTGCTGTGGCCAGCTTTGGTTTTCTCACTTGGAGACAGGGTTGGTTGGGAAGGTCTGGGGGACATAAGCCACCCCACAGCCCAGCATTAGACGCCCGTATGATGAATGACTGCTGTCACGTCGGAGGTCTGGACTGCATCAGCAGTGTTCAGCCTTGCATGCACATTAGAATCGCCAGGGAGTTTTAAAAACATACTAATGTCTGGGGCCCACCCCAGATCAATTAAGTGAGACTCAGGGTCGGAGCCCTGGCTGAGTGTTCACGTTTCCCCCAGCTGAAGCTCATGTGCCAACAGGGCTGGGAACCCCTGGGTCACCTGACCTCCCAGGACCCTTCCAGCTTTAAAACCTTTTAAAAAGCTGTGCTTTGGACCAAGGCTTTGACCCCACCCTTTTCTGGGCAGTGGGGTGGCCTGTGCCCTGGTGTGTAAGCCCGGAAAGGGTGGTGGCCTCCGGTGATGGATGTGGGGAGTGGGAGGTATGAATAACTACCATCCCATTGTGCTGGGTGTGAATCTAGCTATCCCCTCCCGAAACACTTTGCTGGCTTCCCATCACCGTTAGGATGAGGCCTAAAGCACTGACGCTGCACTGCAGAGTCTTTGATTTCCGGCCCTTCTTCCGTCTCCAGCTTCACCCCAGACATGCTCCCTGCAGCCACGCTGACCTGGGCCCTTCCTTCACAGGGCCGCCCACACAGGCTGTTCCTTGGGCTGCCAGGAACAGTCTGTCTCTCACTCCTGGCCAGCTCCTCAGCTTTCAGGCCTGGGCTTAAGTGTCCTTTCCCCAGGGGACATCTTCTCGAGCCGCAGACAAGGTTAGCTCCAGCCATGTCTGTGCTCCTCGTAATTCCTTTTTGGCATCTCTCGGTTCTTAACGATTGTGTTATCTGCTTGATTATTTGGTTCTTCTCTGTCTCTTCTTCCCCCTTATAGTTCCCGAGCTTGGCAAACAGTATTAACATATGACCAGAGGGCGGCTGGGGACAGGCAGGCCCTTCTCACCTTGGTCTCATTTGGCTGAAGATGGAGAGTAAGCAGTTTGCACTGCTTTGCTGTGTGCTTCCCCCCGACTCCCCGCCGCAGCCGAGACCTGCTCTAGCAAAAGGGGTGTGTGTGTGTGTGTGTGTGTGTGTGTGTGTGTAGAAGCCTTGTCAGGAGGATGCTGTTTTCTGGAGAGGGCTTTGGAAAACTGAGGAGATGGTTCTCAACACTTCTGTTTTTCCAGCACCTTAGGAAGGAACAGTTATCCAGCAAACTGATGGGAGTTCCTTCTTTCTTAAGAGGGAAAAACAAATGCCCTTGGTATTGTTTTTTTCTAAAGTTGATATTTATTAAAATAATATTTTCTAAAAAATATTCTGCAAATAATTATATTTTAAAATTCTCATTAAAGTGAAAAATTCTTGATCGTAACCCAATGACTGAAGTATTTTCCTCGTTTTTTTTTTTTAAAGGAATTCCTTTATTTTTATTATTTATTTATTTATTTATTTATTTATTTTTGGCTGTGTTGGGTCTCCGCCTCTGTGCAAGGGCTTTCTCTAGTTGCGGCGAGCGGGGGGCCACTCTTCATCGCGGTGCGCGGGCCTCTCACTATCGCGGCCTCTCTTGTTGCGGAGCACAGGCTCCAGACGCGCAGGCTCAGTAGTTGTGGCTCACGGGCCCAGTTGCTCCGCGGCATGTGGGATCCTCCCAGACCAGGGCTCGAACCCGTGTCCCCTGCATTGGCAGGCAGATTCTCAACCACTGCGCCACCAGGGAAGCCCTCGTTTTTTTAAATAGATCTTTATTGGAGTATAATTGCTTCACAATAAATACTGTGTTAGTTTCTGTTGTACACCAAAGTGTACAAGAAAGTTTTGTTTTTCAAAGAATTTTTTGATTTCCTGTAAGTCAGTGAATTTACTGCTGTAAACTAGAGTCAAAATGGATTGTTCACTTTAAAATATTAATTTTTTTAATAGATCTTTATTGGAGTATAAGTGCTTCACAATACTGTGTTAGTTTCTGTTGCACAACAAAGCGAGTCAGCCATATGCATACCCATGTCCCCATATCCCCTCCCTCTTGAGCCTCCCTCCCGTCCTCCCTAACCCACCCCTCTGGTCATCACAAAGCACCGAGCTGATCTCCCTGTGTTGTGCTGCTGCTTCCCACTAGCTATCTATTTTACATTCGGTAGTGTATATATGTCAGTGCTACTGTCACTTCACCCCAGCTTCCCCCTCCTACCCCGTGTCCTCAAGTCCATTCTCTATGTCTACATCTTTATTCCTTCCCTGCAACTAGGTTCATCAGTACCTTTTTTTTTTTTTTAGATTCCATATATATGTGTTAGCATATGGTATTTGTTTTTCTCTTTCTGACTTACTTCACTCTGTATGACAGACTCTAGGTTCATCCACCTCACTACAAATAACTCAATTTCGTTCCTTTTTATGGCTGAGTAATATTCCATTATATATATGTGCCACATCTTCTTTATCCATTCGTCTGTCGATGGACATTGAGGTTGGTTCATTGGTGTTGTTGTAGTCGCCCTTTACAGCTGATCTGGAAGAAAGGCTGAAAATACTGGTTCAGTTTTTTTAAAAAAAGGATCAGTCCTGTACTCCTAACCCATGATGCCTGGTGCCGCCTTGTGGGCTGGTGAGAAGGCTCACTACAACCTGGGGTTTGTACCAGGATTTAAAATGCTCATGCGAAAGGTGTGTACTTACAGATGGATTCCTAAATTTCCTCCTCACTTCCAAAATCACTAGGCTTGGCATCTTAAGTCTTCTTTTAATTAAGTTGATTCATTTGCCCTGGAAAGATTTCCTGATTCAGCTAGTATATTTATGTATAAACTACTCTGGAAACACCTGGCAATTTTTCTGAGTGACAATAAGGAAACATAATCTGAAAATTATGATTTAATTTGTTCCTTCCCCCATGATGTCTTACCTTTTTAAAAAATTTGGTAAGATTTACAAAAGAGGCTTTGTATTTTGCCCATGGTACTAATCCTGTTTTACAGCAGAAATATGTATCAACAATACCTAATAATTTCCCTTTCTGTATTTTTAGAACTCTAGCTTCTAATGGACAATGGAATCATTCCTTGGCAAATGGGAAATCATCTAATTGCATGATTTTATTTATTGTGAATTTTCAGGTAGGCTCTAGAAGAGATTGGTGAGCATATAAAAAAAGAGCAAACAGTAATATAATGACTATTTTCTGGAGTTACCACCCTTGGGTTGCATCACAGCTGTGTGTGGGGGGCAGGGAGAGGGAGCAGTGGTGCACATTTGAATTGGACGTGGCCCTTGGTTGGTTTTTAAAAAATAGACTGGAATCAAAGATGTTATAAAGGATCAAAATAGAAAAGTAGGTACCTGTCTCTATTTTTACTTTATTTTAGGTTTGTGTTTCCTTTATTATGGGACTGTAGTTAAAATCCCCTGGTAAAATAGACTGGTGCCCTGGCCTGGTCAGTTAGCAGTATTAACTTTATAAGCAGCTGCCACAAAATGGTTTGAATCCTAAGTGGCACCTCCTGAGTCCATCCCTTTATTTTTCCTTTTGTTAAAAAATAAGATTCTTTAGCAAGATGTAGGGAGTGAAGCGCTGCAGGTAGCCTAGCAAATCTTGCTGCTGCCAGGGTGTTAGCAGCTGGGGTGGGAAGAGGGAGAGCAGCTGTGGCTGGGTTATTAGTCATTCCATGAAGAAATTGATTTGATAAATAATAAAGCAGTGATATTAGCAACACACGCTTGCAGGTCAGATGACTCCGATGAAAGCCCCCAGTTAAGTGTGTGTAATGGTTTGACAATATATATGCCTTCTAAAAACATCCTGTTTTAAAATGGAAATTGGACTGTTCATGCAATTCTTAGCAAATATGCCAAGATCGTTACCAGAGGGAGCTTGGAAATCTGAAGGATGATCTTTCTATTCAATTTGGCCTCTACCCTCCCCCTTTCAGACGATGCTTAAACTTACTTTGTTTCCCCGTCCTTGTCTTTTCATTTTGTTAACTGTTTTGATTTGTAAAATGCTATGCCTCACAGTACACTCCTTTATGATGATTTACTGTGCTGTTCTTATCTTTCACCTTAAATCCTTGATAAGAGCATTTAAAAAATGAAATTGCTACCTGACACTATTATAAAATCTTGGCTGGCAGCCAGGGGAGAAACAAGAGCTGGGGGGAGAAAAAGGAGACGAAGTTCAGAGAAAGGAAAGATTTTTAAAGGAAACGTATGGTGCTTTTTTCCCTTGAATTCTGGAAGATTTTTAAATTTTACTCGAACATTAATACAACCCTGTTGATGCCTCTCACCACTGCATGTGAACAATGGGTGGGAGGTGGGTGAAGACAACAGTGAGGGTTTTGTTGGGCCAAGGGTCATCTGCAGTGAAGGCGAAACTCGTGCATATCTTTTGCTGTGGGTTGAAACTGGATGGATGGGTGGATGGATGGATGGCTGGATGGATGGACAGATGGATGGCATTTAAGCACCTCCATATTTATATCCTGGAACACATGTCCTTCCTAACGCCAGACATGCCCTCTCCTGTGCCCTCTGCTACTCTGCTTAAGACGAGTCAAAGCAGAATCTCCTCTAGACGCAAAACTGTGGTAGCTGACTTGCCTTGGGTAAGATCGTACACTGCGATGGAAACTTTTTTGTGTTTGGCTGCGTTGTGTGTCTGGAGATCGCCGTTTAGCCACAAAAGCCATCGGTGATTGGGGACGGGGGGCAACAGTAAATAGAGCTCTCTGAACTAGCAAGTTGTTAATTCTAATATTAGTGATTTAATGGACTCTTTAATTCCTGTGACGTGGAGAAGACAGTCATTCTCTCCCCATAATGGAGCTTGTTAACCCCTCTCTTTACTGACCGGTGCTTTTATGGAGATGGTGACGATTAGAGAACTTATGTTAGAATAACAGGTTTCCCAAGTGCCTGGCAGAGAGGGGGGTATGTAATGATGATGATCTTTTGTAGGAGTCCCAGTGCCCACTGGCTTATCCGGCATGGGCGTTTTTCTATCTGAGTCTTCTGGAGTGTCATGTGTGCAGACCTGCTGGTCACTGTGGTAGATTATTGGAGTGGGGAGGATGTAGCAGCAGAAGGGATACATATCACCCCATCGGGGCTCTGGCAGTCCAGCTGCGGCTGCCGTATGTTGAGGCCACAGCCAGTGGGAGGCCTCTGGGTATAGCTGGCGTTACTGGAGCCATTATGCCCAATTGATCACAAGCCTCATGAAAACATAATCTGCCACCAAAATGACTGCTTTTGGAAACTGTCTTGTCTCTTTTGAGTTGAGACTGGAGACAACCAGACAAGGTTCGGTGGTGATGAATAAAGAAACATTACTTTCTGAAGACAATCTTCTGTTACCAGTCACTTTTCAACAGACATTCAATCAAAATGCTAATAGCGGCGGCAACCAGGGAATGAGGTTATTGTAATACTAATTGATTGGTTGGAGGGTGGGTTTTGATAAGTGCAGGTGAAGATTTTGGAAATACGATTCTCTTTAATTACAGCGACACTAATAAAAATGAACAAATGATTTAATGATTTCCTGGTAATGGCTTGAAGATTTTGAGTTTAAAATGAGATATGGTAGAAAAGCATCAGAAAAATAGAGCCCTGGTGGGTGACCTTGCCTTTATCAAACCCAGGCATAGAGAGTCAAAGCCAGAGTGCCGCCCTTGGAAGGCTGTATGGAATCTGCAGAGGCAAGAGTGATGCTTACCAAGGATGGTGAGCCAGTGGGAAGATTCCAGCTTGAAGTATTGGTATTTCCAGGGCTGGGGGCTGTGCTGCATTGATCCAGCCACAAGATCCCTGTGGGTTTTCCCAGGTTGGCCAGGGCCGAGTAACCCGCCCTGTACCAGCAGAGGCATATATCTGTGCTCGAGTCTCTTGGGTTTCATGCTCTAGTCCTGTGACCACTTTGTGCTGGGTACCATCTGTGCTCCAGGAGCTATTCTAGTTCTAGCAATACTGCAGGGAACAAGGCAGGCCAAATCCCAGCCCTCCTGAGCTCCCCTTTTCTGGGGAGAAGGGGCATCGATCGTGTAATTTCAGGGACTGTCAAGTGCTCTGAAAAAGATAAACAAGAGATACTGTTGGTGAGGGGGCCTAGGACGTCTTTAGGTAGGTGGGTGGCAGTGGCCTCCCTGAGGAGTAGGCATTTTAATTGGGAGGCAGAGAACTGCGAGAAAGGCATTCCAAGGAGAAGGCAACAGCGAAGGCAGAGGCCCTGACGTGGGAACAAATGCGGCCTGTTTGAAGGACAGGTAGAAGGCCAGTAACTGAGAGGGAGAGTGGTCGGGTGAGAGGTAGGCAGGGCTGGAGCGCGAAGGGTTTGTGATCTGGGCAAGGCGTATGGGAGCCGTCGGAAGGAGGTAAGAAGGGCAGAGGCATATGGTCTACCTTCTAGGAAGATCCCACTGGCTCCTGAATTGAGAAAGGGTGGCAGGGCTGCACTTTTGGAAGCAGGAAGGCCAGTTGGAGTTCACTGCAGAAGTGGGGTGAGAACGGATGGCGTCTTGGGCTAGGGCTGAGGCAGGGGAGGGTGGAGAAGAGCGGTGGGATTCGGGATATGTTTTTGGAGACGAGACACAAGATGTTCTGATAGGTTGGGGGTTATGAGGTTATGGGGGTGGGGGAGAGAAACTAGGGCTGTGACTGTAGGTTCTTGGGTTGAGCAGCTGAGGGAATGGTGGTGCCCTTCAATAATACAGGGTCTCCTTGGGTGGAAGGAACACATTTCAGGAAGAAAATCAGTAGTTCTGTTTGAAATTCCCATTAGAATCCATTTGGTGATTTGAATAGATGGATATACCAAAAGTGCACCAAAGAATAGGTCTCTGGAGAATTAAAATAATCCATCCAATCATTTTTGCATAAACCTCACTAAGGAAGGGATCGGTTCAGGGGAACCCTGAGTAGATGACGTCAGGGCAGTAAAAGATGGAGTGATTGATCCCTCGACACTCCAGTTTTCCACCTGTGCTTCTCTGTTGGTGATTGATCCAGGGAGTCTCAGGAAAGATGCTGCATTTAAGAATCAAGCATCATTGCATCTGCTGCAGCAGGGACTAGAGAGCCCGTGGACACTCTTTGGTATGCCCGTATTGTTCTCAGGAGTGTGTGCCGGGGGCCTGGGTTCACTGTGACTGTCATTGGAAGACAGACCCTGGGGCCCGGAGCCCTGGCCACTCCCTGCTTCCAGCCCCCTGGATCTCTTAGATTTCAGAGACGTAGCCCGTAAAGAGGGGCTAACCCTTTGTGTGCCTAACCATGCAATTCATATGTGGGGATCCCTGGGGTGGGTGTCACTCTGACAAATTAATTGGTTAAAAAAAACCCAGAAATCAGATTTGCGTTATTGGGGTGGGATTGGGGCTTAATTGGGGCGGAGGGGCAAGGCTAGCCTTCCTTTCAATTTGTCAAGCTTTCCTTCAAAAGATCTGCCAAAGAAGAAAGGGTACTTAATAGGCTTGAAGTCATTTCCAATGTGTCAGGATTTCTGCCTTGCTTCCAAGTGATAATGTTCACCGGCTCCAGGCCTCTAGGGAGCCTTCCGTCTTATTAACTTGTCTGGGAGAAACAGGGAGTGGGAACGGCTCGGACCAGTGGGTGACAAGAAATAAAGATTTGTGGTGCGGTGAGTTGTAAACAGTAGGGCCAAATAAGCTTGGCTTGGGGGGCAGGGAGGGAGAGTGATGGCTCTCGAACTTCACTTCCACACCTTCACCTGGAGGAGTCCTCCGAGATAACTCAGCACATTTTGTGTCTGTGCTCTTTCCTCACCCCTCTTCTCATTGTTCCCTTAAAAAAAAAAATCACCTCCCCGCAAAACGGTCTTTGCAGTATACAGTCGTTACTCTCTCCAGCCCTGGAAGCTGCCCGCCCATACATAGACCCCAGGCTTTTTACGTTTCCAGAGACAATTGTTAAAAAGCACGTATTAAGCGCCAAGTTGTGCGTGGTGCCATCTAAGACTTGGCCCGTCATGTGGGTCTGGTCTGTATTCTGGGAAAATAAGTTTGCCTCCCCCCCGTTTTTAAATTTCATTTATTTATTTATGGCTGCATTGGGTCTTCGTTGCTGCGCGCAGGCTTTTCTCTAGTTGCGGCGAGCGGGGGCTACTCCTTGCTGCGGCGCGCGGGCTTCTCATTGCGGTGGCCTCTCTTGTTGCGGAGTACGGGCTCTAGGTGCGCGTGCTCAGTAGTTGTGGCTCGCGGGCTTAGTTGCTCCGTGGCATGTGGGATATTCCTGTGTCCCCTGCATTGGCAGGTGGATTCTTAACCACTGCACCACCAGGGAAGCCCTCGCCTCCCTTTTTGTAACGAATGAGTTTAGTTGCACAGTGCCCGGTGTGGGCTTCCGTCCAGCGAGTAAAGTCTGGGTGGAGTGTGTGGAGAAGGAATCCTGTTTTCCCTTCATTTCTGAGAGTCTTCACCACCATGGCCCTCCTGTTGTGATAGCTCTTTGCCCTCTCTTCCACCTCACCTTCACCCCATCCTCAGCTGTAAAACCATTCACCTTTAAGAATTAAGGGCTGAATGAATATTATTTTTTAATTGGGTAAATGGATGAATGATGACAGTAGTCGTTATTAGGCACTCTGGAGGCTTCTTCATGTATTCTCGAATTTATTATTTACCACCTAGCCACTCCATTTACCTGATGGGGGATTGATACTCAGAGAGGTTAAGTAACATGACCAAGGTCACACAGCCGGTGGGAGGTGAAGAATGAAATTTGTTTGACGGTAGCTCCTTGACCCCCAGGTAGGCTCGTGCATTTGTGTTGTGTTCAGGAACAAGGCATCTGCAGTTGGTGAAGATATTTTAGCTGTTGCTCAAGGCCCGGCTGAGTGGAAAAAGGAGTTAGGCTTGGAGACTGTCCCTCAGTGGGTCAGTTGAGACCTGGGACTGGACACTGGTTGACAGTGGAGCAGCCGCAGCAACTTTGCCAGCCGTGGTCACCCCTGAGCGAGGGGGGAGGCTGGCCTGCCTCCTCCCCTCCCCTAGCCTCAGTTGTCTGCAAACCCGTCTTTTCTGAGTCAATTAGGAGAAATCTCAACAGGACTGGGAATAAATGCCGCAGGATCCGTGCGGGGGAAGAGCTTGCAGATCCATCTTTGGACCTAGATTTGATGACTGGCTGGCATCGGGAAGCTGTGGCTGGCGAGGCCTCGTGGGCAGCCTGGGCAGGAGACCATCCGGGCAGCCTTCAGGGCCCATGCGAGCACAGTCTCCTTGATATGCACCTATTTGGGTCTTTTACTCTTTTTCTTCTCATTTGTTGCAAAAAGTGCTTAAGAAATAAAAGTTAGTATAAGAACCCGAGGTAAATAATGCCAGCTTCAGCTGTCTGCAAGCTGTTCCTTACACACTGTGCTTTTCGTTGTTTAAAATAGCAAGGTTGGGATTTTTTGGGGTCATAGGGAAAGAACATGATGTCTCTTTCTCTCCTTTTTCTTTCTTTAATTTTTTTTTTCTTTTTTTTGCCTTTTTTTTACCTTTTCTCTTCCAAAAGGATATTGGGGGACAGAACTGAAAGTTAAGCAGAAATCCAAATTCTTTCTCTGCCTTTTCTTTTTAATTCCCTTCTCTTGTTTTCATCTCTCTGTCTGATATATTTGAAGCCTGGCTGGAAATTTTTGGAAATCTCAGCCCAGGGAAGTGGGAGACCAGGACCTTTTTTCCTTTTCCTAGGAAGACTTCGAGTGGGCTTAGGAAGTTTGCACATCCAAGATCTACACACATGTATGTATCCCTCTGTCTCTGATTAAATCCACACTACAGACGTCTTTCACCCTGGGCTTCACCTCTCAGAATTTTTCAGGAACCATTTTTCTATTAAATTAAAGAGTAAGAATGGATGAGGAAAGCGGGGGGGCGCTCTTGGAAGATATAATTAAAATTTGTTTATCATAACGATTAAAGAGAAAGAATGGTTATTAGTCTCATGAATGACCTTCTCCCAGTGTTTTTTATTGTTTTTGTTTTTGTTTGGTTTGGTTTATTCAAAGTGGTTTAAAACTCACATAGTGGCTTGCTTCTGTGGAGCCACCAGGGTTTTTGCAAACCATGAACTGAGAAGGAATAAAATCCTCTTGTTTTTGTGCCTGTAGGTAAACCGGTAGGGGGGCAAAGGGAGCAATAGTATCTCTCAGGCTGAATCCAGCCTCCTCCTTTGAGGCTGAACCTGAGTGTATGTGTACAGGGCCTCCCTTTCCCTGTCCCAGGCTACATCCTGAATTCTTCCTGCCAATTTGTCTGCCGTTGAGAGACAAGCCCTCCTCAGACTTCTGGGCTGGAGAATCTGATCGGCCTGAGACCTGGTGTGAGCCTCACTGCTTCCTGCCAGGATGGCGGGGGCCTGCCCCAGCATCCCAGATCCAGGGGGGCTGGAAAAGGCAGAGTGGCTGCAGCCTGCACAAGGTGGCAACTGGATTGGAAATTGGTCTTCAACTGAGGGTAGAAGTCAGGTGCGTGAAGCAGATGGGTTGCTGTGTTAAGACTGTCCATCCTCAGATGCACCCATGGGTCACACGTGTGCACAGGAGCGCATTCTCAGACCCTCCCCTCCCCCACTGCCATGACCCACCTCCCTTCCCCCACCCACTGCTGAAATCTTAGCTTGCAAGTGCAGGTGTTGAGGTTAATAACAAGACATTTCTCAGCTGGCCCTTTGCTAGAGAAGCTTCTCACTGGGCTCCAAAGGAAAGGAAAGGATTTAAAGAGACCACAGGCGTCAAAGCTGGAAACGATGGTGTCCACTGCTGGGGTCGAGGGTTGGCTGGGAGGTGTTTTTACACACTGACCAGTAAAAAGAGCAGTTCAAGCAGCAGGTGGGCCCTGCCCGTCCCCACCCCAGCCTTCTCTCACCCTTTGGCTGCTGTGGTGCCCACACTTAGATCCTCCAGCTTCTAGAAGGACTGACCCTTTCCCTCCACTTGCCGCACTGAGGGGCTTGGATGGAGGGTGCCCGGGACCCAGGCCATGTGACCTTCAGTCGGTCTCTCCCCAAGCTGTCCCAGAACTAGCTACACACTGGGGTGCTGTCCCCCCACTTCCTCACTGGACCCTCAGACCATCATTCGTGAAGATTAATTGCTGATACCACAGAGTAACCCGCATAAGCCATGGGGGAGTTGCAGCAGTTTAATTAAAGTTCAGAGTCATGTTTACGGGTCTGTAATTCCTCACTCCCTTTCTGAGAGGGTCCTGGGAAGCCCAGCTTGGCTTTCTGCCTGCTTCGAGTCTCTGAGCACGGAAGCCGACCAGCACCCCCATCTGGCCCCCTAACTCCACCCCCTGCTGCCTCCAGACCCTGTGTCTTCTGTCCCCAGGTGTTCTGAGCCTAAGCCTGAAGGAATTGGGCCAGACGCTAGGTGTCGCCAATCTGGTCCTGCCTCCGTCTCCGGAGGTCTTGATCGGCGTCACTGAGCCCTGCGTGTCTGCTTTAAAAACCCATTGGTGCCACCTTGGGTACCAGCTGTTCTTCCATATATAGATAAGATAGGTATAAATTTCTCTATTTATTTTGATATATTTTAAAACAATAAAACTGAATAAATAAATGTAATAGAATTAATAGATGAGTAATAAACCTTTTGAATTTAAAAAAAAAAAAACCAAAAACCTATTGCCCAAAGAGGGAGGAGATATGGGGATATATGTATATGTATAGCTGATTCACTTTGTTATAAAGCAGAAACTAACACACCATTGTAAAGCAATTATACTCCAATAAAGATGTTAAAAAAAATAAATAAATAAAGTAAGCTACATGGAAAAAAACAAAACAAAACAAACAAAGAAAACCTATTGCCCAGTGACAACTCTCTAGGTTAGAGCCAGTCTCATGTGTTTCCTCGGTTTCCTAGAGAAACTTGCTGCTTCCAGTGTTTCCATCATCAGGAGCAGTTACAGGCCTTCGCATCCTCCGGCCCTGAGCCTCAGCCTGCCTGCTCTGAGCCCTGATGTGCTTGACCCTTGTTCTCATCTGGAGAGCTCATCTTTTACAGCTTTGATTCATGCTTTTCCTGGTATGTGCTTGAGCATTGTAAGGCACCTCAAGTACTTTTAGAAAACATGGGGAAGACATCAAGTAAAAAATAACTCAATAATCGCATGACTGCTGGACCGCTCAGAATTTGTAGAGTCGAGGAAGCAAGCTGTCCCAAGTTTTTAGTGTTGATGCAGCTTGGAGCTGGGGAGTCCTCACTCTGGAGAGGCTGCTGCTGGTCTTTGAAAGAACTCTTTATCCCACCAAGAAAAGAAAAAGGATCTGAATGACTTATTATTTTTGTCTTAAGAATTTTGAGCATCCCTGGGAATGATGGGAGATTCCTGGTAGGTTCAAAAGTGGCATCAGAAATTGCCAGGTTGGAAACTCAGCCTTTGGTTATCTGTCTCCCAGCCAGCACACTCCCCCCGAGGGTCAAGCTCTTAATGGCTCCTGTGTCTCAGTTAAGCAGCCCTGATTGAACTGGACTGATGGACACAGAACGCTGAACGGGGGCCGTGAAGAACACCAAGGCCTGGCCAGCTCAAAATTACCCATTTGAAAGCTGTGTGTGAAGCCACAATGAACGTTAGCATCAATCTTTCACTTGTGCAGTTTTTCAAAATTCAACCACAGGTCTTCCTGGAGCCCTAGCTGGGGTTTGATTTTCTAGGCTGGGATAAAGATGAAAAAAACATTTATTTGGTAGGAGGGGGATTGGGACATTGAACTGCTTTTAAATGATGTGAAGAAACCCTTTCTTCTCCCTCCTTCCCCTCTTCTGCTCTGGTGCTGACTTTGAAAACCCTTCCGAGGGAGGCTGAGAGGTGGGGTGCTTTCTCGAGCTGCTTGCTGAGGTTGGTGTTTTGAAATACGCAGGAAATCTATCTCAGCTCCCATCATCTGTTGGTTCTCATCACGGAGGGACAGAGAGGAGGGTGCCCCGGCAGCTCGGCCGGTGGGCCTTTGTGGCCGTCCCTCCTTCTGGCCCAGAGATAACAGTGTTTGAAAGTCTGTGTTTATCGCAAGAGAACAGCATGGCCAGAGAAGCGTAGAGGCAAGAGCCGGCGGCCCTCCTCTGATGGATGGGGAGCAAATTTTTCTTGTGAAGCACAGGCAGTCTACAAGTTTGTCTTTTTCAAGAGGGGAAGAAATTTAAAGTGAAGCTCCGGAGAGATAAGTTTTTGCTTCATGCAGGCTTAACGATTCTAGTAGCGCCCTGAAAATGGCAGAGACCTCAATTTCCCCCCTTACGGGCTCCCTAACTAGAGAGGTTTGCAAAGCTTAAGGGGATTAATGCTCTTTAAACCTCTGCAGTGCTTCCTGCTCCTCATGGGATCCGGGTGCTAATAAAGATGTACCAGCTTGGAAAGGCTGGTAAATACTGCTTTGTTGCCACGGCAACAGGCGAAACAAGAAGGACGCCGAGTATTGCTAACAAGAGTCCTTATGATCAAGAGTTTAAGGAGGAAAAAAAAAAAAAAAGGTTCTTAAAAATGCAGAGAGTCTTGGCGAGGTAATTAGACTTGGTGCTCTCAAAGTAAATTTATAGTTTTACAGAGCACTACTGGAGTGCCTTGTGGCTTGCAGTGTTGCCCTCCGACAGGCGTCGAAGCACCATCGCTGCTAAGAGCCGGCAGCATGTGCTGCCATTTGCTCTGGTGAAGCTGGGGCGGCGTCCTGAGACACCTTCCCTCTTTCTCCTTCTCCTCAGCAGCGAGTCACTGCATGCCTTCCCTTACTCGGGAATTGTTAAAAAGCTCTGTTTCCTGCCTCCTTGGTGTTGAAAGATATGAGGGAATGTTCTACACCTGCCTTACATCTGGGATGTTACTGTTGTTAGCAATAATGAGAGGCGAAAAGGAACTCGTAAGAGAGAGCGCTCCCTGTGCCTGGATGCTGGGCTGTGCTCTTTCCTTGCTTTGTTTCATTGCAGCTGCCGGCGGACCCTGTGCTGCGTAGTTTTACTGTGCCAGTTTTTCAGATGAAGAAACAGAGGGGTAAAGGAACCCGCCCCTGGGGACGCAGCCAGCCAGGGGGTAGAGCTGGGGTTGAACCCAGGAGTGGCTGTAAAACCTGGGCTTTCAGCCCCTGGACCGTACCTTTATGGCCCTACTCACAACCATCTCCGCCTGCTGCTATAACCCTCATTCCTGAGTCACGAGCAGCTCCTGCAGCCCCTGCTGGGACCTTCTGCCCGGACATGCTGAGACTTCCCAGGGAACCTGGGGCTTGCGCTCATGTTCTTTCCCTCCGTGGTATTTGTTACACTGTGCTGAACTCCTTGGAGAAGCTTATGCTTTTCGTGTGTGTTTTAAAGTTCTGGGGACTGTGGATGAGAAGTAGGGCCATGTGGGGAGGTGGGTCACTAGCCTGAGATGCCCAGGCTGCCTCACTGACTTCCCTCCTGGGTAACGGTGCCCAGCTGCTCAAGCCAAACTGAGGCTTAGTCCTGGACCCCCCCTCGTGCACCGTCTGGCCAGTCTGTCTATATACCCACCTCAGCATTACCCTGTCCTTGGCATCTGCCATCATGCCCTGCTGTAAGCCCCTGTCACCTCTCCCTAGCACCTGCAGCTACTCTCAGGGGACTCCTGCCTCCAGGTCCACCCCTCTCTAACCCATTCAGAGGGATCTTCCTGAACCGTGATTCTGATGGTGCCAAGGGTGTGGCTTCCCAGCCAAGTGCCTTAATGTGGCCTCCAAGGTGCTGGTTGACCCAGCCTTGCCTGCCTCTCGGCTCCCTATCAGCCTGGGCTGTCTGCTTAGTATGTCCTGTGCCCCTACAGTTCCCTGATCACCAGGGTCTTTCTCAGCTTTTGGACACATTAATCACCACCCACCTTTCCTTTGACAAATTCCTGAGGGCCTCCAGGACTCAGCCCAGACCCACTCCAGTCTAGAAGGGTGCCCCTTCCTTCTCCCTCTCCTGTCATCATTTGCTCATGCTGTCCACGTTCCCCACCCCATCCCCTGCCCCAGGAACTATAAGAACCTTAAGAGTAGGAGGCCAGGTTCTATTCCTCTTGGTGTCCCTAGTACCTGGGACATAACAGGTGCTTGGTGCGTGTTTATTAACTAGAAGAGTGAGAGAGTTTATCCTCACCAGATTGCTATGGCAACAGACTCCACAGCCCTTGGAGGTCAAGTGACTTGGGACCTTGGAGATCCCAAGGTCATACAACGACCCTTCCTGAGCTCCACCTAGAGTCCCACTATCCCTGCAGCCAGAACAGGCTGCCTAGCTTCAGAACCACCACTTCCTGTTGTGACTATTAAAGCCATGTCCCAGTGGACCCTGGAGACCATGCCTGAGACACTTTACACCCTTGGTCGTAATGGTAACACATGATCTGAGTTTTGTTGCTTGTAAATTTCTTTTATGCTGATAAAGTCAGAACTGGATTGGAATTGAACATGGAATGCTGTCCGGGATCCATCAACAATGTGATGGTAAACATTTACTATTTTTTTTCTCCTTCTTCCCCACAGTATCAGTTTTCTTATTGAATTTAGGAAGCAATGGCAATTGATTAAGTTGCAGTGGAGCTTGCCCTAAAAGGAAATGATTGATAATCCGTTTAGGTCTGAGTTGCTTGCTTTTCCCCTCCTGATTTCCTTGGCCACTTTTTCAATTACCAACTGTATTTAGCTTGGTTTGCTGGCCATAACTCATTTCCCCTTCCCCCAGGATCTGCAGAGAAGTTGTAATGCAGTGTTGGAGTAGTGACATCTAATTATTGCCCTGAGACATCAGTTAGAAATGCAAGAATACAGCTTCTCGAGGGGCACAGACGAGAGCTGTGGGGCTGTGAAGCAGAACAGGTCTGTCCCAACACATCAGCCTCTGGGGTATTGGGAGGGAGGTCAGGGCATCCTGGAACAGCACGGCCTCCTGTCACATGTGGCCCTCTGGTGGCGAAGGTCATGTGATTGATCTCCCAAGCGAAGTGATTGGCTCGCTTCTGGGAGAAAAGCTACTCAGGGGTGTGTGTCACCGTGGGTGGTTCATGCCCTTATCTTTAATGTGTTTTACCTTCTACAAGGTACTTTTCACCTGTCCAGTTTGGATAGCTCGAGATCCTCCCAACAGCACTATTATAACAGGAATGAGAAATTAAATTAGCTTCTATGTCAACCCTCCCAGTTTAATAGATGTATATATAGTCTCTGGCCCTTAGTTGGTGTTCGGTGATGTTCACTGCTATAGCCACCTGCTAGTGCGGGTACATGGGGTGTGTGATTTAACCCGTGTCACGGATGGAGAGACTCGTCCACCATGGTTCAGTGAGCGGAGGAGGGACCCCACAATAGGGATAGTGAGGGCACCCTGTAAATAAATAGCATCCCTCGTCCCTGCCTGAGGCGCGAACAAATTGATAAGCAAGGCAAAGGAATAGCAAATGGCACTTCACGTCTTACTAAGGTGACGGGCAGGCCGTGCGACCCCACACTGGGGGACTTCCTCCATCGTGGGCGAGGCTAGACTGGCGGGCTCCGGGGCTGGGGTGGGGACTTAAGGCCGGGGAGAGGGGGAACTTGTGTTCGCTGCTGGAGGCTCCCTCTGGACACGGAGAAGGTTGCCACCCAGCGTACCCTTCCCTATTTACTATGAACCGAGTCATGCCACCTCTTTCTAGACAGGATGAGACCAGAAGTATCCCTGAAAAAAGCAAGGAATCACTCAGGAGCTGAAGGCTTTTCCCAAGACGTCATGATGGAGCCTTAAGGCTCTGCCCCGTTTCCCTCCGGCTCCTGACTCTAATGCTTAATGTGTTTGGAATGAATTCATGAATGCCAGCACCACCCAGATCATTTCTAAGTCACCCTGAAGTTCCTATGGACTCTGAGAGGTCTGGTTTACCAAAGGAGAACCCGGCCTGGGAGGGTGTGGGGCTGGGGACAGGCTCAGCGGGGGTTGGCTGGTCCCCGGCAGCCCTGAGCAGGGGTGTTCCTTCTGCAAGGCTGTTGGCACGCGTTCCCTGTTTGGGATGGGGGACGGGGGAGACCCAGGGTTTCTCTTGGGCATGCAGAGTCCCTGATTCCAAAACGCCGTTGATGAGAGAGAATCAGCCCCAATTTTGGTGAGAGTCAATGCGGTGTGAAACAGCAGAGCTGTGTTTCCTGGACGCTGAATATTTCTTCTAAATGTTCAGGTCCATGACCAAGGCAGCTGAGTCAGCAGATTGTCAGCGTTCCAGAAAGTGCTGTCTCGCTGGGTGCTTAACTGCCCCCAGAACTGCAGCCCACGGAGCCCTCCCACATGCCTCCCCCGCCTCTGGTTTTCACGACAAATTTTTCTAAGAGCGAGGGGAGAGGAGTGGCAGTTTTTCGTAATAACCCCCCTCCCGTTTTCCGAGAGTGCTCAGGGTTCGAGCTTGCCTGCTGCAGGCGTGGGGAGCTCACAAAACATGTAAATAAAGGCTCTGGGGAGAAGGACATGCTTAGATTATGGTCTCGGCGTATCAGGCGCCTCTATAATTGCACCTGTTCAGCACTGCCATTTCTAGTCACCACGCAGCCATCCGAGCGAAGACAGGTGCTCTAAAAATGGCCCCAGAACAGTCTTTTTGAAAAGATAGTCAATGATCAGAGCTATTAATAGTGTCTTTCCAACCAGTAGCAAAGATGGTAGGTCCCCCCTTGGGCTTTGTTGGGGCCCTGTGTCCTGGGAGTGTTGGGGGCCCCCCAAGGACTTTGAGTTCTTGGACACCCCAGTGTCCAGGTGAGACCCAGCCTGTCAGGTGGCGGTGGACACGAGGCCCTTGTCAGCTTGAGCTGCCTCCTCCCTGTCTGCTTGTGGAGACGCTTCTTTGCTGGTGGCACAACAACAAAGCCACCACTCTAAGTCACTTGCCTCGTCCCCAGACCAGCCCTTCTGCCAATTCTAAACCACTAGCCCTGCCAAGAGCAAAGGCAAGCCCGCTGGATTCCACCGTCTCTGTGGAGTTCTGAGTCACAGAACCTTCCAGGTTCTTCCTGGTTTGGCTGACACGTTTCAAGAACACAGAGGCTCTTTGGTGCCGTTTCATTCATACCCAGCCTCTATGGGTACCACGGAAGGAACATTACTTACTGTGCAGAACAGGCGTGTACGTCAAGAGAACTACCACATGGGATGATATCTGCTCCACCTACTTTGCAGGGGGAGTTTGGGCTAAAAGACACCCACGTGAGGACAGTGTTTGGAAAGTTAAGGCTAAGGAAATGACAAGGATGGTGGGGGGAGATGACAAACCCCCTTTCCCTTCTCTCCTGTCCCAGCCAGACCTCCCTGGACGATGCAGTGGTTTCCCCCAACTCATCTGTCCAGACCAGCAGCAGGGGACCTGTTGCAAGGCAAGCTTCCCTGGCTGGAAAAGAGAGGCCCTTGGTGGAGGCTGAGGATACGTGCGGAGCTGGGCAGTCTGGCTCCTGCCTCCCAGCCTGTAATCGACCCTAGTGGTTAATATATAAAAGGGACCACGTGGGCCCAGCTTCACTGATGTTGCCCTGCAGCCCAAAGGACGCCTGTCCCCACTGCCGCTCCTCAGGCAGCACCCCTCCAGCCTCTGCTCGGTGCCAGCCCGTGTCTCCCCAAGGGCCAAGGCAGCTGGGCATCTGGAGAGTTTGTCTGCAGTGGCCTAGTGGTCACCATCACGGGCTGTCCTGCATCCCTGCAGAGGCTTCATAAAGCAGGAGCAGGGTCTCCAATCTCTGCCGGGTCCCCCTTTCAATGTGACTGCTTAGCCACGATTGGTCGGTGGGAAGGTGAGAAGGAGGGGTCGTAAAATCAGTTCTGCAAAATGCCAAGCGGGTTTTCTGAGCGCCCCCAGCCATCTGGATTTGTGCTCTGAACATACCATGTTAACGGGCTTTAAAGTCGAAACACGTGTGATCATGGAAGACTAGAGATGGGGCAACGGAGGAGACAGTTTAAAATTGCTGTTTGGTATCTCCCGGTACAGTAGCAAATGTGAAAAGCTATTACAGTACATGCAAGCGGTTCATTGCGTAATGACATCTTCATAACTTGCCTTGCCAGCTGGCCTCTCGCAATAGTCTTCGAGGGGAAATTTTGCTCTTTTAAAATATTTGGTGGGGGGGTGGTGATAGAGGGGGAGACTTCTTATGTCCTGAGCCCCTCTGCTGAAACTCCAGGGGTAGGGGGATTGCAGTGTCCTGTACCCTCCACAGAACCCTGAAGGGGTCGGAGGAGGATTTGCAGTTGACTCCATGGGGATTTACACAGACTGCTTCATGGACAGGGTCCAAAACTCTTCCCTCTGTACTGCTTCCTCCCACCCCTTCCAAACCACTGTGTTTGGGTAGAAAAATGGTTGGGAAGCAAGGACTCTGATATCAGACCGCCTGACTTCAGAAATCCCAGCTTTTAACCACGTGCCAGCTGAGTGACCTTAAGCAAGTTACATAACCTCTCTGAGCCTCAGATCCCCCCGCTGCAAAATGAGATAACAGTAACCCCTGCCTCCTAGGGTTTTGAGGGGCGTTGTTCAGACAATGTCTGTACAGCTCCTACCAGGAGCGCTCAGTAAAGGAGGTGGTTTTCAGCGGTGACAAGTGTGCCTTTGCAGTTTGCTTTTGGTAACCTGACCTCTGCCGAGTGGTGGGTTGTGGAGTCCTGTATTGTGCGCACCCAGGAAGGAGGCAAGCCGGTTTTTCCCTAGTGGAATCATGGTGGGAGCAAAGCTGTGGGTGGATGGAAAGCTCACCACTGCCCTCCTGGCCATGCAGGAGCTGCTGCCCTGCTGGGGGGGCGGGCACAGTGACTTTCCGGGGCCCACTCTAGCCAGTAATGCAAACGGCAGTGAGGTCGGTGCCTCGGGCCCCTAATGAGATCCCTCTGCCCAGGCCGATCTGCGCATCTGGGGCGTCAAGTCTGGAAACTGCTAGTTCTCCCACTGTCTGTTCTTGGGCGATGATGCAGGGACCCCATGACCCAGAAGAAGCACGACCCTGAGGCGGAGAAACGCCAGCGGGGCTGAGGCTGGGTGCTTTGGAGAGGGCTGTGCCGAGGCAGTGGGTGGAGTGCTTGGTGCTCTTGCCCGTCTGCCTGGAGCAGCTGCTTTGCGCGCGTCTCAGTTCCCTGAGGACCGTCAGCCCAACAGGCCCGCGTAGCGCACACACCTCTGCTCGTGCTCACCGGTCTCCTGTGTCCAGCCCAGCCCAGCCATGTCTGTGCAGTTGATTCTGGGAAATCCCACATGAACTGTACTTGAACCAACTTGAACCGACGGTTCAGAGACTCTTCCGTCCCCACCCCTTCCTGGCCTTTCATCCAGACTGCAAACAAACAGCACTGTGAGCCGTTTGCCCAGTTGCTGCTTCTCTGTTCTTGGGCCCCTCCGTGGGGAGGAGACAGGCAAGCCGTGGGGAGGACAGGAAGGTGGGAAATCCACAGCCCGGCCCCGAGAGCAGCCTTCCCTGCCCCTCACAAGCAGTGTCCCATTATCCGGAAAGGGGTCAGCCTGCATATTTAGTCAGAATTTTAGAGGCCTGGAAGGTTCCTTCTAGCACCAGCTGATGGCAGTACCCTCATTTTATAGATGAGGAAACTGACAGCCAGAGAGAATTATTTTATTCATTATTTGAAGTTGCAGCTTTGGAATCCAACAGGCCTGGATTCAAATTCTGGTTCTTTCCACTTAACTATCTGTATCTGTGTAAGCGGCTTAACCTCAGTTTCCACATCTGTAAAACAGGGATAAGAATACTTCCTCAGATGGTGATTGCTACAGATTAAATGAGGAAGCATATATAAAGTGCCTGCTATGTAGGAGTGTCACTCGCTGGTCCCAAGCCGGCCCACCCTGGATGCTGGCCTAGGCGACGCCACACGTCCTCGCTGGCTTTGCTGGTGGCCCAGAACCAGGTGAGTGGAAGCACAGAGCTGGTGCGGTAGCCCTTCCTCAGCTCTGTGCTGTCACAGCAGAGGACAGTGGCACCAGTGTTCCCGTAGAATGCACCCAGCGCTGCAAACGTTGGTTAGCTTTCCGGAGGGAGGAGGAGAGCCATCTTTTAAAAATATTATATTGGGGGGAAAATACGCCTGGTCATATTTCACCAACATAAAGAAATGCAGTCACTTCAGACGCTGACAGGCTAACTGGTGGTTAACAAATCAGATCCTGGGGGCCTGCACTAATGGATAGATAAGCCTGCTGTGTGGACTGCACGTTCGATATTTTCGTACCAAAGGCTGCAGGCCTTGGAGGCTTGTTCTCTTCACTGTGAGCTAATTGTTCCTCCTGCTGGTTCCAATGGAAAGTTCTGTTCCTTTGCAGCCCCACCCTTGGGGACCATTTACACGATGCTGGGCACTCCACAGACATTAGCTGGTCTGTGAGCCGGGAACCCATTGTACAGATGGAAAAAGCTGAGAGCAGTTAGGTCACTTGTCCAAGATCGCAAGCCAGGCAGCAAAGTGGTAAAGTGAGCTCAGGGCCTCCGAACCCAAAGCCCGTTTCCCGCCCGCTGTCCCACCTCGCCTTCACAAACAGTGTGACATTGAATAAGGCTCAACCCGTGTCAGGTGATCTCCAGTCCTCCCTAATGTGGACTGTGGTGTGCCAGAAATTACGTATCAATAACAGTCACATGTTAGTGGGGGACACACACAGGCCCCAGTGTGCAGATGGCCCCGTCCCCAGAATGGAGGTTTTGCATTTTCCTTTCATCCCCAGCCTCCTGGCCCCAGCCCGCCTGGCCCGCCGCCCTCCCCAAGGTTGCTGTGGTTAAGGAGTTTGCAAAGGTCGCATTGTCTGGCCTGGTACACGCTCCGCTGAACAGCGCACCTGAGCCAGAAGGGGCCTGGGCGCCTCCCCCGACACATGTCACGTTGCCAAGCACAGCCTGCTGAATAGGATGTCCTTTGTGCAGGCCCCCGTGGGTATTCGTCACTGGACAGACAGTACGTTGTGCTCCAGACACAAAGACCCCATGTCCCTGGCTGCCCACCCTCCCCACCTGAGCGAGGGGTGTGCTGTGTGTTTGCGGATCTCTTGCTGGAACTGGGCATGGATGCCTGGGTTTAAGCGCAGACTTAAGTCAGAATTGCCCAGGAGCTAACGTATTTGGGGGCATTGGTCAGGGCAGCTGGAAGGTCACCTGTGCAGACATCACAGGACTCCTATGACCTTGTCATTGGTTGGCATGGCTTTGGCTTGCATTCTTGCCCCTGTGCCCTCAGATACCTTTCTTTTGTCTGGAATTTCTGGATGCGTGGGTTCTTCTCCTGCTTGGGGGATGTTTCTGGGCCTTAGTAGGTCCAAGCACGGTAGCCTGGAAACTACCAGTAAGCCCAGGAGTTTGTGTTGGTGGTGGTGTCAGAGGCCAGAGGTTAGAGCCCCTCTGAGGCCATCTTCAGCCACCTCATGGGCATTGAAAGTCTGTGTTGCACCCTGAGTCCTAGGAGAGGTTCTGGAGACACACTGTCAGGGCGTCCCCGCCCTAATGGGAGCTTGTAGCCTGTGCCCAGGGAGGCGGATAGGGGTATAGAGTGTGGTCCTTACTTCAGAGTTAGGAGTCTTATTAAGTTAGCGATTACTGCTAAATTGTATGCATTTCATCTGCTCATTCGTTCAATAAATGGTGCAAGCACGTGGCAGACACTGAGTGACACTCTTGCACCCCTGCTGCACACTCTTGCTCAAGAGACTGCTCTGTGTCTTAGGATTTTTTGTAGGATCCACAGTCCCTCGTGCCATGTCTGGATAGCATTTTCGGAGAAGAAAGAGTTCATGATGGATTTTCCATTTTCTGTAGGATAAGCGCTGAACGTTTTAGCCCAGCATTCGAGCCTTCTCAGAGTTCCGACCAGTTTTCCCAGCCTCACCTCGTACCCTTCCCTGGTTCTTGAGCCCCATCGTCCTGCCTTGCTGTTTCCAACACACACGTTCCTGCAGCCCTTCCTGACTCCGTCCCTGCCCCTCTCTTCACCTGGAATGCACTTCTCTGCCCTTCAGTGCCTGGAAGCCCTGCATCCTCGCAGAGCCATCCATCCTTTGTCCCACCTCCAGCACAGCCTTGGCGGGTTTGTGTTGGGTTGTTTGCCTGTGCCTCCCCTGCTAAGGGCAGGGCTCATTCTGGAAACAGGGACCTGTTCTGTGTTCACCCCCAGGGCTAGCACCATGCCTGGCACAAGGGGCAGACGGTCTCTGATCCAAAGGATTAGTTTGAGCAGCTTCAGGTAGTGCTGTACCCGCGTTGGCTTCAAAAGGGAAGGCATTTCAGGCAGACGTCCCCGCTTGCCACTCTCCTTGCTCTCTCAGGCTCCCCGGGTTTTTTGAAAATTGGCTGTAGTCACGCGACACCTCTGTTGCCTCCTAAATAACATCTGTTTACTTTCCCGGGGGGAGTAGCAATTTAGGATGAGTGAAGAGGCGTGAAAACCCCTTTCCTTTTCTCGGTTGCCTGCATGGTGCTGGGGCATTTGGGCAAACCCCGACAGACATCCTCACAGACTAGAGAAATTGGGGGCTACTTGAAGATGTAACATCGGCAGATAGAGTACGCGGAAGAGCGGCCTTTTGGGTCTCCTTGTTTGGAGAAGGTGAGAAGTGGCACGGAGGACCCTCAGCCGCAGAGCTGGTGTACGGCTCCGTCTTGAAGGAGGAGCTCCCCTTCCCAGGGAGCAGGACCCAGGTCCAGCGTGGAAACGAAGGCAGCACAGTAATATGTACTTGAGGCTTCGTGTAAGTTGATTCCTTTTGGCACAGCCCCAGATATCTTGATTAAATGGCCTGTGAAGTGCTGAGATATCTTGATAATGTACGTTCCACATTTGATTATATAATCAATTACGTTGCTCCTAATAAAATGTAAAATGAGCTACAAAAGCCACGGGAAGGCTGTAGCGTATATCAAAAGGAGAAGGTCTCCTGCAGATGGGTAGCCCCTGCACACCCTGAGTCCACGTCAGTGTCTAGGGCAGCTGCTGTGTTTACCCTCCTGGACCACGCCTGCGTTTTCAGAGGCGCGCATGGACAGTGTAGCACAACATTGCCTTCCCAGAGGAAAGTGGTTTATTCACTCAGTAATTGAGGGAGTGAGGATTCGGCCCAGCTCACGCAGCTCAGGGCAGAAGTGAGAAAAGAACACAGCGGAGCTGGGCTTGCCCCTGAGGCTGCCACCGAACAGGTTGGGGCCACCAGTCGGTTTATGAAACAGTGAAAGGGAAAGTGTTCAGAGGACACCAAGGGCCTCGTGCAGCCAATTAGGAGAGTCGCCGCGTGGCTTTCTCCGCCTGCCTTGGCAGCCCCGTGCCCGCTGGGGAGGTGGCAGGATGTCATAGAGGGGGCTCGCTCCAACCCATCCTGCCAGGGAGCAGGGCCCGAGGGTTTTTCCTGTCCACGCCCCAGGGGGCGATGCTTCTCCGAGGACACTTCCACGTAGCAGGGCGCTTGGGAGGTTTGGGGGACAAATGCTCATTCTCACGCAGGATGGAAGGGTCTGTTCAAAGCAACCCGTCCTGTCCCACTAACAAGCTGCAGCAGCATTTTTGTTTCTGTTTAAAACATTGCTATCAACCAGTTGGAATATAGGCCCGGAGTATCGCGGGGTGTAATCTAATTAGTATGAAGTCAATTCAGTCACTCCTTTTGTATCTCGTGATTAAATAAGTGGGGAAAATGGCTTGAAAATTAGGTGCTAGAACGACCCAATTACATTTCTGTAGCTTTTTGTATTCAATTTCATAAACAATTTTGCTCTTCGCTGGTTAATCAGTGAATGCCTTTTTCCAGTTTGAAAAGCACTTTTGAAATTATAATGCAATTAAATTGTGTGTGGATGTTCTGGCATAGCGAGTGTGAAAGCCGGGGGCTTGGCAGGCTGCCGTGTTGTACCTTGACTGTAATGAGTCCCCAGGCTGGCAGCTTGCGAGTGTCATTCATAATATTGTCCATGCTGGGTTACTGTAAAGTGCAGCTGCCTTAACCGGCGGTTAACCAGCAACCGCCAGTCCCCTCTCTCCAGTGGGACGTGCGTGCCTTGTGCGACGGGGCTGTGCCTTGGAGATGCCAGGATGGCAGGGCTCCTCTGGAGGCTTCCCCGGAGCACTGGGCAGTCGGGCGTCTTCCTGATGGATGAGGCCAGTGCCTTGGAGATGATCCGCTTACCTGTGCCCAGAAAAGTGTGGGATGAATTTGTCCCTCTTCTGCATGGCTGCCCAGTTTTCTCTATCAAACAGAACAGATGATGGGAGGGGGAGAGAGGAGATAGAAGATGTCTTGGGCGCCTTGCTGTGTGCCCAGCGTTGCAATAAACACCTTTACTGAATCCTTACAATAACCCTGTCAGAGAAGTATTACCGTCCCAGTTTAATAAAGACACTGAGGCACAAGGAGATTGATAGCTCTCTGTAAGTGTTGTCCTTGACATTGGGATCTGAGCTTGTCTAACTCCGAGCCTGTGTTCTTTCAAAGTTTCTGGGTCAGGAAGACGAACTGAAATAAAGGCCTGGGTGGGGTCTGGGTGCAGGAGGTGCCGTCTGTGATCGAGGGGAACGGAGCCCTCCCTGTTCTGAATTCACAGACGGATACCATGTGGGAAAAGAAGTGTACTTCAGATTTTTTTGTCCTCCCAAATCATGATTTAATCATGTTCCTACTCGTTTGGACTTTGGGGTATGATTCAGGACGATCTATAACGTGGGTACAGTATACAAGACAGAGTCCCCGGGTTGGGGTAAAGAGAAGACTCCAGGGGAATGCTGGCCATGGCATAATCCAGTGGGTGAATTGAGGGGGACCTGTCCCGGCCCGCACATTTGCCCCCGTCCATAGCAAATAGCAAATATGAAATATGAAGCCAGTAGGAGGCAGGCTCCCAAGGGCCTCACAGCAGGAGGTGGTTAAATCATTCTGATTCTAGAACTTTCTTCTCGACTTTTAATGGCTCCACTCCTAACAGTTAACACCTAGTTCCAGCCACTAATCTCCCTTCTTCCCTTCGGATTCTTGTTCCTGTTAGAAGCCCTAGAACTGAACCTGGTTTGCTGGAAAGGAGTGATATTAAACTCCTGGAGGGTCCTGTTCAGCACATTCCTTCATATTAAACTTGACATCGACTCTCAACTGAAGGCGAGTACCTGTGGCCTGGTTATTGTAATGCCTGCTGAGTGGGAATGACAGGCTTTGCACTGAGGCTGGCCTCCGGAGGGCTGGAGAGCTGTGATGGTGTTTATTGGCGAGAGAAGAGGCTGGGAGCTGGGAGTGAGCGCACCTGGGCTGCTCATGGAGCTGGAAGGGGGGCCATATTTACTAAGCTATCTTGGACTTGGGAGGACCGTTTCATGTTGCAGCCTCTTGAAAAAAATTTTTTTTGGCCACGTGCCTGGGAGATCTTGGGTCAGGTGCAACATCTGTTTTGCAGTAAAGCTCGGCAAAGCTAGGATGGGGAGGTGAAGGGGTGGGATGGTGGATTAGAGAGAGGGAAGATGGGGCTCCTGGGACTAAGCTTAGGTTTTGCTGGGAAGTGTGTGGTAACTGCTAGCATGTGCTTCCAATCATCTACTCGCCAGATGTTCCCGGAGTGGGAAATGGAGGGGCCTTGCCTGATGGGGAACAAGTAGCTTAGAATTGGAAACGGGCCCCAGTTTGCTTGCCAGGTGTTTGCTCCTTCCTAGAACATCTGGAAGGAGGATGGTAAAGAGACATCTCTGCCTCAGCCTGGAGTCTTGTGGTCAACTGTCTCGCTGGTGGATCCTCTAAAAACTGGACATTTCTGGCTGTGAAAGGAGCCATGAGAATCCTCTGAACTGACCCGTCCTTATCCAGGATCTGCTCCACCTCAAAGTTGGAACTTCCAAGACTCAGCCCAAGGCTCCAAAACAAGGCTTTTTGTGTGCCTGGGCCGATAAGACACCCATTTCTGGGGAGATACAGGGTTTTCAAGACGCTCAGAGGAAGGAGTAAGAGGAAATGGGTGTAGGAAGATGAAGAATCAGCTCCTGACCAAGTTTCTGGTCCAAAATGAAAAGATTCAAAATGTCTTTTAAGGAAGCAACTATCCCAAATCAGTGAGCCTTGGGGAAATTCCATGAGGACCTCACAAGGAATTAACGAACAACATAGCCCATCCTGCTTCCCGGACACTTGTTCAGGGCCTTCTGGGTGTATCTTCCCTACGGAACCAAGTTGATCCTCCTGGCAGAGACAAAAAAGTTACCCAACTGGCGAAGAATTCTGGGGTGTGGCACAGGATCCCAGGATGGCAGTGCAGAAGGCCAGTCCCTGGGTCCCTGAGTGGATGTGCCGTCGGCCAGGCTCTCTCTGAGGAGCCCAGGTGGGGAGGGGGTGTGAAATGGGCCTGCCTTGAGGGTTGGGGGGAGGTCTTCCATCTGGACCCAAGCCGCTTGCCAACACCCACTCAGGAGAACACCTACAAAAGCAAACTGGAAGGAAATTATGGGACGTTCATGTGATGGATTATTACACATCCATTAAAGTGATGTTTACAGGGAGTTTTTAAGTGACATGTGGAAATGCTGATGACACAATATTGCATGAGAAAAGCTATAAAATGTATATACACTGTGAATCACATTAGAATTAGAATCAGCTGGGGAGGGCTTCCCTGGTGGCGCAGTGGTTGAGAATCTGCCTGCCAATGCAGGGGACACGGGTTCGAGCCCTGGTCTGGGAAGATCCCACATGCCACGGAGCAACTGGGCCCGTGAGCCACAATTACTGAGCCTGCGCGTCTGGAGCCTGTGCTCCGCAACAAGAGAGGCCGCGATGGTGAGAGGCCCGCGCACCGCGATGAAGAGTGGCCCCCACTTGCCGCAACTAGAGAAAGCCCTCGCACAGAAACGAAGACTCAACACAGTCATAAATAAATAAATAAATAAATAAAAGAACGTGAATTTCTTTAAAAAAAAAAAAAAAAAAAGAATCAGCTGGGGAGTTCTTGGAGAATACCAATTCCTAGGCCCTACCTCAGGCCAAGAGAATCAGAGTTTCTGGTGATTCTTAAAGCTCCCCAGGTGAGTGCGGGGTGCAGCCTGGGCTGAGAGTTGCTGCAGTAAAGCAGTGTTCATGGAAGGAGAGAAATTCTCCAAACTGTTGCCTGTGGTTTTCTCTGGTGGAGGAGCTATGGGTGGGTTTAGGTAAGTCTGTGCCTTAATCATTTCTGAATCGTCCGAGGCTTTGCAGGCAGCGTGGGAGCCATCCATGGAATGGAGGCCTCTGCCAGCTGGTATAACTGGATGGTACTGGAGGCCCCAGCCAGGCCCCGACTGCAGTCTCCTTGCCCTCCTTCTTGTTTCTGGCCCTGGAGATGCTGTTGATTTATTTTGGTGCTCCCAGCAATGCGGCCATAATGCCTATTCAGAATGTTTATCCGGAAAACAAACAACTAAAACAACCAATGCGAGGCAGAGCGGGGAAGCCAGCCTAGTCCCCACTGCCTTTGCTCCTGTGGGTGTGTCCAAGTCACCAGAGCTGGGCAGCTTGGCATGCTCTCTACCTAAGGTGGCGAGGGGCGGGTCTCCCAACCCAGTCTGCCGGGCCAGCAGGGCTTGGCTTTCCTCCCCCGGACTTCTGGGAGAAGGACAGGCGTGGGGCAGGCAGTCAGGGCAGCGATTACAGCCTCGCCCCTGCAGGTTGGGGTGAATCACGAGCCACGGGGCTGCTGAGGGCCTCTGCCCACCGTGGCCGGTGCTGCCCGCTGTCTGGATGGCAAGGACCGGGCAGGAGCGTGCGGTCAGCTGCGGTGGGCTTCGCGTTGATGCATCGGGTCTAGCCCAGAGCTTCTGAGAAGAAGCAAGTGATGGTGAGCAGAGTTTCATTTCTGCAGCTGTGGTGGCTCTAACTAGCAATCGAGCTTTTGCCCAGTCCTGACATCATTTTATCATTTAGCTCCGAGGAACCAGTGGCAGGGAGCGCACCACTAACCTTTCACTGCCTGTCAGTGACGAGGGAGAGGGCGGGCCACCCCCGGCAACGGAGAATCAATCCACCACTAGCTTGTGTCGCTTGTTAAATCTTCTCCCTGCATCACAGGCCAAGTGGCCTGGTCTCGCACTGTGAGGGGTGGGGGGAGGGGAAGTGTGGCCCCGTCACCTGGGCCCCAGGCAGCCTGCCTGCTCGTCTGTCTTGGAGGCTTGCTTCTGACCAACCTAGCGGTGGTTTTCTTGCCTTTACCTCGGATACCTCCAGACACTGGCTATCTGGCCCGAGGCGAGCCTGGGGACGCCTCCTCTTGTCCTTGTCATTTGATTCATGGTGTGGCCAAGGTCAAGGGTCACCCAGTCTCTGCCTTGGTTTCCTCTGCGGTTCAGATGGGGATAATAATCCCTTTCAAGATACCTCATTGGATGATTGTGAGGATAAAGTGAAATCACCTATGGGAATGGTTTTGAAAAAGACAGTGGTGACATAATAACGGTAATTATAATAATGACACATCAAGAGCAAAAGCAGATACTCGGCAGTTCTTTCTCTTTCTGCTTCCCACTAGGCAGGCGAGCGGCTTACACCGAATGGGAAAGTCAATACCTCCTACTGCTGACAGTGTGCCTCTAGCCCCCCGAAATCAGGAGAGGCTCCCAGGCCGTCTCTCTGCAAGGGCCCCTCCTCCTCCACACGGTCTCAACCTGTGCATAGCTGCCCTTGTTTTCCAGATCCCCAAACAAGGGTGCTGTGTAATGAGGGCAACTATTGGTCCTCTCTGTTTTGGGGGGTGTGGTGAGGAAACTGGAAAGCTGATCGGCAATTCCAAAGAGTAAATCAGTGGCTTATAGCCAGTTGAGGGCAGGTGTCCCTAACTGGTGTGTGCAGCAGAATCAGACCCTCCCTCGGGCCTGAGCTTGCTGGGATGCAGTAAAGGATTTGGCATCCCTGAGGAGGAATGTCACCGGTTCAGATAAGGATTCAAAGGTTTAATCAGCAAAGCTATTTAGGTCCCAGTGAGTCTAACTGTGAGAATTATTTTGAGCTTCACCCCGTTCCGGAAATGTTGGGTTCGCTAAGCATGATGGTATTTGGCACCGGCCACCTGGAAAGAGTGGGGACTTGCCATGCGAGCCTCCAGGAGGAATTAGAGGAATTTGCAGAGCTCCCAAGCCCAGGGTTGGCTACCAGTAGTTTGGGGGGGGGTGGGGGCGGGGGGGGTGGGAACAGTCTCAGAATCCAAGCTTCTGAGGAGCAGCCTTTTAAAAGACCAATCTGGGGGGGCTTCCCTGGTGGCGCCGTGGTTAAGAATCCACCTGCCAATGCAGGGGACACGGGTTCGATCCCTGGTCCAGGAAGATCCCACATGCTGCAGAGCAACTAAGCCCGTGCACCACAACTACTGAACCTGCGCTCTAGAGCCCACGAGCCACAACTACTGAGCCCACGCACCACAACTACTGAAGCCCGCACGCCTAGAGCCCGTGCCCCACAACAAGAGAAGCTACTGCAGTGAGAAGCCCGTGCACCACAACGGAGAGTAGCCCCCGCTCACCACAACTAGAGAAAGTCCACATGCAGCAACAAAGATCCAACTCAGCCAAAAATAAATAATTAAATAAAATAAATTTATAATAAATAAATAAATAGATAGATAAATAGATAGATAAATAAATAAATAAAAGACCAATCTGTTTACCCTTTTCCTTAAGGAAATCTGTACGAATTAGAGTTATTCTGTGCCCACTTCTCTTGTCCATTTTGTCACCTGGAGGCACAGCTGATTCAGCCTCGTATCCTCCTGGCACACGTGCAGGTGCTGAGCCAATACTGACTGAACCAAAGGGAGGGAATGCCGTCCCTTCTGTGTAAAGAGCCCTCCTTGCCCCGGGGCTGCCACCTCTGCACATCATCGTGGCGCCACATTTGGGTAGCACCTGCTCCCCCGCTGCCCTGATTTACAGGCGACTGGATTTAGGTTTCTGTTACAAACTCTATTTTTAACTAAGCTGATCAGAGACCTGGCTGAGGTGGCGTAACTCATGGGCATTCCGTGACCTGCACGGTGGTAACAGGAGGCATTCTCACCGGGCCGTGCAAGCGTGGACGTGCCCAACAACTCCACCCGAGGGTCCCAGATGGACGGGGACCTGGGACAGAGCTTGGGCAGGAGCTCCACCTACTAGGTCCCAGATGCTCGGGGCTGAGGGAAAGGCCAGGGCAACCTCCTGGGATGCCTCTGTGCTGGTCTCCACTGTCTTACCCATGACCGCTTATCAGCGTCTGCTCTTGTTGTTCAGCATTGCTTACTAGTTATTGTAAAAACGCTGGCTTATGTTACAGTTCGCGAATGCATTGATCCTTGTGATAACCTTGTGAAGCAATAGCGGTATTATAATACAAGTATATACTAATAGTACTGATAATAACCAGGAACTTCTTGTTGATCCTAGAAATGTGTCATGCTCTGTGCAAAGTGTTCTATGTTATCTCATTAATAAGATGGGTAGCGAGGATGTTACTGAAATTTCCGTTTTTCATATTCATTCATTTGACAAGTTTTTGTGGAATGCAGGTTCTGGGTACAGGGAATTTGGTAGTGAGCACTGCAGACTGAAATCTCAGGCCTCAGTGAGGAAGCTGGGACTGTAGAGGTCACGTGAGTCACTCAAGGTGCTACAGCTCATGAGGATGGAGCTGGAGATCAACCCCCTCCTCACTGCAGACCCTCTGAGTATCCCAGACCACCACACTTATCAGCAAGGATAACCCGTCAGTCATTTGGCCTCCATTGTATGGTGGCTTATCCAGGGCTGTTAGCACTAAATCTTCCATTTATCCTGGTTGCCCTTCCCGGGGCTGATGGAGAGGAAAGTCCAGGCTTTAGAGACAGGTGGATGTGGACTTACATCCCAGCTCAGCTGCTCACGTATGGAGAGGCCATGGCAAGTGACTTCACTGTGCTGAATCTCAGATCCTGCATTTGTCAAGTTGGGATAATACTACCTGCCTTGAGGGCAGGTTGGAAGGATGGGAGATAATATGAAAGGGTTAAGACTTAGGTGCTAAATAAATGGTGTGATGATAATGACCCAATAAAAAGGATCAGCCAGGTGGGAAAGGAACGTGGCTCATCCTAGAGCAGAGCAAGTCAGGGGTAGCTCTGCCTCTGCTTTGGTGGGCTAGGGTCTTTTGGTCCCAGGTTGGGAAGTGAACTCCAGCCGCTGCCCCTCTGTGCTTCCCCAGCCCCAGCGCTCATATCATCCATCCTGGTCCAGCAGTGCTGCTAGTCTTCAGGGAGAACGAATGGCCAAGGCATTACTTAACTCCTGGCATCTCCCCAGGCTTTGCTGGCCTCTGCCACTGCCAGCTTCTTTCCCCATCACGATTTGGGTATGTCCCTTTACAAGCCAATGAAATAAAATAAGCGGGTCCGTTATTCCTTCTGGCTGGCAGAAAGCCAGGAATGAAGAACCAGAAGGCAAGGCTCTCATGAGCTGCAATACAGGTTGTCGGGTAGGACCGTCCTTCAGAGGGATGGGGTGTGGGGAAGTGGTGGCTCTGGGCTGGGGCCTAGAGAGGCCAGCCCATGGACCAGTCCCCTGATCCCTCATGAAGAACGCTGTTTCAGGTCCTCTCCCCAGTGCTCAAGCCTCCCCAGCCATCCCCAGCCTCTCCTGGGAAGGAAAGGCTGGTTGCATTGAGTAGGGAACAGTGTTGTTCTAGGTGCAGCCTCGCCAGATGACAATGGGTAGAGCAGAGGTTTCTCTCTGAGCGTGGGTTCTGTCCTAGCGCCTGCCTTCTGTCTGTCTTCTACCGAGTAACCATGGAGCTTCCGGTTCATCAGTCTTGGGATGAGCAGGGCAGACAGCCCTCCCAGCCTTCAGAGAGACAGAAATGCTAGAAAGAGACAGACGTTCACTTCCCAACCTGGGACCAAAAAAGAATCCCAGCAGGAGTAGATTCCTGTCCTGGCTGCCTGCTGGCTGGTGCCCTCCCTTCCAGGCAGCTCGTTCATGGGAGACAGTGAACGGGACATTCGTCCAGGGTTTTGCCTGGCTTGTGGTTTTTGCGCACCACTTACCCCAAGATGCTGAAACCTCCTGTCTTGCTGGTGGAAGCGGCAGAAGCAAACGTGGCCGGTGCGGTGGATCAACGGGAGCGAGGAGTGTGCTCCGGTCTCACCCTTCAGCCATTGCGCTGCTCTTCCCGGTGCTCCCGCCTGGAGAAACAGAAACTTGTACCTAAGCCTGTACAATGGGGCTCTTCCAGAGAAGCAAGACGGCCAGGCCCAGGGATCCTGGAGTTGACTTCCTTCCTCCTCTTTCTTCTTTTCACTGTTTTCTTATTCCTCTGCAGCTCAGTCTTGCAGCTAAGCAGACTGTGTGCTCAGGGCCAGGCTCTGAGTAGAAATTGGAAAAGGAGGGGCCTGGTGGACTGAGGGTCCTTTTCGTTACTTAAAACTTGGTCTGGTACTGAATGTCTCTGGTCTTGATTCGGCCTTTGGGGAGAAAAAAATGTATGTGCAGAGAGAGACGGGCTGATCTACTGGAAGGCCATCCTCCAAAGCCATTCCTTCCTGTAACAATCATTTGCTGAGCACCTGCTTTGTGCTGGATACTCATCAAGGGGTTGGGAGACATGGTGGTGAGCGAGACCCACAGCAGTCGTGGAATGCACACTCTGTAACTCCATTCTTTGCACACTAGCTGTGGGGATGATGGGGTGTGTGTTTCTCCCACCTTTGAAGGCAGAAGCTGGGTCTTGTTCTCCACTGTATCCTCCAGGCTGGACTAAGTGTCTTCCATATAGTAGGTGTCCAGTGAATGTTTATTGTAGGAATAAACGTTTTCTGTATTTTCTAAGACTCTAAAATGTATATTACTTTTATAATCAGAAGATGACAATCAAAGGTTACAGTCTAAAAAAAGGAAAACAAGTGAAGGATGGGCGGGGAGAGATTTGGATAATGGTTTGCAGGAAGTTTTAGTTGGCCATAAGCTTTCTTTGAGGCAGTGGGGTGATGGAGCTGCTAAGAAAGCCACGAGAGACTGCGTCAAGAGAAGTCCGGTCGAATATCTAGGACCCTGCAGTATTCCCCACGTGGAATGTCATATTCCGTTCCAGGTATCCCATGTTAGGATGGACGCTGACAAGGTAGGTTACTATCAGAGGAGGTCTGATGGGGACTGGAAACAGTTTGATGGAGAAATTTAGGAGGAACCAGAGGAGACCAGATTCAGGAGAAACAAGATGGCTATGTTAGATCTTGAAGGAGTCCTGCCTCTGGAAAGTGGGTTGGTGCTGGTTCCCTGTCTATAGGTGGCCCTTTGTGAAATTACCAAGAGAAAGATGGGCCCTCAGGATGAAAAAGAACTTTAGCACCGCCTCAAGATGCCCAACTCTTAAACAAACCATCTTTGTGAAGTGGTGAGGGGTGGTGTCCCTTTTCCGAGAAGTAGTCAAACAGTTAGAGAATAGAATTGATGGGGTGAGATGGGGCCAGGACCAGTGTGTTCAGTGGTTACTTTGCAAACCACAGGTGGATCATGCTTTTTGAAATGGCCAAAACCATCTCCTTTCCAGACCCATAGAGACCAACCAGTAATATTTCAGGAGGATTCTTTATGAAATGATGTCTTTAAGCTCTGGGCTCTGGTTTACTGACCAGCTATTTACTAGCTTGTGCTAGACAAGCAAGGGAAAAGGACAAAACAAAAAGCAAGCAAACAAAAAGCAGCCCAAATCCCCTGAGATAGTAGGAGGAGCCCCTGCCTGCAAAAGATGATTCAGAAATAAAGAAAAGGCCTTTCTTGGAGTCATGATGTAAGCCCAAATGGAAAGTAGGTTTTTATTTATGAAAAAGAGTTCTAATATATACAGCAGTTACATGGAGGAAGATGGCTAAGTAAGTGTTTTTCTGCATCGTCTGATTCCAGCCGCTTCCTCGCTGGGTACCCATTGCTTCTGTTGACAGCAGGTCACTGGGCACTCCAGAGGCACTGTTAAGGATAACATCTCTTTTCTCCCCCCACCCCCCAGCAAAGCCTTGGGAAAATAGCCAAGTATTCAGCAAAGTAAAGGCCTGGCTTTCCTTCCTCCCCCTCCTCCCCTTGTTGAGAAATCTCATTATCCAGGAGAATGATTGTGAAACTCCAGTCTGTCTGCAGCCGAGCTGTGGTCTGTTCTTCTCTCTCCTCCGCCACGGCCCTGGTCCCCTTGTCTGTCTGCAGGGGAAGACTAATACCTATATATTAAAGCTTTAAGGATCTATAAATCTGAGTTGATTCTCTGCTGGCGACAGCACAAGCTCTTTCCCACAACGCCCGGCATGATCTAATGGGTTTACAGTTGTTCGAGTGCTTCTGCGAAGCCCAGGAAAGCGCTTAGTAAGGAGACGCGTGAGATGGCATTGTTTGTTCCACCGCAAAGCCGGAGGATCATCTTCAAATGATCCACCCTTTGCCTCGGCCACCCTAGGACAAGAAGGCTTTGTGGAAGGAGCCGCAGAGACGGTTCCCGCCGAGCTGGCCTTTCTGCCTGAGAGGTGCCAGGACGCCGGGGGTAGGAATCATCCCCGGCTGTGTTCATTTTGCCAGGAAGCTTGGGGCTAATTGGGAACAGAAGGGATGCCCAGGGGATGAGAAGAGGGGACGCGAGTGGGGGAGGTCTCACCAAGGTAGAGGAGTGATAAATATTTGCTTGTAGCAAAACAAGAGTGAAAACAAGAGAGGCTCCTAATGAGAGCTTTGGGGCATTGTGTGTTCTCAGTTCTCAGGGGCCAGCAGTGTGGGTTGGTGTGATTAGCTGCCTTGCTACTTGGCACAAGGCCAATCCCTCTTTTCAATATCAAGTTTCATAAGCATGGAGCAATAACAAATCATTATAAACCCTCTGGGAACGGTGGGAGGGTGGTGGGAGAGTTTTTTTCCTCTTCTCTTCGATAAATCCATCTTCTCGGCTCAGGTACGTTTTTCCCATTGTAAAGAGAGAATGGCAAGGGACGAGGGTGTCTCCGAAACTTGCTGTATTGCTAATCTGTTATTAGGCAGAAGTCTTAACACCAGGCTGGGTGCTCAGAGACCTCATTGTGAGCTGGGGATGGAATTATGCATCATGAATAAAAACCGCTGTCAACATGCATTGGTTTCAAAACATTAGAGCATATGGTATGTGATTATCTGTATTGTCAAGTGCAATAAAGTGAATTTGGATGTAATAAAGAATGTAATATTTTAGAAATTTGGTAATAAACTAAGGAAGGGATGACAGCTGAGGTTCTTTAAGGCCCCAGACACAAATAAATTGAAGTTACTGGTCTTTGCAGCCAAGTAGCAGAATGGCCCCAACATGCTGCTCTGTGCGCTGTGATTTTCACATCGGGGAGAAGCTCCACTGTTTCTCGGTTGCCTTCTCTGGAGAACAGAGAAGCTCTGGGTCTTGTGTTGACGATGAGAGGAGGATCCAGCCTTTGCCTTCCTACCTGGCCTGGAAGTGTGCTCGGGGCTCCTCTGGGCAGTGGAGGGCCCATCTCTTATCAAGGGCAGTGTTGTCTCCCATCAAGGGCAGCGTTGTACTGGGTGTCAGGCCAAGCCACCCTGAGGATCCTTCTCCCCCGGGGAGGGTTACCCTTCAGCCTGTCTCCAGCCGTCTTTGCCCCCGTGTGGTCAGTGCGAAAAGGTGATACTCAAAGCCCAGGAATCCTTGCAGCTTCCCCTCTGAGCAGCCACTTTCTGGAGGCTGCATCCCACAGGGTTAAGTTACTAAATCAATACAGCAAGTCAATAGAAGTAAGAAAACTAGATCTCCAGAGCAGAGCACAGATGAGTCAACATCTGATTAGAACTAGGCACTGTGCTGAGCTTCATGTCTCAAGCATTGTCTTGTTGAAAAGGTCTGCAGTCGAAAATATTACCATCCCCATTTTATGGATGAGAAAGTTGAGGCACAGAGAGACATCACACAGCTGATCGGTTGTGGACCTGGGGTTCCAGCCCACGTCTGAACCCAAAGCCCAGACTCCTTCTACTCACAACCCACAAATAAGGAGGCTCTTTCCACTCACAACCTTTTCTACAAATAAGGGGGGTTCTTTCCACTTATAACCCACCAGTGAGAGCCCATCTCAGAAGGCCTCGCCACGGGGAACTTTAATTTACAAAGTACGTAGGACCTTGAAAGAATGTTCCAGGAAAACGCAACCAGGTGATTTCTCTCTATTCCCACCTGGGCCTGGCAGAGGCTGGTCAGCATTTATTATTATTATTATTATTTTTTATTTTTCCCCTTAGCTTTGATTTTTGTATCCTGGCTCCAGCAAGGTAGACTCATTTATCATCACTCTAGCAGTGTGCCTTGGCCTTTCCCTTATCTTCCTCTACGAAGGGCTCCTGCCCCACCTAAAGAGCCTGTTTGCTTTCCCTGACTGCTTTCTCATGTATCGGACCTGGGGCTTCAACCTGACCCCTGGCTTCTGACTTCCGGCTTCCAGCTTCCAGGAAACCCAGGCCTTGACCCTCCGGCTTCCAGGAAACCCAGGTGTGGCCTCGCCACCCTTGCCTGGCCCCTTCCTTCAGCCCAGTCTGCCGTGGCTCTTCCAGTCCTGGCTTCCAGCCCTGATCTCACGTGCGGCCCAGCCAGGCAGTCTGTTTCATTATTAAGCGTGAAGAATTGGGAGTACCACCATCGGGCCCGGCTAAAGCAATTTGGGCAGCTGGGAAAAGAGAAGACATTTAGTCCATTTCGTGCCTGGATACCTCTGTAATTCCCAGGACAGGGTGGGCAGAGGTTTGAATAAACCCCTCTGGCCTAGGGATCTTATGTCCTGGTTTCCATTGGAGATGACAGCAAGGTGAGTCCAAATTCACTTCTAATCACTTGGCTTTGGCACCTCAGGGTAGACCCCACTAGAGCCCATCCCGCTGCAGTCCATATCTATTGATATCTACATTATTTTCAAGTCTCAGCTGGTGGCCCATTTATTCCAAGCAATATTGGGTACAAAATCCTTATATGAAAACTACAGGCTTGTGCAGGGATGATGCCAGGAGTGGGCATTATCTCATCTAATCCTCATGCCAGCCCTTTGAGGTGGGCATCCTTATTCCCTTTCTTCAGGTGGAGACCCAGGGTCAAGGAGGTTAAGGGCTTGTCCCAAATCACGCAGCCAGTAATGCTGCACAACCAGGATTTAAACCACATCCGTGGGTTCAAGACTTGAACCTTCCCCAGTGGTCCATGGAGTCTTACTGGTCTGACTTAAATGGATGTGTGGCTCTTTCTCTTCCTCCCCATCCAAACCCTTCCACATCTGCCCTTTCGAGGAGGCTGCACTGAGTGGTATCAGATCTTACAGTAATTTCCTTTGGGCAAAATAGACCTTGATATCCTGTCTCTTGAGTTTCTCTCAGACACGCTCGTAGAACCTGCAGAAGGGCTGAGGGTAAACCACAAAGAACTCTTCTGCCCTTGCTGCCAATTCCCAGGGTTGCCCACCAACAACCCCCCACCCGCTGAAGAGCTGCTGAAACTGAACTGAATGCTCCTAATGATCTGTGAGTGTATTAATCCTACTTTCTGTTAATTAACAATATGATAAAACCGGCATTTCCTAAGTCGTCGCTTAACACATGTTTTAGCAATTATGTACTTAGTGGTTTGGATTCAGAATGCTAATAGAATAAAATTTTAATGAAGATACGACACTATGAAAGATTTATTGAGAAGAGTTCAGGTATTGCTGCCATTAACGTATGGGGGAGGGGTCTCAGTTTGAAGGATGCACCCCCAAAATGCCTTCTAAGCATTCTGTGCTCTGAGCCAGGAGGACCCAGGAGATCCTGGAATTAGCAGGTTCTTGAGTCCCATGAATAGCCCACCTGCAGGCCCCTCCTTGGGGGTCGGAGGGGTCCACACCAGCTGGCAGGCACTGAAGGTACCTATTCCCACCCTATCCTCTGGCTTTAGTAGGGTCTGTAACTAAGGGATGACTTCACAAACAGTGTTCAGGGCATACAGCCCCACCTTCTCCTTCTAGAGCAGGAGTCTTCAAAAAAAAAAAATTTTTTTTTAATTCTATATCTTCAAAATTTTTGTGCAGAAAAAAAATTAACACACAAACCCCCAATATGTCTTATTTAATTTTCAATTTATATACATGTACTACTATGCTAATATATCATATATATTATAAAACCTATATAAATAGGAATATAATAGGATGGGATACATTTGAAATAAGCTGTATTTAGAATTTTATTTATTAATAATTAAAATAATTTTTGGTGAGAGCAGTATGATTGAATACGCTTTTTAAAAATTCTTGATTTAATAACACTTTGTGATTCAGCTCTAAAGGTTGGATTCTGAGTTTAGCGTATTATTTTGATACTTGGTTTTAATACCTGTCATAACTGAAAAATACACTTCGAGATATACAGATCTCAGTGGAAGAATCACATTTGCTGTGCTGACTAAATCATGATACTAATTTTTCAATCCCATCCTCCAATTATGCAAAGGATTTTGTTGAAATTCAGCTTGTAAATTTCCATCTTCCCTGATGTCAATCAGTTTTTCATGCAAACTAATCAAGTGTTGCATTTTTATATTTTTAACAAATGGGTTCAAGATCCACTGAAATGTTCATTTTTTTTAAAAAAAAATGAGTCTTACAGTTCTGTTTCCAAGTTTTAAAAGTATGCGGATACAAGCACTTTTGTACATAACCCAGTCATATCATTTTTAGCAACAAAATCACAGAACAACAAAAATATTTTCCAAACATTTGTTTTCCAAGTGCTTTCTCTAAAGCACAAGTTTCTGTTGAAAAGCGGGTTCTTTCTCACTCACTCAGCGGCTGCTCTCCCATCTGATCAGAACACATTTTGGGGGTGTGAAGTGGCTGGTGAGGAGTCTTGCTAAGTGGCAGAGTAGGGTCAGCTCGCTGTTTTCTGGTAGTGGCAAGGTTTATATCATTAGCATCATCTCCAATCTGGTTTTCTTTGTCCATTTTGCAAGGGTTCCTTTACTTAAAGCCAGATCACATAATCTATACATCCATTTATACATCCTGGTCACACCTGAACAGCACTGGGTACCGGCTACGCTTGCAGCAGGTAACTAAATGAGGTGCCACTCTGACCTCACCCCCACTGTAGCATTCATTTCCTTTTTCTCTCCAGGGGTCTGTAAAATACCATCCAAGACAATGTCTCTCTGACGTCTGGATGTATGAGGGCTCTAGGACCATTCACTCCATATATTAAATATTAGTGAAGCTGAAATTATTTTTAGATGAAAAATAAAAATTAAGCATTATGCCTTTTTCCTTTTCCCAATGTTTCTTAAACCCAGCTGTACATCTGAATCACCTGGAGAGATTTTAAAACATACAAATGCTGGGGTACTACCCCAGACCTAACTCAATCCTGAAAATGGGGCCTGGGCATCGGTATTCTTAAAATTTTTCCTAAGTGATTCTGATGCAAGAATCACTGTTGAGAATCAGTGTTCCAGATCTGTGCTTCTTCAATTTTATTTTGCATAAAAGTCACCTGGGGGATTTGTTAAAATGCAGATTCGGATTCAAGAGGGCCAGAGTGGGGCTGGAGACTGCATTTCCAGCAGGCTCCCAGGTGCCTGTGCTGCTGGTTGGTGGAACAACCTGAGTAGCCAGCCTCTAGCCTGTGCTGCCCTCGCCCCTGCTTCTCCCCGTCCTTCTCCCTCTCCCGACCCGGGCTGTTGTCTGGGGAGCCGAGGAGCCATCCTCCGCTAGCTCCTGATGGAGCTGCCCCCCGCTACCAGGCTGCCTGGGCTGCTGGTCTCAGCTTCTCGGAGAGATCTGGCCTCCAGATGTTAAGAACAGTTCCTTTACAGCCAGAAAAAGCAAAGAGGCCAGCCCCCAGCCCGCGGTGGGTACGCGTGTGTGTCTCGTGCAGGGGCACCTCAGTGGGCAGCTACCTACCCCCAGACTCCGGGCAGGCTTACGGGCAGCCCGGCCGGATGGAGTCCTGGCGATGTGGGCAGAAATGACCCCTCTGCAGGGGGCACAGAGCTGGTGGCGGGCCAAGCGGGCGTCCAGCCAGGGCTCTGTCGGTTGGGACTATTCTGAAAACATACCTCATCATAAAAGTCATATAATTTGTGGTGGTGCTGAGAACCTGCTTCCAAGTCGTGGTTTTTTTGATGGAGTTTTGGAACTTTCTCTGAGGCCAGTAACTGTTCCTTGAGAACTTGTTAGAGGGAAGCGGTGGCATCTTGAGATGACTGGGCTCCCTTGAGGGGTCCTGTCTCCATCCTGGGGTGAACGGGGTGCCGGACTGATCCTGCTCCTTCCTTGCAGCACAGGTTTTGTTGTCCCTGTCGGCGTCCCCTTCCCCCTTTGTTTCTGTCTCCTTCATGTCCCCTCCTCGAGGATACCAGGGCACCCCCTCCAGAACAGCCGGTGCACAGGCTTCTGACGCTGGAGCGAACACAGAGGCTCTGGTGGCGCCTCAGTGATCAGGGTGAAGGCCATGCTCAGCCAGCACAGGGCCTGCCTCTCAAATATCAGTCCTTTTTTTTTTTTTTTTTAAACCTAAAGTGATGTAGGGTCCTTTTAAGTAACAAGTTTGCATGGGAGTTTGACCATGTGACTTGTTTTAACTCTCCCTGTCTTGAATCCCGTTCCTACCATGATGGCAAAGCACCATGAACATCTCTTTGACACACATGTCAATGTCAAATGAATTTCAGTAAGTGAGGTTCACGGCAAAGGGTAAAGGTGACTGTGGAGATAGAGGTTGGGTTAGGGGAGAAGCCATAGAAAGTTTCTTGAGTGTGGGAGAGGGTAGCTCACCCCTCACAGGTGTTTTCAAGGCAGCCTCCAGGATGGTGAGGTAGATTTTTTAAATTTCCGTCTCACAGAGGGTAGGATACTGAGGGTCAGAGTGGGACATCCGGCCATTGCTGGAGCCAGGATTTGAGCCCAGATCCACCTGGCTCCAAAGTCTAAGCCTGTTTCTACCCCACCTCAGCAGGGGCATTAAGGTGGATTGAAACCCCACCCTAAGCTTCCAGGAGGCTCACTGTGTGGGTGGGGCTTGAGGGCGAGTGTCCGAAAAGCGGACAGATTCAAAACCCACTCTTTGGGGGAGAGCCCGGGGGTCCTAACCAGATGTCCACCTCAGTGGGTAAGAGCCTCCAGCCAGTGCCCCATCTCCCCCGAGCTCAGAAAGCCCCAGGGTCTAGAAGCCTTGAAGGACGCGCTTCTGCCGGTGGAGCCCTCCAAAGCCCCCCAGGCCCTGTGTTTCCAGAGCAGCCCTTGTTCCAGCTGCGCCCGACCTCAGCCTCCATCA
This sequence comes from Balaenoptera physalus, assembly GCF_965194825.1. Taxonomy (NCBI): domain Eukaryota; kingdom Metazoa; phylum Chordata; class Mammalia; order Artiodactyla; family Balaenopteridae; genus Balaenoptera; species Balaenoptera physalus. The sequence goes on from NC_138901.1 coordinate 38,415,900, forward strand.
GCCCCCCCCCCGCCCCCGCGCTGCCGTCCTGGCACTTTCTACCGGGGTCCTGATCCGAGCCAGTTGTCTAGCGATTTAATTTGGTGAATTTACCACTGCGTCCCAGAGTTTATATTGGCACTTAACAGCAGTAATATGTGTCTCTCTCGCCAAGAACTGACTATTTTCCCTACCAAGATGGAACACCACGCACAAAAAATAGGTTTGTGAACTAATCTGCTGCCCTGACAAGTGTCATTCACAGAATCACTGCTATGGAGCGCGCTCGGAATGAAATGAGATTGGGGTTGTCTGGCCTGGATCACCGGTGCTTTTTCCCCCTCGGTTAACAAGAGTCTGGGATGAGACACCCTTTCGCTGTAGCCGCAGGCACTTTCAAATCACGCTATCAGTATTCATGGCAGATTTCTCTCTTAGAAAAATGGTTTCGGGGTCGTTGGCCGTATCACTCTCTCTCCTTCCGCCCCACCTGCCCCTGAATCTCTTTCTGTCCTTTCCTCCCTTCTTCCTTCCCTTCTTCCTTCCTGGGTGGTTTTTTCAGACACGCCCTCCCCCTCATTGTAAAGCTCTCTATACACTCATATAATTTCACAGACTCAGGGAGGTGCCCCTCATCAGTAAAAAAAAAAACGTCTCCCACCGCCCGAATGCCTGTTTGGAATTCTAAAGTAGAGCTTAATTGCTTTCACACAAGGATCTGATCTGAGTAAACCACCACGACCTCTGGGAGTAGAAGCAAGATCAGTCATTTACACTTTAGTATGAACTGGCTTCCAGTCCTTTCCTGAGTCTGGGGGGGAGGAGCTTCGTCTTTGCCCCGATCTCCCCCTGCCTTGGATGAGGGCTGCCCCTGGGGCTGCGAGGTCCAGCTTTCCATGAAAGAGATATCAGAGCCTTTTTAGAACAGCTTCAGTCTCCCCCTTCATGTGAAAGGGGGGCCTGAAGATTCTCTTTCCAGTGGAAGGTTCTGGATTCTTTTCTACCAAATGGTCTTCACTTGGCTCATCCTGAATTGGGAAACATAAAGCAGAGTCAGACTTGGGTGGGCATCAGAACCACCAGAGAACCAGTTAAAATGCAGATTCCTGGGCCACACCCACAGTGCCCACATTAGGGGGCAGACAGAGCTTGGGGATGTGCATTTTTAACGAGCCCCTCACCCATCAGAAGACTCTGCCCAAGGACCACACCGAGAAGCACTGGTTTAGGAGCACACTTCACTTTTACCCCCAACTTGGTTTATGGTCTGTGGGCCTCCATAAATAATCCTGAGCTTATGGTGGTCGTATGAAAAACTTACTTGTAACTGAAGCCTTAAAGAAACACTTGCTGGTTCACGGTTGGCACCTGACCTTTAGAAGGCTGATGCTCACATTTCAAGGTCAGGTGTTGGTTAGAGCATCCTCGGGCTGAAAGGGAAAGAAAAGCATCTTTCCAGTTGAGAAATTGGCTCCCCTCTGGCAAATGCCGCCAGCCTAGCTTAGTATTAATTTAGGGAATTCAGTGTCGAGCAGTTCCTCAGCACTAGATTGGAGTCTGAGAGTGCCACTGCTGTCCTCCGGGTCCCCAACACCTGAGATCCCGCCCTGCCCCGCCTCCACTCTCCCGGCCCCCGAAGGTGGCTGAAGAGGCGCAGGTCCCAGCTGGCTCGCCGAGTCCCTTCCCCTCCTGATGAAGCGGTGTGTGGGGACAGAGAGACCCGTGTCGATTCACACCAATCCAGTCTCTGCCTGCACGCCAACCACTTATAATTCCCCACAGCCACAGCCAGCTCTGCAAGGCAGAAAGAAATATGATCAGGCAAGTTGAGAAAATAAATTAAACCAAGTGTCAACTTTTCTTGTTTCTCTCCTCATTATTAAGAGATGGAATGGGGCTCGTTTATCAAGCAGGGGGAGAAATTAATTGACACGGCTTTAATATCATGATGTCTGGCGTGTCTGGTCACATTCCTTCATTTTTTGGAAAGGCATTTTATTATCGTTTACAGCAACCAGCTGCCAAACTACTGGTGTAAACGAGGAAGCAGGTGCATGAGTGATGCCACAGTGGAAGGGCTGCAGTGCCACCCTGAAGGGCACGTGGGAGGGAGGAAAGGCCAGGTCAGAAAGGACCCCCCAAAGAGGCAGCTTGCTGGCTCCAGGTCAGGGAGGAAGAAGGGTATGGGGCAGAGAGAGGACCGTGCTGAGAAGGGATGTCTGCAGACCATCTAGTCCATCACCGGCTCATTTGCCAGCCACGAGGGAGGGTGGTAGCAAGCGTCTGCGTCTGATGGCCTCCTGGCCCACACACCTTTGTTCCCACCAGCCCTGAGGCTGAGTCCTGTGTCCATCGCGGGTCAGTGTGCCTGTCCCTGTTCTTTGTTCTTTATAAGGCCAGGGACGTGAGTGCTTCTCTGTTTATCCCTCCAGGGTGGCTGACCCATTAGAGAGCCAGTTTGCTGTAAGAGGTGTCTACTAGCATCTTGCTTGATGACCCAGCCCCGTTTTCTGGCAGCTCCATGGTTGGGGTCTGGAAGCGTTCAGAGGAGTCCCTACCCTGTGCCCATCCTTGGCTAGACTAGCTTAGGTGATGCTCTAATTGTTTTTCTTTATAAAATTCATCTTTGTGGTGTCACTGTGAAAACCCTCGGTGTCCCCTGAGTTGCGTTTATGTAGAAGGGCTCAGCTACACACACCCAGGAGTGAACACTCAGCTGGACCGGACAGCACGTCTCTCCCCCACTCTCCTGGCCCTCCTGCTGGGTCATTAGGCAGAGGGGCTGTCGCCCGGTTTGTAGAGGGTCTCTCAGAGCAAGGTGATGGGGTGGGGTTCCAGAGCCAGGTTGTGGGACACGTTTAGAATCCAGCAGATGCTGGATTTAGAGTAACCCACCTTTATATGAAGAAAGGGGGCTGGGGTAGAACGAACATAGGCTCCCCCTTCCCCTGCTGCCCGGGCCTCAGTTCTTCAGTCTGTAAAGTGGGAACAATCATCCTACTTGGCGAGGGTCGGGTGTGAAGACTGAGTTAAAGAAGGCTGATCAATACATGCAGTAAGCTTTCTCTTTTTATAATTATTATTAGAATGTGGACTGATAATAAACAACCACCTTTAGGATACCAGACAGTAGATATGACTGAAGGAATCCCATCCCTGGCTTGGTGGGAAATGACATGCTTATCTGATGGAAATCCACATTAGCGTTTGGGTGTAAGAACAGGCACAGCCAGGACCGTCACCCCTCCTGCCCAGTATCTAACATCTGAAGATGCTCAGGAAAGTCATGGCAGCTCAGACTGGACTTCACTGATGTCCAGGTAACACGCAGTGAGTATCCCAAAATGGGGATCAGTCATCAGAAACATGTCCTTTCTTTTGGAAAGGCAGCTCATTTTTTTCTTGGAACAGATCAGTCTTCTGAGTTATATTTTCTTAAGGACAAACCCAGGGACATGTGAAGCCACCCCATCCCACCATGTAAGGGGGCCCTCAGACCCCATCCAGGGCTCCAGGAAAACCCTTCCAAGGAGATGAAACCAATTTGCCAAACCTGCTGTAGCCCATGGAAGTGGCCCTGACATGTTCTGAGTTGGGGATGGAGGGCAGCCCAAGGTGAAGTGTTACTAACGGACACACAGCTACTGGGGGTTGACTCCGTGCTGAAACCCACAGACCACCATGCTCGTGGCCCAGGTCTCACCTTCCCAGGACTGTAGGGCCTCCAATCCATCTTTGCACACTTACTGATCCAGGGCAGGCCCTGACTGATGACCTTCTCCAGAAAAGCAGGGTGGGGTCGTGAAAGGAGCCCAGTATGACTCCTGGTTCAACTCCTGCTCTGGTTTAGGGTCCACATGCCTGCATGGACGAGGCGTTTAGCTGTGCAGTCGAGCGAAATGACGACACAGGAGCCTGCCCTGCCTCTCTCAGGGTTGCCTTGGGGACCAGGGAGGATGATGTAGGGGAAGCATTTTGAAACCAGAAAGTGTTCCCCACGCCCAGACCCAAGGGATTCGTATTTACTCTGGAAGCAGCCCAGGGATGCCGTATTTACTCTGGAAGCAGCCCAGGGATGCTGCCGCTTCCCCCAACACTGGGTTATTAGCAAGAGAGGGAGGTTGTGTGGGTTATAAATACCCTTGCGTACACATACCTTAAGTTCCTCATGGGATACTCAGAATAAACCTGACAGTCTGGGGTTTTTTCTCTCTCATTTTTTCCCCCATTAACCAAGTGTGTTAACTCCTGACTTGCATTGATTTTCACTGAAGATGCGTTAGGCACTGTGTGATTGCCTATTAGTGTTCATGGACCTATAAGATAAGAGACGAAAATTATATTTGAGGCTAGGAGAAGGCCGTTCCCATCTTTCCCTCACTGACCTAAAAACGAATTCTCTGTAAGTTAACTGTTGGATGTTCCTCGGTGACTGCCTTTGGAGCAGGTCATTTTAATTTTGAGGTATCTTGTTTTCAGACTTCTCTTCTGTGTGTGTGTGGTTTTTCATAGCTTTGTATTGTTCAGATGAGTATTCAGTTTAGTTCATTTGAATAAAAGAGGGAAAAAAGGTTTGACTGTTAAGTGCTTATCTCTTAAGTAGAGCTTACTTGTTAGTTTCCAATAAGAGCTTCATTCAGGAGAATGCTGTAGAATTTCATTTTTAAATGCTCGCTGTCAACGGCTACCCTATTTATATCCGTTTTTAAATCCCTTTTTGTTTGGGGTTAGCCTTCCCACCACCTTCTTCGTCCCAGTTTTGTTGACTCCTGGGGCCCCTCAGAAGCGCAGTTGCAGTTCAGGTGGGGACTTTGTGAGAGGCCAGGCAGGTGACATTTTGCTGATGACAAGTTGAGAGGGTTTCTAGCCTGTTGTCCCCCAGGTTTTGGCCTTTTGACACTCCCCCTCCCCCCCACCCCCCGTTTTCAGCCCCGAGGGCTCCTCTCCGTACTGGATGGCGGCTCGTGACTTTAAACGCCTAGGGAGGTGTTTTCTGGCTCTGGGGTGGCACCTCCTTAGGACCAAGGGAGATGAGACACTGGGCAGGGGTGTTCACATGGGCACCCCAAAGGGCCCTCGTGGAGCTGGAGCCCCCGTAGACACTGTGCATCAAAGTCCTTGCCTTGGTGGGGACAAGAGCAGGACCCCCCCCATGCACCCCACCTGGTTCTGCCTGCATCTGTGAGGCCCAGAGAGGTGAAGGGACCCTCCTAAGGCGCACAGCTCATTACCTGGTCCTTGCTTTTGAGCGAGGATAATTGTGTTTCTTCCACCTGGCTGCTCTGCTTCTGCTTGATGGGCTTTCGTGAGACTCCATTTCTGATTCTCTGCGAGGCTCTCTTTTGGAAAAAAATGAGAGGGAAATAATCAGTCCTTCCCGCTCCTTCTCAGGAATACTCAACCTCCCTGAGCCTCATGTAGGAGCTGTACATTCGGCAGATTGTTCAAAAGGTTGATGCCTTGAAAACATTATGCATAGTGAAATAAACCAGACACAAAAGGACAAAGACTGTATGATTCCAAGTACACGAAGTACCTAGAATAGGCGAATTCATAGAGACGGAAAGTAGAATTGTTACTGGGGGCTGAGAGAGGGAGGAAGGGAGAGTTACTGCTTACAGGGTACAGAGTTCGAGTCTGGGATGGTGAAAAGTTCTGGAGATGGATAGTGGTGATGGTTGCAGAACATCGTGAATGTACTTCATACCACTGACCTGTACACTTAAAAATGGTTAAAGTGGTAAATTTTATGTTACGTATATTTTACCCAATAAAAAATTAATTTCAAAAATGAAAAAGACTTTGATGCCGAAAAAGGATTTTTCCCGCCCTCTACCGCATCCCTCCTAGATTTCTGGCTTCCTTGTTCTGCCCTTCACTCCTCAGTTTAATTGATTTTGGGAGGGTTGTTCGCCACTGAGTTGCTAATTCATTGTAAATGATAATGCAACTGTGACATAAAAATGATTATATGTTCAGGAATAACATTTATTGATAGTTAAGTGTTTCATTGCTTCTTTGCTTTCTTCAAATGGAATGAATAAATATTTTAGACATATTCAAGTTTGTTTTCTCTATTTGGGCCAAACAGACAGGGCTGTTGAAACGATATAGATCTTTAAAATGCTGCAAATGAGTCTTGACATCGCTGAATTGTGATGCATCCATGGTACATAGGCTTCAAATCCGGGCTCTCTCCTTTGATCAGAAAAATCATTTTTGTGATACTCGAATTTTGAGTCCTGTGGGATTAGGGAAGGGGCCAGCAGGGAGTCCGGATCTGAAATGACGCCGCGAGTCCTGCCCCCTCCCTTCCCAGTGCAACAGTCTGCATTTTAATTCCCCTCTGCCAGCTCTGCCACATCTCTTCCCATCTCTGAGCAGTGGCAGGGAATGGGAAATTGGGGCAACAGCGAGTCCTGAGTGGTGTTGGGCCTGGAGTTCAGATAGTTATTGCACGGTGGACCAGGGAGGAGTGGCCTACAGCAGAAAAGCAGCTTCCTTGGCGGGGAACTCAACCCGTGGCCTCCAGGTAACTAGACTTACCTGGGTGCTATTGCAGGTCAAGTACGTGCTCAGCAACTGGGTGACATTAAACCACTGTCCTCCGGCTCCTGGGTGGGTGCCCTTGACCGGCACTGACTCATGCTCTTTCCCGGTGGCATGGATGGGTTTGCCTCATTCGTCCACACTCTCCTGCCTTCCATCCAAAGCGCATGCTTGGTCTGGCTGGAGCAATCTTGTGGGACCTGCCCACCTGTGTGGAGGCTGCCGTAACCTGCAACCTTGCTGTCTTAGTTTGCAGTGGCTGCCATAACAAATTACCACCATCTGAGTGGCTTAACGCAACAGAAATGTATTCTCTCACGGTTCTGGAGGCCAGAAGTCTGAAATCAAGCTGTCAGCAGGGCCATGGTCCCTCTGCAGGTTCTAGGGGACAGCCGTTCCTCTTCCAGCTCCTGGGGGCTCCAGGCATTCCTTGGCTTGTGGCTGCATCACTCCAATCTCTGCCTCCGTCTTCACGTGGATGTCTCCCCTCTATGTCTCACTTCTACCTCTCCTCTCTCTTTTAAGAACACCTGCCATTGGGTGGCAGGCCCACCCTAAATCCACAGTGATCTCTTGAGATTCTGAACTTAATTACGTTTGCAAAAACCTTTTTTCCCGATACTGTCACATTCATAGGTTCCAGGGGTTAGGACATGGACATACCTTTTGGGGGCCACTGTTCAACCCGTTGCACTCACCCTAATTAGCAGTGGGGTTCTCTCCCTACCTAAGAACTGGCCCATCCTGGCTCGTTTCGGGGTTTGCATGTTGCCTCAGTCTGAGTTCAGGCCAGAGGGGCAACTTCAGAGACAAAGGAGACCCAGAATTACCCATAGGCTAGACGTGAGGGTCGAGAGGGAGGGGTGAGGTCTGCACAGGAGAGACGCTCCTCTTGAGTGGGAACCTCTGACCTGTGCCTTTTAGAGAGCAAATTGCTTGAGAAGAGGGATGTTGCCTTGTTGGTCTCGGGGTCTTCCACAATGCCTGGCACGGGTGGGAGCCGGTTTATGCCCAGAGAAGGGCTGAATCAGTCTTGAGGGGGAGGCAGTGACGCAGATCAGCGAGATGCTCAGGCCCTAGAGAAGCAGAAATGGCTCGTTCTGTCGTTCTCAGCCACCAGCTGCTGTGTGTTAGGGGCTCTGTGCATCCTGGGGACCCAGAGTGAATGAGGCCCCAGCCCAGCCATTGTCCTTGAAGCCAGTGCTAGCAGATTCCTGCATCCTGTGCTGTGCCACCTCACCCTCCCTTTTGAGGGAGGACCTCTTGAAGGTATTGCATCTTAATCCCTTCTACTAGGATCTGGGCTCTAGAAGGGTGGCCAGAAAGGTGATTAACCAAAACAATGCCAGTCCCCTTCTGTGTGCTGCAAGGGTTCCAGCCTGGGTGAGAGTTTAACCCATGGTTTTCAGGCCCCTTTGAAGGGGGGCTTGGGGAGCCAACACAGCAAAGCCCAAAGAGAAATCATTCAGAGACTTGCCTCTGGGTGTGGTCTCGTCCCATTCTGCACGTAACACACGGGACCAAGGGCCAAAGAGAAGGTCGGCATTGTAGCTCTCTCTGCAGGGACCTGCTTTAGAGGGGGTGTATAAACCTAGTGAAAGGTTTCCTGCTGGGCCTCATTTTAAACAAAATATCATTGTGTCCAAAGACCCAGCTTGTCCAGGACCAAACTGGGAGAAACTTGCCAACTTTGACCCCGTGCAGCGAACGCTTGTGTGTGCCCCTCACGACGGGTCTGACCTCCAGCCTTACATGTCTGTAGTGGGCTGGGCATGGGCTGTGTAGGCTGGGAATACCAACCTGGTATTTGGTGTGTGGTAATAAATTACATATCGTCATAAGGATCGTGATCGCCGATTCTGTGGTCATCCTAGCCCTCTGTTTTACTGAAAATTGTTTGAGAGCAGGGAGTGGCCTTTTCCATTCCTTTCCTGAGGAATCTTCTAGATCCTGCAGGAGCTGTAATATAGGTGTGCAGTGCCCTCAGCTCCCTATTCCCTGCTGTTCCTTAGAAGGTTGGGGTGGTAGAGTTGGAGGTTGGAGAAAAGAGTGTCTTGAGAGATTCTCTCCCCACCTGGGATTTCTGGGGCCCAGAGTAGACACAAAGGCTTAACAAGGGAGCATCTGTATTTGTATTCATTGACAGGAAGCACTAATTATCATAATACAAAAAGAGCCGTTCTGATTTTTGTGTTCCTGGTTGGTGTGCCCAGACTTGTGTTCGGTCAGGCTCATATCTTTGCGGAAGATAGTATCTTGGTCAGTGGAGCTGCTATTACAAAGTACCATAGACTGGGAGGCTTACAAACGACAGAAATTTATTTCTCACAGCTCTGGAGGCTTGAAGTCCAAGATCAGGGTGCCAGCATGGTCAGGTTTTTGGTGAAGGCCCTCTTCCTGGTTTACAGACGGCTGTCTTATTGTATCCTCCTATGGCAGAGGGCAGAGAAAGCAGGCTCTCTCATGTCTTGTATAAGGGCACTAATCCCATTCATGAGGCCTCCACCCTCATGACCTAAATGTCCCCCCAAAGGCCCACCTCCTAACACCATCACGTTAGCGTAGGATTTCAATATATGAATTTGGGGGAACACAAACATTCAGTCCGTAGCAGAGATTTGGGTTGTGACCTGAGGGGGGACCCAGAGTCCAGTCTCAAACCTTGAGGCTCAGGGGGGAAGGGGCTTCCCAGGATGACACATAAGTTCGATGCAAAGTCAGAACTGGAACCCAGGTCTGCTGCCTCCCCCTCAGGCTGTCTGTGCGCCTGCATGTGTTCACTGCAGCTGCGTTTCATCCTGTTTCATCCGAGGCAGGGTGCCATCCTGTGAGTGGGTCTGTGTGTCAAAGCGGTGCTTACCGAGTGGGGTCACAGATGGGGCAGCGTGCTGGAACCCAGTCGGGGGCGGGAGGAGAAGAAAGCGAGGGGCAGGAGGGTAGCGAGAGGCACTCAGGATGCTGAGCAGCGGGCGCCTGCCAAAATTCTTCAGTGCAGCTTGTCTAGCAAAGCCGGTCTCCAGCCGAGTAAATACAGTGCATAGCTGACGGGCTGACAGCAGGCATCAAACAGTCTTAAACTGCCCCAAATCCACAGCGCTTTTGAAGCAGCACTAGAAAAAGGATGCCTACGCAGAACAGAGGCCTGAAACTTTTAATAGTTTCTCCCAGGCCTCAGGATGTCCTGATGAGGTATTAGAGGAAGTAATTCAGGAAGAAAAGGACAAATAACCGCCTCCGTCTGGAGGCCGACCCAAGGTCTGGCCATTCAATCGCGGAAAGGGCAAGTGTGGCCCCACGGTGATCCGCCATGGTCGTCCCCCACCCGCCTGCCTCCTGCCATGAGCCGCAGGCTCTGACCCTTGTAAATAACAGACAAGTAAATTTCGTGTTTGCTTCCGGGCAAAGGTAAGCCGCAGGCGCCGGCCGCCTGGGGGGTGAAATCATTAACTTTTCCTCACTGTTGGAAGGGTGCTCTGTACAAATTAGAAATCGTTTCCTCAAGCTGGAGGCGCTTCCCAGGGATCCATCTGCCCTCATCCCAGGAACCTGTCACCACCACAGGACATCAAAGAAAGACGTGCGGGCCAAAGGGAACTGAACTCACCTCTCCTCTCTGTCTTTTTCCCCTCCTTTTTCCTTTAGGGTTTGGCTTTGTCACTTTTGAGAATGAAGACGTTGTGGAGAAAGTCTGTGAGATTCATTTCCATGAAATCAATAATAAAATGGTAAGTTGGTAGGGGTTGCGCTGAAATGTGATGATGCCTCCCTTCCCCCACATACACCCCTTGTCCTGCAGACTGCTGCAGCCTGGTCATGCTAGAAGGTGGGCAGGGTGGGCGTAGGGACCAGACTAACAGTTCAGCTCTGTGAATGGCAGGAGTTGAGAAGCTTTTTCTGTAAAGGGCCAAATAGGATATATTTTCAGCTTTGCCGGCCATACAACTAACTGTCCGGCTACAAAACATCCACACACAATATATACATGAATAAGCAGGGCTGTGTTTCAATAAAGCTTTGTTTAGGGACACTGAAATTGAAATCTCATGTAATTTTCACATGTCACAAATTTTTATTGATTGATTGATTGCCATTTAAAAATGTAAAAAATCATTCCTAACTCTTGGGCTCTACAAAAGTGGTAGCGGGGGAGCAGGGGGGGCAGATTTGACCTGCAGGTTGTAATTTGCTGACCCCTGGCTTAGGGTATGCATTTGCTGTTTAGATTGGCTTTTGAGGGGGTCTATCTTATATATGAAGTTTTATCTTCATAAGATTCTCTCTCTCTTTGGGCCCTGCTGGGTAATTAACGTTCTTCCCTTCCGATCAGCTAGATAGTTTTACCCTCATGATTAGCCGCTTTGGCCTCCTTTTGGCCCTTTAAAGTCCCTTTTCCGGGCGAGGCACCCTCAACAAGGAGGGGGTTGGATCATTGAAGTTTGGGGGGCCAGCAGGCCTCCCAGAGGAATGGCCACCAGAGGGCGCCATACCATGTGCAGCTCATGCATGCCGGCTTGAAGTCTCAAACTCCCTTCTTCAAATTGAGTAGGTGGGTGAGAAACCCCTTCCTTGTTGGTTCCAGAAAAAATGGGAGCTCAGCAGGTGTTTCCGGAGCCATAAGCAGGTCCTTGAGAGCCAAAACATTTTGGTTGGCCAGCAGAACCTCCAGCCCCAAGAGAAGAGGGAGGGCAAATTTGTGTTCACTTGCAGCTGTAACTTTGATATTTTCTTCCTTTAGTCAAAACATTCCTTTGCTTCTGAAACATGCATTCACATACATGTTGTATATTGGTCCGATATGTGTTCACTGACTTTAAATTAAATAATAGAGCTTTTAGCATGGATAAGATCAAAGCAATCTGCTTAGCATGTGGTGCTACAGGCCTGATTCAATATTTGACTTGCTAATTTTTTCCCAGGGCACTAAAATAATATTGTTCGTATTGTTCCTAGCCATCATCTGCATCTGAAATGAAAATACTATTTCTTTGCGTTCTGTGGTATGGAGGCGTCAGCTCAGGCATTAAAATGGTATAGGGGAGATAAGTGTGTAGGAATAACCCAGGTCTAGAGAGACAGGAGGCTTAAAAGGAAACCTGCTTCCAGTGCCCGGAGACCTTGTCTCTCCTAGCCAGACCATCTATTGACGGACTCCACTGAGGGCTGCCTGGGCAGCGGGGAGTGGAGGGGGCAGCCCAGGGCGCTGGCAGCCTCCATGCCTGTCCTGGCAGGACTTAACGGAACGGTTCATCGGGAAGGCCCGGTGTAGACTGGCAAGAGGCCTCGCTGTGCTGCCACAAATGCATATGTGAGGCCCTTCACTGTTGACTGGCTTGGCAACAAGCCTGAGACACAAAGTGGGAAAGGGCTCTCTTCTCCCCACTGTTCCCGTGGGGAAACAGAGGCCCAGGGGATATGCCCCAGGGCCACCCAGATAGTGAAGGAGCACAGGCCTTGAGGTATTGGCTGCCAGGTGAACTGTACAGACAATTGTCTGAGCTTGGAAGTGGGGAGGCGAATCCCCAGCTGACGTGGGGGACAATCAGAACATGAGAGTTTCAGCCCCAGAAAGGTAGCCGGTGGGATGGCCTGAAGGCAGAGAGGTTTGCAGCCATTGTCCCCAGTCTTTCACACTTGTCACCTTCTTTTCCACTCAGGTGGAGGCCGACTATGGCAGGTGCAGGTAACTGTGTGCAAAGCGTGAGGTTTCTGTTTTCTTTCGAATCTGGGGCTGGTAGTTGTTTTTAAGAGAAGAAGCCGAAATGGAAGCCGGCAAGAGGGATGGGTTGGGGGTGGAGTGGTCAGGAGCACAGAAGCCCATGGAGGCGTCACTGCAGGCGCCCAGCCCACCCCCACCAGGTACACGCCCTAAAGGGGAACTTAGAGGTGCTGGGAGGCAGCAGCAGCGGGTCACTGCTGGTCACAGGGCCTGTGATGACCACCTCGTGGGGTGGCTGGGGCCTGGAGGAGATACCACAAGCAAAAGCACAGGGTCAGGCTTGATAAACGTTAGCTCTTGCCGTGGTCCACATCACCATTGATGAAAGGACTTCTCCGGCAAGCTCCCCTCCTCCGAAGGGTGGAATTAGAAGCGCATCGGTAGAGAAGCCCGAACCCTGAATTGCTTTGGATTCTGGGATACTGGTTTCTACTTCTGAGGCCCAAAGAAAAGGAAATGAATTTAAACTGTGCTATGGACAGAATTCAAATGAGAGATCGGAAAGACTGAGAAGTCAGAGACTGCCAAGCAGAAACGGGGGCGGTTGTGAGAACGTACGTAGGAGTGTTGTGTAAACTGGACTGTGGTTCGAAACTGTAAAGACAGATCTCCCGGAAGCCTCACAGTCTCTCTGTGAATTGGGCAGGAACGGAGAGCTGCGGGGACCACCACCCCCCTCTCCGTCCCCACAGAGTCCTTGGAGCTACCATTTTCTCACGTTCACAGAGAGGAGAGGTCTCACTGATGATGAGTCACAAAGGTAGGACTCGAATCCAGCTCTTCTGGTCCTTAACCCAGTCCTCGTGGGCCTGGCACTCAGTAGGCCCTGTACAAATAATTGTGTAACGAATAAAGGATTGGGTGAGGGACCACGTGACAGTGAGGCACATTATCATTCCCAAAGCCATTTCCCATCTAATTTGGTTGGTGAATCTCCTGGACATTTGTTAAAATGAGGGCCCTTCCCTGACATCCAGGACCGCCAGCAGCAGGCACGAATGCTTCTGGCTGCAGAGGAGCAGGGAAGCCGGGACCGCAGGAACTGACACACCCCCACCGCCAGCGCAGAGGCCGCCTCCGTGGCGGTGGTGGCAGGGGGATGGGCAGAGAGCCCCACCTGGTGCTCCCACACGAGATCCCACGAACAGCCAGTATTTTTGAGAGCTAACTCCATGCTTTGCTGAGTGCTTGCTTTATGTATGTCATTTGACTATCACCCACATCTGATGTAGGTACTAATTATCATCCCCATTTGACTGATCAGCAAGGTGTGGCAGAGAGAGAAGTTAGGCAGCTTGCTCAGAGCCATATGGCCAGCGAGTGGCAGCAGCAGATTTCAAGCCCAGAAAGCTAAGGTCCAGAGCTCACATTTGTACCCAGTAGGCTGTTCCCCGTTCTCCAGGCTGAAAGAGACCTGAAGGGTCATCTCACTGGGCTACAGCCTTCCAAGGCCACTGACCACCCCTCCCAGTCAGCCGTGCTGTGGCCTGGGTGGTTCCAAGTTCTCCTAAGAGAAGGGCAAAGGACACAGGCTCGCTCGGGGCCGGATTCCCAGCTGGGAAGAAGGGCCAAGCTTCTAAGGGGTCCCTGTCGGCCGCAGGCGTCTCCCCCACCCCCCAGAGGCAGGTGAGCAAGGGGCACGGGGGCAGCAGGCTGCCACCGGAGCTCAGGGCCTGACCGATGAGACTCAGCCGCGTCCTCCGACCTGGCACAGTCAGAGCGCGGCGCAAGCATGGCTCCTTACAGTAAACACACGGATGCGCACGCAGGGCCGCCTGGTGACCGTCCCGAGGGCGCTCCTCCCCGGACACTCAGCGAGCCGGCGCTGGTGCAGTAACGACACGTCCCTCCCGCCGCGGGCCCTGATTGAAGCAGCGGGGACACTTGCCTGATTAGTCACCAGCACAGCCTCCCAGGGCCTCCCGGCGCTGCAGGGAGGCAGGTGGGAATTGACAGAGGCCTGGCTCAGCCCCCATCTGCAAGGAGTCGGAGGCGACGCCCGCCTCACCGGCTGAGAGCTCGGGGTGCATTTAGAAAGGGGCCAGGCAGGGGCACTTGTGATCCCACAGCAGGACATCGGCGGTCACCAGGCACCGTGCCAGCAGCTTACATGCACGCGGTCATCGTCCCATTGTAGAGAGGGGGACAGTAGAGCTCAGGGCCGTGAAGGGACTTCCACAGTCCATGGCTCTAAGGGCAGAGCAGGGATTTGAACCTGTGTAATTCTGGCTCCAGCCCTGGGTCCTTCCCACTCTACCCTGCTGCCACCTTAGACAAACCTCATCATTGAAAAATCGGGATCGATTTGACTGGTAAATATAAGGATGAGTTTTTATTTGCTTTATATAAGGATTACTATAGAATTCCTTTAAGAAGTCCTTTCCTTGTTCCTTTAAGTTGATCCAATTTATGAAAATTGCTAAGCAGTTGGCAAGCTTGTGAGGAATGCAGAGTGTCAGGCCCCACCCCAGATGTACTGAATCAGAATCTGTATTTTGACAAATCCGCAGTGATTTGTATGCACATTGAAGTCTGAATGCACTGGCGAGGATCACTGCTGACGAGATAACGTGGGGGGTTGGGTCATAAATCATCCATCCAGTGTCAGAAGGAAAGAACTCGGGAGTGAGGGGCCTAAGGCCCGAAGAGCATGCAGCCAGCTGAACTGGCCTGGCCCGGGATCACCAGGCCAGTCTGGGACTCTTGGCACCACTGCACACTCCCTGTGTGTTCAGAGACCAGATCTCCTCCCAAGGAAGCTCTCGGTGTCGGGGCCTCCCCTCTGACTTGGGTCCCGGAGCGTTGACTGCAGGTGTGTGAGGCTCATCCAGTGGGTGATGGGCTGGATCCTTGAGTGATGTCGCATGTCCTTGTCCCCAAGTTGGGACCTGCCGGGTCATTTAGAAGCACCCAGGACTTGCCCAAGCCTGAATCCCAGACCCACCACTGGTTATCCTGTTACCCAGCAAGTACCCCACCTGTCTGTACCTGTTTCCTCCTCCGAAAGATGGGACGGATGATGGCCACTGCCTTTGGCAGCTTATAGGAAGTGCTGGTTCAGTTTCTGGCCCTGGGAGGTCTTGGCCTGCTCTGTTGTCGGGTGTATAATCTGATAGCCTTGAAGGAACAGGCCTTCCTGAAAACCTCCTTAGTAACTGCAAGTTTCCTCCATTTGGCCTAAGCCAGGCACCAAAAAATTTTTTTGTAAAGGGCCAGATAGTAAATATATTAAGCCTCAAAGGCTCTACGTCTCTGTCACAACTGCTCGACTCTGCCATCATAGGGCAAAAAGCAGCCACGCATGGCGTGTAAATGATGGGCATGGCTATGTTGAAATAAAACCTTATTTACAAAAGTAAGTGGCTACTGGATTTGGCCTGTGGGCCGTAGTTTTCAACTCCTGACCTAAACTGATACAGCTCAGAGCAGGCGGTCTGCTCATCTCAGTGGGCCCAAGGAAAGGCTCTCAGCCAAGTGGTCACCGAGGTTCATTACTATCGAGTCAGCATTTTACTAGTTGGCGGGGGGTGGGGGGGGTGGGGGCGCGGGGAACAGGGGGACAGGGGGGCGGGGACAGCAAATAGACGCCAGGGTTTGGGGTAGCAGCCTGCGGAAAGTAGCAGCGCCTTCATTCTTAGGGGGCTCCAAGCACTGAGCAGGTGGGGAGTGAAGGAACGTTCAGAATGGAGTGCTGTCAATCCAAGAGGCCTTCCCGACAGTGGTGCCACGAACCCCTCACTGCTGCATGCCCCACAATGCAGCCACTAATTGCTACTCATTGTGACCTTGGGCAAGTTACTTGGCTTCTGTGCTTCGGCCCTCCTCTCTGTAAGACAGGTAACGTGTCACCTACCATAGAGACTGCTGGAACTAGGACTTGCGAAGGGTTTTACCAGACCATAGCACGCTCTATCGAAGTGATAAGTCTTCTTGCTATCATTATCATCATCATCACCAGCATTATTCTTAGAATCATTATATTGAACAAAGATGTAATCATAAGGTAAGGCGGTCCTGGACAGATTACAAGTCAGTAAAATGCAGGTGTGCAGACCTGGGCAGGTCTGGGACCTGAGTCTTCAGGGCAGGAGGGGGTGAGGGTGGGTACTCTTGATGCTTTGGCCCAGGGGGCCGGGGGGCAGGGTCCCGCAGGAGAGGGGAAGGCACACAGCCTGCAGAGCAGAGCAGAAGGGGCCCCCGCAGATGGGATTTTCTAGGTCGCAGAGAAGCTGACTCGGACATTTCCGCTTAATCATCCTTTGGAGAGGTTACAAAAACCCCACTTCTAAGGTCAAACAAAGCCTGGTGGGATCTCAGGCCTGCCACCTTCAGCTGGGGCACAGTTGGGGGATTAACCCCCAGAACGGGGGCTTCTGGGTGGGAGAGGGCAGGAGGACGAGAGAGCAGGAGAGTCCTGGGTTGGCCTCTTGGACTCGAGGCTGTGGTGCTGGGTCAGGTGGTCCGCGGAGGCCCCAGGCTGGGGTGAGTGCTGACCCCGGCAGGGTGCCCCAGTGACCCAGCACGCTTCCCCTCCCTCCAGCTGCCCCTCTTCAGCCTGAGGCCTGAGAGCTCAGTTGGGCACCAGCCCAAAAGTGGGGGGCATGGGGAGGGGGAGGTAATGTGGGTGGAATTAACTAGGCTTCTGTGTTCACCATCCTATTTGTAGCGTCATTCTCACTCGTAAGCTAATTTTAGCCATCCATTCTGCTTCTGTTGCCATTTATAAAATGAGAATGTCAAATGTAACATTAAACAAGCAGGATGAAGGCAAAAAAAAAAAAAAAAGGAAGCGCCAGAGAGGCACTTAATAAATGAATCTCGTGTTTACGTGGGAGAGGGAGAGGGCCTTCCCCCGCCCACCCCCCATCGCGCACGAGTGCGCGCCCATCCACACGTGCCGTTTGTGTATCAGCTGTTTGTACCAGCTCTGTTGTGCCAGCAGCGGGATCTCTGTGTTGAGGGAAGTGGGGGGAGGCAGCGGGGAGGGCTGCGGTGGTTGGGTGGTAAATGTCTGTTGCTCTTTAGGCAGAAGTAATTTGGCCTGCAGGGAGGTGGCCTCCCCATTGCCTGAGCTCTGGCTCGTTTGCCCTTCATCTGTCCTCTGGTGAGGTCATTGCAGGGGGGTTGGGGAGAGCGGAGCATCCTTCTCAGTATCTCAGTGCCGAAGGCCTCTGGGCTTTTCCATGTGTGCTACCCCTGCCTCCCAGGGGGTGCAGGGTCGGGAGGGGGCCTGGAGACGCCTGGAGGAGGCTGCTCTGCTCCCCTTCTCTGGGGCTTGCTCTTCCTTTGACTGCACTCACCTGCCCTGCCCGACTTCCTGGGGACGTGTGAGCCGATGCCCAAGCTGCCCTTTTATTTTATTTTCTTTTGAATTGAGAAGTGAAATTAGGCCTGGGCAGGGTCTCTGGCAAAGCCCACCACAGACTGGGATAAACACGCAGCTTGTGGCAGAATTTGGGCACCTGCTGGAGGCTGAGGTTTCTTTTCACCTTGAAATGCCCTTGCAGGTTCCCAGAAATAAAAAAAAAAAAAAAAACAGCTGCTGCTGCCACCATCAGCTTTTTCCCCAAATAGTGCAGCCTGGGAAGCTCCCTCAGCACACCTTGCTGATGAAAGCAGGAAGACGGGCCTATCCGGCCAGCAGGTTGGGGAGGTCCGGGAGAAAGTTAGTGGCGGCATGCCAGATCTCTCAGCCTGCGGGGTGGCGGCCACTTTCTCCCTTCTGCTGTGCTCCCCGGGCTTTGGAATTTACGTTTTCAGCGCAGATGCGAACTGGCTTTATCACCTTGAAAGGCTCGCACCTAGGCTCCACGTGGAGGACAGTCAGGTGTGACCCAGCTAACTTTATCCAGCGCGAGCACTTATAGGATTAGCTAGTTTAATTTCTTAGCTCACTGCAGCCCTGTGGTGTGGGCACTGCTGTTACTCTGTTATACAGATGAGAAAATTGAGGCACAGAAAAGTCAGGCAGCTGGTCCCAGCTCAGAGCTGGCAGTGGAGCAGAGACGAAACCAGGGACCTTAGCCTCTAGGCTAGGCTGCAGGACAAGGGCCCCTTGGATCTGGGCACCCCTTGGAGGCTGCGGTGGACACTGGGCACGTGTCTCCGGACAGGGTTAGGGACCAGCTCCTCTCCACTCCTTGCCCAGACTCTGAGCGACATCCTGAATTCATCTGTGTCCCCACCCAGCCCTGCCTGCTGAATAGGAGGTGCAAATGGTATTGGTCTATGACCGCTTTCACTTCGCCATCGCTGATTTTAATAAAATACTGAGCAGAGGAAACAGTGGATGAAATTAGTCCCGGAAGTGGTGGGGAAATTAATTCTGGAACTAGGATGGGGGATGGCCTTGTGGGAGGAACAACTTCCGAATGGGCCTTGAGGGGTGGCTAGAGGGAGGTAGGGAAGGGCCGGCCTCGTGGGGACAGGGGTTTTGAATTGGAGGACCAAGGATTGAATCCTAGCTGTGTCATTATCTGGCTTTGTGACCTTGGACAAATCCTTCTTCGAAGCCTCAGATTCCTTTTCTACTCTAACCATGGGGTGAGTCAGGCCAACTCATGGAGGAAATGGGGAGTCGATTAGTGAGGGTGTTGAGAACACTGGGCATTCTTGGAGGACTTCTGTGTGCCAGGCGCTGTGCTTTATGTGCATTACATGTATGTGTCATGACATATATTCTACATTATATAATACATGTATACACAGAGACTTACACACACACGAGGATGTCGTGACCATGCCTTGCATATGGGGAGTGCTCAATAAACAGTATGTTCCTTCTTCTCCAGAGTAATTCTGCTGACCAGAGAGGGGAGTCAAGATTCTATGTCCGGTGGGACTCTCAGTGCTTGTCACGAATGGGTCTGGGCCACTTGTAGCAAGCGTGTGTCCTTTGAAGGTAGATGTTTCTGCTGGCCTCCTTCACTTCCCAGGCTGGCATTTCCATTTCGGTTTGCACAGTAACCCCCTCTTCCTTAGACTCCATGGGGGGGTCCCCTATCTGTGAGGACCCCTTTGCATTGGAGCAAGACAACTTATCCATACAAGTGGGTCCTCTGGTGCTTGGTCACACGCTGCTCCCTGTCTACAAGGACAGTGTCTGATGGAGATGTCTGGGGAAGGGAGGAAGGCAGGGAAGGGACATGGACCTCCCTTCCACTCACTTGCCGGTCTTGCCTGGCTGAGGGTCCTCTCCGCATTGGCAGAGGGCACAAGAGCTGGCACTGGTGAGGCGCAGGTATGGCCAGATGGCTGGATGCCCTTTCCCGCTGGAGTCAAGGGCTGGGTCTTCCCAGGGCGGCTGCCAGGATTTCCAGGGTGTGGTTGCTGCCCCCGGCGTGATGGTGTCTCAGGCCAGGCGCTCACCCAGCTGCCGTCCTGAAACTCTGAGTGATGGTGCGACAAGGGCCCGCATCTTCATTTGCAGCTGCCGCCGTGCTCTTGAGGCCGACTCTGGGCACCATGCACGGGGCGGGACAGTAGACTCAGTTCCTCCCCAAGGAGCTTGCCTAGGCTCTGTCTTGCTCTGCAGGATCCTTGAGGGCACGAGCCCCGTGAAGGGTCCACCCTCCTGGAGTCTCCAGAAAGGCTCGTGACTGGCAGAGAGGGCCAGAGAGAGCAGTGGGCAGGAGGAAGAAGGGCTGTGATGGGGGCGCCACAGTGGGGGGCTGTGTGTGGTTTCTGGGGCGCAGCTCACCCCGCCTGCCTCACTGGAGAGGCTGGGGAGCTGCTGGCTCGGGGCAGGACCCCAAAATCTTTATACCTGAGTGTCATCGCCCTTCCGCTCGGAGCCTGGGGGCCGCAGGAGACGGTCAGCTTGGGGCTTCAGAGAGGCAGTACTGGCCTGGAGCCCACCGGGACCTGGCTGGGGAGGGGGTGCAGCTTGAATCAGAGGAGATGCCGGTGGGCAGGTGTCTGTGTCTTTCGGGAAGCTCCCCAGAAGGATGGTGCCCACAGCAGAAGCCACAAGCCATCCACCGCCGAGCACTCGCCCTCCCCAAGAGGCCTGACCTACAGCTGTCCCCTCCCCTCCTGCCAGCCACATGGTCCAGGTTGATCTCTTTGAGATCATTTTATCCTTTGAAATAGGCCCCTCTCTCCCTAGAGGAGTAAATGGTTCTAACATGACCTGTTTGGGGCAAGAAGTGAAGCTGCAAACACTGGCTTCTTCAGGCCATACAGACCTTCCTTGTCCTGGGTGGTAAATCAAGGCCACGGCTGCGGGGCTTGGGTTTCCCCAGACTGAGTCCGGGCCAGGCTTCCCTCCTGGCCATGGGGCACGTGCTGACCAGGGCCGTTTGTGTAGAGACCAAGGAAGAACAAAAGCCTTTTCACTTCCCAGACCGTGGCATCCTTCTCAGACTGCCAGCCTCTTCCAAAAGGTGCCCGGCAGGGAGCTTGCCTGAGCAAGGGCTGCGGGCCAGCTGGGCAAGAGCGGCCACTCAGAGTAGCTCAGGGAAGCTTTCCCCGCTGAAGTCCCAGCGCCTTCTGCAAAGCCAATGCCAAGCATCGCCCCCCTAGAGAGGGGGTGGCACGGGGCCCACTGCCTTGGTTGGGCCGTGACACCAGGCGGACCTGGGTTCAAACCCAGCCCCACCAGACATAGACTGGTTCTGAAGCCACAGGCACCATGTATGATGTCCGTGGGCCTCAGCTTCCTGTTCTACAAGGTGGGCATACTGCTATGAAAGGGATCGTTGGGTGAACTGGCAAAATAGGAGTACAGAAGGCAGATTAGATACAAGTATTTTATAGACGCTAAATGTCCTGAGGTTGCTAAGTGTACTGTGCTCATGTAAGAAAATGTCTTTATGTTTAGGAAACGCAAACTGTCACGTATGCAGCCTCCTCTCAGACGGTTCAGGGGAAAATACATGGTTATAGACAGAGACAAAGAGCGTGCAAATGAAAAAGCAGAAGCCACGAAATGTTCACAACAGGTGACTCTGATGGGGGCGTGCCGTGTCCTTTGTGCTGTCCTCTTGAAATTCTTTCTAGATGTAAAGTTAGAAACAGACCTCCTCGCTGAGTTGCGTTGGACCCAGATGGGCGGAGGCGCCCACACCAACGAGCAGCCTGCACGGGGGGTTGGAGACCACGCGCCACCCTCACAGTAGCCTCCGTTCACCACCAGCCTAGGAGTCCTGTCGTTGAAGAGGGTTCAGCCAGGTCATCCTTCTGAGCCCGTCACTGCGTGGGCTACAGGGAAGCCACACCCTCTCCTCCAAGGCCAGTTTGCCAAGCAAAGCAGCATTATTTGGAGATTGGAATTTTAAAGCAAATCCATCTAGCTTTGGGGGGGTTCGCATGTCTTGGCATTTGGACCCCGGTGTGGGGTTCCTTTGTGGCTTTGCCAGCCGTGAAGCTTGAAAATGGAGACCTCATCTTCCTGGTGTGAGCAGTTGGTCACAGGTGGCCTCTGAGGCTTCTTACGAGCACAGATCCAAATGGAACTCCCACTCCATCTTCTGCCCCCCTCCAACCAGATGACTTTCTCCAGCTGCCATTTGAAACAGTACTGATGGCAGCCGTGGGGAGAAGCTGCAGAGGTGGGGTCTGAGCTGTTGATTGAGGAGACCTGAGACCCAAGCCTCGGAGATGTTTCTTCCTCAGACTCTGCCCCCACCAGGGCTGCCTGAGAGTGAGCACTTCGGGTGTGGGTGATGGGAAGCATTTACCAGAAATGAGGGGGTCTAACCGTAAAAGGGACGGTGCTGAAAAAGCTGGAGCGGCAGATCTGGTCACCAGGAGAACCACTCCTCTTTTGCTCCTATTTACCTGGGGAGCCAGATGAGTGTCTCTGGGGCTGCCCTGGGAAGGGAGCCTCAGTGCCCTGCCTTGTGCCCCATGGTGAAGGCAGCCCTCAGCACCCACCGCCCCCAGAAAGCCCGTCACCAAGGGTCCCGCTGTCCTGTCTGCTCACTGCTCTCCATTGATCTCATGAGATAGTCTCCAAAGATGGCCTCTATGACCTAGGCCTCCCAGCATGCATGTCCGTGAGAGTGTCCCCCTCCTACACCAAATCCAGGCTGGCCCAGTGTAACCAGTAGAAGGTGATGGAAGAAACAGTGTGACTCCCAAGGCTGAGTTAAGAAGCTGGGTGGCTTCAGCCTCGGTCCCTTGGGACGCTCATGCTTGGGACACTCCCTCTTGGGACTCAGCCACCATGCTGGGAGAAGACTGAGTGCCACGGAGAAGGCACGGTGAACAGTCTTAGCCAGAGCAGCATCCGCTGCCCGCCGTGGGAGGGAAGAAGGCATCTTGGCTGTCCTCCGAGGCAGGCTTCCTCTGGCTCCAGCCCCAGCCATCATCTGACCGCAGCTACATGAGCGACCACAAGCAAGAGCCCCGCTGGGCCCACTCCGCACTCAGAGCCACCAGGAAGCATGATAAATTATTGCTCAGAGCCACCAAGTTTGGGGGAGTTTGTTGCACAACAATAGAAAACTGGGACAGCGTGTGGCCAGATGACCGAGTGCGTGGAGCTGCGGAGATGGACAGGTTCCCCGAGTTCTGGCTCTGACTGTAACTCTGGTGCTCCTGCCAAGTTCTCTGGTTTGCCGAGGGCCCAGTGGGAGGAGAGCGGGGATGGGGGTGACTCAAATGTAGGCTCACTCAAGAGGTGCCAGAGGCTGACGGGCCCAGAGGTGACAAAGGACAGGTTGACAGATGCATATTTGCCTTAATGTTAGGAGAACAAGGCAGTCAGGACCTGTTCTTTTCATAGACTGACGGCCCTTGGATGGGGCCCTGCCTCGTGTGTCTCTGCACCCCCGCTGCCTAACGCTCGCTGGGCACGTCACGTTCCTCAGCACCATGGCATCAAGTAGACCGGGTCTCCCTGAAGGAGCATGTAGGTCAATCCGTGCTCTGTATGGAACCTCACTGAGGGACCAGGAAGTAGAGGCAGACCCTGATCCCTGCCCTGAGAACTCACAGTCTGATGGGCGAAGGACAGAGTTTCATCCTCAGCAAGCCCCAGGCCCCCTGCAAGGACTCAGGATCCAGCGGGGAGAAAAGCTATGCCTCTTTTCCCTTTTGTGTGCTTTCTTCATATGAGATCATCAAAGGTAGTGAGGGCTGGGGGCAGGCCTCCTGGTCCTGAGAAATCTTTCGAGAAGCCTTTCGTGCCAGCCAGGCCAGGCCAGGCACCCTAGTGCGACTGCTGCCTTTGCCTGTCACTCAAGTGCCCGGGACGTGCGGGGGTCCCCCAGAGAGAGCGTGTGCCACGGCCCCTGGCCTCCGGGAGCACTCACTGTTGACACGGCGAGGGGTTGACAGAACCCACGCAGCCGGTGCTGCCCGAAACATCGCCAGCCCAGACAGAGCAGAATTCAACAGAACTGCCAGCCCTGTTCTGTGAGAGGAAGAGGAGGTGGGTTTGTTTAAAATACTCGCATTACAGTCAGTTAACCTTTATGTTTCCTAAATGAAAATTGTATAAACCTGAAATTTTCGTTGATCAGGTTGCCTAGAAACAGGCAGCAGGTTTTCATAAGACAATGCAGTAGATTGTCACCGATAGGGCTATTAGGAAGTGAGCTGGTTAGCGTATTATTCCAGATCCCGGTGTTGGCGTTAGGTAATTATCTGTCTGCCTCTGTCTGCCTCTGCAGAGCACACCCGTCTCCCCAGGCTCGGGCAGCCTCTTGCAAATGAGGCTTCTCAGCCTGCTTCTGAGTCCCAGGGATGGGATCTGGAGTCCAGGAGCACAGTGTCAGCTCTGGGCTTATGAGAGGAATCGAAAAGACCCAATTCTGATGAATTTATTTCTTGTGAATCACCCCACCTCACTTGCAACAGTAATGCTCGAAGCAAAAAAATTGGAGGAATAAACAACAACAATAGACTGCATAATGGAAGTAAAGAACAAAGTCACTCTAAGACAACTTTGGCATAATTTTTTAGTACTTTTCCCCTATATGATATATACACTTGTTTATTTTCCAAAGGCACTGTAATTTGCTTTTTTCCCCACCTCTTGCAGTTAGGGTGACCAGCTGTCCTGGTTTGCCCAGGACTGAGGGTTTCCCAATACCCGCGTATGTTATCATCAGCCTTCTCTGTAGCTGCGTAGCTTTCAGTCGGCTTGGATGAACCAAACTCGGCCTAACTCCCTGTTCTTGGACATTTAGGATATTTCCTTTTTTAAAAAAAAATTATAATTAATGCTTGTGGTGAATAGCCTCATCCCTGCAGGGTAAATCCCTGGAAGTAGGATTTCTCGGTTGCAGGAAGTATATACATTTATGGCTTTTGCTGTTTCAGAAAGCACACATTTGGGAATGTATGCTTCTTTATTAGCCATTTTTGAATTGCCTGTTCGAGTCGTTTACCCATTTCTCTGTGGAGATGCTCATCTCTTTCCTTTGACTCTATAAAAACTGTTTGTATTAAACATAATCAGTCATGAATGTTGAACCATTTTGTCCATTTTTTTAAAGCATGCGTGGTTATTATTCTTTAAAGAGCAACAGTAAATACTTATTATCCAGCGTCTTTGAAGAAAGAGGAGTTAATATTTTAGGTAATTAAAGCTTCCCCCTAGCCTTAAGCACTAAAATATTTTTTTTAATAAATTTATTTATTTTTTTATTTTTATTTTTGGCTGTGTTGGGTCTTCATTTCTGTGCGAGGGCTTTCTCTAGTTGCGCGAGCGGGGGCCACTCTTCGTCGCAGTGTGCGGGCTTCTCATTGTCGTGGCCTCTCTCGTTGTGGAGCACAGGCTCCACACACGCAGGCTCAGTAGTTGTGGCTCACGGGCCTAGTTGCTCCGCGGCATGTGGGATCCTCCCAGACCAGGGCTCGAACCCGTGTCCCCTGCATTGGCAGGCAGATTCTCAACCACTGCACCACCAGGGAAGCCCTAAAATATTTTTTAATTGAAGTATTTGGAATGAGAATATCTCCATAACGGATAACCCGTGTAGGTCCTTTTTAAAACAAAGTACATTGCACACAATTTAACTTTTTCTTCATCTCTCAGACATGCCGTGAGCAGTAGTAATTTTCTGTGTGATAGTGACCCTCAGCAGCTGTTGAGCTTTGTGAAGTTTTGGCTCCTATACTGTATGGCCCCAGACTGCTTTTTAAAATAAGGTACCTGATTCTTGTCTTTTCCCCATCACTATCAGGCTGTCATGCTGTTAGTCCCTGCAGCTTTAAGCACTCCTGCCTTGCTCTACAACATCCCATCTTCATCAGCAATGGGATTGATTACTGGCTAACAAGGCTTGTTAAGTCTATCTGTAAACTAAAAGCAAGTAAGCGCTGATCAAGGGCCTAAGGAACACTAGTAATAACAGTGTAGGAACTTCAGCAGGCAGCAGTTTTACTTACTTCTTAGGGTTTGTATTACCTATCATTAAGATTGTTAAGTAAATGACTTCTGGATGTGAGCAGAATAGGATTAAGAAATTTTGGAGGCAGAGGGGGAAACAGAAAGGAAAGATTAGCAACCACTTGAAGACCTAGCTGCAAAGTGAGAAACCGGTAATCCGTGTTTAATCTTATTACTTCCCTCGGGAATGTGCTGGGGCAGGTTTTATGGAGATGGTGGCATCGCTGACCTAGAAATTTTAAAAATCCACCTTCCGGGGCTGCACCTGCTGGGATATGGCTTAGAGCTTGTTACACAAGCCTTCTGATGCTCAGTTTTCTCATCTGTGAAATGGAGCTAAGACTAACTGGCCTGTCTATTTAATGAGACAGGATCAAGTGGCCTGCTATGAAGAGTCACTGACCTGATGGAGCCCGAGAGGAATGTGTAAACATGTAAAGGGCTGAACGATAATGACGGATTATTACTATTGCTGTTGTTATTATTCACAGACACATCCAACAGCCATCGCCCGCCTTCTCACGCCTTCTGCGCAGGTTTCAATTTGAGCTCCAGCCCACGCCTGTGCATCTTCAGCTGATGTCCTTGCCGCCCCTCCAAACCCAATCTCATCCTTGTAGGTTTTTGCAGGATTTGCACAAGTGGTGTGTTTTCTTCAATATTTATTTTGCAAGCCATTTACTCTGCATGACTGTTTTTACAGTGAGTAAGGAGCAAGGCTAAAAATAACTTAGCTGGTAACCAGATCAGT
Source organism: Balaenoptera physalus (assembly GCF_965194825.1). NCBI lineage: Eukaryota > Metazoa > Chordata > Mammalia > Artiodactyla > Balaenopteridae > Balaenoptera > Balaenoptera physalus. The sequence goes on from NC_138901.1 coordinate 38,442,237, forward strand.
TCTGCATTTGACATTTACATGGAATTCATTTGCATCTCATTTGTTCGCCTTTCTGTTTAACAGGTAGAATGTAAGAAGGCTCAGCCGAAGGAAGTCATGTTCCCACCTGGGACAAGAGGCCGGGCCCGGGGACTGCCTTATACCATGGATGCTTTCATGCTTGGCATGGGGATGCTGGGTGAGTCTGGGCCAGACCCTGGGGACTGGGTCACCTTCCAGTTGGGCAAACTGCTTTACCTGTCTGAGACTCAGCTTCCCCATCTGTATATGAGGGTGATAATCCCTCTTACAGGACAGTTGTGACCATTAAATTAGCAGAGATAGATAGATAGATAGATAGATAGATAGGTAGATAGATAGATAGATAGGTAGATGATAGATAGATAGATAGATAGGCAGCTAACTAGATAGATAGGCATCTTGTCCCATGCCTGGCTCATAGAAGGTATTTGATATTATTTTTTCCCCTTTCCACCCCCTTTTTCAAAAGGAGGAAAGGTTACTCTGCCTCAGCCCTCTCTGCTGACCGGGAGTTCTTAAAGACCTATGGACTCCTAGCTGGCTTAACTTATGTGAGCCGAGGCTACATTTTCTAAAACTTGGGAGAGGAGGGGATATGGTAATGGTGGGCGATAATCCTGTCTATTTAAGTGATTAACATTTTTCTCTTGGGGTATCAAAATTTGTGTTTAAATGGATGTCTTAAATAACCTGTTTTATTCTTTATTTGCAAAAAAAAAAAAAAAAAAATGATGAAAGACAAAGTATGTTTGTTCTGATGAAAAATGATCTCTCCTGGCTTTTAGAGAAATTGAGTTGCCTATTATGCCCCGTCCTTAAAGGTATCTCTGTCCGTCCTGCATAGATAATTGAAAATCTTGCTGCTTAAATGGCATGAAAGATGGAGAAAGCAGTGGAGAAGCATAATGGTGTGGGTCGCAACAATAATTAGAAATTTCAAGGCGAGAGAACGGTATTTTAGTGCAAGTTATTGTGTGTCGGGAAAATACTAATTAAATGGGATAAATGGTAGTTAATGGTAAAATTCCATTCAGGCACACGGTCTGTCTAGTTTTAATGGGTTTCATTTGGTTTGGCTAAGAGTCCCTCTTCTACATTGTTTGATAAGCTCTTTATGTATTTTCAGATTTGCTGCTGTTTAAATCATTCTTGGCTCAGTTTTAAATTTATAAAACTTTTCTTGGCTTTAGAATTTAGATCTTTAAAAGAATTGTATCTATTTGTCTGAGGAAGTAACAAGGCAGGTAAAGTTATTTTGAGGAGCTTTAAAAAATGGAAAAGGATGCCATGAGAATTCTCAAAATGGCTAAGATGTTAAAGCTAATTTTTTAGCTTTAACAGAGTTTCAAGGAAAATTCCTATTTTAATTCTTTAAAAATTGGCCAAATGATTCTAACACTTATCTGGAAGAAGAAACACATGAGAATAAATAAGAAAAATTTTTTAAAAGAGAAATGAGAAAAAAGAGAGTTTGACCAAATATCAGAACATAGTCCAAAACTACAGTAATTAAAATAGTGTGGCATATAGGAAGGCACCTGTTGATAGAAAAAGTTAAGGAGCCTAAACTAAATGTGTTTCTATGTATGAGTTTAATTATTATAAAGAAATTAATTTTTAAAAATCAATGAGAATTATTTCCTGGTTGACTGTAAGACACTTGTGTAGCTCTTGCTCTAAAAATAATTTGTATGTGGCCTTTACCTTATGTTATATACCAAAAGAAACCCCAAATGGATTAATAGTTCCAAATTTTAAAATAAAATCTTAAAAGAGTTGAGCCCATTACTGCCTGCTGGCTTTCAGAGTCTTGAATTTTAAATGATGAGTATAAAGTCCCTAGGGCATCAAATGGGGGGCTTTTTAGGATCCAGATCTTCAGGAAGTGCCCCCACCCTTCTGCCTCTCACTTGATACCCTTTATGTGAGGTATCATGTAACCCATGGTTTTCTCTGCTTGCCTGGGGGAGGTTTTCTTCCTGGGGAAGCAGAGGTGTGGAGCAAAGCCAGCTCACTCATGTCAGTTGCCAAAGAGCAAAGGTGCAGCAGCTGTATTCTCCCCAGATGCCAAGCAAGGGCTCGGGGCTCCACAGACCAATGGTTTCATAATGGGAGCCCAGGCAGGTGCCTTGTTGACCGCAAGAGGCATTCAACAGCAAATAGTCCTTGAGCACCTACTGCGTTCCTGGCCCAGGGCCAGCACTGGGAGACAGTGCCTAACAAGGCAGATGTGGTCCCTGCCCTCATGGAGCTTGTGGTCTAGTGAGAGAGGTGACATTTAACAGGTCATCACACGGATACATTATTACTCATAATAGAGTTGTGAGGTGCTTTACGGGCACATAATGAGGAATGGAAACTAGTTGGAGGAATCAGGGAACACCTCCCTGTGGACGTGACATCTCAGCTAGGATGAGAAGGATGAGCAAGCCAAGGGCAATGCAGACAGAAGAAATGGCTTGGAATGCAAGGGTCCTAGTGTGGAGCCCCGACGGCCAACAAGGCTGCTGCTGGGCAGGTCCAGGCAGCGCGTGTGTGAGGAGAGGTGGTGGGCCGAGTGGCTTGGACCACAGTTGGTGGTGGGCAGACCCACATGGTCCCTGTGCTTCTCCAGACGCCATCTGATTAGTTCCTGCTCTCTAAGGGATGGAAATGTGATGGATGCCAGGTACTCACTCATCTTCCCCGACTTTGTTCTCTCATGTTTCAGGTTATGACTTCCCTGAGCTGCAGTAAAGAGGTAGTAATAGCTGGTTTAAAATGTCATTGTGGTTGAGTCTATTAGTTCTTGAGTCATAGCCTCCCCCAGTTCATCCCCATCCCCCAGTTCATCCCCATCCCCCATACCCTTGCTACTTAAGGGTTTGGCCTTTTGCCCACGTAGCTCTGGTTGAGGCTGCCACCAGGCGAAACCCCCATGCCCCAGCCAGGCCCCCTCAGGTCACCGAGGCGCTCCTCCACCCCCAAGCAAGCAGAGAGCTCTTTGGGTGGAATTGATGGTGTGGGTCCGGCTTCCACCAAGGCGGGCTGTGTGGACCACAGGCAAGGGCTCAGGACTTCAGAATCAGGAGATCTGGACTTCTTGTCTTGTCAGCTGTGTAACTTCGGAGGGACAGTCTTCTCTGTCCTTCACTTACCCCATCCCTAGGGATATGGGAACCCTCACTTCATGGGGTTGTTGAGGATAAATGAAGCCGTATCGTGCCCAACCAGTGCTGTATTTTGTCAAGTTCAAGCTGCCACGGGTGGTGGAATGCACCTTGTGTACCATCCGGAAAGAAAAAATGTATACTGTTAACTAAACCACATTGTGAGATGGATCCCACTTTCAGGATGTTAAGATGTGGGAAAAAAAAAAAAAAAAAGTGTGTCTTCTAATCAACAAAATACAGTCATATATACTCAAGCTGGGAGCTGTTACTAGTAAGGTACTGGGGAGCCCCAGGCAAATTACCACCCAAGTAGGTATCCAACACCCTGCCACTTGGGATCCCTTCCTGCTGGTGACCGAGAACATAGCTAGACCTGCATCTGTGTGTGACTTGTGCCAGGGCACCTGCAGCCTCCTCCTCGGGCCCCCAGCCAAGGGAGCTGGATTATCTTTGAATTTCTACCTCCCAACAAGATCCGTGCACTGGACTCCAGCCCTCGTCAGCTCCCAGCCCTCCTGAATTCCCCAGCTACTATGTTGAGGCCATCTAGATGCCTGCTGAGACAGGGCCTCCTGAGAGGTCCCCAAACGTGTCCCCAGTTGGGAACCAGCTCAGCCTGAGGTCCAGGCAGAAGGGGGAATCAGACCACCACCTAGGGAACAAACTCACAGTCTCATGATCTGGTTGGCCTGTTGCCTCCCCAGCCAGGCTGGGCTCTTCACCGAGCTTTCTCTGATGCGCTCGCCAGAAACTCCCAGGGCTGCCCTCTCTTTCACCCACTGGCACAGTTTGGCACCCTGGGCCTCTGGACTCTTGGTCGAGGAGAGTGCCATCTGCTGTACTATAACTGAAGCCCTTGCTTCTTGCTTCTTAAAGTGATGTCACCAATGAAGTCTAATCCTTTGGCAAGACGGCCTGACCTGGGTCACCTGGGTCATCAGTCACCTGGGTCACCATCTCTGTGGTGCACTAGGCCTGCATATCAGACCTAGAATCACCACCATTGCCACCACCAACAATTTGGCTGATGAACTTGGCTCACGCAGAAACACTTTTTTTTAAGTTTGTTAATGAGATGAGGTTTCAGTGATTTAAATTTTATTGTCGAAAGAGCAGAAAAATACATAACACTGTTAGGGATTTTTAGAAGTGAGACTGTAAACCATTAAAGCTTTTAATTCCATTCATTCAACAAATATTTATTGAGTACCTCCTAAGTGCCAGGCATTGTTCTAGATGCTGAGGAGGCACCAGAGAAAGAAGTCTGATATCAGGGAGTAGACATCCTAGTGAGACAGCAGACACACTGGTCTATAAATGACTTGGAAACTGTGGAACTAATTTTTAAATACCCCTTAAGATTTTCTCCATACTTCGGGAGGTCTCATCAAAGGGAGGCTGATGAGCGTATAGCTGCAGTTATTCTTTCTTGATCTCTCTTGCTGTGGCAGCGAACGTTCTTGGGAGGAAACCTACAGCTGTTTTGGTTTTAGCTTTCATAGCCTTTGACAGAATCGTGGAATAATCAGCCCAATGGGAATTCCTTTAAGAAAGTGTACGAGAGAAGAGGAGGAGTCATTGTTAGGTCAGTCTCCCTGCCTTTGAGCTAGACAAAACCGAAATCAACTAAGACCCTTAGGAAAGGTATTTTTGCAGCTCTCAGACATTGTTCACTGCCTCACCCACCCAGGGCACTAGAATCTGTTTGGTTTTTCTTAATGAAAGTGGACTTCTTAATAAAAGCAAACATGATTATTGTTGATATATCTGATTCCTCTTGGCCTTCTCAGCCGTATAATCCTACTGCCTCTAACTATCTTGACCTTGCTGGGCACACACTATTTAACATGTTTGGTAGCGGTGACAGAGAAATACCTCATTGCTGAGGCTTTGAAGAAAAGCTTCACCCTGCGGGCCGAGAAGTGGAGAGACATTGCTGACCAGCTGAAGAAAGCCAGAGGCATTCTTAGCAGCGCTGTGAAATCCTGACCCAGTGTTCCCCAACATTAAGCCCCTCGGAAATGAAAGCAAAAAAAAAAATTTTTTTTTTGTCTGGAAGGGATGAGGAGCTCTAATCTGCTGGCATTCACTGATCAGAAGGAGATTGGCTGGAACATATAGCCGCATGCCTAGACTCATTTGTAATTTCAACTGGGATTTATCTTTCCCCAAAATATCTGTTGAGGTCATCCCCAAGGAGGTCTCCATTTGTTCAGCCGTTTTCTAGTAAACAGAGGAAACTCAAACTTCAGCTCTTCATTTTCCATCTAGAGCAGCACAATGCACTAGAACTTTCTGCGATGGTAGAAAGGTCCTATATCTGCACCGCCCAAGATGGTGGACGCTAGCTACATGTGGCTATTAAGCATTTAAGATGCGGCTGAAGAACTGAAGTTTTCTTTTTATGTAATTTAAATTAAATTAAACTTTAATGGGACAGCACAGGTCTGGAGGAACCCCTGCAACTCCAGATGATTCTGGGGGCCCAGCGTCCTTGTAGACTATGGCCTGGAAAGGGCCCTTGGCACTTGGTGTTGCACCTGTATGCAGACCTCACGGAGCCACTGTGGTGCCCCAGGCAATGCTCTGCACGCCACGCAGCAGATGTGTCACACGCTGGCAGCTCCCAGGATAAACAGCCCTGTCTCTTGTCTCTTTCAAGTTGGGGGCCTGGTGGGAGCAGTCTTCTGTGACTCTGAGTAGCAGAGCCTGGAAAAGGATGAGTCATGTGCAAACATCTTCTAGGGTTGGAACAAAGATCTAGAACCACAATTCTGAGAATTCTGCCAGCATCCCCAAAGGGGGGTGCCCCAAATGAGCCAACTGGCAAATTCAAATTCTCTTGTTGATTTCTGATTTTTTTTTTTTTTCCCACCATGGAAAGCCTGTCTGCAAGAAAGGTGGTCATCCAGGCAGAAGGCTTGGTTTTTTTCTTTTTGACAAGAGATAATTACTGTGGGCTTGATCAGGCATCCAGAGTACTGGAGCAAATAAATTGTGCAGTGGCCAGTGAGGGAGGGGCCCGGCTGCTAATGGAAGTGGTGGCTGGGTCATCTCACCGTAATGTGGCTTGATGGAGCGTCCGCGTGGGTCTGCTGTAATGTGCTATTGATATGCAGCCAGCCAATTTCCCCCATGTGGCTGGAACTGTGAGCCGCTGGAGCAGAGCTGGGCTGCACAGCAGTAAATGAAGAGGAAAATTGAAGTAATGTTGTATTATAAATTTATGATTTCATCTGCCCGACCCAGAGGATGTTCGGCGACGGGGGGTGGAGATAAGATCCCCCACTCGGGCAGATGCCAAATTCTCATCTTTGTTGTACAGGAGACAATGTTGACGTGCCCGGGAAGATTGGGGTGAGGCCCCAAACTGGGGTGAACTTGACCATGCTTTTCCTCATTCCTGTTGAAGACTTGCGAGTGTGCCAGGAAGTAGGCAGATACAATGGAATCCTACTGGTGACTCGAATCAGGGAGGGACTGGGCATTCCACCACCCTCCACCCCACCCACCCTGAGGGAGTCTCGAAGGTGACACATGGGCTTAGGTTTTTGTTGCCACGTTAACACTAAAATATTTAAGACCCCCAGCACTGAAGTTAGAGGCAAAGGAGTCATTTTTCACTAGGAAAGCCCTTGGGCAGCAGTGATTTGGCTGTTTGCATATAATTCGTTAATCAATATTGTTGAAATAATGGTAAGAAGTCTATTGCTGAAAGATCTGATTTGATAGCAGGTGATTAATTTGGAGGAGAATTGGGCTGGCCAGCCATGAAATAAATACCAAGGAAGGAGCCAGTATGTGTGTGTCCACTTAAGGCACCCGAGTCCCCGTCTCTGTCCCTATTCTTTGTCCCTCTGTCTCTCTTTCCCCGTTGGGTGCCAGAGCTCAGCAACTCACTGGGGTCTGTTCCTCTGCAGTCAGGACAAAGCTGCCAGGTCATCCTGGTTGGTCTGGGCATCCCTCTGTCAGCAAGGCACCAAGTGCTGGGAAATAAACTCATGCGGAAAGAGCAAGCAGCAAGACCCTTGTGGGGTGTAAACAGATCAATTGGCCAGTGAGCTGTGACTGCAGATTTGGAAAGGCTCTGGCCGAAGTGAGGGAAAGGAGCCACAGCTGGTCTCTGTTGAGAATTGGGGCCCATCAGCACTTCGGGGGACCTGCAAAGCTTTCTGCAGATGGCAAGACTCAAGCTCCCAGAAGGAAGGGAAGAACCCCAATGGCATGGCCGTGGGCCAGAGGCAGGGCTGGAACCCATCTCCTGACGTCTAGTCCAGCAAACTTCTGTCTTAGGTCTGATGACAGATCTTCCGGTCAAGGTGAAAGCTGTGGCACCAGCAAGCAGAGGAAACTGGAGGAGGGTGGGTCCCATTTCTGGACCCCCGTCAGCATAAAAGCGCTATGAACAGGCAGCAGGAAGACCCGCAAACTCTAACCCGTGATGCTGCACCCAAGCTGGAATCTAGTGAATGATCCTGGTCTTCAGCCGTCACCTGCAGGGTCAGAAAATGCTCGTGACATGTGAGAACCCACCTTGGAAGTGGATGATGAGACCCCAGAGCCTGGGTTTAGGGTGTTCAAGTTGCTGTACGGAGCCACAAGGAGACGTGGAAAGCCGCCACTTATCGGCCTTATGGTTGGTGGGCGTGAAGACAGTCCTAAACCCGCCCATCAGAGCAGCTTTCTACTAGCGTTTTGGTGACAAAGCAACAGAAATTACTCTGGCTGCTAGAAACAGTAAAAGAGATTATTGGAAGGGGCTTGGGCAACGGACAGAAGTGCCAGGAAGGCTGGGGAACAGGCAGGAACTGGGGAGCTGGGCGGTCAGCCACAGCCCCACCAAGGGACAACCCAGGAATGACCTGGTTAGGGGGCCACTGTTGCCACCAATGGACCCTGGGCTCTGCTGCTGACGCCAGAATAGATTCTGAACCGTCCGCCCTCCTCTGCCCCGCTGGCACCTGGAGAAGACTTGCACTGGCCCAGCCCAGGTTCACAGTCTGCTTCCCAGCTGCCAGGCTCAGCAAGAGCAGGAGGGAGGCCTTTCTGCTTCCATGATGGGAGGCAGGCCTGTCTCCAAGACTCCAACACAGAGAAGGGGGTTCAGGTGCTGGGCAGCCGAAAACAGCCACAGGCGTCCCGCTCAGAGGTCAAAGCAGAAGTCAGGCTGGCAATGGTGGTGGTGGTAAAGTAGGTGGCAGGCTGGCCAGGGTGGTATTTTAAGAGCGTGAATGGACTGAGTTTCTTCTATATTGAGCGGAGGGAAGCAAAGGGAGCCTGGCAGGCTGGGAACGGGGCAGCCATGGGTCTCCTATGGCCAGTGGAATTTCCGTCCAAGAAGGCTACCCCAGCCTTCTTTGTAGCCGAACTCAAGAAGTCGGGACGTGAGGAGTGAGGGTCTGAGTGGGCACCACGAAGGGTAGGGAGCTGCAGTGGCATCTCATGGGGGGCTGGTAACTGGTAACTGATCAGAGACAACCACAGGGACGCCAGAACTTGCCAGTACTTTCCTCTGCACCCCATGCCCAGTCCAGCAGCGGTTTCCACAGACACCCCTCAGTTAGCCAGCACCCCCAGGTAATCCGCTGGGACGGGTGCCTGGAAGGAGCATGCTTGCTGGGAAATGCCTGTCGAGGCTTTGGGTTCATGCTTGTGGTGCACATTTAGTACAGCCCGGCCCTCCCTGTTCTCCCAGGGCCCTGGGAAGATACGGTGGAGTGTCCCTGCTTGGACGTGGCTTGGTCCCTGCGTCCCCCGGGCCATGGCTCATTGGGCCCAGTGTTTTTCCAGAGGCACAGAGTCAGCCCCGAGTTTTGCCCCTAGACTGTGACCCCACCCCGCGTTCCTTATGCTCTGTCCATGGTGCTGGCGAAGGACTTTAATCTCCTACTGTCAATAGCCTTAAGGTAAAGTACATAGAGGGTAAGCTCTGCAAATGTCAGCGCCCGGCGCGGGCCGAGGGTCTGGGGCTAACCTGTGGCATTTACTCTGCAGGTTCAAGAAAGTGCGTGGGCTTTGGGGGTCTCTTGGCCCAAATACAGGCTAATCACCAGCAGGCTGACAGCAGTGCCCCAGCCACGGGCAAGGGGTGACCCAGGCCCTGGGTAAAGACCCCCACGGGAGACAAGTAATTTTGTGGAGGAAAATATCTCGGACTGTGTCTCACTCCCGCCCTCCCTCGGACTCCCCCAGCCTGAAGCAGCTGCACTAACCGACGTGGTCTTTCTCTCTGTGTTCAAGGCTACCCCAACTTTGTGGCAACCTATGGCCGCGGCTACCCTGGATTTGCTCCTAGCTATGGCTATCAGTTCCCAGGTGAGTGGCTTTGTCTCCCAGGGCTTTGGGGACATGGGAGGTGGGCTGCATTGGGGGGAGGGGGACCCCTAAGGAGAACCAACTCACGCATGCATCCATTCACGAAATGACCTACAGGTGCTAAGTTTCAGATCCACATGACCTTGTATCCAGCTCAGGATGCAGCCCAGTTTCTGATTAACTGAAGTATTTCACTGGTCCCGGGTCGTTGAGAGTGGCGTGTAGGGGGAAGGGAAAGAACCAAGACAGGAGCCCTCCCTCTGCTTGCCCTCCCTTTTCTGAAACCTCTTCCAGGTTCTCTCTCCTTGGGGAGGGGACTGAACTTGGCGCCCAGGGTTTTCTGTCTCCCTGTGCCTCCCCAGCGTTCACGTGCCTTGCTGTCTAGACCTCACCTTCCTTCCTCCCCTCCTCCGGCTCCGGTGCCCTTCTGACATTTGTGTTGCTGGGTGTGCTCTTGGGTTTGGCTCTGCTCTCTGTCCTGAGTGATGGTGGCGGGGGGGTGGTTAGATTCTCCCCTCCCTCCATGTGGGCGTCAGAGACTCAAGGCAGAGCGCCCGGTGATACCCACTCACGTGCCCAGGCTGCTCTAGCTCCCATGTAACCGGGAGGCCTGGGACCCCCAACCTGTGGGGCAGCGGGGGCCGTGGTCCTGCAGGGATGGGGGAGGGGCATGAAGGAAGTGATGTTTTATGGGGCTTGCTTCTCCCTAGAAGGGGGGAAGCCAGCCTTCCCCAGACCTGGAGTACAGCAAGAATGTACTGAGGTGCTCGGGGGTGTCTGTGTTCTGAGGACAGCTGGGGGGTGTAGAAAAGATGCTAGGAGCAGAGTTCTGCCCTCTTGGTTCTGTGTCTTGGGAGGGGCCGCTAGGGAGCTGGGCTTCCACTCCTGGTTGGTCATCCTGCCAAACCCGGAGGCCTGAGCTGCGAGGCGGCAAGGCGAGCAGGACATGGCCCTGGGGGGACGGCGCTCTGAAGGCAGTGGAGGGCCGGGCGCGCGGCGTGCGAGGGGCCGGTCCCACCTGTGCCTCAGACTGAGCTTCGGGTGGGGAAGGGTGTGTCGGGGGAGGTCAGCAGGCATGTGGGACACTGAGAGCCATGCTCTATGGGGGACAGATCCTCAATCATCAACAGAAGCCCTAGGCTCTTGTCCTGGCTGCCCATGACCATAGGCAGGTCACCCAGCATCTCGGGGCCTCTCTTTTGTCTTCTGGAAGTGAGGGGTTTGGGCAGGATGGTCGCTGGGGTCCGTGCACCTTTCTGATTGCGGGGGAGGCGGAAGAGAACAGCAGGTACAGTAGCAGAAGTTCAGGTGGAGGGGGGTGAGTGGGGGGACTTGCCCACAAGTGTGTCCCCTGGGCCGGGTGGTTTCCCCACCAGGATGGGCCCCTCAGCAAGCATCCTCAGCTGCCCCAAGGGAGCCCTCCGCACCGCTTCTCTGCTGCACGTGGCAGCTCAGGTGGCCACGGGCCTCTCCAAGCAGGACACCAGACACCACAAGCTGAGAAGCCAGCACCGGGCCAGGCACGGTCTGCACCTCCTCTAGATTTTCCCTCTACAGATGGGGACTCTGAAGCCTGGAGAGGTAGAAACCCTGTTCAAGGGGTCACAACCAGTAAGGGGCAGGGCCAGGATCGGGACCCAGGCGGCCTGGGTCTCAACGGCCATACCCCATCATCTTCCTAGCATCCGTCTGTCCAGTACGTCACACTAGCCACATGCAGCTACTAAGGTTTAAATTTAACTTAAGTAAAATTAAGTAAGATGGAAAATTCAGTACCTCGGCCACACTAGCCACACTTCAGTTACTCAGCAGCCACGTGGCTAGTGGCTACTGTCTGTGCAGAATATAAAACGTTTCCATCACCACATAGAGTTCTGTTGGATGGAGCTCTTCCAGAGCCTACATGAAGAGGTGTGTTATGATGAGGGGTGCTTGGTCCCCACACGCACATGCATGCGTGCACTGCCTCTCCTGGGGAGACCTTGTGTGTCACCGTCCCTGTTCTCCATTCCTTGCCTGTCCTGCTCAGCCCAGAAGCTGGTGGTAGTTTGGGGGAAGGCTTTCCTCTTCTTCCCTCCCCTACCTTCCTCCCCAGGGGATAAGAAGATGTGCAGGGTCACACATCCTGGCTCGGAGAGAGTGCCTTGCTGCTCTGTGCACTTGGTGCAGCCTACCTCCCTTCACAACCAGGTTGCCATTGCCCCCTCAGTGTAGCACTAGTCCCAGCAGACACAGTTAGGGATCCTAACACGGTATAATTTGGGGGAGGGGTGACACAGTGGACCCCTTGCTCAGGCCCCCGTCTCATCTGAGAACCTGCCCTCGGGGCCCCATGAGCCAGCCCAGGAAATATCTGGTTGAATTGTGTCTCAGGGACCTGCATCCTTGGGTCTGCCCTAGATAAACACGTATGCAGGATAGACAGGGATGCAAGAGTGACCAACCGAGGCTGGGTAGGATGAGATGGGGTCCCCCAGATGCCTAGCCCTTCACCACAAGCCAGGGCTTTGGGAACAGAGCCGGTGGGAGGGTGGTGGTAAAGGGACATGGAATGGGCTTGGGGTGACCCTGCCCCTGGAGGAGTGGCCTCCTGTGGAAAGGCAGCTCTGTCTGCTGTCCAGGAGCCTCCAGCAGCCAAGGACTCTAGCACACAGAGCCCAGGTAGGCCCCTGTGGTTTTCCAGACTCCTGCTGGAGCCTCGGCCTCAGGGGCAGGAAAGCTTTGCAGCATTCTGACGTGAGTCTCTTGCCCCGTGCCAGTAAGGAATGTCTTCAGTGGATCTGGCCAAGGGGGCTGGGGTGCAGAGGGGTGACCCAGGGGAGGGCAGCCCAACTCTGCCCTCTCCTCGCCCCTGTCAGGGCGGCTCCGCTGACCACCTCCCCATGCCTGTGAGTCAGCGACGTCAGCACAGCTGGTCTCATCACCACCAAGCTGCCCTGGTGTCTTTTCTTCGTGGTCTTTCTTTTCCATGTTCTCAGTGGTGCCCACTTCACCCACTGCCCACCTCGTCTCTCTTGTGATGCGTGTACCGCCCGCACCCCTCCCAGCCCTTCCTGAATCCATCCTGTGGGGTGATGCGAGGTAGCTAAGAGCAGCGGAAGGACACCCCCGTCCTGGAGGGCTGCTGAGGTCTGCATCCTGTGTGTCCTCACCACACACCGAGTGTCCGGCGTCCCCTGCAGGAAGGTGCCGCCTCTTCACCTGAGTTGGCCTTTTCTGTGAATCCCCGTCTCATCTGCTGGTGTCCCTGCTTTACCTGTGTGACCTGGGCTTGCTGCAGACCTTTCTGGTTGCACAGGTGGTGTTAAGAAATGCCTGTCTCTGCCCACCTTTAGGCTTCTATGAAAATAAAGGAGAGCTGCTCCAATAAAGGGGGCTATGGGCTTCAGATGACTATTAGAGTAGGGAGTAGTTCTCTTCCAGAAAGACTGGGTGGTGATCAGCCACCGTGGACGTGGCTCCTTCTTCCCAAGCCCAGATGGTCCACCGCGTGCCCCTCACCCCCAGCCCAGCCCTCGTGGATCGGTGTGGGGACCGGACTTATTACGATCCTGAGCGGTGGTCTTCTCTCTTTTTCCCCCTCTGGACCCTCATTTCAGTTCAATCTGTTAATTTCTGTTCTTATTTCACTTTGCAGACTATTTGCCGATTTCACAAGACATAATTTTTATCAACTAGCTCTTAAGAGAGGCATAACAAATTGGGGTTTGCTACCATTACTAGAGAGAGGACCCAGTCCCTGCCGGGGCCACCCCACTGCTGTCAGTGCCCACTGAACACTGTCGTAGCTGCCTGTTGGAACGAATGTTCTTTTTCTCATTTGTAATTCTTGGAAAAGACTCCTGTCCTCAATGCTTCTCTCAGTTTTTTAAAAGCAATTTTATTCTCCAGTCCCCTCCCAGTTTGCTTCTCGTATGCACTGTGAAAACCCACCCACGCATTCCACCTGCCACCCTCCCAGAATGTAATGGGGCCAGAGGGAAACTTCTCACAAACTTTGTAGAGCCTTCCTCAAGGGAATCTAATTATTTTAAATAATTAAATTATTTTAAATAATTACCAAATAGGCTTGTTGAGGCATTTCATGGGTGAGCTTTTAAGTGCTGGTGCCCACAGGGGTTGGGGATATGTGACTTGGAGCACCTATGTCCTATGGCGGACAGAACCAGAAGTGAACACACACACACACACACACACAGAGACTATTGTATAAATACTAATGTGAACGATCTAATCTGGTAGAAAAATTATATAAACATTATCTGGTTGTCTTTGTCTTTGGGGGCCAGTCCCTCAGTGGTTGTTGCTATAATAATACACATCTGTCTTCGGGAAGGGACAGTGGAGGCACCCAGGTGCTGCCACCACATCTCAGGCCCCGTGGGCACCGATCCACACTGGGTCCCTCTTTCCCTAGCACCTCTGCCCTCACCTCGCTGCCTACTGGCCTTGCATTCCCTGCTGGCATCAAGGGCCTCTTGGCCCACTGGGGTCAGAGGGCACGAACACAGAGTGTCTATCCTGATCAGGTCGGTACCCCCGATGGTCACCCCCAGAAGGGCTTCCTTTCCCAATGATCCTGAGCCGTCCACTTCCCCGCTCTCTTGGATTAACGAAGTACAGCTCAGTTGGGCCCTCAAGAGTCACCCCTTGTTCACGCTCAGGGTTTGTGAGAAGCGACCTGCGTGCTTCCGTCGGATGCATTCAGTCCCTCCTTTTGAATGTCAGTGTCCTTTAGACCCAACCTGTGCAGTTGTGTTCATCTCATTAAAGATGCTTGATGTAATCATTGGTTACTTTCCTTTTATTTTCCCTCAGGCTTTTTCATAAGTGCTATTTTTTCTTTTTAATCTGTATGGCTTTTTTTCCTCTTTATTTTGTTCTGCTATGAATTGCTTTGCTTTGGTGAACTTGTCCTAGTATGCTTGCCTCACAGACGTTTTAGCTGTTGTGAATTTTCTTCATCTCTGTAAATAGTTCGTCTGTGCTTCTCCCTATTGCCGTTTTATTTTTACCCCTGTAAGCAACTGAGGTAGAAAAATAAATTGTTTACCACGGACATGCTGTGTGCTGCCGTCTCTTAGCCTGACAGTGTCCTGCTCTCGCTCCGGGGGAGGTGAACGCACTGAATAACCGGTACCAGTGACAGCCTAGTGCGGTTTCTGAAAGCATGCGCACTCCCCCTGGCTGCCGCCTGTCCCCAGCCCTCTCTGCTTCCTCGTGTCCCCTGCACTTGCTCGAGGTGGCCCTGTCCTTGAGCCGTGGCAGAGCGTTTGCATGCAGCAGCTGCTCGGTCCGCTCCCACGCCCCTTCCTCTGCCATCGCCCCCTGCCCTCAAGTGAAAATGCCACTGAACATCTGGAGCCCCTCGCATCTGTGCACCAGGTGTGTGTGAGCCCATGCACGCACTGTGCACACCTGCCCACGTGTGGTTTGCACGTAGCTTGCTTTCCTAACTCCCCTGTACGGTGCAGGTCCGAGGAGGCACCTGTGTTGCTGGACATGAAGCTAGAAGGTCTCATTTCCAGGTGCCACTTGGCCCCATAGTAGCCATGTGACCTTGAGCAAGTGACTTAGCCCTCTGAGCCCTCGGGATTATAATAGTGCCTAGTGAGTTAGGTTTTTAGAATTACCTAGGGTAATGTGTATATGTGAACATGCCTTATAAATTGGTGAATGCTATACAACTGGAAGTTTCAGAAACAGTGGGCATTGGTGGTCTTATTCTACCACTCTCCAGAGTGGTTTTCTCTTCCTCGTCACCCCCAATGAAGCTGCCTGCTGGTGGATTTACTTATCAGTGAAAGGAATGATTGAGAATCCCCAAGGGAGTTGCTGGGACTTCTTGCTTCACCCCTCCTCTTCCCTTCCCCCCTCCCCACGTACTGATCATCAGGCAGTGGATTAGGTACTAAATATCTGGACATGAATAAGGCTAGCTCCTTCAGGATGCTCATGGTCCAGCTGAGGGAGAGAGCCAGTGATCAAACCCATTGAGCATCACGGGACAGGTGCTTAGCTAGAGAGAGGGAACCTCTCTCTGCTATAAGGGGACAAAGACAGGCTGCTGGTCCTGCCTGGGGTGACACCACTACTGGGTCTTACAAAGTCAAATAAAATTAGCTGGGTAAAGAAGAGAAGGAAGTGTATCCCAGGTAGAGAAATGACATGCTTAGGCACTGAATCAAGTATTTTTTTAAAAGAAAGAAAATGCATTATAATAATGCCTAGGCAAAATAAGAATTTGTTTTTTCTCTCCAATGTGAAAGAAGCCTGGATGTGGCTCCACAGTTGTCAAGGGTCTGGGTTTCTTTTATCTTTGTGTCCTATTCTCTTCAATGTAAGACTCCATCTTATAGACTAAGAAGGCTGCTCAAGCTCCAGCCATTACGTACTCATCCCAGAAGAACACATCTCTTCCCTTTAATAACACTTCTTAGAAGTTACGTGTGGCACTCTGCTTAGATCCCGTTGGTCAGGCCTTAGTCACATGGCCACTTTTAGCTGCAAAGGAACCTCAGGAATGTCTTTATTCCTGGTAACCATGTGCCAGCTAAAAACAGGATTCTGGTATTAAGGAAGAAGAGTGAAATATTTATTAGGGGACACTTAGCAATCTCTGCCACAAACCTGAAAGGGGCTGCAGTGCAGGTCCCAGGGATTAAGAGCAGTTAATGGGGTGGGGGTGGGTCAGGGGAGACAAGGTTAGAAAGGGGGGCAGGTTCCAGAATTCACATTTGATCCACAAAACACATGAAAAACCCTTAGGGGATTTTAGGTAGAGGAGTGATGCGGTCAGATTTCCAAAGTGAGTCAGAAGGGGTTTGGAGAGGTGGTGGTGGGGGTTGCCAGTGAGGGACCCATGTGGATGAGTTCAAAAGAATGCTCCCCTCTTTCTGCACTGCCCCTCCTCCTCTCTGCCTCCTCCTCTCTGGGCTCTGTTCCTCTCCCCCTGCCTCAGGTTGGCTGTGGCCCTTTGGGGGTCTTTCAGCTCTACTGGGACAGCAGGGTTAATGCGGCCCCAACCGCCAAAGAAGTGAGCCACAGCCTTGGCTACTGAAGTGACCTCAGACACAGGGCCCTCGGGGCGGCCAGGAGAGTCAGGCTAGCATCCCTGGCTCGGTGCTCCCACCTCCCTCCTAGGATGATTGTGTGGGAACAGCCGGGTGGTACAGGTTCCAGGCGGGGAAACCCTGGGACTCTGGTTCTGGAAGTGCCAGTTTGTGCTTCTACCTCCTCAGTGATAGAAAACAGGTGCTGACATTGACTGATGGGGACTGGCTTCCCGGAGCACTGGCTAAGAATGGTCTTGAGGCCAAGTCTTAGCTCAGCAGAAAGGGAGCTGTGGTTAATTAGTGATGCCTGCATGGTTGCTGGATCCGGAGCTCACAACTGCTCACCACGTATTTTGCCTTCCACGTTTCCAGTCTAATGATGGATGGTTCTCAGGTGCTGGTTGATTTTTGGTCCCTCTAAAAGATGATGATTCTGTTCCACACCGAGGGAGGAGGTGTGGTCTGAGGAGCGGTGCCATAGCTCAAGGTTATCCTGTTCTCTCTGGCGGAGAAGCTGCTGTAGCCCATCTTCAGTTGTGGCTCTGCAGTGTAACTTTCGGTCACATCGTCTAGTCTTTGAGCAAAGACCAAGTCTTAGTGTTCTGTCTTATCCTGAGGGCCGTGGCTTGAATGTGGAGAGCAGAGTGAAGAGAGCCCGAGTTTTTGGAAGGGGAAGGAGTTTGCCTTATGCCAGATGACTGGGGAAAGCAGCCACGGGCAAGGGGCTGCTTCCTGAGCCAGCTCACACCCACCTGTCCGTTCCGTCCGGTTTACGACATGTGTGAAGTGTTCAGACGTGCTGATAGCTGCCACGCCAAAGGCCTGGGGCCCTGCCTGGATGGATAACCGGGGCCACTGCGGGGAGTGACTCCAGAGGCCTTCCGTCCACCCCTCCCCAGCCCACCCACGTGGCGGAGACCCTTGCGCTCAGCCCCCACTCGGGAAACCTGTGCTCGTACTCCCACCAGAAAAAGTTATGCTTTTTCTGGTCAGGCTCTTGAAGAGAGAGGAACAGGCCTCCCTCCCAGCCTCTGTGACTCTGTCAGGGGAGGTGATTCCAGGGCCACTGTGGTGGAATCATAAAACCAGTGGCTTGGGATGACCCCTCGCTTGGGTGTCTGTTTAAACCTTAGGACTTTCCTCTACTTAAGTTCGTAAGGGGCTCTTTCCTCACCCCCTACCCCAGAAATGCCCTCAGGGGGAACCCTGGTACACCCTGACGTGGTAGGTCCTCAGCCCTGCCGGTGCTGCCTGGCTCGGTGCTTCTGGCTGGGTTCCAGAACGGAGCCCACCCAGCGAGTGGTAGTGGACTCCTCACTGGTAGTGGAGCCCATCTTGACATGCCAGGATGGGATGGTCGGCTTCCCGGGTCCGTTGACATGCCCACAGTCCCAGGCGCCCGCAGCTAGATGTTTCAGCACTCTAAACAGAAACGCTCCCTTGTAAAGGGAAGCCCCGCCTGACGCGGCAGCCCGCACACATCTGCTTCATCACCAGCCCTCTAACCTGCACCTCCCTCCAGCCCTGAGCTTCATCTCTAGGGATTACCCCCTTCACAGATTGGATCCACAGGCAGATTTGAAATCACAAGCCAGCTCTTCCTGTGGCCAGCCCACTCCCACGCCACCTGGCCCTGTGGGTACTGGGGGCTTATCCCTCATTTGAATATTAAAGTCAGGCTTAGTCAGGACAGTGTAGCTGCTGCTTTAAAAGAAAATGAGGAAGTAAAATTCAGCAGCACACCCCCGATTCTGGCATGAGCTGTGGATGGGCCGCCCTCCCACGCTCCTCCCGTCGGGTAGAAAATCAGGAGCTGACGCTATTCCCAGATGATGAAAGCAGAGCATGGTGCCTAATAGGCACTTAATAAATGTTTGCGGAAATGAATTGGAGCAGTCTGAATTGACGGGATTGCGGGTTTCACTTTCAATCAGGTTTCCATGCCTCTTGAAACTCCTCTGCATGAAAAAGGGAAACGTGACTCGGGGTGCCAAAGCCAGAGCCCCCGGTTCTCAGGAGGGAAGTCGGGAGACTGAGTTCTTGCCCCCAGCTTGCTGGGATAGTAAGGCCACCTCTGGGCCTCAGTTTCCCCATCTGTCCAATGGGGCTATTGATCTCCTTGTCTTGTCCCCTTCCTCACGGGTTGTTGAGAGGGTCACTGACCAGGCATTAAAAAAACCAAAACAACAACAACAACAAATAATAGAGTGTGAGATTATAGGCAGATGGCAGTGCCAGGCCTGAGGGATGGGCAACTCATGCCTCCAGGACAGCCAAGGACAAACCAGAAGGCCAAGATGGGCCCCCCACTCCCTCCTTCTCCCCAGGCTGAAAAGACAGAGCAGAGTCCTACCCCGAGATATTTTCCCTGAGTCCAGGTCAGCTTGGATCCCCTGCCTCAGAGAGACCCCAGCCAATGGGGTCACCGCCTGTGCTCCCTGTGCCTTCAGTTGGGGGTGGACCATGAGAGCGCATTCTCTGTAGTGTGCTGGACGGTGTCATCAGGACCTGCCCGGGGCTAGATCTTCTCTGGGCATTGGGAGGGGATCCTGTGCAAACGAGTGAGGCGGTCAGAGCCTGGAGGGGCGTCGCACAGGCAGCCAGATGTATCCCTACGTGGTCTGACTGGGGGGGAGGGGTGGCAGGATTGGGGAGTCACTGACTGCCTGGAAAGCTTTCAGGAAGGGGCACCATCTGAACTGGGTTTTGAGGTGCAAATAGAAATCTGCCATGCAGCCAATGAGGGAAGGGTACTCCATGTCCAGGGATTAGCAAGTGTAAGGGCCCAAAAGCATTACATGGCTTCCCTCCCTAGCATTCCTACCTCTGTTGATGATTCCGTGGCCCCCATCTGGTCAGGTGCTGTCCTATTACCTGGGCCAGGACAGCTGGACAACAGACTTTAGCACTGAGAAGCTGATGCCACTTCTTCCCAGACATAGAGAATCACGGGCAGACACTTTGTGGACCAGGGGCGCTGTCCCTATCGTTGCCTTAGGCTGTTCCCTGTCGGGGTCTCTGTGGATTGCACTGAGCTGGCCCAGTGGGCCCTGGGTGCTGGCTGCCCAGGGCTGGCTTCCTTTGCGTCCAAGAGCCTCGCCCAGATGCAGTCACCTAGAGGAGGACAGGAGAGCGAGAGTGCAGCTGCTGACCCCCCTCGGAAGCCCTGCTGCCCTGCTCTGAGCCCGAGCAAGCCTCAGGGCAAGCCCGGTTTTGCAGGGGAGGGTGTGGGGCCTGTCCTGCATCTCTCTTAGTGGAGCTGCTTTAGGGCCTCTCCACACTCTCTTCGTCTGACCTCTGGCACCACCCTTGAACGAGCTAGGATCCAGGTAAGGCCTGGAGCAGGTAGAGCCCCCTCCTTGCCCGCCCTGTTGTACCTATCCGTTCCTCCTCCACCCATTCCGCACTTGCTTATCAGCACCTGCTGCATCACAGCCCTGCCCCAGAAGCTGGGGACACAGTGACGAACCAGAGAGACATAGCCCTGCTTTATAGGGCACGTGCTGGGAACAGAGGAGAGAGCAGGATTCCACTAGATGGAAGGACCCCCAGAGGCCCCTCTGGCTGAGCCCTTCCTAGAGGAGCTGGAAGGAACTGAACAAATCCAAGGGCAAAAGGGCAGGAGCGACCGCCAGCTCCGGGGTCTTCAGCCACCGCAGGCAGGCCCTCCCTGAGCCCCTGTGAGCCCCTCGCCTCCTGCCGTCCCATTACCCACCTTGTACTTCAGATAAGACGTATCCTTATCACTCACAGGCAAATTATAAATGTTATCTATTAAAGCCCTTTGTATGTGAAATGTCATGTAATTTAATAGGGTTTTAGAATAGGAAGGCTACGCTACTGTTATTACCTTGGGCAATAATAATAAAAATAGAAATAAAAGTTATTATTCCACTTACTGAGAGCTCACCCAGTGCCAGATAATGGTGCACCGGTGCCACCATCTCACTGAATTTCACAGCAGCCCGAAAAGGAGGTCATTAATCGCGCTCACAGAGGAGCAAAATGAGGCCAAGGGGGGGGGTTACATAACTCGTCTTGGGTGGTGCAGCTAGTGAGCGTGGGAGATGGGATTTTTGCCACCTTGCTTTTAGCCATGTTGTGCATGGTTTCCTTTAACCTCTCTGGACCTGAGTCCTTCACCAAGTAACGTCTTCCTGGGGGTACTGCACTGAGGGCCCACCGAGATGGTCGGGGGAAGCCTCTTGGCCGTGGAAAGCACCCCAGTGGCAGCTGCTCTTCTTACCAACAGTGTAACGATCATTTTCTCATCATCTCGTCTGCTTGAAAGGTGAGGAGACAAAGGAACAGAGAAGGTTCTACACTTCACCTTGTCACCTAAGGCTGACATGCAGTGGCAGGATCTGCTGGCTGTTCAAATTTTTAATGATTTCTGTACTGCTTGGTAAATAGCGGCTGCCTTGAGCCCCCAGAATGCCTCCCCCTCACCTCCCGGGGGTCTCCCCCAAGACCCCCTGACCATCCCATGGTCCACCAATCAGTGCCCAATTCAACACCTAAAAACAGCCTGTCTCAGGAGTCAAAAAGTGATGGACTCTGCATTTACAGGAGAGAGAGTTTGAGATCACAGATGTCAGTTTACTCACGGAGCTAGTGATGGGGCCAAGTTGGGAGCCTGGGATCTTGGGGTGCTCAAGACTTGAACGTTTGCTGTCCTGGTGCACAGAAGTGGGTGCTATAGGGCTGGTGCTTGGAATTGTGCCGAGCCCTTGCAAAGGCCCATGAAGAACGAAGCTGGGGAAAGTAGGCAAAGTGAGGAGGCCCAGGAGAGTTTAGGCCATTTAGATTTAAATGGCTCAGTGAGAGACTCTATGGGGAGGATGCAAAATGTTGACTCTTTAACTGGCAGTGGAACATCTGAAACTTTGAGAACAGGATATGTAAAAAGCCATCTGCACAGCGAGCTCTAGAAGCACCAATGGTCAGACCAGTGGCTTGTCCTGACACCCATTGGTGGTAGGTGGGAGAGTGTCTGCAAAGCAGAAATGGCACTTTTATGAAGAGTGAGGGGAGGGGTGGTGCAGGAGAGAAGGAGAAACTCTCAGAATAGTTTGCTCATGTCTCCTTAGAAACTACAGTCTGAAACGCCTTCACTTTGAAGGTCTTGGTCTTGGTCTCTGACAGGCTGATGTTTGTTCTGTGGGCAAGTGGGTGTCCCTGGGCTAGCCAGGACCACAAACTGCCGTCACAGAGCAGCGAAGGCTGGCTTTGGAGTGAACTCCCTGTGGCCACTCTCACCCTTGAAGTCTTGCTAGAGAGAGAGCAATGCGGAACAGAGTGTCCTCCTAGAGCCAGGAGCCAGGGCGGAGCATTTGTAACCTATCAGCCATTCCTGATACCGGCCCTCTGGCCAGCACTGCAGAGAAACTTTGCCTTGTCCCCGAGGCCCCAGGTAGTCGGGCCAAAGCTGGAACTCTCTAGGGCCCAGAAAGGGAAGGATTTGCCTGCCCCCAGCTCGGTGGGTCCTGACTGAAAAGAATTTTGAGGGAC
Organism: Balaenoptera physalus; assembly: GCF_965194825.1. Taxonomy (NCBI): domain Eukaryota; kingdom Metazoa; phylum Chordata; class Mammalia; order Artiodactyla; family Balaenopteridae; genus Balaenoptera; species Balaenoptera physalus. The sequence continues at coordinate 38,464,291 of NC_138901.1, forward strand.
CTGTGTCTTGGTCATGTGTACCAAGGGCCTAGCTTGGTGATTTTTTTAACTGAATTGAAGTGGTAAGACCTTTAGGGGCTAGGTGAAGATCATAGCCATGGGAATGCCTCCATTCCCTTTCCTTTTGTTTGCTGGATCTTGGAGAAAAGCATTAGTTGGAATGGCCACCCTCTCCCCTCCACCGTCCTGCAAGGCTGAGTCTATTGCTGCTTCCCTCTCCAAGCAGGATTTGGTGTAGCCACACCCAGGTCTTGAGCTCAGCTATGAGAAGACCCTATAGTACACACAGTCAGGGGCCTGGCTACAAGCTAGGTGGGTCCAGGGTAGAGCCCCCTTCTCACTGGCAGAGTAGCCAGAGCTCCCCTGTAGCCCGAAACCCTGCTTCTCGGTAGCCAGTTTTCTCTCCTTTCCGGGGAGTTGGTTTGTGTGCAGCCTGGTCCCACAACTGGAGACCCCTTTCCCATCAGGACTAGTGACTGGAAGCTCTGTGAGGGCAGAGAATGTGTGTGTTTAGTTCACTGCTATGACCCCAGTGCTTAGAATAGTGCCTGGCATGTCGTAGGTGCTCAATAAATATTAATTGAGCGGATAAGGGGCTGAGAACGGGTCGGGAGTTACAGAGGCCTCTGATGTCAGTCCCTGCAAAAGATCTAGGTGAGCAAGGGCACTGTGGGCCCCAGCTCTCTGTTGGGAGGTAATACGGCCCCCCTGGAGAAGGAGGCTGGGCCACAGTCCCCAGGGAGAGTTTTCTGCTTCCTGCCTCCCCAGGACCCCAGCAAGCAGTGCCTAAAGCCGTGATCTCAGCTCCGGCCGTGCTTTGGGGAACACTGGAAGTTTCCTTGGTCCAGGCTGCACCCAGACATATCATCAGAATCTCCGGGGGCAGGGCCCAGGCATCAGAGGAAGAGGGAGGCAGGAGGAATTGCCTGGAGCAGCTGCAGGTGGGTGACAGTGCCCACCCTCAGAGGGACCCTGGGCAGCTCTACACACCTCCTGGAGATTCAGGGCGTGCTGGGGAAGGGGGTGGAGAGTGCTTAAAGCAAGCACAATGTAGGAAAAATTGTCTTTCCTAATGGACCATTCGGGATGGTAGTGCACATTATAATAGAGAGTTTTATAAAGATGCCCCTCAGAAATCACAGCCTGTCAGAGCCATAAGGAACCTCGGAATTCACTCATCAAAGGTCACAGAATTAAGTAGTGACCAAGCCAGAACTGTATCCCAGGCGGCATCTTCTCAAACCAGGAAGGGGAGAGGACGCAAAGTAAGAGGTCCATGACCTAATACCCCGCGGTGGACAGGACAGTGGAGCCCTTCAGTGTTTACTAAAAACCAAGGACACCCCAAGACTTCCTCTAAATCAAGGATTCTCTGCCCTTGATCCCACAGAGAATCCTGTGCATCTCTGCATGCATCAGAATTATCTGGAAGGCCTTTAAAAGATAGAGACAAAGGCCCTACCTGATTCTTTGTGTGCTAAAGCTCCCTCAGCCAGGCTAGAGACCCGCTGCTCTGAACGGAGACCCTGAAGTGGATCTTACAGGAGATGGTTGCAAGGATTAGATTCCCCACCGTGTTCTCAGGAGGGCCTTTCCTTCCACAAGGTTAGCGGGTGACAGACTATGCAGATGTGCGCCACAATTTAACCTTTTGCAATTTTAGAAAGCCTTTAAACCAAAGGTTCTCCCCCTCGGCTGCACCCTGGGGTCACCTGGGAAGCACTTAAAGGTCCCCCTGTCCAGGCTGCACCCTAAACCAGATAAATCTGAATCTCCAAGGGTGGGACCCAGGCCTCAGCATTTGTGAAAACTCCCCAAGTGGTCCAGTGAGCGGCCGGCGGTAAGGATAGTCCGCTAGACAGAGCAGGGCGCTCTTTCTTGTTGTTGCCTGGTACCCTTCACTGGGTTAATTATGCTCCTGGCCCACTCCTGTGGGCATTTGAGTTTGCTGCCCCCGGGCTGCAGGGTCACGGGCGTGGAGAGGCAGCTAAACATGCAGGCAATGCTGCCTTTCAGCTCAGTTTACCCAGAGCACTGCCTCCCAGACCTGGCTCTCCTCCACCTCCTTAGGGCATCTGACCATCATCATACCAGCTGATGCTCCGCAAGAGTCTAATGTGGGACAGACTCTGGGCTAGGTCCCAAGTGGGACATGGGACTCGGTCCCCACCCTACAAGAATTTGCCACCCAGCAGCAGAAATCAGATGTGCACCTAAAAATAACTGTGCTTAGGTAAGGCAAAAACTGGTAAGGGCCACAGAAGCAATAAAAAGTAGGTGTGGTGTCGTAGAAGCCTCCAAAAAACCAAAAGTGCCTTTGACTTCTAATTGGCACTGAATTCTCACAGATCCAGAAAGTCCAGAAAAGCATCTCATTCACTGTCAGTGGGATGGCAACAGCTTTCACTTACTTGAGTTACTTACCCCAGAGGTGTGATAGTGCCACCCTCAGAAGCGCCACTTTCCAGTGACAGAGGGACTTGGGTTTGTCATCCTCTTACACCAGGAAGACAGGCTCTTGCAGGCTCAGAGCTGAAGGGATTTTAGAGGTCATCTGGCTTGACCTCCTTGCAGGAGACAGGAGTTGGTTACTCGGGGCGCAGAGAAGTGAAAAACGGTGCTTAAGTTATAAAGCAAGCCAGGGGCAGCTGAGGCTGGCGGCCAGCCTTTGATGCCAAACCCAGTGACCCTTCTTTTATTGCACTGGTGGGGCGAGGAACTCCAGACTGGTGAGATTGGGCCTTTAGGTCTGAATGACAGCTCCTAGGAGGCTTGGCACCTGCCCGTGCCTGGAATTCCTCCATTAGTGCTTCATTCTTTCGTACCGGGCAGCCTCTTTTTGAATGCAAGATTCTCTAACAGGAGGGCCATACTACCTTCCTAACACCTGAGTCGCCAGGTAGGCAACCTATAGCTCTCAAGTCCTGAGGTTTTATTAGCCAAACATTTTTCTCCTTGCTGCCTGATTTACTGCTAAGAAATGGGAGGTATTAAGCCACTGGGGTCACACCAGCCAGCTTGGCCCGGTTGTTAGAGCTGAAAGGAACGCATGTTCTAATTTTGAGGTATGGAAATTTAGCTGCACTAAAATGACATCATGAAGTTGGGACACTCTGAAAGATTCCAGACCACTGTTATCAGTAGGAATTCAGGCCTCCTGTGTGCTAATGACCATCTGACCATGTGGCCAACCACAGAGAAGGTGGAATAGCCCTGCATGAGGGAGAGCCCTGTCTTGAGGGCAGGGCTGAAGGCTGGACAGAGACCTGATGGGCCTCATCAGAATGAGAGCTAACACTTGTTGAAGCTTATTTCCTGGCAGGCATTCGTCTAAGCACTTTGCATCTATTAATCTCTGACTAATATCGTCATCTCTTTTATAAATGGGGACACCAAGGCACAGAAAGGTTAAGGCAGCATGCCCAAAGTCACTCAGCTAGTAAGTGGCTGAGCCAGGATTTGAACCGAGACAGGCTTCGTGTCTGTGCACTTGGCTATTGGGCTAACCTGCCTCACGAGAAGCCTGGTTGTCCCCTTCACGTGTTGGCCAGACAGGCTGTGTTGAGGAGGGAGCCCTTCTCCGCATTCCCAGCAGCAGACGGGGGACGGTCATCTGGGCAGTGGGGTGCTAGGGTGGCCACGGGCACTCATGGACCAGGGGCTCTGCCACGGTTGCCTGGGCCTCAGCCCCAGCAAGAAGCCCTGAGACCTGCCAGATCTGCCTAATTCCCTGCAGTCTTCCCCTGAATACCCGCTGCCAGGGCAGCCCAGACCCCCATCCCTTCAAAAATAAAATAAGAGGTTTCCCAAGGAGGGAGTCTGCCGCAGGTGACCCCTGGCTCCTGAGGGCCTGGTGAGAGATGCTGAGAACAGGACCAGGAGCCGAATCTGCGAGGCTCTCCCTGTTCTTCCAGCTCCTCCAGGTCCAGCCCTGGAAGCTCCTGGTCCTCAGGTCCCTCCTGCCGTCCTGGAGACAGGCTGCACTCCATGGGAACAGCTTTAGGCCCATGACGGCCCCTGGCTACATACATACACACACACACACACACACACACACACACACACACACACACACACACACACACACACACACACACACACACACACACACCCCTTTCCTGGATCTGTGCTCACGCATCCCCCACAAGCCCCGCCACCAAGGAGAGCCCATTGGCCTTAGAAATAGCATCAGGGGCTTAGCTGCCAGGTCATCTGGAGAACGTATTTGGGGTGACCAGTGAGGCTGGGTGGCCTACCAGGACAGGAGGGGGATGGCAGGGAGCTGGGGAAGTGGACCAAGAAGACAGCCCCAGGGCAGGATACTGGGGCAGCGCTCTCTCCTCACCCCTTAGGAGATTCCCAAGGAGGCCAGGCTGCGCGGGGGGAGGGGGGGGACGGCGGACTGTGTCGCCACAGAGGGGGTGCTGTGAGGGCTGTCTCTGCTGTTCTGGGCACACTGGGGGGCTCCCCTCCCCTGCTCCCCCCCCCCCACACCTGTCACTCTGCTTAGCCCCGTTTTGATGGTTGAGTTTAAATTCAGCCCCTAGCAGTGTCTGCTGCCCAGTCTCCAGCAGGAGCCTTTATCTGAGATTAGGGATAATGGATTTTCTTTCTTGGATAAGGTTTTTTTTTTTCCTCCCTCTTTCCTCTCTCTTTCTCTCAGACTTTTTGTCCAAAATGTACTCAACTCCAGAAAAGAGAGGTTTTGTTAAAAGTCTTCTTATTGACTCAACTCCCCTCCCCCAGCTCTGTCCCCTCTCCCTTCTCCCCACCACCAGTTTTTTCATGCTTCCAAGGAAACCTGTTTCAAGTAAGAAGTGAGAGAGTACAAAAAAATAAGGACCTTCCTCCTGTCCCCGCCCTCTTCCTTCTCCCTCAGGGTCCCCTGAGCCCTGCTCCGGGCCTGCAGCAGAGCCTGGTGTAGAGTTGGGATGGGGAGAAATAACTTGGCATCTTCCTTATTTTCCTTCAGCACTTTGCGCAAGCACCCACATCTTCAGAAATCTAGATCCTGCCTGGAAGAAATGGGGAGAGGACTTGGTGGGGGAGTCCCTTCCTTGGTCCTGGCAGGGGTCATTGCTGTGTACATTTATTTCACCTGGATCTTTCTTTTTCCCCCTTCAACAGCCCTATTACCATATTTAAATGCAAGTATGTCTCTTTTCATTGGCATTTGAAGTAGCTTAGCCTGACGTTTCTAGAATAGCTCCTTCCCTTTTGAACTTCTTTCCTCCCCAGTAGTTCTGTGTAGCTAGGGCAATAGTCTTAGAGTTTAGTGGGCTTCTAGTTTGCTGTGTTTGGGGGACGGCTCTCTCTCTCCTTTCTCTCCTCCCCTGCTCCCTGCCCTCCACGGTGCATGTTCCCTTATCCCCCTCATCCTGTAGCAGTTCCTTATCTGGAAGGCTCAGTGGCCAACGCTGAGCCCCTCCGTTGGGCTGTTTGCTGCTGGCTTCTGGCACATCATTTAAAACCACAGTCACCGGACATGGGTCTTGGGATCGGGCCTCCAAGCGTCTGCTTGGAGGCAGATTGTTCCACGCGTGGGGAAGTGTGTCTGTGTGTGTCCCAGGGCGTGGCTGTGTGTGCACATGCTGTGGCTGAAAGAAGCCCAGGGGAGGGGACTTGCCCACCTCTTCCTTCACCTGGACACTCTGCAGCCACACTGGGTCACCTTGTCCTTCTGACGTTTAGTCCCACTGCTGGGACAGCCTTGCTGCCTGGTGCGTTGTCAGATCAGAACCCCCAGGAGACCCTTCAATGCCAACTTGATTGGGACGGTGGAGCTCAGACAGAAGAGCCAGATCTAAATCCCCATAACGTGCCTCCAGAGCCACAGGCCCACCCCACGTAGGTCTCTGCAGCCCCACACTTCCTCCCCCAGCTGGACCCCCAGAATGCTTCACCCCTAGGCCTGGGGCTGTGATGTTGCTGACACTGAAGTCTGGAGTCAAGATGGCCAAGCAAGCCTGAGGCCTCAGGAGAACAGCTAGGCTTAGGCCGTCTCCTGGCCAAGGTGCCTGTAGTGTCAAGAGGCCATCCCCAGGGCCTCCTGCATATGGCTCAGGGCTGACTGCTCCACAGGGACCCCTGCCTGTGACCGGGCCATGCTCGGCCCCCCAGCTCTGGACAAGCCCTGGGGAATCACCGAGGTGCCCGTGCAGGGGCCACAGGGAGCTCGCCCTGCTCTCAAGAGAAGTTACTCCTAATCCTCTTCAATTATTTTGGTGTGCCATCTAGAACCAGTTTCCCGGGTGACAAATGTGTGAGAAATCAAACACACCTAAAGATGCTGTGCCTTCCAGAAGCCTGAGAGCCACAGATCCATGTCCCTCCTAAAGGCCGACCCACGGACATCCCTTCCCACCCCTGTCTTCTGTGTCGGGGCGGGGGACGTGGCCTGTGAGACGCGTCTGTCCGAGGCCCTTGCCAGGACCCTCGTTCACCCCCGCTCCTCTCTCTCTGCCAGGCTTCCCGGCAGCGGCTTATGGACCAGTGGCGGCGGCGGCGGTGGCGGCAGCACGAGGGTCAGGTAGGAAGGTGTGCGGGCCAGGCGGCTCCCAGGCATGCCCAGTGTGCAGGGGAAGGTAAAGGCCCTGTTGGGTCTGTGTGGCTGCGTCTGCCCACCACTCTCACCACAGCCCGGAGGGTGGGGGGTGGGGGGGCAGCCCCAGCGGGGGGTCAGTCGCGGGACCGCAAACCAAAGGTAGATGGTGATTCTCTCACTCAAAAGAGAAAAATGGATTTCTTTTGGACTTTGGACGGCCCCTTCACCTGACAGCCGGCTTCAGGGCACCCGTGGGCATTTCCCTCCTTGGCTTTTGCTGGTTCACAAGACCCCCTGCCTCGAGTCTCTGACCCAGCCAGAGAAGTTCTAGGTTGCGAAGGGAGACTCAGAGCCCATCCACGTGGTCCTGGCCTTGGAGCAACCCACCCCTTCGGCCCCTGCTGCACTTGGCAAGTGGGCTCGCTGATCCGGCTAAACCCCGAGTCCCTGAGGGTCAAACGTGAGGCCAACCCTGACCCCAGGGAGTGAAGCTGCTCTTCCTGAAGCCCCCAGTCCATCCCAGACTCTCTTCTTAGCCGAGACCAGAGAGCTCCGAGACTCTAGCCGCCAAGGGAATTGGGGTGTTCCCTCCCATGAGGTTGCCCAGGTCATTTGGTCTCCAAATCCAACCTTTGAGGGGGTCTGGGACCCTTGGGGTGAGCTGGGAACCTTTCCCCAGCGGCACTGTGGGCTCAGGCTGGAGCTGGGCCGTTGTCCCTCTCCCCCAGGTGCCCTCTGCCTTCCTGAGCAAGCAGGGCTTCTGCTGTGTGCTCCCCATCCCCCAGGCCACCGAGAGGCCCCCACCTCCTAAACCCGGGAGCCATGGTTTGCAGCTCTCCCCCAACACCCCGCGGCCAGGGCGCTGGAGCACCCAGGGGAGTTTAGTTTGATGTAACAGGGCTCTGAGGAGGGCGGGGGGAGGGAGGTGCTGCTGAGGGTACCAGGAAATGGGGCATTAAAAGCCCAGAGGGCAAACGCCAAAAAGACCCAAACCCTCGGTGGTAAGAGACTGGCACAGTGAGGCCCTTTGGAAATGTCAGTAAAAATCCGTTCCATGCAAACTGGCACTGCCTCAAGCTACAAAGGACCCACTCCCCTGAGCCACCCGCTGGGGGCTTGTTTGGAGAGGCCAGGAAATTCTCAGGGGGCTGCTGAGGGCGTTAGCCAGAGAGCTGGGCGGGGGCACCGGGCGCCTTTCCTCGGCTTCCGCCTGCCCAGCCGGCCTCCAAAGCTCCCACCGGCCCTCTGGCCAGTGTCTCTTGGTCCCCCTGCCCTGGGGGCGGGTTGCACAGCTGCCTAGTGTCTCCCTGTTCCATTTGGTTTTTTAACTTGAGAGCTTTTTGGTATCATTATAAATGAGCCTCTGTCCTACCTGTGCCTGGGGGAAGGGACGACAAAAAGAAAAATCTTGAGATTTTTGAGTGTTGTTGGTTGTTGTTTTCTCCGTTCAGTTTCTTTCTTATTGTAACTTGGATTATGAAACTAAACTTTAACCCAAAATTAACCCTGCCTCTCTCCCCACCCCCATTCTCCTTGACTTCATGGCAAGTTTAAAGGGCAGCATGGGGTTCTTTGAGAGTCTGAGAGTGGTCTCCCCATGGTCTCTGCCCCCTTCTGCCACCCCTGCCCTCTCACAGACCCCCAGAGCCAGGCGGGAGTCCCACCCATCCCCTCTAACTCCTAACCCCAAAGGTCAGAGCCATCTCCAACCACCCTTTTTTTTTCAGGATCAGTGGTGTTTTATTTGTAGCCATTTCCATCAGGAGCCGAGTCTCCCTCAGGCCTTTCTAGGCCAGCCATGCTCATCACCGCACTGTTAGTGAATTCTGTTCAGGAGTGCGCTCCCAGACCCCCTGCCCATACCAGCCTGGGTTAGTGCAAGGAGTAAATCCTCAGCTCGGAGGTGCCCGCCCCAGGATGCAGGCTCGGCCAGGAAGCTATAGGGCACCCCCACCTCCCAGTGCAGCCTGGGTGTGCCTGCCAAGGTCAGAACACTGCCCAGGCTGGAAGACACCTGCCCACGTGTAGACGGGGTAGCTCAGCCCCCACCCCCTACCCCCTTTGAACCTGGAGCAGGGTTACAAGGCTGGGGAAGGAAGATCTCCACCTGTCTTTCTCTTAGTGCATTTTGATCTGTAAGCACTCTCCCCTTCCTCCCTCCCTCCCCCTAGAAAATGATCTGGACTCCAAGTCTGGCAGGATGGCCAGTTATTTACCTGTCATAGTGGCCCCTGGCATGTGCGGGAGGGGCTGCACAGACTTATTTGGGTGTGTGAATCGGCCCAGGCCAGCAGGGGGGCTCACTGAGGGCTGATTGCCTGATTCTACCTTCACCGGCTCCTGCAATCCTGCCCCACCCATCCCAGCTCCTCCCCCGGGGATAGGGATGCTCCTTCAGCCCCCCAGCACCACCCCCCCAAGCAGCCTCGGCTGTTGGGGGGCATTACAAGTTCAACGGCATTCTCTCATAGGGAGAAGCTGGTCTAGGGAGTCTGTGGAGTGCCGCCCTTGAGCTTGGTCCCATGCTGAACCTGGCCGGGGACTCAGAACAGTGGGAAACAGGGCCTCTGCTCCCCAGGGGCTCTCAGGCTTGGCTTAGGAATCAGGTGGGCTATGGAAGGCCCTCTTTGCACTTTCATTTTTGTCAAGCTCCACAGTTTTGTGTGGGTTTTCCCGTCCTTATTATGACGTGCCGGGGGAGCTTCCTGAGCGGAAGCGCCAGCCAGGGGCCGTGGGGTGGGAAGCAGCTTTGGTTTTGATGAGCTTGGCAACGGCATCCGTCAGGGCTACGGTGTCAGGGTAGGAGGGCCCTGGGCCTGGAGCTCTGCACCCACCTCAGCCGACTCCTCTGGGCCCGCCTGCCCCGGACCTGAGGTGGGCGGGCTCGGGTGACCCCCAGGGGGAGGTCCCGGCGACTCCTAGATGACTTCACTATCAGTGTCACTTTTCTTTTACCTTCACCCGGAAGTTTGAAACGTCATCTTTTCTTGTGCTCAGTCGAGACTTTGTTTGTTTATTTTGATCGTATCCATTCAGTTCCAGTGGCCCCATCATGCCCCTCCCCCAAAACCTAAATCAAGTTTGGAAAACGACTCCCCCGACAAGTGAGGGAAATGGTTCGAATCTCCAGGCTATTTGATTTCTGGGTGGCATCGCGGGTGGGTCCGTGTATCAGTCTTAGGCCCCGGCCCCAGCCCATCCCCGGCCCCAGCCAGGACCCCTTACTGTGCTTTACACTTGCCAGCTTTGTTCCCATCTAGTGACATGAGCTCCTGACGGTGGTGGTGAGTGTGAGAGTCATGTTCTGTTGTCTTTTCTCTTGCTTGGTTGGGGCTGCGGTGAGAGTGTCTCTGAGGCATACTTTCCCGCCTCTCTTACACTAGGATCTGCACACCTCCTCTCAAACACTCTTCTGAGCACGCTCAGCGGGAAGGTTTGTCCACACCTATTAATCCTCTCTCAGTGTCCAGCTTCCTGTTAGTACCAGCTGGTTTGCATGTTTTTGCTTGTTCAGATGAAACAGTTCAAGAAACAAACTCATATCCAACTCTCGAGAAATGTCTTTTTTTGTACACTTTCGTTTTCGATTTTTTTTTTTTATTAGTTACAACTCCGAAACACCTGTTGTCCAGTAAAACATTTCACACCCCCTGCCTGTTCTTAGATTGTATGTCTCTGTGGGACTGAACTAAATGCATGCACTGTAGTAGATGTACTGGTAGCCGTAGCTGTAGTTGTAGAACATGCATTGTTGAGTTGATATTACAGGGCCTCGGACGGCTGGGCACAGCACGGCTGTCTGCAGGATAGCGCGGGGGCCAGGAAGAGAAGGGGCTCCATATTTTCAATGTTGCCAAAGGGCTTGGATCCATGTTCCCACCATCAGCCACCACCACCTCCCCTCACACTCCCTGCTCCCCGAGTCCAGGACTGGGTCACCACCCTCAGCTCTAGCCTTCCCAGCTGAGATCTCTCTTGATCGTGTCCAACTATAGTGAAAGAGAATGGAATCAGGGTTGGAAGGAGTCTTACAGTTCTTCCTTGTTCTTGTCTTCCTCCTATGATTCTTGAACAGATCAGGTCTTTTTTTTACTTCTTAAGGCCTAGCAGCAAGGCTCCTCCAAGCCCTCTACTCCTTGAGTCCTTTGCCAGCTCACATCCAGCCCTTCAAGGATTCAGGTCCTTGTGGCAGCCCTGTCTACATGGTCGGAGGGGAAATGAAATATGATGGGGAAAGGGATTAAGATCTCAAGATCCTTAGTCTGCACACAGGGGATGCATTTGGTCTTAGTCAAGGCTGGCATTTGTTTTTACGGTTGGTGAAGGTAAAAGGAGAAAGGGTGGAGGGCAAGTGGGGTGAGAGAGGTGACATTCCTGCTGTGGAGATTACTGACACAGCTTCATGAGGAGGGGAGGTAAGGGGAGGGGAGGGGAGTGGTGGAGAGGAAGGGGGCCTGTAATATCCAAAGAGGAGGCCATAGTTTGCCTGCATCTCCCCAGGAAGACTTCCCAGTCCTGCAGCCTCTGCCCTGGGTTCAGGGCGTGTGCAGTCAGCCATCTCTGGACACACTGTCTCCCCTCCATTTGTGCTGACAAATCATAAGACAGTGCAGAGGTCTCTTAGAGCTTTTGGAGGCATCCCTAACCTTCTTAAGTTGACGGAAGATGAAGCAGTAGTTGCCACCTGGGACCTGCTCCTAAAGCCAAGCTGGTGGGTGGCTGTGACCCAACGCTGCAGGACGCAGGTGGGATCTGAACATTCAGGGTGCAAGTTATCTATTATCAGAGGAGACAGAAGCCCAGAAAGTCTCCATAAGAGTGTGCAAAATGGTAGCCCGTGGCATGTGGCCCAGTCGGGGTGGACCAGGATTGAATGTGAGCTGGCAGGTCGGCCAGATTGAGGGCCCCAAGGCCCAGGAAGGGAGATCCGGGAGGAGGTGTCCTTCTGGCCCAGTCTTCATGGGGGTGGGAGTGGGCAATGGCGGAGGGAGAAGCTGGAACTGTCAGGCATTGGGGCTGCTGAAGCGGTGGATTGACCCAGAATGGGGAGCAGGAGAAGAGGGTGGGACAGAAGGCAGAGAGAGCAGAAAGTCTCCACCCCCCCCACCCCTGCCTGAATCCTAGGTCTGGCTTTGCTGCCCAGAGGCTGGACATCCCTGAGTTTCTGTTCCAGTACGTAAAATGAGCAAGAATAAAATTCAAGTCTGGGGATAGAATAAATCGTTTAACTTAAGCCATAAAATAAACACTTTGGGGAGGAGAGTAGATCTCAGACCTGCCCCACTTTGATCTCAGGACATTTTCCATGTCCCCAGTGAAATCCTTTGCCCCCTGTGTGTTAGGGGCTGAGGGAGTCCACACACTCCAGCTGCTGGAGGAATGCGGACATTGTTTGCACCGGTTGCGGCACAAGCCTTAGGGTTCCCAGGTGTTGCTTTCAACAAGCCTGTACTGAAGGTTTGCTTTGTGCCAGGCACCAAGGCATATAAAGGCAGGTAACACTTCTTGCCTTCAGTGGTCTGAGAATCTAGATTCCTTCCAATGAAAGCCCCTATTTCCCACGATGCGCTGTTTCTGGCACTGTCAGCTTCATTTAAAAAAGGAAAACGGATCACTGTGCCGCCTTTATTGCTGAAGATGGCTTTCCTGGGCCTCCGTCAGCAGAATCCGATGTCCAGGAAAGGGGGGTGGGGTGCAGGGCTGCAGTGCAGGCATCTCTTCTTTCCCGCCCAGGCTCCCTTGTGCTAGCAGCAAGCATCCTCTGGGGGCTGTGACCCCAAGATGGCCCATCTGTGGGTAAGGTCATGGGGACACCCTCTCATTGGAATAGAGCCAGCACAGTAGCCCAGAGAGAGAGAAAATTTGTGACCCGTTAGGACTGCTAACCAGCCAGATACTTGAAAGACTGTCCCGGAACATATATCTCCCAGTCACTGCCTTGTGCTCTGGGCATGGACACCTTGTTTCTCAGTTTGTCATTAAAATCTTCATTTCTGGGAGAGCCAGGACTTTGCCCATAAAGAGTCCAGCATTGGATTTCAGTAACCCCAGTGAATTTATAATAATGTGCAGAGCTGCCCACCTCTGACCTCAGCTTCATTCATTTTCCAAGGGCTTTTGGACCAACTCTGTTGAGGATAAAATACATCAGCTCTAATCAATAATTTTGTAATAGAAATACCATGCACTTGATAAATCAACTCTAGTGCAATTAGTGACTAGCCTCAAAGCCCAGACCTAAGTATAAGTTAATCCTAAAGTGAATGGAGTGGGAGAATGTTAATGGTCTTTTAAATCAGTGGAATTATTTTCAGTGGGTGACACATCCGTGCCCGCCCCCTGAGCTGGTTGGCCTTCTCACATGCTGGCTTGGGAGCACAGGCCCTGCTGTCTGGAGGAGGGGTGGGAAGAATGGTGCCCTTGAGAGCTCTATAACAGCACATAGAGCCCAATACAGAGGGGCAAAGGGATCCCCTCCTTGTGCTCTGGGCTGGGTGGGGGCACTGCAGGATCTGGGGAGCCCCAAAAGTTGGTGAACCCACGTGTTGGTGAGAATCACCAAAGGAGCACATACCTGGGTACATCATGGTTCCATGGGTTCCTACAGAGCTAAGGCTGTCATGTCTTTTACCGCAGCTACCCTGTGAGATGGGCAGAAAGGCAGAAGGTTTGGGCTCAATTTTACATGTTTGTTTTTTATGAGAAAGCTGGGCTACAGAGTGGTTACATGACATATCCAAAGTCACACAGCTGGTTACCTGGTTAGCGAGGCTTTGGTCAAGGGTAAAGAACCCTGAACTTGAACCCAGGTCTTTGGCCTCCTTTAAGTAGCCCTGGGAGGAACCATGTTTGTTCATGAAGGACTCACCTGCCGCCCAGACACCCTGCACATATAGGAACGTCCTAGGAAAGCCCAACAGCCTCGGCTGCCAGCTCTGTGTTGGCTGAGGACTCAGGCTCCAAGACCTCACAGTCCAACCTTTCAGATGTAGATTTCAGAACCAAACCCAGGGCACATCTGCCGTGGAGTTTAAATCGGCAGATATTTATTAAGTGTTCAACAACAGTAATTATTATTATATGTGATAGGTACCATCCTAGGCCTTGATTCAAGGTACTTTGGGCTGAATCAGAAAACCCAGCTCAATGTGATTAAATATTATACGGGATTTATTGGCTGACATCCTGGAAGTTCTATTGGAAGAGTGAGCTTCATGTGTTCAGGGCTCATTTTCTGCAGTTTTCTTAGCTTTGCCCTCCTTCTCATTTCGATATTGTCTTTTTGTTGGTTTCCTACGATGGCAAAATGGCTGCAGCAGTTTCCTGCTTCACATTACCCTGTCTAGAAGAAGAGGGGCGTCAGGTGGTCCAGAATTCTAGCAAAAGTCCAGAACTTTGTGCTATTTGGTTAAGGCCTAGGTTATAAGAAGCAAGCACTGAGGGTGGGATCTGACCCCTCTAAACCCAGCTAAAGGAGCTAAAGGAGCTCCAACACAGTGGAAGAAGGATGGATTTCCAAAGGCAAATCTGGGTACTGATAAAAGGCGGAAAAAGAGACTGATGCTGGCAGCCCTGGAAGCTCATAGATGACTCCAGAGGACAGCCCCTGCCCTAGAGGCTCTCCCAGCCTAGCATGGAGACTAATGTGTACTTACAATATGATGCCTAAGCCCAGTAAAGGAGGAGCACAGAGCTGTGGGGGAAGTCGAGGAAGGTTTCACAGGGGAGCGAGTATCTATACTTTTAAAGGACAGATAGGAGCTCCCCAGGGAGCCTGGGGAAACAGCTTATGCAAAGCCACCAGAAAAGCAGAGTGATCTTGAAGTCCTGCAAATGGTTCACTCTGGCTAGAAAATAAAATGCATTGGGGTTGAGGGCAACAGCTAGCTAGAGAGCTGGGCAGAGTCAGAGCAGGGGGTCCTTAGTGCCATGCTAAAGAGCCTGGATTCACCTAGGTGACTGGGAGCCTCAGAGAGGCCTGAAACCAAGAAGTGACATCAGATTTGTTTGTTAGACAAGCCAGACAGCAGGGTGGATTAGAGAGACGAGAGGGGAGGCGTAAGGGCAAGTGACAAACCATGAAATTGTAAACACTCCATAAATGTTCGTATATAGCTGCCCAGTAAGAGGTACTGTGGGCCTTTTACTCTTCCCCATTAGCTGATTAACTCTGGGCTCAACATCATGCTGGTTGGGGGACAGTGGGAGGCTGTCTAATGGGCAGTGGGGATATAGGCTTGAAGAGGTAGAGACAGGCTAGAGTCTGGGAGAGGGAGACCTTGAAAGCCCGATTGATATAGTCATATTGGTGGGAGAGAGAGGCTCATATTCTTTATGGCAGTGGAACTCAGTAAAGACAGAACCAAGTGAGGAAGATCAACCTGGCAGTGGCCCAACAAAGCACAATCTGACCCCTTAATCCCTGCGGCTGTGCTGGGTTTGTGGTCTGGAGCAACGGGAGGAGAGCAAGGCAGACCCTGGAGGGCATTCCATCACGGGGAGTCCACCTTAGTTTCCAGCAATTCTCCTTTGCTTCTGCCAACAAGTTGTTGTTCATTCCCTGCTCGGGGCTATTTGTTCTCATTCCTGTGCCCTCCTGGCAGCCACTGCCCTGGTCCTTTCCCTCTGTCCTCATCTTTGCTCCCTCTGTTCAAATCTGGCTCAGAACACCAGGAAGCCACACCCGATTAACCCTCCCTGGGATGCCCCCTCCTTCGCTCTAGCTTCTCAATGTGATCTTGTGTTCTCAGTCTTCTTCCTGATTGGTGAGTTCTCCTCAATGAAAGGCAGGATTTTGAGTCTTTGGAAGATATTTTGCATGTTATCTCAGAGTGGTGCCTGCCTTCTCCAACAATACAAACCATCAATCCTCCAGGAGGCAGTCAGCCTCTGTTCTTAGTATAGATGAGTAATTACTGTGCAATTAGAGAAGGCGGAAAACAAAGGGGCCCTTTGTTCCTGGATGCTCATTAATAAATACAAAGGTCTCCCCTTTCCATCCTGGGATCCTGCACAACAGGAGGTGGGCAAATAATGCTTTTGAACAGCTGTGATTGGCTGTTGCAATTAGATCTGTCAGGATGAGAGAGCCACAATGAAATCCACTCTATGGCATGGACCAGAGGGTTCCAGCTGGCATCTCAAAATTCAAACCCACCTGGGAGGTCCCTTGAGGGAAGGATATCTTGCAAGTGGTGGATAGAATGCTAAAGACACTTCCTAGCCAATTTTAATAAAATAATGGTAATAGTAATATGTTAATGATAACTCACATATATTATGAGTGAGTCATGTACTGTGCTAAGCCCACCCCCCTTATCCCATTTTATTCTCTTAGCCCTATGAAATGGGTGCTGTCATTCCCATTCCCGTTTTTAAGATTTAAAAACTGTGGCTTAGCATGTGTGAGGTGGCAGAGGCAGGATCTGAGCCTAGGTCTGTCTCATCGGACAGCGTCTGTCAGCAGACGCTCCATCGTACCAATCCTGCCATACCTGCAAAGCTCTGCATCTTTGAAACATACCCTCAACAAAAACCAACCGCTGCCATCAACTCAGTTCTCCATATCCCTGGTAGAGGAGAGAACCCAGTCATTTTCGGGAGGCATTATATGTGTTTTTTGCACCTGCTTCTGCTGTTGCAGACTTGACATCACGGTTCTGTCTGGCTTTAGCTGACATTTCCGATCTGGCTTCTGGTCTCTGAATCTCTTCAGACCAAAGGCACACAAAGGAGGCCCAGAGGAGGCACGGTTGGGTAAGTGTGAGCCAGGCTAAAGATCATTATTAGAAAGGAGCCTTCAGCTAAAACAAAACTGAAGGAAGTTAAGCCACTGCCTGAAGGAAACTAGGCGATGAAGCAGGGGAGGACGCTTTGGGCAAGACACTTCTCTGTAGGGATGAGTCAACATCCCTTCACGTGAGCTGTGAGGACTTAATCTGGAAGGTCGCTGGGAAGCCCAGCCCAGCCCTGAGGCTGGGAGGGGATTGGCCGCCCAGTTGCTGGGGCTTTGCCTTAAGCCAATGGCTGGGAGGGGCGGAGCCAGAGGCGGGAGCAGTGGGCTCCTCCGCCAATCGTCCTGCAGGGAGGCTGGGCTCCCAGTACCATGGCAACAGTACCATGAGCAGGGGCTCATTTGTTTTGTTGATGAGCAATTACTACGCAATTAGAGAAAGCTAAAAATAAAGGGGTCCTTTGTTCCTAGTTACTTATTAATATTAATAAAACGGTCTGTCCAGTTAACGCAAACCTGTGCGCCTGTGGTAGAGCCCACTGTGGGAGGCTTTCCCCATCTTGGCCGGGAGAGGAGATGCTCAGCCTTACCAACACACGGGACCCAGGATGCCCTGGAATCAGGGGGTCGGTCAGGCACTGACCCATGCAGAGGAGTCTGGTCGTGTCAACCCAGCCTCCAGAGAAAAGACCACAAACACAGCAGCAAAACCAGAAAACATGGACCCGAGTTGGAAGAAACCTCTCGCCCAGTTTTGCTATGTACCCTTGGCCACGTTGTTCGACTTTTCTGGGTCTAGGTTGTTCAGCTCCAGGTGCATAAAATAGTCTCTAAGCCTTCCACTGAGGTAGCCCCTGAGATTTCAATGTCTCCTCTCCCACCTGGCTTGAAGAGAAACAAATCAGACTTGGAAATGACTTGCTAGAAGTTTACTTGGTTGTCCAGGGGTTGACCCCACAGCTTCTGGCATCTGGCCTTGGAGATGGAAACAGCTCAGAGACATCCCTTATATCCCTTCCCCGTCCTAGGGGACGGGTTGCCTTGTGGATTAATCAGATAAGGGTGATAAGAGGCTTTTAAGAAGAAGCAGGAGAAGAAGAGAAGGAGGAGGTGGAGGAGGAAGAAGAAGATGATGATAAGAGCGTAGAAGGAAGAGCAGGGAATCAGAAGACTTGGTTCCAGTCTGGCTTCTGCCAACAACAAGCTGGTTGATTTGGGGGCAAAGGATTTCAGACTGTTGGGTTCTTGGGCACCATTCAGCTCTATAGCTCTGTATATTGCTGCTGTTTCCAAAGCTCTGGATCCCTTATCATTGGGAGCAAAAGGTTGACAGTGATAGTGCCTTAAGATCTGAGAGGAGTGACTGAAGAGAAAGCCAGGGGCTTCCAAGTGATGAAGCAACTGGTAGGGATGCATTTGAAAAAATCAGTCACACATTTTTTTAATGTGTGAAGGCAATGAGAGGGATAGAAATATTTCCAGACTTGTGTATCATTTAAAAACAAAACCTATAGTCAGATTTCCATCCTTGTGTGTGGTTGATTAACCCTTTAGGGTTTGGCACTCTGGATGGTGTTCATTAATAAAGGTGGACCTGTTAATAGCTGTCGTCGATGAGCTGTGGAACTGGGGCGAACGCAGTGGTTCTTGAACTTGGCTACATGTTAGAATCACCTAGGGAGTTCTTAAAATTCCTAGTGTGCAGGCCACACTGTAGATCCATCAAATCAGAATCTACAGGGGGATGGCGGGAGGTGGGGGGCACGGTGGGCAGGCCTCAGCGTTACTTAAAAGCTCCCCAGGCAAGTCCAACCTGCAACCATGGACTCAGATACCATCAGGTTCTTGCCAGATATGGAGCCTCACACCATCTCTGTGACTTTGTCGTCAGCATCCCTACCTCAGAAACAGATAAATAGAGCCAAGCCAGACTGTTCACCCCAGCCTCGTCTAATGAGCAGGAGAGCTGGTCTGGGATCATTAGCCGGCAGCCTTGGAGCCCAGGCCTCTCCTGCCCACCATTGGTCCTCCCGGCAGGGCCAGGAAATCCACCCCTCCAGGATGGGCTTGAAGGGGTCTTTGTCCTCATAGATGGATTCTCCTACCTCCCCCCGCAACAGGACAGCCCTGTCCTGGCTGAGATTGAGAGCATGCACACATAGAACCAGCAGCCCGGAGCAACCATAAACAGGGAGGCAGCTTGACTGTCCTTCCTTGACTGTCTGATGAATGAGGGCCTTTTGGTAAGGTCGGAGTTTGTTTGTTATTAAAGACCTAATTAGAAACATGAGAGGGAGCTGAATGGCGCCGTGCTTGGCCAATTAGTGACATGTATGCGCCTGCTTTGAACTTCAAGGACACAGAGCTATTAGCGCTTACATCAAAAATGGATTAAACTCCTGTGCCTTTATAATCATTAAAGACAGGCTGCTCAAGTGGAAAGCCTTTTGTACAGGTCCTCAAGGGGCTGCCCCTTGGGCATCCTCCCCACCCCACCCCCTGGCTGCTAGAGCCCCAAACAGTGAGTTTCCATGAAATGTGATCAGGCAGTAAATACTGAGGGTGCTAGGGCATGCCAGCTCCCCACAGGACTGCCCTCAGCGGACTGGAGTAGCCTTTGGGGACTGAGACCAGCCCTCTGGTTGCACTTTCTAGGGTGGGAGGGCTTCCTTTCTCTCTGGCAGTGCCCTTTCCACCTCACCCTGACCCCAGCAATACCGCATGCCTGCTTCGTGCCCAGTCTTGTTCTGGGATGTGGCACAGAGGAGGGTGGTCTGGTCCTCAGGTGAGAGGCTGACCCCTGTCTCCTGTGGCAGGCATGGCCCGACCTCAGGGAGCCCCTGGTCTGATGGGGGAGACACCCCCGCCACCAGGGAGCTCCCAATTTGGAAAGGGCAGCAGGACCCATGCCCTCGGGCGCTGGCATTCCAACATTGGAGCTTTGATTCCTTGTCGTTGATTTTGTGACCTCTGTGAGGCCAAGGAAGATCCAAATAAACAGAAGAAACCTTGTCAAACTACGATGCAAGGAAGGACAACTGGGCAGCGTGATTCAGTTTAAGAAGCAGCCAGGAGTGGCCCTGAAGACCAAGTGAGAGCTGGTTTCAGTCGGTCTGAGACACTGTGAGACCCTGGACACATCCCCTCACGGCCCCAGCCCTCGGTTTCCTTGTCTGCAGCCCCAGGGCAATAAAACCCGTCTTACAAGTTGTTAGGAGCGTGAACAAGATGGTGTTAAACGCCTGCCAATGCGCCTGGCGCGCAGTAGGTGCTCAGTGAATCTTAGTTCCCTTTCTAGCCTGGAACCCCGAGAAACCACAGCTTCTAGAACCCTGTGCCCCTTGCCTCCAGACCCTGTTTTGCCTGAACTAGTATGAGGCTTTCCCCCGCCCCACCTTTGCTAACTGGGACAGGGCATCACCTCATTCCTTCCAAGCTTTTCATCGTGACTGAGGATACCACAAGGATGTAGTTCTGGCCTCGGATTTCATAGCGTTTTCTGTTAACCTAGTTATAGCGCAGGAAGTGTACGCTGGGGCTGCAGTGAGTGGAATCACTTACAAGACACAAGCAAGGACCTGACCCTCCTGGCTGGGGGCCGGGCAGGGTGAGAATTAGAGAGCGAGCACACACAGCACGGCTGGGGTGCCTGGGTACATGCGGGGAGAAGCCAGACTGGTTTCTTTTTTGAAAAGATAAAGAGATGGGTGTGCCTCGGGGACACAGGGGGTCACCCGATCAAAACACAGCCAGGCAAATTCTCAGGATTAAACTAGGAGACACTTGGAGCAGCAGAACTGTTACAGAGAGAGAGGGAGTCCTTCCCAGGCCGCACACTCTCTATCCTCCTTTCCTTCTGATTCTCAGGTCAGGAAGGGCTGGAATGGGAGGCTTTGGCGTCGCCCATGTGCTGCCCCTTGCCCATTCTAACCTGTGTGGGCCTGGAATCTGAAACCAGTTAATTTAGGGAAGAGGCAGCCGGATGTGAGTGTTAAAACACCGCCTGCTTCAGCCAAACTATAAACATTTATCTCTGGGGTCGACTTCCCCTTGTCTTCTGAAGCACTTGAGAGGCTCAGGGTGGAAGTGTTGTCAAAAGGCTGCTTTATATCCCAGAGGGATCCTGCTTTATATCCCAGGATCACCACCTTGCGTTCAATACTTGTGGCCTGAGCTGCAGCGGCCACTGGGGTCCCTTCCTTGGGGAAGCTGCTGCAGCCGGGCAGACAGTTCACACTGGCAGAGCGAGTGCCACATAGGCCCCAGGGACTCACGTCGTGGCCTTTCCTTCCCTGGGGCCCCTCTCCCCTTTCTTCCTTAGAACATGCAAACAAGGTCAGTCCCTCAAGACCCCTGGGGTCTGGGAGAAACAAGAACCTGATGGTGGCTCCAGAAAGTTCATTCTTTGCCCTCATGACAAAAGCTTGGTTTCTTTGGCCACCAGGCCCAGGCCCACTCAAGGCTACTGCATCCCCAGAATTTACCCCATGAGCAGATGGAGAAGCCACTGACCCCCTTCCTCCCCCTTCCCTCCATCCCAACCAACCCAGCCTAGTCCTTTGGGAAGAAGAGACACACCCACACCCAAATCAGGGCTGATAATAAAAAGGCATCGAGATGGAAAGAGAATGAGATGTTTTCTGCTGAGATTGTACAACAACGTAAAGTATAAAGTACGGGCCACAAAGCCCTCCTCGGATAGGTCCTTTGGGGGTGCTTGGGGCTGTCTCCTCTCACTGATCTGATTGATAGTGTATCCCGGTTCACTAGTAACCCAGGATGTGAGGGTTTTGGAGCCGACCAGCAGTGAAGTTATCTCTTTAGGGGATGTGATTTGACTGGAAGCTGAGACCATTCTACAAAATAATGAGTCCCAAGTCTTAGGTTCCGCTGTCCATCAATTCCCTACTTAAGATAGGCCAGCACTAACCAACGGACATCTGCACTGACCTCAGTGGTCTGAAGCAGGCTAGGTGTTGAGCAAACAAGCAGAAACTGCAGTCTTCTAAGATTGCCACCACTGAAACCGACAGTTGGAATGTTTGTGACACTGACTCCCTCAGCCCAGTGAATGAGCTGACACTCTCCATGTGTCCTGTGCAGTATTTATGACGAGCCAGGCATCTGTGGATGTGTCCAGACTTGTTGATACCAGGCTGAGTTTGTCCTTCTCAGTAATATATTGGTTTGTATATGGAGACAGGGAGAAAGAAATACCATCACACATTGCTCTCTCAAGCCTCCCCCAGTTTTAAATTATGTCTTCTCCTTGCCTTCTGAAATAGCTTGAATTTCAGCAGAGCTTAAAAAAAAAAAATGTTGTATATAAAATTGATTGTCCCTGCATCTGGGTCCCTGAACTGATTTGACTTTAATTTAGTGTGTCATACAGTTTTCCCAGGTTAGATGTAACTGCTGACCCTCTCTAGCTACCTCTGCCACCTCCAGGCTAAGCTCCAGGAGGAAAGTTTGAGCCAGGATCCCTGGGACACAGTGGCCGGGCAGACTGCTGGATGCAATTCCCTCCTTGCCCTGCTGGTAGTTCACAGCTGAGTGTTTCTCCTTCCGTTATCAGAAGCAGGTGTATCTTTTCAGGCTGACCTTTCCCATCAGACCACCTGCATTAATTTACAGTAGGCACGCCTTCCAGAGGGCACAGTGAGACTGCAGATTGGGGTCGTCAGCTCTGTTTCAAGGAAGGCCTTGGCTGCCTGGCTCCCGAGCAAGGAGAGTTTGGCTGTTCAGAGGCAGGTCTCCGCTTCTGACAGCCACCTGGCATTATGGACCCAACACCCACCGAGACCCCCCAGTGTTGTAGGGGAATCGAGCAGGTTGCTCTTGCTCTGGAGAACACAGGGTCCCGTGAGAACCCGGAGGGTCCCCGCCTTCCACACGCCCCCCGCCTTCCACATGCCTCCTGCCTTGAGGGGTCCCTTGCTGACATGAGACACAGGCTCTGCTGCTGTGGAGTTTTAATCCAGGCGGAGAGAAGCATGATATAGACAAGGTGAATGTCGGAGGGGCAGTGACTCTGGCCTCTTTTCTCTGGCATCAGCCTATCAGCAGAGCCCCTCTACTCATTTCTTTTTCAGTCGCTTTCTTTAAATTCTTTAAAACAAACAAAAACCCCTAAAATCTAGTGTGATGAGTTAACACAGCCCTGCCCTCGAAGAGTATCACATCGGCTTATGCTCCGGGCCCTCCATTCTGCGGGAGCTGGGGGTTGGGAACAGGGCCATGACACCGTCCGCCCAGACTCCCCTCCCTTGTCCCTGATGGAGGCATAATGAGTTCTGCTGGGCAGCAGGTTACCTTCTGAGCTGGGCTTGCTGAGGACCGGCCCACCAACTGCGTTTGCCTTGTGAGCAGCACACACTCTGTCCCAGAAATGTCCTGGGGGCCACGAGGCCCCCTCCTGAGATTAAACCTGGCAGCAACAGATAATTCACCAAGCAGATGATTGAAATTGTCTTGAGGGCTGGCCCTGCCTTTTGGCGAAACGTGAGACCCACCAAACGAGGATCCAGGCCTAAGGCTGGGACTTGGCAGGGCACTGGCTTGTCCCAGATATGTGGGCTGAGCTCATCTGGAAAAGACTTTTGGAAACAGTTCCTTTCTCTGGATCAGTAATAACCTACTTTTCAAGCCTTAGAGCCAGAGATGCCCTCCCAGGGGTGCCTGCCTTAGAGTCCTGGGCCCTAGCTTTCTGCCCCAGGTCCAGTGGCATCACTTTGGGATCATACAGAAGTACTGGGACTTCCATATCTTTCCTAGACCTACAGTGAGGCTGTCCTGATTCTCACTGCCCTCTCCCACGACTTCCCCACCCTCGGTGACGAATTCCACTCTCAGCCCAGCCCCTTCTGACCACAGTTGGGCAGAACCACATGCAGACTGTATGCTCTCCAGAAGGCAGGCATCTCCTGGGTTTGCTGTAAAACCCCGAGGGGCCCACAAGCTTTGGGTCCAGCCCCTGCAGGTGAGAGTCTGAGCCTGCAGGACAGACCTTGGATAAGGTCTTTGGATGGCTTTCCTGGGTCAGCCATCAAGGTGTTTTCTTCCCTTGATGGGCAGGAAGTTCCTCCTTTTATCTGATGCAAAGTGCCTCCAAATTTAATTCAAATGTGATTCCTCTTGCTGGCCTCAGTGAGATGTAGTGTCCTTGCTTTCCTGCCCCCCAGTCCCCAGAGTCCTTTCATCAGGTCCAAGGTGATTAAGTGCACCAGGTGGATGAAATAGATCCTTTTGTGAATCACTTCCTGATTTGTATGGCCAGTGAATTGTACTCTCCTACATCAGATTTTCCTAAATCTGCGTATGGTACCTGCCTTGTTGGGCTCTGCATACACAGCTATCTCAAATATAGGTGTATTTGTTTTAAACTTGACAAGTTCCAGAGCACTGTCTCTTTTGCGTTTTCGCCACAGCCCACAGAGTCAGGCTGAGTAGGGCAGGCAGCACTCACGTGTCGCAGGTGAGGACTCCAACAGGTGAGGGGCTGACAGGCGTGTAGCCGGAGGTCAGGGCCAGGGTCGCACTCAGGTCTTCTGACTCCAAGTCCAGTGCTCCCTTTCTCTGCACCACAGCCGCCTCCCTGAGCATACCTGCTGCCTGGACCCAGAAAGTCCAGAGGATGCTGGGGGACGGGGCGAGGGGTAAAGCGGAGCCTGCCCAGTATTAAACCACCGCTGCAGCTGCTGCCCAGAGCAGCCGATGGGAAAGTGACCCTGCTCCCTCACAGCGAGCCCCCAAACTGCAGCTTGGCCCAGGGCTTGCCCAAGGCCACTTAGCACTCAGCAGCTTCTGCTGCAAAAATGCCAGGGTGTTTGCAGGACACTGCCCTCCTCTGGGACAGGAGTCAGAATGTCCGATTTATGAATCTCAGCACTATTTATTCCGCAGCATATACTGAGACCCCTCCCTCCCTCCCCATCCCTCCCCCACACCCCCTAGCTGAGCAGGAGACAGGCGTCCTTGCCCACTAAGAATAATGTCCCATCCCCTCTTCCTGACCTGATCCTGGCCTGTGGGACATTTCTGGCCCCTCAGAATGAGCCTGGAGGCGACCTCCAAAGAGACAGACCATTGAAAATTGACTGAGGGGTGACTGGCACAGAAAGCACCCTTAGGTCAGGGGCTCGGAGTCGTGCTTCTCCCCCTGCCTCTCTCAAGGTCACAGCTGGGAGGGGAGGGCCTCCTCCTTTACTGTGTAACCAGCCAGTGTGCAGTGCGAACCTCCCGAAAGAAGAAAATCGCTTTGCTCCTAATGCCTTCCCACCATCAGACAGCGGGAACAGCCGCCGACACGTTGGCGTGCGCAGTGCCCTGCCCCTTCCTTCCCGAGCAGCAGAGCCGTTGCTGGGTAGAGCATTCCCAGAGATCGTGGGTTCGGGCCATCTCGTTGGCTTGTTAACGTGCTTTCTGGAGCGTGGGTCTCCCGCCCACAGAGAAAGAGGGCGTCATTGACCAAGGAGCCCAGAGACCCGGCTCCTCCATGCCCTCAGCCTTTGAGGGTGCAGCTTCCACTGTCCAGAAGCCTAGAGAAGAAGGACCAGCTCAGAACCAGGTGCTTCTTGCCTGCCAGCTGCACCCTCGGCGGGAACCCACTGCCTGATCTTTCACCCTTGGCTGGGGACTGTCTGCGGGGTGACTCTGAGCTGGGGCTCCGGCATTAGGAGGGCAAGTGTATATTCCTGTGAGACTTAGGGTTTTAGAGCTGCATTTTAATACAGTGCCTTCTCAACCGTGATACTGGTGTCAGTTGATGGAAGAAGACTGAGCGGGGAGGGGCAATGTAGGCCTAAGAAGAGCTGCTTACTGTGAAATTCCCTTCAGGCCAACTCTCAAGCTGCAGGCCCCCTGGGCACACAGGATCGTGAGAGGTAGCCGGGGCTGGGCCGAATACCACCAGCCCTCGTGTCTTCTAAGCCTCCGGAGGGGCACGTTTCAGGACAGCATCCTTCCTTCCGCGGGCGTGCCGCCTCCTGTCTCCCAGGCTGCCTCCTCTGGCTGGATTAGTCTCTGCATGGCCCTCCCCCTGCTGGAAGGAGCCAAGACGGAGACCTCCCTTCTCCCTGGCTTCTAGATAGGCGGGCTTTGCCCACTGTCCTCCTGGAGCCTCATCTGGCCACAGGAGAAAGAGGTCAAAAAGTCTTCCTATCTTCCACTGTGGCCCCACTGCCCACACCACTGCTCTCCACCCTGAAACAGAGCCAGCTAGGTACTTTGTTGGTTACTTGGTATAGGAGTGGGATCAGCTGCCTGGGTGAACCAGGAGTCCACTGTCTGAGCTCCCTCAGTTTTCCCTAGCCCGGAGGAAGAAAGTGTGTGAGACCAAGATAATGCTGCCTTTTGAATATCGCAGCTTGATACTAGCCTCCTTGAGTGAGCAAGGCCAAATGTTATCTGCAAATTTAATCTTCTGTATTCAAAAATCCCATCCCTTTTGTCTGCCAGTGCCTTCCCAAATCAGCAATTCACTTGCTCGAAGCCTCTGTGATTTTTATTCTCTTTAACCTGTTCTTTCCATCGGCCAGTTTCTTCCTTTCTCAGCACAGCTTCCAAGGGGCCTGACCTTGGGGTCTCCTGCCCTAGAGGGCATCCCGAGGTAGCAGCTTGCCTTTTCTCTGTTGAGTCACAGCCAGGCCCAGCTTGGCTCGCTCTCCTTTGCATCTTCGTGTCCTGTCCCAGTCTCCCACCGGCCTGGCTGGAGTGCACCTTCGGTCTCTTCCCATCCCGGCGACAAGTGGGTAGAAATCAATCCACGTCTGGCTCTTCAAGCGCCCCGCCCAGAAGTGAGGGGCTCCAACCACAGGTCCGCGGGGCAAGGCCATGGCCCAGAGCAGACTTGCAGATGTTCTTCCCTTCTGCCACTGAGGGCGGGTGGCCACAGGGCAGAGGGAAGTGCCGAGGGGGGCAGGAGGGAGAAGACTGTTGTGAGGAGCAGCCCCTGGGAGCCATGGAAATGCGTGGAACCCAGATTGTCTGGTTCTGTGAGATGGGTTAGCTGTAGCCCAGAGCTGGCCAGCCCCAGACTCACCTTGAGCTTTAAATATCAATGAGAACTTATTTTTACAGTTAAAAAAAATTTTTTTTTTTTTCCATTAGGGAAAAGAAAAAGTTTAAGCTACTAAGGGGAAATGAAGATGAGACACAATTAACCTGGTTGACAGGCTGTGGCCCTTGCTGGGGAGGGAATGATGGAATTTGGGGGAGGCTAAGGGAGGGAGCCCGAGGCAGTGTCTCCTCCCACTGCCCCCTCCGCACTGCCACTCTCAGGTTCTGTGGGTGTGAAGTCCCATCTCTCTGTAGCGAAGGTACATTCCTAGCTCTTTTCCTGTCTGGAGTCTATATCTGAAGATAACCAACAGAAAGCAGACATTTCGGTCAGATATGCTTTAGTGATAAATTGGTTCAGTCAGTATGCTCTGGATTCATACTTCTTTGTCTTTTTTTTTTTAAAACGAAAGGGAAAAAAAAAGTTTAAATCCCCCCTTTCCTTCTACTGCAGGAGGTGAGTGTGTGGGTGTCCCGTAGAATCATTGGCATTCACTCAGCTTCGGCCCCAGAGCCTCCAGATTCGCCATCCCCACCCCATCCCCTCCCTCCATCCCTTGCTCTCCACCCCAGAAGGGAACCCTCTGCCACCATCATTACGGTTATGTTAAGATGCCCAAATTTTCCATGACATATCCCATCCTCCGACCACGTTCAGTATTGATGACTTTCATACAGGGATATAAATGGGAGGGGTGGGAAGGGAGGGAGTAGCCAGTGGGGAGGGGGGAGGGGGTTGGGGGGGAGGGGAGCTGAAGATCTTTTTTGTCTTTTTTTTTGTTTAAAACAAATTTGTCATTTAATGGATCCAAAAACAAACAAAAAAAGAAAAAGTGAAAGAAAAAGCAAATCAAAAATCCCCTCCCCGAAGATTTTTTTTTTTCCTGGACACAAATTGCTTTGTTTCCTGTCACATTTTAATATCAATATTAACACAATGTGTAGTCTAAAACTAGTTCCTTTGTAGTTTGCATGGGATGTGAATGCTGTCTCAACGTGCCCAGATCTAGACAAGACTGCATGAGCATCAATTCAGATGTGAAAAAAAAAAAAAAAACTCTTTCTCTCTCTCTCTTCCATATATATCTCTATTTCTATTGTGATAATTTGGTGGGCAGTGAAGCACCTCCGGTTGGTTGCCGTAGTGTGTTGAATGATTGTTTTTTTATTCTCTCTATTTTTGGAGCTCCGAGCTTCTTAGTAGTAGCCTGGGCTGAGTATTCTTGAGTCCCTGCTGATGTTTTCGCATGGCCTTGGTTCAGTGTTAGAAGTTGGGCCTCAGCTGTTTTTCTGGAGTGTTTGGCTTGTAATGACCGGTGCATGCCTGGCTTCTGGCCTCATACCCAGCTCTATTCTCTGCACACCAGTCCTGAATAGCTACAGTGCTCAACCGAATTTTGGCGCGCCCGCTTCCCCGGCAGGCTCCAACCCGGCGCGGCCCGGAGGCTTCCCGGGGGCCAACAGCCCAGGACCTGTCGCCGATCTCTACGGCCCTGCCAGCCAGGACTCCGGAGTGGGGAATTACATAAGTGCGGCCAGCCCACAGCCGGGCTCAGGCTTCGGCCACGGCATAGCTGTAAGTACCTTCCTGCCCCTGCCCTCTTGCCCATCTCCTGTGGCCTCCCGGGGCGGGTGTGCCAGAAAAGCCCAGAGGTGGGAGGCCAGGAGAGGGCAGCGGGTCCCCATCCACATCATGTCAGCCATCCAGGGCTGAAGCTTCTTCGCTTAGGTGCTTCCTGAGCACCTGTGGGTCAGGCACGGTGTGCAGCCATGGGTGAGTGGAGGGAGTGTGGGCAGGTCAGGTTCAGATCACCACTCCAGCACGTTCAGCCCATGCAACCTTGAGCCACGTATATAATCCGCTGCTTCCCTGGCTGCCAAACGAATATAAGTGTTCCTCCCTCAAAAGATTGTGAGAGAATAAATGGAAACAGGATATGTCAGCTGCTGGCTCACAGTAGGGCCTCAGTATCAGCCCCCTCTCCTCGATCCCGGCCTCCTGGAGACTCATGTGCGCTGGGACCTTGGAGCTACAGACCCGGCCCCACAGGGTAGCAGCTTAGTCGGGAGAGTCACCACCCAAGGTCCAGAGGCAGCGCCGGGGCCTGGGACATAGCATGGGGTGCAAGCCCTGTCCCAGGAGGTTTCCTCCGCTAATGTTTCTTACAGTTTCCAGGTTCCAAGTAAGTTCCCATTTGCGTTCTTTAGCTGCGCCTGCCCCCGAAGGCCAGATGCATTTGATATTTGTAATGCTCTGTGGTTCTATAATCTGACTAATCCAGGCAATGGAAATTTGCTTAACAGATTTGCATGCTGTTTTCAGATTGTATTGTTCTTCCCCCTCGCAGTGTGTGTGAGCATGAATGTGCCTGAGCCCACTTACTCGCTTGTCCCTTCCATTTGGAAAACAGAAAATCGGCCAACCTCCCCATCTTGCAGGCAGTTTGATTTTGAGCTGAGTTGGGAGTGTCTGCTGTCCCAGGTCATGTCCCTGTCGGGAGAGCCCTGCCTCCCGAGCTGTGCTGGGGAGAACAGAACAAGGGCAGACGGTCTGGGCACCAGGGTAGCCCGTCCCTGACCCTGGTGTTAGAAGTCCTCCATCCCCACCCCAAACGCACGTGTGCACACTCTCATGCATGCACACACGCTCTCTCTCTCACACACACACACACACACACACACACACACACACACACATTCACACACTTCTGCCATCCCTGGCCTGCGTGGTCCGGGTCCTTGTTCAATTCCACTCCCGAGCCAATATCACTTAAGGCAGTAGTTTGATGAGTCAAATACCCTCGGATCAGCTGTAGTACCAAATCCAGAGTAGTATTATTCAGCTTAGAGATGCATCAATTTGGGAGACCGTCTGTCACCACGTAGAACACAGCTCATTTCCATTGTCAGTGCCCGGAAACACAGACCCTATTTGTTCGTGAAAACCTCAGTCTCTGACCTGTGTGCTGTGATGGTTTCTGAAATAAGCACATCAAGTCACGTTTGGTCTGCACGGGCCTTGCTTTCTCCCCAGCTGGAGCCGTTGGGACTGTGGACAGAGACACTGTTATCTTTGCTCTCTGGGGCTCAGGGCAACAGCGCTCATCATTTTCGGCGCAAGCCCCGCTTTCCTATCACCCACCCGCCCCTGTGAATCTGGCTCTCAATTTTCCCCTGGGTGAGCGGACAGGCCGGGGGTGGGGAGTCGGGGCTGGGAAGGATGTCATTCTGGCCCCTCATGGCACGGTGTCTCAGAATTACATATTCATGCTGGCAACCACAGTCTAGTCCTAGAGATAATTTCCTTTCCCAGAATATGACAATCTGTTCCCATGTATAGTGTGCTGATGACCTTAACAATTGTGCAATTTTAGGGACCTTTGATTGCAACGGCCTTTACAAATGGATACCATTGAGCAGGTGCTTTCGTTGCCATCTCACTCTGAGGTATTACCTTCTCTGCCACGTGTCTCGCCCGCTGGGCCTGTCCGTACATGTATGCGCCCTGGGCATGCAAGTACGCACGACCCTGGTCTCCTCACGTCCACATCTCTCCTTCCTCTTTCTGGACCCCTTTTCAGGGGGGTGGGGGGCAAAAAAATCCAGTCTTTTAATCTCTCATCCCTCCTCCAGCTTAAAGCATGACCCCACTTTTTTTCTTTGATTCTTTTGATTCCTTTTCTTTATCTTTCCCACCCCTCATCTTTCTCTGTCTTGAAATACCATCAAGAGTATGGGAAACTGGAAGGAGATTTTGCACTGTGCCCGTCCCAGGGGGACGGAGGCAGGGAACCGCTGGGCTTCTGCCAGGCCTGGGGATGGAAAGGCGGGCAGGATCCTGCGAGCTGGCCTTGTGGGTTGCTGGGCCCTTTCAGCTCCCCAGAGCTCGCTGGGCTCAGCCAGTGGGGTTCATGCAGTCAAACAGCCAGACTCCATCTTTTAGTGAAAAGAAAACATTTTTGCCAGTAACTACTGAGTAATTATCCAGATTACCGCACGGAAAGCAAATTAAATTAACGACATCACCTGCGTTACATGGATTTGGATCCCTGCCAGTTTCCTAACCTTTTAAACTGAGCTCAAGTTAATTAAACATTTTTTAAATCACTTTGATGGGGATATGGAAGGGGTGGAGTGGAGGAGAGGGGAGGTTGGGGCAGTCAGCGAGGGAGCCTCTTGCCACGTTCTCATTGAAAATGAGTATCCGTCATTCTCCGGAACAGCACCAAGGAGGGAGAGGGGTTCTCTCGTGAAAGCTAAACGTGACCCGTGTTAGCGAGTTAGTCTGAGGTCTTGAGATGTGAGTCTGTTTCTTTGGAAGAGAGAGGGCGACAGCCAAGGCCTGGGAATGGGTCCCACTCATAGAATCCCAGCTGGGGCATAAGCGCCTTTCACTCCAAGAGCTGGGACGTAAAAGAAGCAAGGCTGGCGATGGATTTGCCACTTTGGTTTGCAGTCAGCAGGATGCCCCTCTTGTAGAGGGTTGCTTCAGGCCCCTGAGCCAGCCAGGACTCAGTAGGGTGGGGCCCAGCTGGGGGACCAGGTGGAGCTGAGCTCCATAAATCTCTTGAATTTCTCTAATATTGCTGCTAAGGAATCACCTCAACTAACGCAACTGCCTCTCTTAACCAAATAAACCCCGTGTGTGAATTCTCCCCACCCCTCGCCTACATCTCCCTTCCAGCACTGACCCAGCTGTCGCTGGCCGGCTGGAGCCAGAGGCCACTAACAGTGTGAAGGAGAGCTACTCACGACTAATTAAGCTGGGTCTGGGGGCCCCAAGGGAACTAAGATTCCTCTGAGAGCAAGGCAGACTGATGTACCCAAGAACGTTGGGGATGGAAAGTGGCTCCAGCCCTTTGTAGTATCAGTTGATGAGGGGATTGAACAACTGCCGGCGCTTCTTCCCTCCCTCCCCTGGAAGTGGAGGGTGGTGTAGGTCTCCTCCCACCTCCTCCCCACACCCTCCAAGGCCTCTGCAGCGTTTCCATGGGGGTCGGGGGAGGGCCGAGGCTGCACCCAGCGCAGCCTCCCTCATCCACCTTTAGGACTCAGAAGGATGGAATAGACGAGAGTGGAGGTAACCACCTGCCCCCTCCAAAATGATTAAGTGGGCCAATTGAGTCACATGGCCACACCAAAACACACACTTTGTCCCCAACACAGGTGACCCTCAGACATTTAGTACCATTCATGAAGGAGGGGCCCAGGCTCACAGTCAATTCAGGGAGATTTGATTGGCAAGTCTGTGAATCCCGGGCCTGTTTTTATTTCCTAGAACCAAAGCTGGTTATTTGTTGTGAATGTTTTTATGTGTCCTGACCTTGAGTCTTTGGTATGTAATATGATTTTTTTTAGTAGAAATTAGCATTTTCAGTTATTGACAGTCATTGATGGGTATCTCATAAAGACAGAAGTTTTTAAACATTAAGCTTTGAAAACAGAAGCTTAACCAGAAAAGGCTAGTCACTAGTCACTGTGCAATTCACCATTCCACCTGAAAACCCAGCATGACCACATCTGCTGACCCCATTTCCCACCATTACCTCAAGAATTCTACAGTAGCGTATCGAATCAGCAAACTAGCAAGCCAGCAAAGTGAGCTGCAGAGCTGCCCTCTCCCCAGCATCAAGCGTGGCTCCGATGTCACAGCTCAGGCTGTGACCCCAGTCAGCGCTTAGCCTGGCCATTTCCAAATGTCCTCAGTAGCCCAGTGTAGCCATACTTTGAAAGCTCTAGTTAAGCTGGGACGAAGTGAGAGAGTAGCATTGACATATATACACTACCAAATGTAAAATAGATAGCTAGTGGGAAGCAGCTGCATCACACAGGGAGATCAGCTCGGTGCTTTGTGACCACCTAGAGGGGTGGGATAGGGAGGGTGGGAGGGAGGGAGATGCAAGAGGGAGGGGATATGGGGATATATGTATGCATATAGCTGATTCACTTTTTTGTACAGCAGAAACTAAGACAACATTGTAAAGCAATTATACTCCAATAAGGATGTTAAAAAAAAAAAAAGAAATAGGAAAAAAATAAAAAGTTGGAGTAAATGGTATGCTTGCCTGACATTTCTTCTTTCTCCTCCCACCCCCACTTTTTGTTCTCTTCTGGACACGACACCCTCGACCTTCTGTACCCTGCAGAGCATACCTGGATGTCCAGGCAAGACTGGGCGAAGTTTCTGAGTGGCCCTTTGTTTAGGTGATGTCATCAGACCTGTTCCCCCACCAGCCTCAGTCCCCATCCCAACCAGAGATGGCTCACTTCGGATCGAGGGTTGACTACATCTCATCATCTCATGAATCTGCTGTAATATAAGACAACAGCTTTTAAATGTGTATATATCCCATGATTTTGGTTTTGTTTTGTTTTTGTTTTTCTTGATGGTTTCCCTCCCACTTCTCTCTTCCCCCTTCTCCTTTTAAATCTCTTCAGATCACATTTGGTAGTGATTTTGACTTAGTGCAGTAGTCATATAGCTTTAATATCTAGTTAAAAGCTAACCATAGTATAATTGTTATATTAAGGTATTATTTTTTTCTTAAAAAAAATTTTTTTTTGCTTGTTTTAATTCTGTTCTCACTTTTCAAGGATGCTGAGATGGTAATATTACTCTCAATATTTTGGTACCAATTCTGAGACTGTATGAATTTTCAGGTGGAATTTGAGCACACACAGAAGCGAGGTTGTGAAATGTGGAGCGGGAGGTGGGCGTCGACTTTCTACTTTGCGTTGTATAAGAAGTGAGATGTCGTAGGCTAATTAACAGACTATAGCGGTTCTTTTTTGTGCTGTCTCTTTGTTAACCTAAGTATATCTATTTTCGGCAATAAGGTAAGGACGACCGGTGTTTTGAGTGTCCTCCTTTTCTATAAGTGCTTTTTTTCTGTTGAAAGAGGTGATATTATAAGGTTTTTTGCAGTTGTGAATTCTAAAAAAAAGAAATGTTGTAAATACAATTCCATTAACTACATAGAAACTATTAAGAAAGAGAGAATCAAAAATATTTTTGTGAGGGCGTCGGTCCCCGGCAGTTTGATGGTCTGTGGATGGATTAGGGGAGGAACAAGAACCAAGTCAGTGACTGAGACAGAAGAACACCCAGCTGCCAGGCCGACCCCGCGACAAGTTAGAACACTGGTTAGGTCCTCTTGTCTGTGTGATAGACCTAAGAACTGTATTAGTGTCATACCAGCATATTAACCTCTCGTCTGTGCACAGCTTCCAACGTTACCGTCTAGTTAGATTTTTATTTAAAATATGAAAAACTGCTTTTCCCAAGACGTTTTTTAAAAACAAAGCTACAATTTTAATATTTAACATATTTAATGTTTCAAAGCACACCTGTTTGGCTTGGGTGGGGAGGGGTGGGGGGACATTCTTTTTCAGTCTTAATTTTTAAATATTTGATCATTTTCTATTGTCCAATCATTTCAGCACCTCCAAAGGTCCCTAGGACACTTTGCCTCTCTTCTCCCCCGTTCCCCATCCGCCCCCAGCTCTGGGGGCCCGCGGGCCAGGAGCGAATAAGCCTGCATGAATGAAACCTTTTCTCCATTCACTTTCTATTTACCAATTAGGAAAGCAACCTTTCGGTTTTGTTTTGGTTTTTTTTTTTTTTTTTTTTTTAATACCTCAGTGCTGCAAGTATCACCAGAGAGGCTATGGAAGAATTTTTTTTTTAATTTATTGTAGATGTAAACAGAATTTAAAAAAATAAAAAGTATAAACATCGCTGCACTGTGACTGGTGGGAAAAACTGACCGTTTCCTGTTTGCACATGTTTAACATTTGGCTGTTATAATATATGGTCCTCAGATGGGGAAAGATACTTATGATGAAGGATATTTTTTAATTTAACTTTTTTTTAATGTTGGTAATAGGTCGGCAACAGCAACTATAGAAGTACAACTCAATAGATGGCATTAAAACATATTGTAGTGTGGATATATATTTTTTTCTTTTTTAAAATGTGATATTGACGTTTTATTAATATTTTTTAAATTGTTACGTTTATAAATTTGGTACTTAAGGCACAGCCAGTATGAGACACTGAATGCGACATTTATTATAAAGAGCTGCTGCACTCCTATTTTTATAAATTTTACTAACAAAGTAGACTAATGTAGACATTCACAGACATGGTAGGGTAAAAGCATCTTCAAGCAAAAGGCTCCAAAATGCTAACTCAGAAAGAAAGAAAAAAAGCCTTTTTCAATTCTAATTAAACAGCAACATTTTTTTAAAAAAAGAAAATCACGTTCTTTGTTTTTTCCAATAAAATGTTAGGTTGTTTGGTGAGGGGTTTTTTTTGGTTTGTTTTTCCTTCTTTCTTTTTTTATTTCCAAACAACCAGGTTAAGTAAAATGCTGGGCGCTTTTAAAACATCAAAACTTGTTCAAGTAATAAAATAACAAAATAGAAGTTTTATTTAAAAAAAAAAACAAAAAAACAAGAAAAAAAAAAAAGAGACAATAAATTCCCAGAAATTCAGTGTCTAGACTAGGGAATTTAATTACTATTTTGTCCATGTTGATGACGTACTGTACTACCCTTCCTTTCTCTGCATCCCCCATCACCTCATAGAAGACTCTTTGTTGATCATTGTCTGTTAATAATGTATAAAATGGCTATCTTGTAAGCGTGCTGTCCTGGTACTAGTGTAGTGACTTTTTTTCTCCTCTTTCTTCTAGTACATATTGATAGGTATAAGGTAATTAAGGTTTAAAAAAATTAGACATAGTTATTCAGATTTAGGACCAGTAAGGATAGAACTTTCTCTTATTTATGAAAAAAATGCTAATAATTTGGGGGCAGTTTTTTCCTTTCATTTTTTTTTTTTTTCAATTTCAAGTTTTAATTTTATTTTTGCTGATCTGATGTCGTTTCAACTAACCCAAGGTCTCACGATGTTCAGATGCCGGCAGACTCTACGGCGTTTTGTAGATTCCCACCCCACCCCCCCAACTGTGAAGGGGTGTGCCATACTACCTTAAATGCTAACGCTAGATATGCAAAACTGGATTTTTTTAATTTATTTTTTAAAAGAGGAAGGCATGGTATATTAAAATGATTTTACTAAGAGAAAAAATATTTTTTTAAGAATGCTCAGAAGAAATTGATAATCTGTGTGAATATGTTTTAGATGTTTATAATACCTTTTGAAGAGACCCAGTAGCCCATAGCACAAATCTCGTGGAAATCTGATATGTTTTAATGTGGCTACCTAGGTTAAGGTTCACGTTAGTACCCCACTCATCTAGAAGTCCATTTTGGAAGATTTTTGTAAATTATTTTAGCACTGACGTTCAGCCTCGTCTTTGTTTCAGTTAAGCTCAGTGGCGAACATGGGAACCACCTTTCACCTTCCCTGGGGGAGAAACCCTCTTGGCTGATGGCTTTTCCCCGGAATCATAAAGTAGCCACCGGGTGACTTTCTGGCTTCTATATCCATCTGCCTGGGGCCCCCAAACTCCTCTCCTCCCACACAGAGGCGAGTGAGTTGCATAAGCTCCTGGACCCATTCCTGGTTCTACCTGGACGTGGAGCTGACGGGGGTGACCAAGGTCCGGGTCTCCTCTCCAGGAGCTTCCGCCCACCTGGCTTGTGGCCTTCCTCACACCCACTGGGAAAACCAAACAGCCTCGCTCTCTATCCCAGTCGCTCATCGGCTTGATTCAAACGAAGTCCCAACAGGCCTTTATGTTCCTATCCTTCATAACCTTCATCTTAATTTGAACTCGTAGCTTGGACTTTAAGGTAGCATGGCTCTATTGCTGTCAATTTAATGTTTCACTGCACAGCAATTCACAGCCAGTGAATGTTACACACATCTTGCTAGACTAGTATAAAAATCATTGGGTAATTGTTGGTTCTAATGACCTGAAAGGTGTTCAGTTTTTGTTTTCGATTTTGTTTTGTTTCTTGGGCTTTTTTTTTGGTTCTTTTTCATTTGGGGATTTTAAAAAAAATGTTTTTTTCTTTTTTTGGTTCCAAATAGAAAAGCAAAACCTATTTTGATCTTTAGTGCAAACGAGGGCTAGGGACTTAGCCACCACCCCACCACACTGCTTCATTCTGCCATTCACTCACTGCAGCATAATCAAGAATAAAGCAATATAGTTTACTATATTTTTTTTATTGAAGGTCAGCCATGCTTTCTGTATTATATTGCATATGAAATTGTTTACAAAAGAAACACTAACATACTTCTCTTTATCAGTTGGGAGTGGCGCGCAGGGACAGAGGGAGGCTGGGGGGTTGGGTGGGGGAGGGAAGAGTTTTTTTCTTTCTCGAATGTGCTTCACAAGCCAGGCTACCTTCCAAGGAAGGCTGAAGCAGGGTGGGGGGCTGGGGAGCAGAGGGACAGATGCAGGCAAGCACATGGAAGAGAGACGCTGGCAGGCTTCCCCCATCCCCCACTCCAAACAGAAAAGAAGCAGAAGTCAGCTCAGCCCAGTCCTGGGCAACAACACTACACAAGGAGATGCTGTACGTTAAGCAATACTTTAATACTGTATATGTTTGTTTTCTTTTTCTTTCTTTTTTTTTTTTCAACCAAAAAAAAAAAAAGTAAGTAAACTAAAACAAAAATATATACATAGAACCCACCCCTCTGGGGAAGCAACCTTAATCCAAACACTTGGCTATCAAATAATCAGAATGTATTGTCTCGGACAAGAGTTTGTTTCCAGGAGGCAGGGGTGTGTGGGGGGGAGGGGGATGGGGACTGAGAGACAAAAGTTCCAGAGCCTTCCAGAAGGCTCTCTGCTACTGTATTCTGTACATACTGTACCATCCTGTGTGGAATCTGTGAGTGTCCTCTTGAGTAGCGTGGGCTAGCCAATCTGCCGTTCATGGTGTATTGTAAACTCGGAATTCCATATGTAATAGGATGCAAGTCTAAGCGTTTCATGTGTACATCAATGTATCTAAATAAAACTTTCCCTAGCACTGTGGCTGACCTCACCCTTACTTTTATACTTTAGTATGAAACTGATGACAACTTTGGTAGTGAGTATTTTTTTTATATATATACATATATATGTATCTATATATATATATATCTCAAGCATCTTTCAGGTCTTTGTGTGTGGCTTTCTTAAAGCCCTGTTGTAAAAAATTACTATGTGGATGGCAGTCTCTCACATCACAGATGTGGAAAGTATAATTTTATATTTGTATTTTCAAATAAATAAGTTTGTGAAAGGTTTCCATCCTCTACTGTGGTCCAGAAATCAATGTGTTTGTCTGACAAAAAAAAAAAATAAAATAAAATAAACTGTTTTGAACAGAGTTGTTTGGTGTTCTTTCACATGTGGAAGAGGGCTGGGTGGGTGGGGGGGCAGCTGTTGATTGGTTTGGAGAGGGTGTCACCAGTCACACCTCCCTCCTCTCACCCCTCAGCAAGAACACTGGTCACAGGGCCTCCAGCAGAGAAGAAGCCCTTTCCCTGTCCCCAGGGAGCTTGTGGACCTTTTTTTGTGTGTGTGTGGTGATTATTTTTATTTTTATTTCATTGAAGTGTAGTTGATTTACAATGTTAGTTTCTGCTGTACAGCAAAGTGACTCAGTTATATATATATTCTTTTCTATTGTGCAACTATTTTTATGAAGCGTTAAGAGAGTATTGCAGTGGAAGAACAGGCGGAGAGTACCTCAGAACCCGTGGGTGAGCAGGAAATAAGCGCCATGGTCTGTGAGTTCGCAGGACCCAGATGGTGCAGAAGGAGGTGGGTGGCCTTCCGGGTGGCTGGTCTCAGCTAGTTATCAACAGCCTGCAGGAGACGGCATCAAACCAACTTCCGTGACTCTTGAGTAGGGATTGAAGGGGTATAGGAGCCCGGCTTTTGCCCTCAAGGAGTTCAAAGTTTTGCCTAATGGAAAAAAATTTTGTAGAATCACAAAATTAAAGGTGTAGAACTAGATGGTATACGATACTTCCCACCTTCCCACTCTATCAAATCGTTGGGAGAAAACAAAAGAATTGAGACACAGTTCGTTGAGGGCAAGTCCCAAGACCTGGCGGTAGCAGTCAAGGCATGATCTGAACCAGAGGGTTTCTTGGTTTTTAAGGCGGTTTGTAAGGGATGAAGTATAGGCCTGCAGCTGCTTCCTCAAGACCTTGGGTAAAGCCATACTCCCCAGGGCATGTCCTCTGTGGGTCCCTCTTCCAATTTCCTGTCTCCTGATTATTCCAGCTTTATCATATGGGCATTTCTGCTACGCAAAGGGCTGAGAGCAGAAGATGGACGAGTCCCCTCTTTATTTAAGGCCGGAGGTAGGAGAATTGGGTTCCTGGCCCACCTCTTGTATGTCCACAGGCAAAGCCTCAGCACTGTGCTGTGTTTTGTTACACTGAGGACAGGAGAGGAAAGTATAACCCTGCTGTCCCACAGAAGTGAAAGACCGGTGAGAGTTTGAGAATTTCCTTCCTAGAATTCTGAGAGTGAGCCAAAGACATGAAAAAGGTCATTTTCTCCATCCCCTCCTCTTGATTGCTCAGCTCTGAGAAAGGTAAGGCCCAAACCTAGCCCAGAAGCCTGAGAGAGGGGGCAATAGGAGCACCACTGCCTGTCTAATGTTTTCCTGTTCAAGGAGGGTAGGTAACGTGGCTATGGTCACACTATTGCTGAATGGCAGAACTGAGAACCCAGGACATCCTGCCCCTGGGTGCAAGCCTAGTAACAAATGTCAGTATCGGTGTTGAGTGTGTCTTGTTGGGGGTGGGGTGGGGGAGGGGGCCCCTCTAAGTGTCCACCTGAGCCAACGAAATGTACCCCAAAAGAGGCAGAAAAATATCGATCACAGAGAAAACCAAACTTTCAGGGAAGAATAGTAAAAATACAGAATAGAAAATAAATCAGGACTTCCCTGGTGGCGCAGTGGTTAAGAATCTGCCTGCCAGTGCAGGAGACATGGGTTCGAGCCCTGATCCGGGAAGATCCCACATGCCACAGAGCAACTAAGCCCGTGCGCAGCAACTACTGAGCCTGTGCTGTAGACCCCTGCGAGCCACAACTACTGAGTCAATGTGCCACAACTACTGAAGCCCATGCACTCTAGGGCCCGCAACAAGAGAAGCCACCACAATGAGAAGCCTGCACACCCCAACGAAGAGCAGCCCCCCCTCGCCGCAACTAGAGAAAGCCCGTGCGCAGCAACAAAGACCCAATGCAGCCAAAAATAAATAAATTTATAAGAAAAAAAGAATACAAATCAGCAAAAACTTGGAAAAAGAAAAAGAAGAAACAACAGTGTTGTTAAGATAAATATAAGCATAATAAGCAAAGTAAGGAATTTGATCAGGGAATCCATCATTATCTAATAAATGAGAATGGGTTGAATTTTCTACCATTACAAAACAGAGAGATGTGTTTAGAAAAGCAAAATCCAGTAATGTGTTGTTATAGAAACTCACATGATTAAAAAAAAGCTGAAAACAAAGGAGTAGCAAAGAGAAAGGCAAATGTAAACAAAAAAGGGCAAGTATTGAAATGTCAATATCAGACAGAGTGGTATTAACATTAAAAGCACTCAAAAGAATATTCTGTAATGACAAAAACACTCTATTAAAAGAATACAGGGGGGACTTCCCTGGTGGCACAGTGGTTAAGAATCCGCCTGCCAATGCAGTGGACACGGGTTCAAGCCCTGGTCCGGGAAGATCCCACATGTCGCGGAGCAACTAAGCCCGTGTGCCACAACTACTGAGCCTGCGCTCTAGAGCCCATGAGCCTCAACTACTGAGCCCACGTGCCACAACTACTGAAGCCTGCACGCCTAGAGACCGAGCTCCAAAACAAGAGAAGCCACCACAATGAGAAGCCCGCACACCACAAGGAAGAGTAGCCCCCGCTCACTGCAACTAGAGAAAGCCCACGCACAGCAACAAAGAAATGCAGCCAACAATAAATACATAAATAAATAAATAAATAAGTAAATTTATTTTAAAAAATAAAATAGGGAATTCCCTGGCAGTCCAGTGGTTAGGACTCCAGGTCTTCACTGCCAAGGGGCCCGGGTTCAATCCCTGGTAGGGGAACTAGGATCCCACAAGCCATACAGTGCGGCCAAAAAAACAAACAAAAACAACAACAACAACAGAAAGAATACAGAGGTGATAAACTCTGTGCCTCAATTACCAGAAGCACTAAACATTAAATCAGAAACCAGAATTGCAAAAAGAACTTGATAAAAATTAAACTATAATTATAGAGATTTTAGTACATCTTTCTCAGAACCAGACATTTTTAATAGACAAAAATAAAGACAGAGAGGAATTGAATAATGCAATTAGTAAAAAATCTGATGACCTATATAGCATCTTTAAAAAGAGAATGTACATTTTTTTGTTGTATATCCCTATATACAAAAATCAATCCAATACTTGGCCAAAATAATAATTACTGTTATTTTTAATTAATTGTTAATAATTATTATTAATATTAATACTAATGTTAATTAACTTAAACAAGTAGTAATTTTGTAGTCTACATTCCATTATCATAATCCAGTAAATTAGAAACAAAGTGTGGCTATAACCATTATAACTGCACAGTAATCAAGAAACATTTCTGTACATTCTTGGATCAAAGAGGAAAATTTTAAAAAATACAAACTGTCTAGAAAGCAACAAAAAGCACACATTATACATGAACCTATAACATACAGCAAAAGGTGACTCAGAGGAAAATGCATAGCTTTAAATGCCTTCAATGGAAAAATTGTATATTTTTCAGTGAAGGAACTTATTATTCATCCTAAAGTAGCAAAACAGCACCTAAGAAACTAGAAGGTTGCAACTGATAGAAGCTGAAAGCTGTAAAATAGAAAACAATAAAGTCATCAAAGGGATAAATAAATCCAAAAGTTGGATTTTTCCAAACACTAATAAAATAGACAAATCACCCTAAATAAGAGAGGAAAGAGCAAAAATACAAGGAACAAGAAAGGAGACAACCACAAGTAACAGAGAGAAAAGAATACTTAATGGCAACAAATCTAAAAATTTCGAGGAATTAGAAAATTTCCTAGCAAATATAAATTACTGAAACTGGTGAGATATAGAAAGCCGAAATAAATTTATTACCACAAAAGATATTGAAAAAGTAATTAAAGATCTAATATTGAAATATGGACTGGGTACAAATGGGTTTACAAATGAGTTTTATCTAACTGATAATTCCAATGCTATTTAAACTATTTAAGATGATTTTTAAAATATGGAAAGCTCTCCTTTGCTAACATAGATTTGATGTCAAAACCCAATATAGAAATAAGACCAAAAATACATCTACAGACTTATGAGCTCAGCTGCAAAAATTCTAAATACAATGTTAGCAAAGAAAATCCAGCAATGTATCAAGAGTATAATATAGTATGACCAAGTAGGATTTATTTCAAGGTTGCAAGATATTTCAATATCAGGAAAGCTATCAACATGATCTGTTACATTGGCAAACTAAAGGAGAAAAAAATATATGATCATAACAGTAGATGCTCACAGAGTATTTGAAGATACAACAGCTATTACTAATAAAACCT
The DNA here is from genome assembly GCF_965194825.1 of Balaenoptera physalus. Taxonomy (NCBI): domain Eukaryota; kingdom Metazoa; phylum Chordata; class Mammalia; order Artiodactyla; family Balaenopteridae; genus Balaenoptera; species Balaenoptera physalus. The sequence continues at coordinate 38,506,173 of NC_138901.1, forward strand.
TGGAAAGTTGAAACAGAAAGCAATTACATACAACATAATAAAGACTATTTACCAAACCCAACGGCAATTATCCTCAGCAGTGAAACACAAAACCAATTTCAATTGAAATAAGACCCTTGTAGAGGAGCTGCTATCTCTATTAATATTTAATATTATCTTAGAGGTTCTAGAGAAAGCAATAAGATAATAAAATAAATCATATAAACATTAGGAGGAAAAGATAAAGATATGACTATATTCCTAGAAATTGAAGAGATTCCAGTAAAAAAAAACAAACATAAAAATTGCTACTGAAATTTGTGTAAAACTTTGGTAAGGTGACTGGATAGAAGATAAATATACAAAAATCAGTTGAACTCCTATCCGGTAATAAGTATCTGGTATTGGAAATAGGAAAACATATTTAGGGATAAACTATATTAAAAAAGTATATGATCTATAATAAGCAAATTATAAAATATTATTAAAAGCATTAAAACAAGATCTGAAAAAATGGAAAGATCACATTCTTAAATGGAGAGATCTAATTATAAAACATCAGTGCTCCCAGATTTTATATATACTGTATTTAAAACACAATTCTAAAAACTCTCGCAGAATTTTTTAACTTGTTTAAAAAAATCTTTAAGTTACATAAAATAATAAATGACCCCCAAATTGCAAGAAAAGTATTAAAAAGGATAATAATGTTACCTGTATTACTAGATGTCAAGGCTTACCCTCAGTCACTTTATTCTCGTCAGTGTGCCAAAGGTATAGAAAAAGTCAAATAGATAAGTGGAACAGAATAAATAATCCAGAAATAGATCTTGGTATATAGAAGAATTTAATAGTGTATGATAAATGTAATGAGTAGTTTAATTCTGTTGAAAAAGGGTAGATTACTTAATATAGAGTACAACCATAACTGGCTTTTCAACGAGAGAAAAATAGAAGTTGACTTCCAACATACATTATTCATAAAAGTAAATTCCAGATGGATTAAGGATTTAAATGTAAAACTTAAAAAAAAAATTCTTGCAAGAAAATCTACACCATTCATGCATAATCTAGGAGTTTTTAACTTAAAATCAGAAGCCCAAAAGCCATAAAAGAAAATATATTTTAAAAACCTTTAAAACTAAAAGAAAACTTAAACTTTGTATATGACAAAGAAACTTAAATAGACCAATGATAGATTTGGGAAAAAAACATTTGTAATGAATGTAGAGGACAAAGGTTAATACACACAGAGCACTTATGAATTGACAAGACAAAGGCAACCCAATAGATAAATGGGCAAAGGATAGGAATAGGTGACTTGCAGACGAGCCACCAAATGGCTCAACATATGAAGCATATGAAAACATGCTCAAAATCACAAATAAAATGGGAAATAAAAATTAAAGGTACACTCATTAATCTGACAGAAAATGCAAGGAGCTATATACCTACTGCTGTAAAATAAAGGGTACTTTTTGTATTGCTGCTATACACTGCTGCTAAAAATGTGGGGTTTGGTCTTTTTGGAAAACTTGTTCAGCCATCACTGGGATCTTGAGGGATATTCCCCATGTCTTCCTCATCAGGATCAATGAGATTACCCAACCAGAAGTGCATTTTTAATAGCTTTCCCATCGTCTCATATCATCTTCCCTTTCAGGGTATTGTAATATGGAGAAATGATTATATATTATTTTCTGAATGTTTTGTACTCTGCCTTCCCTTAGAAGTAAGCTAAGCCTTCCCTGCCTCTGCTATTACAGCCTACAATATTGTAAAGACCCTTTCTCCCAGATTCTTATCACTTCCAGTCGGCCAATTTTTCTTTGATGGTCAGAATTGATTACAGAGTGGCTAGACCACTCATCATTTCCTCTACCTCCTGGGAGATTAAACTGCTGGGCAAGTCAAAAGCAACAGTTGGAATAGATGCCTCTTTGGGGGCGTCCCTCATCTGCCAAAGCCCTCCACCAACCCTCCAAAGGTGGATGGGGATCAGGGAAGAGGAGAGGAAGAGGCTTGTGGCTGCACCAAGCGGCCTGGCTTTCCTGCTGCCCTCGCCACCCCTCCCGCAGGTCTCTGGTTAATTGCTGTGACATATCGACAGGCACTCTCTGAGGAAAGAGCAGGCGAGCTGGCCCACAGCATCCCAGCTCAGCAATCATCGCTGATTAAAAACTAGTTACAGAGCAATGAAGATGGAATCTTGCATTAACCAAATGACCCTGTCCATGGCCAAGCCCAGATAGATGGCAGTGATTATGAGAGCATCACTTACAACGTCGGCAAACGTTAATGGCTATTTGAATATCCGGGAGATTTACGGGGTAGTGACAGCGTTTGGCTGGTTGGGGCTCCAGCTCTGCTTCCTACCTGTGTGTTTATGGGTTCCTGTGGACTCACAGCCTCGTCAGAGTGGCCTAGCTCTGCTGAGCTTTTAGGTGTGTCTAATCTGAATACTCTGGCTTGTGTAAGGTTGCAATTTATCATATTGCCAATTTTCAGAGAATCTGAATTAGCTCAGCTACGCTTAATGCTGAAACTATCCTGAGCATAATTTGAGGTGCTTTGAAGTCTTGCACTAATCAGAGTCATGGCTATGAATATCAGAACTTGATACTGAAGAAGTATGAAAGTGCCCATAAAAGAATTAGGTGAAGGGGATTATGCAAAACAATGCATGTGGCTATTTCTGTGAGAGTGCAGGAATGACTGTGTGTGTCAGGGGGCTGTGGAAGCGTGGGCTCATAGGAAGTCTAACTCCGCTAAAGTTGACACTGCCACGGTCAACATGTGACACTATGAAAAGTCAACCTTTCTCCCGAGCTCCTGCCCGCTCCCACACCAGCCCAGGAACATTGGGTCTTTGCCAGTTTAGGTCTCAGCTGTGCGGATTAGGAGTGAGGGGAAAACTGTCCTGCCCAAGAAAGGACTGAGAGCCCAAGACAGGATCCCCTTCAACAGATAAAAGAAAAATGAACAGATGTGTAAGGTGAGGGGTGGGGAGGAGAAAGACCAGAGCCCACAAGAGCTGGGTTTAGAAAGAGAAAGGAGGGCTTCCCAGATGGCTCAGTGGTTAAGAATCCACCTGCCAATGCAGGGGACATGGGTTCGAGCCCTGGTCCGGGAAGATCCCACATGCTGTGGAGCAACTAAGCCTGTGTGCCACAACTACTGAGCCCTCGTGCCTAGAGCCCGTACTCCACAACAAAAGAAGCAACTGCAATGAGAAGCCCGCTCACCGCAACGAAGAGTAGCCCCTGCTCGCCACGACTAGAGAAAGCCCGCGCCCAACAATGAAAACCCAATGCAGCCAAAAATAAATAAATTTATTAAAAAAAAAAAAGGAGAAAGGAGGGAGCCATGATTGTGATTGTGAGGTGTGTGCGTGTGTGTGTGTAAGAAATGGGACAACAGCACCTCCCTCATTTGGTTGCTATAAGATCTAAGAAGCCCGCCACGCACGCTTTCTCTCTCTCTCTCGAAAATTTAAATAGAATCATCATTTGGAATTTTTTGAAACACTTCTGGAAAGATTTAAATTGCCTTTTGATAAGTTTTGACTGTGGATATTTCCTTGAATACACCCTCCGAGTGGAAATAGGGGCAAGAATTCAGGAGCAAGAAGGTCTGGCTTTTTAAGGGCTTTAAAGCTGTGCCATTTGGGACCAGAGACCCTCCTCTTCGTGCGCCCAGAGGGGAGGCCCAGCAGCAGGGTCACACAGATGGTGCAGGGCCAGTCTGGGAATTCAGCCCAAGAGCTACTTGAGCTCATCACCTCTCACTAATCCAGACACGGGAGGAAATGAAGGTGTTCCATTGCTGGGGCAGGAGCAGGATGATGGGGCAGCTCCTGCAGCCCTAAGGACTAAGAAATGAATTGCTCCAGGTCTGAGTCCGAGAGGCAGCTGCATTTACCTCCGTTTGGCATCCTCTTTTCCTCCACAGGAGCCAGGCCTGGGAAGTGAGACTGTGTAACCAAGCTGGGGCTAGAGCTGTAAGGCAGCCCGTGTGGGGATCTGGGGGCAGGTGACAGCTAAGGGCTCCATTACCAAAGGACCCAGTAGTCCCAGCTCTGGGGATTGCAGGCCAAAGTGAATTTCTTTTTTTACCAGAGCCCAAATCCTACCCCTGCTCCTAACTCTAACACCTATCCGTGGTCTGAGCGCGTGTTGGAGGACTTCAGGGCCCACAGTGTGTACCAGGCTCTGCTGCAGATTGGACACCTGCCCCCGATGCCCTCCCCATGCTGACCTCTCACTTGTGCTACTGCAATAGCCACTGGTGTCCTCCCCTGTCTCACCCACCCCTCAATAGCTGCCAGAGTGGCTATACCCTGCAACACTATAAGCCTGACTGTGTCACTGCCCCTCAAACATTTATTGCCCCCCACCCATGCCCTCCAAGAGGTTCTCAGAGTTGGCATTTGGGAAATTTGTGGGATATCTTCGTGGTCACAATGTTGGGAGGGCACTGCTGACACTTAGAGAACAGGGCCAGAGCCGTGGATGCCGCGATGTGTAGGACAATCCGGCCTGCGGATGACTTGTCCTGGGTCTCACACAATGTGGGTGTGGCCTCGAAGGGTCCACCAGGATATCCATGTAAATGAGAAACCAATCTATAATTATCTGGGTCTTTTGTCTCCTTTTATTTGACAATCAGCTCAAAGTATGTTTTGCACAATTTCAGTACACCACTTTGGCAGGAAGGCAACTACCATGCAATGAAGAGGAGAGCAAGCTTTGCTTCATTCAGAACTTTACCAAGTGATTCACCAATTCAGAGAATCAAGTCATCGATGGCCACGGCCCTCAGTCAGGCTGCACTTACAGCGTCACATTCATGGTAACTGCTCGTGTCAGAGCGTTTGACCGCTTCATTACATCCTCTGCCATAGTCATTCCCAAATGTTTCCATATAAAAATACATTATTTATTATAAATCACTTACCTTACATTTCTCCTTCATAAATTGAGCATTTTATTGAAGGTTTTTGAAAGCATATATGTACATAATTGTATTATTTGAGGACTTTCTTTCAGGCTAAAGGAGGCAATTTTTTATATAAGGGGGGTAGTCTAGGTGTGGAACAACTTTCTTTCACCAAAAATTGCAGTAAGGACCATATCTAAAAGAAGCAAAGGATGTGTATAAATGGGTAAATTCAGTAAGTTTGGTGAATTGGTCATTCGATGAGGTGGTTATGGGGCGTGTTGCTATGAAGATGAGTTACTGTAAGGCCTTCCTGGCCAATGAGGGAATCAAGATCTCTCCGGAGGAGTTCAACTAGAAATGGGAGGTGGGCAGAGAGACGCATCATTTAGCCATGAAAGCAGAGACCCAAAGAGAGTCTCGGGGCCACAGTTCATCTCGTGGGGAGAGGAAGTCTTACACTCTAAACTTCAAGCGTTGCAGCCACGGGCAGGACATCTGCAAGGTGGCAGCAGATGCAGGGCTCTGAGCCCACGGATTTCTAGGACTCTCATCCTGCAGAGAGACAGGCGCGCCAACCTCTCTTAGTTGTCACAGTTAAACATTTGCTCCCACTAGCCCGCCTTGCTCTGATTGAACAAGTGCCAAGCAACCTTCTGGTTATAACCTGGCCTCCCAGGTAGTCCTGGATGATGTCAATGAGCTGGCCCTCAGGAGCTGTCCCTCCACTTGAGGGCTTGGTGTGTGAGCAGAGAAAGGTCCATTCAGGGTGCTGGCGACGCCAGGTGTGCAGCCCTGCGAGACCAGGATGGGAGTAAATTCCGCAAGGCAATGCCTGCCTCACTGCAAGGCCTGCCCCCCGCCACCCTCCGGTGTCCTCTCATTGAGGGCAGTGCTCATTTCTACCCCTGCATGTAGGTTACACGTCCGTTTCCCTCCCAGCCTCCAGGCAAGTTCCACAACTTATTTTTGTGTCCCAACACCTGGAAACCTGCAAGGGTGCAGCCCTGCTGGGAACAGTTCAGAACACGTGGTAGGCCCTAAGTGAAATATGTGGAGTGGATGGATGGATGGACCATCTGGCCGTCTAGCCCACTCGTAGAGATGGAGCTCAGGCCCGCTGCTCTGAAGCATCTCCTGCTGCCTTCAGGGCCCTCTGATGGCTTTCATGCCTGCGACCCTCTCTTGGTTCTGCATAGCTGGGAGAATCTTTGAAACTGTCCTGTCCTATATCCTGTACCACGTGGGCTTTAGAACCAGCCACTGCTGGGTCTAAAGCCAGTTTTGTGGCCTTGGGCAAGTTACTTAACCTCCCAGCACCCCCTCAGCTGCTCCTTCTGTGAAATGGAAATCATGCCACCAACTATATCAGAACTAGGGTAGGCTTTTCTATAGCCCACAGGCTTTGGTGTAAATATTTTTCAGAATCTTCCACTGAATGGAAACAAACTCTTCCTGCCCCACTGCACCCTCTCCTCCACCCCAACTCCTGACCCGGGACCCCCTTGAGCTGGGCTCCTGCAAAGAATCAAAGGGCTCCTTTATTTGCCTCTCCCCCTCCCCCCTCCCAGGAGCCTCCAAGGTGAGCCAACTTGGCCTCGGAGCCTGTCTTCTGTTCAAGGTGGGGGGCAGGAGGGGGGGCTGGCACCTCCATCTGGTGCACAAAGCGGACGTGAGCTCCGCACCAAGGAGCTCCATCCCTTCAGCCCTGCTCTCCCTCCCCGCCCCACGCGCACAGCAGCTGGCTTCCAGGGGAATCAAGTGACAGCCAGGCTCCAGGGAACTGATGGCGAGACCAATTCTGTGGAGTGATCCACAGTGACAGAGAAGCCTTACAGCCTGGAAGCCCAGCAGGGGCCCAGTTAACCCATAGAGGGACAGACAGTCTGGGGAAAGTGGCCTGCTCCTCTGCTCTGATGGGCACTGACTATTGTCTCTTAATTCCCTGCTCCCGTTAGCCTTCTGGAAGCTGCGAACGACCTCTATCGTTGTCATTCTGCCCACAAGGTAAAGGGGGCCTCCCTTTACCTTAGCACCTAATGGCCTCCATTCTGCCCACCTGCCCATCTGCCCACTCCTCCCACCTAACCCCTTACACTTTCCCAGTCACCCCGTGCAGGGCCTGTTCTGTGTCCTGTGGCTCAGGTTGCTCCCTCTGCCTGCAGCATCCTCTCTCTGCAGTGCCCTCTTCCACCTGACTCACCCCTCCCCAGCCCTCTCTCCGCTCAGCTCTAAGTGCTGGCCTCCAGGAAGCCTTCTAGGAGGAATGGATGGAGTGCCCCTCTCCTGGGTTCCCACAGCCCCTGTGCTCCCTTCCGCGACAGCAGTGAGCCAACGACAGTGGAACGGCTGACGTGAGCTCCAGGAAGGCATCGATGGCATGTGTCTTCTATTTCTGAGTCTCAAGCTCTAGCACAGAGCCTGGCCACTTTCTATCGATACCTTTTAAAAACTCTACTTGGGACTTCCCTGGTGGTCCAGTGGTTAAGACTCCTCGCTCCCACTGCATGGGGCACGGGTTCGATCCCTGGTCAGGAAACTAAGTTCCCACATGCCTCGCAGTGCGGCCAAATAAATAAATTCTTTAAATAAATAAATAAATCCAAAAAAACACTCCATTGTTCAGTAGGTGCGCCACAAAAACATGTTGAATTGAACTGAATTTGGTAGAAGGTTCATATTTTTTCCCAAACAAATCTCACCAGATTAAGATTACATTGGAATTTATATATTGGTAAATCATGCCTATGCAGTTTGCTTTTTTCCCCTTTTGGGCAGTAACAGTTTTATTGAGACATAATTCATATACCATCCAATTCACCCATTTAATTTAAAGCATATAATTCAATGGTTTTTTAGCGTCTTCACAGAGTTGTGCAATGATCACCACGATCAATTTTACAACATTTTCATCACCCCAAAAAGAGACCTCACACCCATTAGCAGTCACTCCCACCTACACCCTCCCTCCATCCCCTGGCTACCACTAATCTATTTTCTGTCTCTATATATTTGTCTATTCCGGACATTTCCTATAAACCGAATCATACAATATATGGTCTTTTGTGACTGGCTTCTTCCACTTAGCATAATGTTTTCCAAGTCTATTCATGTTATAATGCGTGTCAGTACTTCATTCGTTTTTATTGCCAAATGATATTCCACTGTATGGATACACCACATTTTATTTTATCCACTCATCCAATGGTGGACATCTGCGTTGTTTCCACTTTTGAGCTATCATGAACAGCTTTCTTTTTTTGAATGCTAAAGATATTTTTTTACTCTTAAAATAATTTCTAACTCACAAAAATATTTTGCAAGAATAGTACGAAGAGGTTTTTCCCTTTAACCACACGAGAATGAGTGGCTGACATCATGTCCCGTCGCCACTAGCAACGCCCCCTGTACTTACACACATACACACAGTACTGTAGCACATATTTCCTGCCACAGTGACACTCTCCTACATAATCACATACAACCATTGAATTAGGAGATTAACATCAATTCATTTCTACCAGACAATCCAAGTTTTACCAATAATGTCCTTTATTGCAAAAGATGAATCTAGAATTACGCATTGCCTGTGTCATGTTTCACTGGTCTCCGTCATGACCTTGACACTTTCAAAGATTACGGGCAAGTTATTTTGCAGAGTCCCTCAATTTGGGTTTTCCGACGTTTCTTCATGATTGGTTTTAGGCGATGCCTTTTAAGAAGAATTTCACATTAAGTAGCACTAGGTTTTCTAGTGTATTCTATCAGGTGGCACACAATTTCTATCTATCCTGTTACCAGGACAAATACTAGCTTTGATCACTTGATTGGGTTGGGACTGCCAGGTTATTCCACAGTAAACCTACTCTTTTTTTTTTTTTTAATATTTATTTTTGGCTGCACCGGGTCTTAGTTGCGGCACACAGGATCTTAGTTGCGGCATGCAAACTCTTAGTTGCGGCATGCATGCGGGATCTAATTCCCCGACCAGGGATCGAACCCCGCTCCCCAGCACTGGGAGCACAGAGACTTACCCACTGGACCACCAGGGAAGTCCCTAAACTTACTCTTTTTTCTTTGTAATTAACTATTTTGGGTGGGAGGTACTTTGAGACTATGTACATATCCATTCCACATCAAACTTTCACTCACTAAGTTTGGCATCAGCTAATGCTTCTTGGCTGAGTTAATTGTCACTATGAAGGTAGCCAAATGGTGATCTTCTAATCCCATCTCTCTTTCTATATTTATTAGTTGGTATTCTACTCTACAGGAAATTTATTTATATCGGTATAGATTCAGGGATTCTTATCTAAAGGTTATAATTAGTTACTATTTACTTTTATACTCAAATTTTCCCTGATTTGAGTCCCAGCAGAAGCCCCTCAAGTTGGCTTCTGCACCTTTTGACATGTCCTCATTGGTTTTTGAGCACTTTCTTGTTTTCTAGCACAAGATATTCTAAGATCATCTTATACTGTCTCTTGCCCCAGCCCAAGAATCATCTATTTCTCCAGGGTTCTGGCTCTTTTGAGTGGAGGCTGGTATTTACAAATCAGGATATGGGCACTAGGTGTGCTCAGTGGTATCAGAATATTGCTTCTCTTAGGCGCTCTCAATAGACAGAGCTAAAGTATACACACACACACGCTCACACAAATACACTCACAGGTATATGTATTTATACACATTCATACCCCCTTTTACATCTACATTTATATCCTATTTATCTAGCTATGTATTGAAAAACGTGAATTCACACTAACACCTCTAACTCCAATCCAGTTGATTCTCATTGTTCTCGTTTCCGCATTTCCGTATTTCTCACTCTGACAGTGAGGGTACCTGGTTCCCATTATCCTGGACACATTTACTTATTGAATGAATGCACATGTGTAACCAATCTCCTATCACTTTCGTGATCACCACCCCACCTCACCCCCGCCACGGGCATTCTCCTTACCCTGCTTTGGCTTTCAAAGCCCCCATGAGGGGCTTCCCTGGTGGCGCAGTGGTTGAGAATCTGCCTGCCAATGCAGGGGACACGGGTTCGAGCCCTGGTCTGGGAGGATCCCACATGCCGCGGAGCAACTAGGCGCGTGAGCCACAACTACTGAGCCTGCGCGTCTGGAGCCTGTGCTCCTCAACGAGAGAGGCCACAATAGTGAGAGGCCCGTGCACCGCGATGAAGAGTGGCCCCCGCTCGCCCCAACTAGAGAAAGCCCTCACACAGAAACGAAGACCCAACACAGTCAAAAAATAAATATAAAAAATAAATTAATTAATTAATTAAAAAAAAAAAAAGAGATCAAGGGATATGCCCATTTAAAAAAAAAAAAAGCCCCCATGAGGCCTCTGCTGTCCCTCCCCCACCATGTAGATGCCCTTTTCTGCACCCTGGGGCTCCAACACCTCTTACCACACTCCACACTCCCACCTCCCCCTGCTCCCGCGATGCCCCAGCCATGAGGACACTCCTCACCCTGATTCGGCTCTGACACCCGCGCGGGGCTGTTGCCGCCTCCCACTCCCACCCAGGCTCTGAAAACCCATCACTCACCAATGCAGACACCTCCTCACCTGGGCTCTAACCCCTGTGCCATGCCACAGAGAGGCTCCCTTCACCCTGCTTGGCCTCTGATACCCGCCACAGGGACACCATTCTTACCTGCTCAGTCTCTGACACCTGGGCTGGACTGATGTCACCAATGCCAAACCCCGCCCACCACCCTACCCCCACACAAGCACCTACCTTGCTTATTGAAAAGACTGGGTTCTTGGTTCTATAGGATTTTCGCAGCTGGGATTTCACTGATTGCATCCCCACAGTGTCCTTCAATATGTTTTTCCTCCTCCTTCACAAGAAATGGATAGTTAGATCTAGACATCTGATAAAATTCAGGTCCAGTTTTTTGGCAATAAAACTTCATAAGTAGTGTTTCATCAGGTAGCACATGATATCTGGCTATCCATAATTTCATTTAGGGTTGCAAAATGATAGTATTTTAATTCTATTTCTCACTCATATGAAGAGATACTTCTCATCAACAATATATTTTTTTAAATTTTATTGGAGTATAGTTGATTTACAATGCTTTGTTAGTTTCAGGTGTACAGCAAAGTGATTCAGTTATAAATATACATATATTCATGCTTTTTCAGATTCTTTTCCCATATAGGTTATTACAGAATATTGTGTAGCATTCCCTGTGCTATACAGTAGATCCTTTTTGGTTATCTGTTTTGTATATAGTAGTGTGTGTATGTTAATCCCAAGCTCCTAATTTATCCCTCCCCCTCATCAACCATAAGTTTACCCTGTGGTTCATATAGGAAAGGTAGGTAAATGCTTGATTCTTTCTTTGTATTTGCCAGTTTTCAAAAAAATTAATAGGTTCCCTAACATCTTCCAAGAGTCATCAATGAGTGGTTTTTCTTTTTCTTCTCTTTTTAGATTTTATTCTGAACTCATGGATTGAAATGCATCTTAATTGTTTTCAAATTGCCTATCAGTAGGGTTAGACGTGGGACAGATGGCATTGCATAGTGCCCATAGGACCAAATATGGTAAGCTCCAATTCATTGCACTTGTTATTTTTACTGATGATCACATTGTCCCATCATTGGCAAGGAGGAGCCTCTTCAAATTGCTACTACTTAGTAATTTTTGATGTGACAAGATGTTCCAGATTCATCTTGTACATTTTGTGCCCCAGAACTAGAATCTGTCATTTCTCCAAAAAGCCTGGATCCCCATTTTGGGGGCAATACTATTTAGAGACCATAATCTGGTCTGTAGGGGTGTTCACTGCTACTGGGTTGGCTGTTTTTCCCAGGCCCTTGTGATGGATAGAAAATGGACAGAGCACAGACATGGTTAGAAAATAATGACATACTTCCTAAATTCATATTGATATGTCCAGTCCAGATTCAGGATTACAGGGCTTTTATTTAGCCTTATCAGTCTTGGATAGTATAATCCTTTCTTTCACACTGAACATTCCCAACAAAATCAGCATAATTACACACTTCCTTATCTCACAATATACACCCAACAGTCTCAGATGAAGATACCAGCGCTATCATCAGTAAAATGCATATTGATAAACAATTTAAGAATTTTTTGCAGTTATTTTTGTTAGGATACACCCCCACCCTGGGAAGATTAATCAGATTAATTTGTCCTTAAGTCACTTGACATAGTTCCTCTCTTTGTAATTATGCTACCATACCAAATCAATACACAGTTTCCTTTCTTTCATTCTGTTCTCACAATTTAGATTGCTTTTTTGGGGAACCTAAGTGTCCATCAACAGATGAATGGATAAAGAAGATGTGGTATATATTTATAATGGAATATTACTCAGCCATAAAAAAGAATGAAATATTGCCATTTGCAGCAACATGGATGGACCTATAGAATATCATACTAAATTAAGTAAGTCAGACAAAGACAAATAGTATATGATATCACATATGTGGAATCTAAAAAATAATACAAATGAATCTGTTTACAAAACAAAAACAGACTCACAGACATAGAAAACAAATTTATGGTTACCAGAGGGGAAAAGGGGGAGGGATAAATTAGAAATTTGGGATTAACAGGTACACACTACTATTTATAAAATAGATAAGCAACAAGGATTTACTATATAAAACAGGGAACAATATTCAATAGCTCATAATAACCAATAACGGAAAATAATCTTAAAAATAATGTAAATAGATTGCTTTTTTCCAATTTTCATGGATTAGTTAAAAAAAATTTTTATAGTTGTAAAAAATATTTACGAGGCTTCAGAGTCACATTCACAAAACAACTTATCCTAAAAAAATCTTCAACTTCCAATCTATTAAAATTAGAGCGGCTCCTAAACATGCTCAGAGAAGTGTAGACACCAGAATCTTGAGGTTCTGTGATATCAAGACTCTGGCCAATTCTCAGTTATTCATATGAAAGTGTTCTATAATTAGTATAGAGGCTTGATGCTATAACAAAGACCCTGAAGTAGCAATAATGTAGACTTTGCACTTAACAGTGCCAGTAAGCTCTCTGGGGCTGATGTGATGGCTCCGTGGTGCTCCTTTCACCTTGCTGCTCCAGAACCCTCCACACATGGCTCCCATCTTGCAATCTGGTTGGCTGCCCAGAGCCTGTCTCATGCCAGCCAGCAAGAAGGGGAAAGGGGGAGAGGTGGCCACTTCTCATCAAGGGCAGGACCTGGAGGCTGCACACACAACTTCCATTTATATCCCACTGACCAGTTAGCTGCGTGGAAAACTGAGAGATGTAATATTTTGCTGAAAATTTTGGAGCTCCATTACTAAGGAAAGAAGTACAGATTGAAATACTGGGACACCTGTCCCTGCTACATCCTCCAAATGATAAGGCATCATATAATCCAAGCATTTCTGCCAGCAAATTTTTCACCCTGATAATACTGTTTAAAGTTTGGGATGAAACCAAGTGGCTAACCAGGAATACAGGCAGACACAATATGGGAAAGGAACCTACACTTTGCTTATGGAAAAAATCTGAATTTTTACATAGTCAAATCTATCTTTTATGAATTCTGCCTTTGTTTCTATACTTGAGATACATGTTCACCTTTTTTTCTGTAGTTCTTTTCTATATTATGTTTTTTTTCTTTTACATCTACAATTTTTGTTAAATAGTATCAGGGAACTATGGCTATTTTTTTTCCAAATTGCCAGTCAGGGTCAGACATGGGACAGATGGCATTGCATAGAGTACCCATAGGACCAAGATTATCCAGAACAATTTCAAGTCTTTGTCAATGTTGGTTGAGCACTTGGTACCAACCAGGCCCTCTGCCAGGATCGCAGGACATGAAGATAGAGACCCAGTGCTTGCTCTTAAGAAGCAATCAAATAACAGAGACAAATCATAAGCAAATCGGCACCATCCATTGCAATCAGTGCTGCTGGAGACAGGGTAGAGGGAGGAGTGGACAAAGAAGCTTCACAAAGGAGGTGACAAGTGTGTTGAATCGGGAAAGACCAGTGGGTATTTTCCAAGTAGACAAGTGGGGGGAAGGGCATTTCAGGGCAAGTGGTTTAAACTCTCTGGTGTCTTCATCTAGAAAAACCCAAGGGTCGTGCCTCCTTCATGGGCTCATTGGAATTCAGGGATGGGACCTTGTGCTGGGTTTGTGGGCAGCTGGGGATCAACATAAGGGGCACTCTCTCCCTTCCCTGGCATTTAACCAGCATCGCTGGTTAAATGCCTCCTCTATCCTTTGTTCTCTGAACCTGGGGAAGTAAGATTCCCAAGCATCATAAGGCTTCATGGAAGAAGAGGGCTAAGAGGGAGTCAAATAAAGACCCCATATACCTGGGTAGCAGTGAGGGGTCAGAGCGTCCCTGGAATTTATTTGGTCACCTTCACAGTTTCCACCAGAGGCCAGCCCAGCCTCTTGCTGCAAAACTGATTTTGGAGTGGAGATCCAGGTGGCAGAGCTGTAGAGCCCACGTGGCTAATTCACTGTGACTTTGGGCAAATCATTTCCACTCATTTGAGAACTGATTCTTCTAAGCCCTGGGACATCCAGAGCATTTCCTGTGTCCCTGAGCCAGTCCAAGGGTGAAGACAGGGAAAGGGGGATATGTACCTGGAGGCTGTCCCCTGCCCAAATGAAGTCTGCGTGCCAGCTCCCAGTGCAGGGTCCTCGGCCAGCAGTGGCCACCGTGTGTGGACGCGTGTTGCTATAATAAGATGTGTTTATTTGAATACGAAGGTCAGGGAGTTAAGTAGTTGGTATTCCAGTCATATAAAGTCGTTTGCACAGTGTCACTACTAATAAAAGGGGGTTTTGACTAATCTAGTTGCTCTTCCTAAATATACTCTGCTCAAGAAACTCATCAAAGCAGCAAAGTAATCGCTGAGGTTATTAATCTCTTCTGCTTCACAGCTGGGGCAAATTTATTTGCTTGAATTAGCATGTAATAAATTTATAATAAAGCTGCCAGAGCCCCAGCTTGGTAGAGAGTGGCTCCGTGTAATGGGTAGTTACATCGAGGAAATGAGGCGCTGGTCCCAAGGCTGCCCCTGCTGGTCTGGTGAGGCTTGGGGGCTGTCCCCAGAGGCCATGCAGAGAGGAGACCACCAGGCATGGGAGACCCCAAGAGTGGAAGGGAGCTTTGCGGATTGGTAGGGCCGCCTTCCTCATCTCTGCGTCTCCTCATTTCATAAGTGAGGAAACTGAGGCTGGGAGAAAGGAAGGGTGTGTCTGAAGTCATGTAGACGGTGACTGGCAGAACCTAGGTAACAATCCAGGTGGGACCTGTGGCTTCCCACCCACCACCCCATGCTTGGCCATCCTCACGGTCAGGGGTTTTCCACCCCTGTTCTGCTGTAGACCTCTGTCCGTGTCCTCCCTTCCCTTTCATCTGCACCTCTTCCTGAGTCTTCCCTACACTGCAGCCCCACCGAGACCTGTTGGCCTTCCCTACTTCTCCATTTTCCAAGGGAATGCTGTCCCTCTGTCCCATCTGGGAGCCATCTGGACACCCAGGCACAGCCAGGAAGAACTCGGTCTCGCTGGTAACTGATCTACGAACACACTGAGAGTCCACAGGAGGGTGCCACGGTCTCCTTCCTGAGCCCTGGGACCTGGGGGGAGCCTCACATGGGGACCTGAGAGTCCGCTACTTCTCCCTTCCCTCTTTCCTTTCTTCCCTCTGCCTTCCCCTAGGAAACCAGCTACATGTGGTCTTTGCTCCTTGAGGTTGAAGCTGGGGAGATGTGCTCCTGAATCCCATGGGAGTGGGAGAGGCTGGGGGACCCTCATGTCCTTAGAGGGGAGCAGCTACAAGACAACCACCTTTCTGGGCCAACACTGACCACCTTGCATAGCATAACTTTGATGGATTGTATCAAAAACAACCTACCCCATGCATGAGGGTGGGAAAAAAGGAGGAGGGTAAAGAGGACAGGCAACACAACTCTACCGCGTACATAGCCAAGCTCCTCATCCCAACCCTTCATCCTCATCCCCATCCTCATCACCCCCATCCCCCATCCTTCATCCCTCCTTTCCCCATCCCCTCATCTTCTCATCCCCCATCCCCTCATCCCCACCCCATCTCCCCTCATGCCCACCCCCATCCTCTTATCCTTTTTCTTACAGTCTGTGGGGGAGAGTGGGAAGAAGCAGGAGAAGAGAGGCTTTCTAGAGTTCCCTCAGACCCAGGACCCTGAGTCTTCCCTTTAGATACTTCCAAGAGGTTGACATAAGTGACAGCCCTCCAGCAAAGCCCACACCTGCAACTTTCCCAAAGTCATAGTCATTTCTTCTTGAGCAATGGATAATAGAAATACGAGGAGTGATCGCTGGGAGTCTTGAACCTCTAAGAGATTGAGGGCCACATGTCTAGGCCTGGTCCCTTTTTCTGTGACTTGCCTCAGGTCACACAGCTGCTGAGCTCAGGGCGGACACTAACACCCCGGATGTTTTGGCTCCTTCTCCGGAGAATTTTTCCACTACACCAAGATGCCTTATGTGGGGAGAGTCACCTCCTCGCTAACGCGTTCACTGACCTATGTCCTGAGACCTGGATGGCTCCCTAGTTTTCCAAATCATTGACTCAAGGCTCCTCAAAACCCTTCTTCCCATCCAATCTCCTCCCACACCCTCACCCCCACTCCTCATACGTGGCAGTGTAGGACATGTCTTTTCTTAGAACTTTTGAGCCTGGCACAGCTAACAGAAGCAGAGCTTAGACCCTTGGGAACGAAGAACTAGACCTGACCTGTGGAGGGATGTGGTGCAGGAAGGACAAATCCAGGTGTAGGTGCCTTTGGAGGGAGAACAGTCTGGCAGGCAGAGCCCAAAATCTGGCTGAGGATGACACAGGCAATGTCCCGATGGCGGTCAGCGCCGGGGGAGCCCAGTTCATTTGGGACAGGTTGCCCTGGCCCGTGGACAGAACTCTTGCTCCGCTCCTGCCCACACACTCCGCAGCTGAGCTGTGTCTTCCCCGTCGCCGAGGTGGTCTGGACCAGCTCCGCCAGGAGGGTTCTCCTGACCACTCTTTGCGATCCTATGATTCTATCCTAAAGCGGAAGAGCAAATAATTTCAGCCCTTTCTTTTTCTCCCAGCTTTGCTGAGATATAATTGATATATAACATTGTGTAATTTTAAGGTATACAATGTGTTGATTTGATACACTTGTATATGGCAGTATGATTACCACCGTAGTGCTGGCTAACACTTCCATCATGTCACATAATTAAGATTTTTCTTTTGTGGTGAGAGCATTTAAGGTCTACTCTCTTAGCAGCTTCCAAGTATATAGTACAATATTGTTAACTGTAATCACCATGTTGTACATTAGATCCCCAGAACTTATTCATCTTCTAACTGGAAGTTTATGCTCTTTGACCAACGTGTCCCCATTTCCACCAACACCCGATAAAGAAGATGTGAGATACGTATATTATATATATGGAGATATATATATATATACATATAATATTCAGACATAAGAAGGAAGGAAATCCTGCCATTTGCAACAACATGGATGGATCTTGAAGGCATTATGCTAAGTGAAACAAGTCAGAGAAAGACAAGTACTGTGTGATATCACATATGCAGAATTTTAAAAAGCCAAACTTGTAGGAACAGAGAGTAAAATTTCAGCCCTTTCTTGATGGAGTTGCCAAGGGCGGGGCCTAGCCTAGCTGTCAGAAGTGTCGGCCTTGAGGGAGTTGGAATCACAGAAAGGCATACACTTACCCTAAGGTGACAAAATCCAGAGCTAGAGAGGCCTCCAATTATCTTTCATCTCCCCAAGCCTTCTCTGGAAACCTCTGTGAGATTTTTGTTATCCTTTGAAAATTTCTTTTGAAATTCCTCTGGCAAAAGAATTTTGGCAATGAACAGGTAAAGGATGGAGTCTGCCTTCACAAGACCTATTTAATATTTAGACTGGTCTTCGTAAAGGATAAAATCAGTAGGACAAGGGAAGACTCCAGTCGGGAAGCTTGAAAACTTGTAAAATATATTACCCACATGAGCTTCATCGGGAGCGAGAAGAATCTGCCACCCAGAGCAGATGGTGTGATGGGACTGGTTGATAGGGAGAAAGCAGAACATCTCAACTTTCTATTTTGCTCCTATCATAGAGGAGGGTCTTCAGACCCAAAAGGTCTGACAAACACAGTTAAGAGAGAATTGACCCATTCCTGGAATTCTGTGCAAAGAAAGTAATCAGAAATGGAGAAAAGGGGGTGTGTACAAAGACGTTCAGTTCAGCGGTGTTTAATGAAAGACTGAAAACGAGTTGAAGGAGGACGGGGTAGACTATTTAAGCACCTAGGGAGCATCTAACCTATGGACTCTTACAAAGTCATCAAAACCCCTCCAGAGTTTGTAAAATCCTGGAAAATGCATGCTGACACACGTTAAGTGAAAAACAAAATAACAGGACTCAAACCTGCTTACACAGTCCGCGTTTTCTATTATGAACATGTTCTACTTTTTCACGTATTACCTTTACATTAGAAAAACTGTCATATATTTCAGAATATTTATAAGATATATTTGAACTATATTATCATATATTTACAACTAACTAAAACAAACAGACTATGCCTAGAAAATGGGAAGAGAGTACACTAAATTGTAAACCGGGTGGTGTCTTGGAGGTGGATATTTTCCCAATGTTCTAACAAAGAATATGTATTTACGATATTATATTGGAAAAAAAATCTAAACATTTTTATTTCAAGAAATAAACAGTGGGGGAGAGGGAGAAAAAGAAAGGAAGGAAGGGAGAGAAAGAAAGGAGAAAGAATGAAAAAAAGAAGAGAAAGAGAGGAAGGGAGGGAGAGAGGGAGGGAAGGAGGGGGAGGGGAGAGGAGGGAAGAGAGAAAATTGGCCCCAACCTGTGTAAAGCCAGAGTGGCTCTGGTCTCTCAGGAGGCTCAGATCTCTAGACACATTGTTCCTTAACAAGAGCCTCAGGTTCAAGTACAGAACCCCAGCAGGCGTTTTGAGGGATTATAGAGTGAAGAAATGCCGGACTATTGAGAGTCAGCCCATGTCCTGATTTTTCGAACAAAACAAAACATTAAATGCCAGTAACAACAGGCTGGCAAGTCTGATAACGATCCCTGGCAAGTTCCTGAGTGTGAGAACTCACAGAAAAGGCAGAAACAATGCCTAGGAGCCGGCGTGAGTTCACCAAAGATGAGGCACGCCAGACTGAATTCCTATTCTGAGGGGACACGGACCGGGGCCAGGGGTGCCACTGACAAAGGGCATGGTGTGGTGACTCAAGGAAGACATCCGTCAAAGCCTCTGAGGTCCTGAACAAGAAGGCGGGGTGTGGCCTGCCTGCCGGCGCGGGCGCTGCAAAAACAGCTATGGGGCCCTGGTGCCAGCCGGCAGACATCTCCAACAATACCCCAAGGCTCAGCCCTTGACCTTGTCCGCCTCAGCCCCTTCCTCAGCAACTTGGATGAAGCAGAACAGAAAATGCGCTTATCAAATTTGCAGTTGACACAAAGCCAGAGGGATTGTTAATAGAAAGAATGGCAGAATCAGGATTCAAAAATATCTTGACAGGTTGAAATAATGGGCTGAAAACATGTAAAAGGGATAAATGTAAATTCCTGCATTTAGGTTTAAAAAAAATAAAGGTTTCATAAACATCAGATGTGAGAAACAGGGCTTAAAAGCAGAAAAGACAGCTAGGTAGGGGCCAGCATAGCATGGTTAGTGGTCAGGTCAAGAGAAGGAAGAAAGAAAAGAAAATAGCCTTTACTGGTGTACCAGGAACTGTACTAAACGCTTTAAATGCTTGCATACCATTTCTATGGGGCAGGCGCTATCCCATTTAACAGACGAGGAAACTGAGGATTGGTAATGTTATTAAGTGATTGAATGGTTCATATCAAGCTATTAAGTGATTCATAGTAAGCTGCTGGAAATAAGCTACAAAGTGATGGAGACAGAATTTGAATTCAGGTCTTCCTATCTCCAGAGCTGATGCTTTATCCGTTCCCTGCCCCAGGGGGTAAATCTTGATTAATCTAAACTAATCACAGATTCCTTTCTCCCTATCAGTTTTGGTTTTGAAAATGGGGGAGTTTTTGGTAAAGTTTTCCTCTTTTTTGGGGGGCCGTGCCACGTGGCTTGTGGGATCCTAGTTCCCCGACCAGGGATTGAACCTGGGCCCCCTGCAGTGGAAGCCGGGAGTCTTAACCACTGGACTGCCAGGGAACTCCCAAGTTTTCCTCTTTCTTAAAAAGAATCCCTAGAAATAGCTGCTCCTGTCCCTCTTCTGCCTCTTAGAGTTGTTAGCATGTGTGGCCTAGAACTGTAGCAGCCATCTGGGCATCTTGAGGAAACTGGCATTAGAGGACCAGCCAAATGTGGAGGATATAAGGTGGAGAAATGGAAATGCCGGGGGTCATTAATGACTACTGAGGCACTGAGCTAACCGAAACCAGCCCACCTTGGCACTTCTCCTGGGGAGATAACCAATTTTCCTAATTGTTCAAACCCCTTCTGTTTGGGTTTTCTGTTGTGTCCTACCTATAAGTATCCTGATGAATGCATGAGACCAGGTAAGTCCCCCTCTATGAGCCCTAGCAAGATCACATTTGGAGTGTGATGCTGACAAAAATGACAGCGACTTGGGGAGTTTGCCTGGAGAAAAGACATGGGAGGAAAGTAACATAATGTTCTTCAAATATCTGAAAGCCTACAATTTAGAAAAGCAACTTGATTTTTTTCTGAGATCCTCCAGGATGCAGAGCCAGAACCAGAGGCAGATACCAGTTTGGTGGACTCAGAGGTGTCCTCCATGGGACATGTGTCTGGTAGAAGAGAGAGCTCCCCATCGCCGGAGGTGCCCAAACAGTGTGGAAGTAGCCGCCAGACAGAGAGGTCAGGGAGAGACGTCCTCACTGGGTGGCAGGTCAGACCAGCTGACCAGGGTTCCTTCCAAATCCAAAATTCTTGGATTCTGCGTTATGCACATGGGGTAGTGCTAGAGCC
Organism: Balaenoptera physalus; assembly: GCF_965194825.1. Taxonomy (NCBI): domain Eukaryota; kingdom Metazoa; phylum Chordata; class Mammalia; order Artiodactyla; family Balaenopteridae; genus Balaenoptera; species Balaenoptera physalus. The sequence continues at coordinate 38,527,121 of NC_138901.1, forward strand.
TTCCAGGGAAATAAACAAGTAGAAGACCAAGTGTCTGGTATCTTCTCTCTCCAGTTGGAGTGAGACCCTGACAGCGAGCCAGTGAACAATCTAGGGCAGGGAATTGTAAGTACCCAGCGGGGAAAAAGAACCAGTGCTCTGTGGGAGGTCAGGAGTGGAGCAGAGCCCTTCCAGGGAGGAAGGTCAGAGAGGGCGGCTTGGAGGAAGGAGATGTGAGCTGGGCTTGATGAGTGGCAGGATCTTTTCCCAGCCTGGCCTGGTTCCCAGCTCCTGCAGCATCCCCTCCCCCACCCACCCACCCACCCACACATTCAGCCAAGCCCATTGGTTCTTCCAGCCCTGGAGGCTCAGCCCTCTCTCTGTTCCCAGGACTAATCCTAACTGGAAGCAGAAGAGAGTTAGGCAACTCCAGCTCCAGGTTCTAGAACACAGCAACGTCACTGGCGCTGCTGACAGGAAGCTGACCTTGTCTGCCGACTTCGCGGGGCTTCTGCTTGTTTCTAAGGCACTTCCTCCCTCTGTTGGTGCCCCAGCTCTGCAGGCAGGACTCTGCGTCACTTGCTGGGGCACTGCTACCTGCTGATGAACATCTGTTTTGCTTCCTAGCTTGCTTGCACCAGCCCCTTTCCTTTGATAATAGATCCCACCCACAGGTGAGGATGAGCATGTGACCCAGGCCTGGCCAATGAGAACACTCCAGCCTCTTGCTACAGGGTTTGGCTCAGGGATGGGTGCCTGTGACCCCAATCTGACCAGTCAGGGTCCTTCCCCAAAACTGTTCTAATAGAGTTTATGCAGAGAGACCCCTGCCTTTGGATTACAAAACAGGAAAGCTGGAACCTAGGACTAGTGGTGGCCCCGCCATGTGAAGCAAGCCTGTCTGCCAAAGGAGAGAAAGAAGCAGGTAGACTCAAGAGCAGAGATGAGGGAGTGATGGGCAGAGGGAAAGGGGGTCATGGCCTCCTCTACTCTGGATTTGCCCCACGTCCTGCATTTCTTCAGAGCTGGAAACTGCCCTCTGCTTCCTCCCTGATAGGGTCCCTGTTTTCCTAAGCTCAGCTGTAACTCAGAGTCCTGAACAATACCCCAGCCTTTCCCATCACTTCATGGCTGCCCTGGCCCTGGAGCCTTCCGCAGCAATCACATCTGAATGAAGCCCCGGGATCGTCTGTCCTGGCCCTGTGCATGAGAGTGGCTTGGAGGGGCGCATCCAGCCTGCCCCTTCCGCTCTATCTTGCTGAAAGATCCCCAGGTGGTGCTGTGCCCAGGCCTGGGAGGTGACAACAACGTGCAGGGCAGGATGTCAGCCAAAGGACAGGGTGACCGTGCCAGGGTGAGCTCACTCAGTAAACTAGTCCTTCGCTCACTTATTCATTCATTCATTCAACAGCTATGTATTGAGCATCTGCTGTGTTCAAGGTGCTAGGGCCAAAGGCTTAGCAGAGGTATCTACAAACTTTTCTTGTAAAGGGCCAAATAGTAAACATTTTCAGTTTTGCGGGCCATAAGGTCACTGTTGCAACTGCTCAGCTCTGCCTTGTAGAGGGAAAGCAGCCACAGACAATATGCAAACCAATGCGCACAGCTGTGTTTCAATAAAAAGTATTTACAAAAGCAGGCGGTGGGCCAGATTTGGCCGGCTGTCCATGGTTTACCAACTCCCTTCTTAGAATATACGGTTGCAGAAGGTGATGGGAGATAGAATAAGTAAGGTCTTGAGTACCAGCCAGAGAAAAATGAATTTTAGTGAATGGCTGATGGGACTCTTGGTGGATGTTTACCCTGCAGAACGGCGAGATCAAGGTGGGGTAATGGAGGGATTGGTTCAGCGTCAGCCTCCTTGCCAGGCACTCGCATTTCCTTCCTTTATTCAGTGAGTATTTACTGGATGTCTCCCATGTGCAGGCACTGTTCTAGGTGCAGGGGAAACAGAGGCGAGCAAGGCAGACAAGATGCTCGCCTTGGTGGAGCTTCTACCCTGCCAAGTTTATCAGCTTCTTCAGGGTCAAACCCTCGTCTACCTCCCCTCTCCCCTCCACGCCACACCTATCAAGCCACTCAGAACCCCGGTGTCCCCTTCCAAGTCCATAAGTTTGCTGTCACATCTTCTTGAATGTCCTTGCTCGCTGATCCCCCTGCAGAAGTCCTTGGAGCCCAGCTGAGCTGCTCTCCCTGTGAGCCTTTGCTCTCCATCTACCCCGGGAGAGCTGGTCACACCTCCTTCCGGGTTCCTCAGCACGATGGACCTCCTGAGCTCAAGTGCTTCTCACGTGGCTTTGGAATTCTTCACTTATAAGCCTCTCCCCTCTACAGGACTATCCCCAGCACCCGGCAGAGTCCTGGCACACAGAGGTCTCAATGAATGTTTGTTGAATGAATGAATGAATGAATGAAAGTAGCATTGGGAAAGAAGAGGAGAGTTGTGCTGAAAGAGAAACGGGAGACACTCAAACCTGAGAGGAAGGCCATCCACCACCTTAAGGATCCAAACGCTTGAAGGATACAAGGGATATTATTTGCGGGCTTAAAACTCCTGTCCAAAATTATTTGTTGAGTGTGAACAATAATACAGTCTCCCTCTCTGAAACACCATGGTGTGGGCTCCTTTGTCTGATTAAGGACTGTCGGGAGTGATTGATGGGCTCCCGCCGGACAGCTGAGACCGCTCTCCTCCTGACAGCACGAGTGATAGCCGAGCGGAAACTGACCCCAGCTGACACACTCATCTTAAAATATCTCTGTTCCCCTGCGGCCCAGAAAAAATAGCTGTCGCACTAAAAGTAAGGGCTCCACTCAGCGAGATGCTGGCTTCTCCAAGGACTGGTGACGGAGGAGTCTATGATGTCAGGGTTCAGCTGAAGTCCAAATCAAAAGGACTCTAAGAAACTGGCCCTGGGTGAATTGTATTCCAGGGAGCAGTTCAGTGTTCAGCCTCTCAACACCAGGCCAGGATGCACAAGCTACGTCATCAACAACATCAAGAAGTGTTTATTGGGACTTCCCTGGTGGCGCAGTGGTTAAGAATCTGCCTGCCAATGCAGGGGACACGGGTTCGAGCCCTGGTCCGGGAAGATCCCACATGCCGCAGAGCAACTAAGCCCAAGCGCCACAACTATTGAGCCCGCATACCACAACTACTGAAACCCTCACGCCTAGAGCCTGTGCTCTGCAAGAGAAGCCACCGCAATGAGAAGCACGTGCACTGCAACGAAGAGTAGCTCCCACTCACTGCAACTAGAGAGCCCGCGTGCAGCAACGAAGACCCAACGCAGCCAAAAAAATATAATTAATTAATTAATTAATTAATTAATTAATTAATTTAAAAAAAGAAGCGTTTATTCAGCATGTATTGGTACGTGGTGCTAGGTTCCATGCAGATTAAAGAGAACAATCTAGACATGGCCCTTTCCTAGCCGTACCTTGCAACACCCACAGAATGATAATGATTCCCGTCAGTGCTATGGGCCTCTTTGGTTTACAAAGAGCTTTCAGCAACTCAGTGAATTAGGTAGGGAAGGTATGAAAATTATTTCCGTTTTAGAAGTGAAGGAACCTCAGAGAGGTTAAGTGTCTTGCCCAAGGTCACACAGATCTTAAGGGTCCAAGATCCAATTCAGAGCAGGAATCGCACACTCAAAGGGGTAAATGAAGAAGGTTCAACGAAAGGATTCTTTAACAGGCTAGGGGCAGAGCTAAGGGAACCGACAGTGGACTAGGAAGCAGCCCCGAGTGTTATGGGTTGAACTGCGTCCCTCAGAGATGATTTGTTGAAGCCCTGGCCCCCAGTACCTCAGAATGTGACCTTATTTGGAAATAGGGTCATTGCAGATGTAATTAGCAAAGATGAGATTACCCTGGAGAAGGGTGGGCTTAATCCAAAGTGACAGTTGTCCTTATATGAAGAAGAGAGACACAGAGATGCAAGGGGACAACGCCCTGTGACCAGGAAGGCAGAGACTGAAGTGCTGCATACGCTGCGAGCCGAGGAGTGCGGAGCAGCACCAGGTCGTCAACCAGCCGCCAGAAGCCGGGAGGAGGGAAGAACGGATTCTCCTTCACGGGCTTCAGAAGGAGCTCCTCCCTGCCATCACTTTAATTTTGAACTTCTGGCCTCCAGAACTGTGGGAGAATACATTTCTATTTTTAAGAAATAAAAATGGTTTTAAGCCACCTGGTCTGTGCTGTTTTGTTACTGCAGCCCCAGGAAACTTGTACACTGATGTCAGCAGCTGTGGGCACGCCTAGGCCTCTAGGGGCCTGTGCTTTGGAGTCTTGGGAGAGCGGGGTCCATGAAACAGGACGTGCTGACAGCAGCAGTGACCAGCCACTGCCCCTCACTGCCCTTCAAGGAGGGAGCTGGGCGAATAAGTGCCCTGAACCCTCCCTCCAAGTGTCCCCGCAGTGTCTCCGGAGGCTGAACCGAAGGATGAGACAGCGGGCCAGAGGGTGATGCGGTTTGTAGCTGTCAGCTCCTGAGAGCAGGTGGGGTGGGTGGTGAGGACCCAGCGGGGCTGGCAACCACTCGGTGCAGAATCAAGCCCACATCTGGTACTTGTCCCCTAACCCGTGTGCTATTCAGGAAGGGACCCTAAAGAAGTGGAAGGAAGAGTTTCTGCTTTTGGGGGACGCTCTGGTTTCATGAGGTGACTACAAATGCATGAAAAAAAGCACAAGAGAACATGTGCAACAAATAAATAAGTCTGCAGGAAAAGAATATACCCAAGGCAGGGCGGCCAGGGCCACCTCCCCAGCCTTCCTTGCTTGATACCCCAGGCCCTCAGCGTAAAATAGGAACCGTTTCCTTGTGAAGGAACAGCCAGAGAAATCACATCTAGAAGAAACAGGCCACCGGTCAAGATGGCCTGGGGAGGAGAACGTGGATAGGATCGTGACCCACTGGCCTCGACAGTCTGGCCCAGGCTGGGGAGAGAGAAGAAAATTCTCTCCCTGGGCGGGAGGTGGGGCTCCGTGGGTAGGTCCCGGAGCAGGAAGCGCGTCTACAGAGCCGCGTGCCTGCGTGTGGGGAGCAGACAGCCCTGCTCCCGTCACCCAGCAGGCTCGGGGGAGATCTGGGTTTGTGTGGGGCTTCTGGGCGGGCCCTGAGCTGCCCTCCCCTGTCCACTGAGAGCTCTCTCCCCTCCAGAAGCTGGGGGAAGCGTCTGTCTTGTTCATGCTGTATTTCAGGGGGCATAGTGCAGGTCCCTAATAAAAACATGTTGAACAAATGAAAGATCAGGAGTCCAGAGAGAGAGAAAAACACTGCCAAGGGGGAGGTGCCCGGAGGAAAAGAAATCTCAGGCCGGACGCACCTAGGGGCAGGCAGGGCTGGTTGGACAGGCATCCTGGCTGCCAGGGGCTTCTGGGTAGAGCAGGAGCCCTCTGGCTAATGGCACACCCACCCTGCACAAGGCATTGCCGCAGACAGACAGGACCCAGAGAGAGCAATCCTGTCCCCAGACCCAGGCCTTGCCGTCCCCGCTTCTGGTCGCCCACGTGCCCCTTCCCCAGGCAGGTGGCCCCCTCGGATCTCCACACAAAGGCCTCCGCAGGGTTCCAGAGCGGCTCCACGGCTCCACAGGCTTCTCAGGGAACCAGGCAGATGGGCAGATGAACCGGAGAATGTGGGGAACTCCTGCCAGGTCAGTAAAGGTCGTGAGGATGGGGCTGCCTGCTCCAGCAGACAGACAGAGCAACCGGGGAGAAGGCCCCAGAGACGTGCAGGTGGAAATGTCTGTCCTCACCATGGGCTTGACCAAAAGACTGTCCTTCTCCCACTCAGACTGAAGCTGAGGCTTTAATTATAGCTTGTCACTCACGCGCCTTCCCCAGGAGATGGCCGAGCCGGACAGCAACGGAAATGAAACTCTCGCTTCAGATGGCTCATTGTGTCTGTCAGGAAATTTCAGGCTCACAAACCACAATATCTTGAATTGTGGCCGTGTGGTGCCTCCCGAGGGCTCAGCCTGCTCCCCTGCCCCCGCCGGGCCCGGCCAATGAGCTCACTCCTGCGATGGGATGGGACAGACATCTCACAGATGGAGAAGCTCATCCCAGCAAGGCCAAGTGACTGGCTCAAGGTCACCCAGCAGACAGTCAGTGAGACAGGGAGACCCAGGGGCATCGCTTTATCGTGGACTCTTCTCTGACTATTTGATGATGTCCCAGAAAAGAAGGCTCCCAGCCTTAGTAATACTAACACTTGTGTATCACCTCCTGGTGCCAGGACCTAAGGCTCTGTCAACCACCCGCCTTGATCTGCACAGCAGTCCCCGTGAATTGTTTACCATTGTTATTCTCACTCTTCATAAGGAAAAACCAAGACTAGAGAGCTTGTTCAAGGTCACACAGCTGGAACAGGACCTGAATCCAGATTGCCCAGCAGCAGGGCCTGTGCTCCTAACCCCCAGGCTCTCTCCTTACTCTCATCCCCACATAAGTAGATGGAAGATCTGGAGTTCTTTCCCCTCACCTCTGTCAGGAAACACAAATTGTTTCCAGAAGCACTCAACAAAGGTCATCTCCCACATCATGGAGAAAGGCTGTCCCTGAGCCCTGGCAGGATCAGCTGTGGGCATTGGGTCCCGGGGCATTGGGTCCCACCAGGTTGGCCTGCTGAAGTGCTGACAGCGGGAGGGGCTGTGGGCTCAGGCCTGGCTCCAGGAAGCTGAGTTGTGAGACCCTGTGCTCTCATGGGCGATCTTCACATCCCTCGGCCCCTGGGTCTCGAGTTGGACATCCATAATGCAGTAGGGTTTGGCCCTTACAGGGTTTGGAACAGGGCCTCAGCTCCCTGGAGCCGATGTGACCCAGGGGAGCATAGGGTGTGACCTACCGCGCAGACCTCTTCCCAACAGCAGTACCCAAAGCCCCCTAGATTCCCCACAGGGGGCTTAGAGCCACACAGGTGCCAGCTGCTTTGGATTACCTGTGTGGCCAAGCTGTCCACCCGGCTTGGGAAGGGAGCAGAATTTCAGGTTAAGGTGCTCCAGGGCAAGAGCAAGTGCCTTGTTGGCCTGTGGTCCAGGGGTGAGAAGACTGGATCTAACTCCTGCCTCCCCTTTTGCTAGTTGGGGGGCCCTTGGCAGACCCGTTAACCCCTGTGGGCCTCATCTGTACATGGACCTGACAGCCCTGCATCAGGATGGTGGAGGGGACTGAGCTTTTGTCTGGGTCTTGAGGGGCCTGGTGGTCAGGTGTGGGGCGAGAGGAAGCGTTCTGTAGCCCCAGGACCAGGTCTCTGTTTTTTCGTGAACCTACGCCCCCAGGCTGTGACCTTCACAAGCGCTTCTCAGTCTTTTTTCACCCCCTTAGGTGGGACAGGAAGGCTAGAGTGGGCTAAAGTTGAGTTTTTCGCTTCTCGCAGGTGTGTCAGGCTCTGATAAAACCCCCAGGTTAGGCTCTGGTTGACTGGTTTCTCTCAAGGGCAGGACTTGCTGAGAATAGAGTCCTCCAAAGCGTCTCAGAATGGTTTCTTTTCCCCTACCCCTTCAGGAAGCAGCTGGGAGGGGTTCCTTTTGCCAATCTTCACTATAGGAACTTGCTAGAGCTCCTAGAGGAAAAGCTCACAAAAGCGTGGGGTCCCTCCGGAGTTCTTATCTCTCCGGCTTGTCCACACTGAGCCCCCAGCAATTCGCCAGCTACAGTTCAAGTTTTCCTACCCCAGCCCTGGCCCTCGCAGCGGTTTCTGTGGCTAAGTTGTGATTCTCTGTATCCACCTGTCTCTTTCCAATTCAGGGGCAGCGGTCTGCCCAGTGACCTCAATTCTGTGCCGGCTCTAAGAAGCATTGCTGATTTTCGGTTTGTTCAGCTTGTCGCTTGTTGTGAGGACAGAGGGACAGCTTCCTATCCCCTCCCCATCCGTGTGCACAGAAAGGCCTTGCGCTGTGTTGGCCCCATTTCACGAAATGCCCTCTCTCTGCCCAGCATTGACTCAGGGTTTCGTGTTCTTTGTCTTGTTGATCCCTCACTGCCCAGAAGGGAAGGTGTTACAGACTCCATTTTCCAGACAAGGAAACTGAGGACCAGAGTCACACTGCTGCTGGCGGCGAAGGTTTGCCGAAACCCACATGTTCCCGCAAAGACCACGTGCTGCCACCCCGTCCTTCTCACCGCCGAGCCCCGCTCGCCCTCTGGTCAGTGGAGCACACAGAGCCGCTCCTGGCCACACCAGGAGGCTGTGGAACAACTCCATCTGCGCTTGCGGTGAAGGGCTAAGCCGCCTCCCCTAATGAGAGGGAAGGCCCTGGCAGCCCCCTTTCTGCAGGATCCAGTTACTGGGAAATATGCTCAAACAGTGCATTATAGTTTAATGAATCCAGCTCTTTCCATTGTCCCAACTGAAGTGCAGAATGCCTGGGGCAGGCTCCCTCCCTCGCAGACCCATTTGTCATGGGCATTGATTAAGAAAAAAAAAGACAGGCTTGATTGCATCTGTTTAGGCAGGAGGGGGGCTACCACCTGTCTCTGCCATCCTGAGCTTGGCCAGACCGAAGGAACTGCTGCCTCTTTGTCCCCAAAGCAGGAGCTCTCGGAGGAGCCGCGGGGGATGCTGGGAAGAGCCCGGCAGGGTCATATGGTGGGAAAGCAGGGTCTCCCGGGCCTGGGGCCTTAGGGCAGTGACGTGGTCTGTCGTGCGCGACCATCTGCCTCACGGGAGAAGGTGGAGACCCAGCAGAACATGCCAGTCTGATGCAGCTCACCAGGGGCTGCAGACCAGGCTGCTCTACCTTCAGAGTCAGGGGTAGAGAAAGGGGCAGTTTTGTCCACTCTGAGCAGAACTCTCCCACTCCACGCACATGGCTGTGGAGGAGACCCCAGGAAACAGAGGGAGGTATAGAGATGGTAGCCTTTAGGGGTTCACCGGTACCCCCCATCAAGACTGTCCCAGCATGGGACTGGAGCACAGCCAGCCCACTCCCCTGCCATGTGACTCACCACAGAGGAGTAGCTCAGACCCTGAGCAAGGCAGCCAGATGCCACCTGCGGGGCGGGGGGGCACACTTGTCCCAGTTCCTCGGGGAGTCATGGTATCTCAAACCGTGGGGTCCCGCCCCCTCCTTTGACATGGGAGAAGGGACTTGCCCTAGGGCACACAATGACAGTGGCAGAGCCCAGACCCAACCCTCCTCTTGACCCCCATGTAAGGTGGCAGGAGGGAGTTGTAAGTATCAGCCACCATCCTTGGCCACCAGTCAGTGAGACAAAGGACACCATCCCCCTGCCAGGGCGAGCAGCTGGGTCAGCCTTGGCCTTCAGCAGGGAGACCGAGGCCTCTGACATCTTCCTTCCGCCCACCTTGCGCCAAACCCGGGTTTCAGGTTCTCATATGTCCAAACCCTGGCCACTGCTGCTTCGGGGGTGAGGGGTGCTGTAGGGAAGGGGACAGGAGAGGGGGCAGGAGGAGGGCAGCGGGACGGAAGAGCAGGCTTATCCACACGCTGCACACCCGGGGTAGAGCTCGGTATTCAGCGTGAGCTGGAAGAGTAGACTCACCGAGATGCCACGTTGCTTTTCCGGGCATCCCAAGGGGTGCAGAGTTGGATGGTCTGAACAGAGTGGGGCTGCTTCTCCACCTTGAGCGGAAGCAGGAGAGCCCGAAGCACCCAGCAGCCCACACAGCTGTCCCCGAGGCCCCTCCCTCACCCACGGAGAGTGTGCAAGCCCAGGAAGCAGCGGGGGGAACCACTTTGGGAAAAACACAAATGCCATCGTCCATTCCAAGGTGTGTGTCTTGCTTGCCTCTCCACAAATTTAACTGAGCTCCTACAGGTGTCTGGTCCAGGGATACCAAGTCATAAGTGTAACCCAGAAACTTCTTCCGAAGGGCCTATCGTCCGATGAGAGCACCACAGGTGAGACGGTTTAAAAGGCTGGGATGCAGGTGAGAAAAGGTGTTATGGAAGCACAGGGGCCAGGGAGGAGAGCTGGTCCAGGAGGGCTTCCCGCAAGACTGAGCCTGAGAGGATGGAGAACTCAGCAGGCCTGAGGGCTGTGACCTACGCACAGAGCTGGGAAACAGCGCAGCATGCCGGAGAGACTGAGGGAGTTCGGCGTTGCTCACCTCAGAAGGCAAGACCAGGGGAGGCGGCAAGTGAGGTGGGGGAGGCCAAGGCTGAGGAGCTCGGGCGAACTTCCAGGACAACAGGCAGCGTGGCAAGTGAGGCCTGTGGTACCCGCTGGGTCCATCTTCTGTGGTCCTTCCCTGGCCATGCGCTGCCACAGGGGCCCCAAGCCTCCAGCTGTCACGTGCCCGCTCAAGGTCACCTTCAGGTGCAGGAGGCCAAGTCCACGCAGCTTATCTGCTCCCACTTACCACCCCTTAGCCTGTCCAGCTGCAAAGTCCGCCTCATTTAAGGACACAGGGCTCCCAGGGACGGGATGGGTCTGTAGCTGGAGTTTGCTCCATGGATCCCTTAGATCAGGGAGGGAAACATGGGCAGGACACTGTCAAATGTTAGGCCAAAAGACACATGGAGAATGCCCACCAGAGGCTTCATGGGGTTGACCGCCTTAAGCCAACACGGAGCCTTAAACTACACCAGGCGCTCTCGACCCTAACTGCACATTATAATCATCAGTGTTGCTCTCCCAAATACCAGTGCCTGGGCCCTCCCAGCCCCATGTGGGTTCTTGCCGTGCAGCCTGGGCCGGGGAGTGTTTTTAAAGTTCCTCACTGGTTCTAGCAGGAGCCAGGGCTGAGAACCATCAGTCCATACCCGCCAACTCAGTTCCATTTTTCTCGTGTCTCCTCCCTCTCCTCCACCTCATAACTTCTGTCCTCCCCCTCTCTCTTCTCCTTCCCACCTGTTCTTTCCTTCTCCAAGGCTGACCCCCCTCTGCTAAGCTTTGGGTCTCATCCTCTCCCATCACCTTAGGGACCAGACACCAAAGAAAATGATAATAATAGCGAGAATGATAATGGCAGCTGAGATTCGTGGGGTCTTTAATAAGTACCAGGCGTGTGGGTCATCTCATTTAGATTTGGTCCTCAGAACAACGCTTTACTGTAGGTACTACTGCTGTCCCTCTTCTCAGATGAGGAAACTGATATCCAGTTAAATAAAAGCCCAAATCCCCAACACCACGGAGTGGCAGGGCCAGGACCCACACCCAGGTCCCTCTGCCGTCAAAGCCTAGTGTTTAGCTGTGGAGGCCACCTCTCCGTCACTACCTTGCTCCGCCCGTGAACTTGAACTTCCCTAGCAGGCTGACCTGTCAGTGCTCTGTCTTTACAACCTGGCCCCTGAGCTAGTGTACACGTCCCAGAACAGATGCAGGTCACTCTGTGTCTGGGTCTCCACAAGGTCTGCCCAGGAAGATGCTCGTGGCTGGCGAGCCCTGGGCCCCCAGAGCTCTGGAAAGGCTCTGTCATAACCTGCTTACCTGTCAGCCCTCTGACCATACAGTGACCCCTCCAACACTGCACCCATGGCCTTACTTTTCAGGGAGGAGAAGAGGATCATCTGACTTAAATAAAGTTTCACAAATTCCACAAGCTCATAAAGTGTTCCACTGCAGCCAGGTGCCTATCTGATGCCCTAAGCATGCAATTGCTCACCTGCATGCATTCCACTCTCACCTTGCCTGCTGGGGCTTCCTGCCGTGGAGAGGATCACAGAGATGCCTTTCGGTTTCTGGCCTGGTTAGAATGAGAAGGAGAACAGGGTGGGTGGGTGTGTCACGGGATACAGCAGATGGTGTGTGCGGTGGGGGAGAGATAGCGACTGTAGGTGTGGGGCACGGGGTGGGAGGAGTATAAAGTGTGTGTGCAGGGTGAGAGGTGTGTTTGGGGTGTGATGGGTGTGTCTCATAGGTGGTACGTGTGTGTGGGTCATTTGTGGGCAGTGTGTTGAAGTGTGGGTGTGCCGTGTGTGTGGTTTGTGGGTGATGGGATGCATATTTGACACATGCTGTATGGTACATCTGTATAGCCTGTGCTTTGATGTGGTGTACGACTGGTGGTGTGTGTGGGTACACGGTACACGTGTGGACCATACTATGAGATGTGGACTGATGCGTGTATGAGATCTGGTGTGAGGTTTAGGGGAGGGAGTGTCGGCGTTGGGTACCGGGTGAGCATATGTGACATGATGACAAGGAAAGAGAAAGCGCTTTCTGCGCCCACTTCTGGCTTCTCTGCTCAGCCTGGGGTGTGCGTGGACCTTCGCCCATGCTGGTGAGACTCAGAGACTAAGACCAGAGAAGCCCCACCCTCAAAGTGATCCAGCAGCCATCGCAAGAAGGGAACACAGGGCTCAGTCCTCCCCACCAAGGTCAAACCAGGCTCTTTCAGCTCTCTCAACTGCTAAGAGCCTGGTGACCTCAGATCTCAGCTTCGGAATACCGGTGAGGAGAGGACAGACAGAGTCCTGTGGACAGGCAGGGCCCCAGTGACTATAAGCGGGCAGTGGGAGGGCAATCCTCATATTCTTAAGCCTCTTTCCAAACCCTGGTGGCCAGGATGATGGCCAGGATATGAACTGGAGATAGAATTCCCATTTCTCATCTCCAGTTCACAATGGTCTGGGCCCCATGCCGGATGTAACCTGTACAAAGTTTGGGTTCATGTGGCTCAATCTCAGAGCACTGTCTGACCCAGAGCCCAGTAAATGCCATTCCTGACTCATTAAAGCAGACTCACATCCATGGACCCCAGCAGCACCTACCAAAATCCCATTCATCCTCCTTTCTACTTCTTTCTTAGCCCACAGCTCAGGTGTGACGCACCCGACCCCCTGAGAAAGCTCTTCCTTCACCCAAGTCCATGAGCTCCTCCCCCTCTCCTCTCCCTGCCTCCCCTTGCACTTGACTGTGCAGATCAGCATGGCCTCTCTTCCTGAAACAAGGAACCCTTTTTCCAGGGGGTGAGAGGAAACTGATAGTTTCATCATCCTCTTGGTAAGAAAGGGATGTCAGGGAGTAGCACCACATTAATAATCTTGATCCTGGCCCATGAAACTGTATGGCCTGTGTGAGTTGCATGTCCTCCCCTGGACCCTGTTTCCACAGCTGGTCAAGCAAGCATCATCCTAGCAACTCACTGCTTCACAAAATTTAAGTCTCCTGAAGAGTCATGAGGGCGCCTGGGCAATGCTTTAGGAGAGAAGAATAACACATAGACAAGCATCTTTCTCACTCTTCCACCAGCAAGGCAGTGCCCACGGCAGTGCAGGGCAGGACAGCAGCCTTGCAGAAACTGATGGAAAGCCACAGAGCCGCCACGTGAGACACACACTGGAAACCAAACCAGCATTTCAATACCTTCCCGTGACATTGTGTTGGGGTTTGGAGGAAGGCTGGGAGGGTTTGTATGTGACGTTCCTTCATTGCCAAGGACAGGGAAGAATGACTCTCACCCCCCACCCCCCAGCTGATGCTCAAGGTGTTCCTACTCTCTCGACACCGACCCTCAACCTTTCTGAGTCTCATTTTCTTAACTTGTAAAATAAAGGTGACAGTGGAGTGGAGCAGTGCCTTTAGAACCAGTCTTTGGAACCAGTTCTGCATTTTCATACTAGATGTGAGACCTCAGGCAAGTCCTGTCACCTTTCTGTGGCAGTTAGCTATCACTGTAAAACTTCAAAACTTAATAGCTTAAAACAACAATCAGTTGTTATTTCTCACGAATCTACAAGTAGCCTGGGCAGTTTTCCTGACGTGAGCCAGGCTTGGCTAATTTTGGCTGAGGTCGCTGGTGCGTCTGCAGGCAGTGGGCAGGTGCGCTGGGGGCTGCCTGCCGTAGGGTGGCCTGGGCTGGGATAAGTTGGCTCTACTCCGCAGGGTCCCTCGTCCTCCACCTCCAGAAGGCTAGTCCGGGATTGTTCTCTTGCTGTTTAAATCCAAGAGAGTGAGTGGAAACACATGTGGGTTTTTCAAGCCTCTCCTTTAAGTTTGCTGCTGTCACACAGCCGAAGAATCATTTGGCCGAGCCCAAGTCAGAATGGAAGAGGCCTGTCGAGTTAGAGGGCAAATGGCCTGGACCCAAGGAGGAGAGCAGTTAGGGCTGCCAATGTGATACAGCTACCATACCCTCTAAGCTGAGCTTCCTTTTTTAGAAATTGAGGTGAAATTCACATAACATAAAATTAACCATTTTTAAGTGAACAATTCAATGGCATTTAGTACATCCACAGTTTTGTGCAACCATCACCTCTATCCAGTTACAAAACATTTTAATTACTCCCGTGCCAAACCTACATTCATTAAGGAGTTACTCCCCATTCACCCCTGCCTCTAGCCCCTGGCAACCACTACTCTGCTCTATGTCTCTATGGATTTCCCTATTCTGGACATTTCATAGAATGGAATATGTGACCTCTTGTGTCTGGCTTTTTTGATTCATAATGTTTTCGAGATTCACCCGTGTTGTAGCATGTATCAGCACTTCATTATTTTTTTATAGCTGAATAATATTCCATTGTGTGGATAGACCACAATTTGTTTATCCATTCATCCGCTGATGGGCACGTGAGTTTTTTCCACCTTTGGTTATTGTGAATAGTGCTGCTAGGACATTCATGTTGAAGTTTTTTGTTTTTTGTGTGTTTTTTTGAGTATCTGTTTTCAATTCCTTTGGGTGTATACCCAAAAAAAGAAGTAGAATTTCTGGGTCATATGACAATTCTGTGTTTAACTATTTGAGGAGCCCAGTTTCCTTTATTTTTAAAACGGAGAAAATGCAATTACTTTGTGGGGATGCTGGGAGGCTTAGAGAAAGTGCATGTAAAGTGTCTTGCACAGAGTCCAACCTCAATAAATAACTATTCTTTTGTTCCTTAATTCAATAACAATTTATTGAGTCCAAGATCAGGAATTATGTGAGGTGCTGGATAGATATATGGAGATATAAGATATAAAATAACTATAAAACACATGTCTGTATTTTTATAGACATATAAATATATCCCCAGGGTCCCTTCCAGCTCAGACTCACAATGGTTCCATCTATGCTTCTTGCCTGGTGTGTCCTTCACAAACAGAGCCAAAAGGCTCTCTCTCCCTCCTTCCCTCAACCAATTCCCCAGGAGGCTGCTGGCTTCATCACTCCCCACCTGAATCAGTTCAGAACACCTATTTCAGATCTGTCGGCTCTTATAAATGTAGCCACGCACCCGCAAAGTGAGATAAAATGGCAATGTGATCAGTGTGTGTGTGTGAGTGCGAATGCTTATATGTCCCTGTCTCATTCCTTTTGTAAAGATTAATACATCAGAGCAAGCACTTACGAAAGGAAGAATAAAAAAACAACAACCAGGTCCAATTCTCCATACATTCAATACCCAAATGTCACCCACATGGTAAGCAATAAAATAAAAATATATGCTCAGCAGAGGCAATATAAATATGATGTATATTTTGAAGTTGGATAACAGAACAGTGACATAAACATAATACCCAGTGGCAAGTTCAGGAAAGCAACCTTTTTCAAACGTGGCATTTCTTTAGGCTGCCATTCCTGAAATATCGTGTCTCAGGCAGTAAAGCAGAAGTTGTTTTAAATCTGACAGGAGCACCTAGTGTAATGAGGGCATGGAAATTCTTGCCAGAGTTCTGAAGCCAAGGCAGGGTCTTATTTCTCCTCCACTCTCCCCACCCCCACTCCTGAGACCCTCACCTCCATCTGCCAGCTCCACCCCCCTTGGCCTGTCACATAATCCCTTACTTTTCAAAACTCCTTCCCAGACATTATTCCATTTGAGCTTTACAATCTGCCTCTGATGTGGAAAGGACAGGTATCATCATTGCCATTTTATGAATGAGGAAACGGAGACCACGAATGTTATGTTAAACCTCGAACTGCAAAGCCACCTCCCTGGGCCTCCATCCTGGGAAGAGAATATTTCTTCCCTGTCTTAGAAACCATCATTTCCTGCTGTAAAGTCATTAAAAAGATTTTCAGAGACCTTTCTGTGGCCTACCACAAATCTAGATTCCCAGTTACTTTTTTTTTTAGGCCATGCAAACCAATTTTTGCATCAGCCAAACAAAATATTATTAGAAAGGTAAACCTGAGGGTATCTATGTAAACATCAAACTGTATCAAAAATGGGTTCTGCACATTTCTTAAAACAAACACCTTTTGCAAGTCTGAGATTCTCGCAGGAAAATGGAGGTCCAAACATTTGAGTGATTTGTCCAAGGGCTCAGAATAAGAGCTATATTACAGATGTAGAGGAAAGAGCAACCAGCTGTGCATCTCTAGGCAAGTCACTTGACCTCTCTGAGTTTTAATTTCCCCATGATGGGACAAGCAGAACGAGAGCATCTTTTTTTTTTTTTTTAATAAATCTATTTATTTATTTATTTATTTATTTTTGGCTGTGTTGGGTCTTTATTGCTGCACATGGGCTTTCTCTAGTTGAGGAGAGCGGGGGCTACTCTTCGCTGTGGTGCACAGGCTTCTCTTGTTGCAGAGCACAGGCTCTAGGTGTGAGGGCTTCAGTAGTTGTGGCACTCGGGCTCAGTAGTTGTGGCTCACAGGCTCTAGAGCACGGGCTCAGTAGTTGTGGCGCATGGGTTTAGTTGCTTTGTGGTCTGTGGGATCTTCCTGGACCAGGGCTCGAACCCGTATCCCCTGCTTTGGCAGGTGGATTCTTTTTTTTTTTTTAATTCAAACAGAAAGTCACAAGAATTATAATCATCCTCATCAGTTCACTCAATCCCATGTAATTAATTCTTTTTTTCATCTTGATCTTTTGTTAGCACTTTTATGAGTTCATCAGGTTTTCATTAGAGTTCTGAAAATGCTTATTCATTCAGTTCAGCAGTACAGTCAGTTACCAGAAACCTGTACTTGTCAGAGTCTTTTCCATGAATTCCTTGATGGCAGGTGGATTCTTAACCCCTGCGCCACCAGGGAAGTCCCGAGAGCATCTTTAAGCCGCTTTCTATCTCTGAAATTTTATAATTTTATCTCTACAACCTACTATTCAACGATGTTCAAGGAAAGCCCCATGTTGCTCACAAAGGGTCAATAAAAGGATCCCTGATGGAACCCCAACACCTAAAGCATTCATGTAGGGAAAAATAGTCTCTCTTGGGCTCTTCTCCTAGATCAGCCACTAACTCACTGTGTAACCTTGAGCTTCCCCTCTGCTAAATGAGGAGTTTGGACTAGGTAAAGATGGGAAATACATTTCACATCAGGTGCACTCTGACTGATAGATGGTGGCTGCCTAGAGTGTGGTGTTGAGGGAAATAATATGAGTCTGCATCCAACTCAAGAAGAAAGAGGCCTGGGGTTGATTAGTGATGTCTGCCACAGGTAAGGGTAGAGGCAGCTGTCCAGGGAGTTGGCTGTCCCTGGAGTAGATGCTCTCACAGTAGATGGTCTCTTCCAATTTGACACTAATCCTCTGTGAGATGCACACAGAAAACCAGGGGATTCAGAGTCACTGATGCACAGGAAGCAGAACTCAGCTTGTTCAACTGTTTTTATATTACCCATGGCTTGAGTTTGAATAATCTGTCCCCTGATACCACTGTATTTCAGAAATTGCTACCTAAGGCAAATTCTCCACTTTTAAACTCATTTCCTGAGTCGGTCTTTTAAAACCCCACATTAAATATTGATCTGCCCTGGAGAGACCTCATTTATTTCGCAGAGACAGGTTTGACTCCACCAGAACTGTCAAATCCAAAAATGGGGCCATGCCCTTCCTGGAGTGGTAACCATCCAGGATGGTGACAGACAAGCCAAGGACACCAGAACCAGCTTCTTTCCTTTTTCTGAGTGTCAGGGACAGGGCTGCCTTCTGGGTCTCCCTCTCACCCCAGGTCATCAGAGCATCTTTGAGAACATTTTCTACGAGGATGGATATCTGAAGGTCAAGGTGTCCACTCTGTGCCAGCAGGACTCCCCAGCCTGCGGGCTCTCCAGGGTGAACTACAGAAACTTTTTCTGCTTACTCCCAGTACGCTCTGTTTCTGGGGCTATTGCTCCCAAGCTCTGAACTTCACACTCTGCAACCTCTCCTCTGAGTAATGGTTCTGGTCCAGGAAGGTGGTATTTCCGCTTGGACCCTGGTTTTAAACCTCAGCCCCAGTGAGCTTTGGCTTGACTGCTTTCCTGAACGACAATATGCCAGCTGTCTCCTAAAGGAACCCCCGTTTGTGTTTATTAGTGTGACCCCAAGGAAGACAGAGAGACTCAGCCAGCTGCAGCCTGAGCACGGGGGTCCCGAGCTCCCCGACAGCCGGGGTGGACCAGCAAATCCGGGTCTCAATCTGGCCTCTCCCTTGGAGCTGGCCTCCTCCACCTTCCACACTCAGAAGCACCTGCTTCCATCACCTTGCACTCTGAGTTGACGCAGCGTGATTTCTCTCCACGCTCTACACTTCCAAGCACAAATGCCAAGGTTCCCTTTTGGGTTTCTGGCAACATCTGTTTGGGGCCCCACAAACAAGGGTCCCTGAGGCAGAGAACATAACCCATCTGTGGGATGGGGAGTCAAATTATAATTAAAATCCCAGTCAGTTATCCTGCCATACTTGCGTTTCCTCCATTAATTCACCCAACAATCCCACTAAGTAGGTAGGTAACGTCATCATCCCATTGGGAGATATGGGGAAACAGGCTTTGAGGCTGTAGCCACTGGCGACATATGGCTGATTAAAATTAAATAAAATTTAAAATCCAGTTCCTAAATCTTACCAGTCAATCATGGCTGGTGACAACAATATTGACAGCTCAGACTTAGAAAACATTTCCATCATCACAGTAAGTTCTATTGGACAGCACTCCAAGGGGCAAAGGAACATCCCTATGCCATACAGAACTGAGGGGCAGAGTCGGTATTAAAACCAGGCTGGTTTGTCTGCAGAGCCTGCGTGCCTGTCCACTACCCTCTCCTGCTGTTGAAAGGAATTCAAAAGGAAAGAGGTGAGATGAACAAGACGTCAACCAAGAAATCTCACCAGAGTGAAGCCTTCTGGAGGGCAGGCCAGAGACAAGACATATGAAGAGCACAAGACCACTTTACCACCTCCTGTCATGTGATAGATCACACGACAAGTCACATGACAGCTGTCAACAGCACCTTGGGCAACATGGTCCTGATGCTGCCCTTTACCCCATCAGAGATGTCTTCCAGTTGGGAGGGAGGCTTGCGACTTGATCTCTCTCCAGCTGTTCCATCTCCTATGAGAAGGGAATCAAGCATATAGTTGGGCACAAAAGAATGTCTTACATAGGCTGCCACACTCCTGAGACTTCTTAGATGGTGCAGGTCAATCAAGGTCATTGATCACAACATTTTTGTGCCTTACTTGCCATTTTGATTCAGTTATCATCTATGATACACCTGTTATGTGCCAGTTTCTGAATCAGGCACCTTTAGCTTTTTTTTTTTTTTTTAATTTATTTATTTTTATTTATTTACGGCTGTGTTGGGTCCCCGCTTCTGTGTGACGGCTTTCTCCAGCTGCGGCAAGCGGGGGCCACTCTTCATCGCAGCACGCGGGCCTCTCACCACCGCGGCCCCACCCGCTGCGGACCACAGGCTCCAGACGCGCAGGCCCAGCAACTGTGGCTCACGGGCCCAGCTGCTCCACGGCACGCGGGATCCTCCCAGACCAGGGCTCGAACCCATGTCCCCTGCACTGGCAGGCAGACTCTCAACCACTGCGCCACCAGGCACCTTTTACATATATAACCCAAATAAATTTGGGAACCCATGTGGCTCCAGAATGTCCATAAACTCAAAACAATTTAAAATAATTCCAGGGCTTTCCTGGTGGCGCAGTGGCTGAGAATCCGCCGGCCAATGAAGGGGACACGGGTTCGAGCCCTGGTCCAGGAAGATCCCACATGCCACGGAGCAGCTAAGCCCATGTGCCACACACACACACACACACACAAAATAAATAAAATAAATAAAATAAGTCCAGTCTTGATTCATATCTCTCAATATTAAAGGGGATTTGAACTATAAATGGTAGCATTGCTTCTTTTCTTCCCACTGTGTATTTGAACTTGCACTTTATTTTTTAAACAACTTTATTGATATATAATTCACATCCCATACAATTCACCTATTTATAGTGTACAATAATTTTAGGGCACTTTAGTCACTTCGAAAAGAAACTTCATACCCATGAGGAGTCATTCTATTCCTCCAACCCCACAGCCTCAGGCTCCCACTGATCTGCTTTCTGTCTCTATAGATTTGTTTCTTCTGGACATTTCATATAAATGATGTCATACAATATGTGGCCTCTTGTGACTGGCTTCTTTCACTAAGCATAATATTGCATCATGGTTAGTATTTCATTCCTTTTTTCTTATTGCCAAACAACATTCTGTTACATGGATAGACCACATTTTATATAACCACTCATCAGTTGATAGACGTTTATGTTGTGGCACTTTGGGGCTATAATGAATAGTACTATGAACATTCATGGACAAGTTTTGTATGGCCATACGTTTTCACTTCTCTTGGGTCTATCTGTAGGAGTGCAATGACTGGTTTACGTGCCAACTCAACAGGTTGAAACACTACCAAACTGTTTTTCCAGGGGAAACAAGGGAAGATCGATACCTGGTGAATGTCAGGAAAGATGTTCACAGCTTGCAGCCCTTCACACTCCAGGAATTACTAAGAGGATCGGATCAGACCAGGAGGCAACGTTCTACATTTAGCACGAAGTCAATTCCCAGACCCAAACTCTTGCTTCTCATCCATACCGCCCACCTCTGCCCAGCCACGTTGTCCCGCAGAGCTCTCTTCTGGGGTCAGGTAAATAGAAAAGTTAAGACTGAAGCGTGGCAGCTGAGGTCAGTAACCTCTCCGAGCCAAGCGCTATGTGTTTGGCTTTCCCGCACCTCTGCCATCTTGCTGCTCACCCAAGTGTCTCAGCTTGCAGCCGACACAGGACCTGGGGCCCCGGGGAGGACTGACTCCCTTGCCTGCTATGGGTTTTCCTAAAGATGGAGCCACGCGTCTAAAATCTCAGCAGCCCTCTGACTGCTGGGACTGCTCAGGAGGAGCAAGCAGAGCGTTGCAGCTCATAGAAGACCTTTGAGAACTGCAGCTATAGGCAGGGAGAAAACCATCTGTTATTTTGTCTTCTGTTTGTTTTAGAATTTCAGAGAAAGTGAGCAGCTGGGCTGCTCAACTTTATTGTTGAAGAAGAGCTGGAGTGAGGAGCTCCGTTTTCCAAAACTGCAAAAAGCTGCCTCTTCTTGGTGACACTCACAGACCCTGGGCTCTTTAAGCGAGCATGGAGTGCTCTGTGCTCCAGGACTAGGACAGGGAAATGCGGCCTAATCGGAAATCCCAACTCTCCTCACAAGGATCTCAAAGGTTGCTCAGAAAAGGCCTCGCTCTCAAACCTCCTTGCTAACTTGAGGTGGTGGGCAGGGACCTGAGAGCCGGGAGGAGAAATGAAGTCAAGGGTAAGCTTGACTGCTGCCGCCTCTGGTTAAAAAAGGAAGCAAAGATGCACCAACCTGGCAGAGACAGTCACCACCATCTTTGCTTCCTGCCCTGGCCTCCTGTGCCTCACCCCATCCACAGCCTCACCTGGCTCATCCCACAGCGGCTTATGTCTAACGCAAGGTGACCAACTAACCCAGTTGGCCCAGGGCTGAGAGGGTTCCTGGCATATGAGACTTTCAGTTTTCAAACAGAGACAGTCCCAGTTAAAACAGGACTAGTCTGTCACCCTAGGTGGTGACATGAGGATCTCTAACAGTGGTTGCCCGTTTTAGGGACTGAGAGATTGCAAAATCTCCCTGGCACTCTTTGGATCATCTTAAGCCTCTGACTTCAAGGGGGAAACCTGGGTACAGGGCAGGTGAGTGTGGGGTAAGTGAAGGCGGCAGATTTACACCCACAGCACTGAAGTGTCACTCACACCTCCATCAAGCCCGTCTCCCCGGTTCCCAGACCTAAATCCATGCTTCCGGCAGCAATGTGACAGCCACGCTGTCCGACTGTGCCCAGCCATGCTGTCCCCAGAGCTCTCTTCTTCCTGGCCCTTGTTATCAATTAAGCTGAAGATGTAAGACTGAGGTGTGGAAACTGGGGTTGGTCACCTCCCCAGAGCCAGCGTCACCAGTGGACTTTGATTTGGTTCGGATCTTGGGGAGCAGAGGTGCCCAGGCCCAGGGGCTGAGTTGTGGCAATCACTTTCTTCTTTGCTCATAATTGGTTTAGGGTGGGCAAGGGACTCAAGACCGGCCAAAGAGATGTCAAAGAAAATCTGCTGGGGGGATTCTGGGAAAGGGTTTCCTCTCTGATGAAAAGGCGGCTCGCAAGGAAAGTTCTGCCACTTCTTTCCTGCCCTGGTAGTCATCGAGGGATGACACATTTTTGGAATTCCTGCAGCCATCCTTGTGTGACCACGAAGGGCAGCGTGAGGGAGGGAAGAAAGAGGATCACAGAGATGCCAACCCAGAGCTCTGTCATTGTTGAGTTACTGAACCAGCCATCTACTTCAGATGTCTTTTATGTAAAAAAAATAGACTCCTCAAAGAAGTCAGTATGGGTACCCTGTGGCTTGCAGATGAAAGCTCTTGATAGAGGAGAAGCAAGCGTGAAGCCCTGCAGCAGGGAGACCATGAAAGGACACCTAGGCTTTCACCGGGTCTCCAGGTAGGACACCTGTCTAACCCAACCTGGGCATATGCGCACCTGAGCTCTCCTAAACAGGAAATCCACCAGATTCCTGTCTCTTGCTCTAGCACTTCCTCCTCTTCATCACTCCAGGATGACTCACCTCCTTGGAATTGGAGGGCCTTGGGGCCACCCCCAAGGGACCTTCCAGTCCTTGACTCCAATCCCTTCCTTTGGTGTAGGGTGGTGGTCAGGAGAGGGAACGCTGGAGTCTTGCTGTGTACTCCTAGGCAAGTTACTTAACCTCTCCATGTCTCAGTTTCCTCATCTGTCACGGGGATAATAGTGCTTAGCTCACAAGGTTATTGTGAGGATAAGAAGGATGAAATGTCAAGTGCATCTGACGCTGCATCATGGGTCCTCAAGACCATCCTCAAGTTCAGTGATTCACTAGAACTACTCACAGACTAAGAAAAGCTGTTATGCGCATGACTATGGTTCATTACAGCAAAAGCATGCAGATTAGTCTTAATTAGCAAAGATCAGAGGAGCACAGGGGAGAGTTCAGGAGAGACCAGGCACGAGCTTCCAGTTGTCCTCTCCCAGTGGAGGGAGTTGTGTGGACAATGCTTTATTCCCCAGCAATGATGTGTGACAACACTATGAAGTAGTGTCGACCAGGGAAGCTCACCTGTCTCAGTGTCCAGGTATTTTACGGTGTTTATCTCTAGGCATGGAACACTCCTCCACCGCTGACCTTAGTTACTTAGTTTCTAGTCTCTACAGAAGTCAAACTGAAACAGCTTGGCCAAGGGTCCCCACCTAAAATCACAGTTGTTAGCATAAACAATCTGGCGTGACCCAAGGCCCTAGGCAAACAGAAACACTTTATCAGGCAGCATATTACAAGGGCTTAGAGGTTATCTCCCAGGAGTCGGTCAGGGGGTTAGATCTCTCCCTGAAATGTGCAAGATTTGAACATCCCACACCTGCTGAGTCAACCCTTTACTGCACAGACACATAGGAAGCACCCAATGTTATTTTTGTGTCTTACATAGAGCTGAAATCGGCCTCCTGCCAGCATCCATCCTTTGTCGCTAGTGCCACCCTATAGAACAATATGGCTTCAGTCTAACCCTTTTCTGTTAAGAGGGGGACTATTATTTCCCATTCGTCTTTCATTATGGAGGGACCTCCACCCTAGCAGTGTTCCTGGCTCTCCTTCCCCTCACCCTCTCCTCTCCCCAGGAAAGGGAAGTAACTTTCTGAGTTGGTGGACTTGGGAAGAAGGTCAGCTCCTGCATGGCTCTTCCCTTCCTCTTTCTTGAGCTATTTCTTCATAGAGAGGTCACGCTATCTGGTTTACAGTAGCAGGAAGATGTCCACCTCTGCATGCACCTGTGCCTGGAGACCGCATCAGGCTCAGGGCTGAGGTCTTAGGCCAGCCCACGTGGCTCACAAGGTTTAAACCACCTTCTCGAGTGGCTTTCTCAGCGATAAATGTGACATTTTGTCTCCGTTTGCCTGACTCCTGTGTCTACCCCTCAACTGCTTCCCTGCTTCCTTCCCAGGGACAAGAGAGGTGACATCTACTAGCCCCACAAACCCCAAACACCATCAGGCCTTCCTGTGTTCGGAAGGGCACAATCAGGTGTCCCCTCAAACCTCTTCAGCCAAGTCCCCAGCTCCTTCGATCACGCCCCCTCTTCAGGATTGCCTGGGGCACACTGCGGGCTGTCTAGGACCCTCTAAAACGTTGGGCCAGACCTAAGCACAGATGCTCCAGGTGTGGCTTGGTGGGCACCAATCACGAGCAGCATTTCCCCCCTCTTCTCAGAATTCCCATGAACACTGTCATTTCTGAGTAGGCTGATTACAAACTGAACTTGCAGGAGATTCAGATCCATAGGAATTAGCATTAGATCCACTTTCTTCTGCATAGGGCAGCTGATTGTTTAACCTCTTATTATAGTTGGCCAATCAAGTTTTCCATCTCAGATACATTTGTAAACACACACACACACACACATCTCCCACAAGGTTTAAGGATATAAGAATTCTGCCCCCCTCCGACCCCACTGCCAAAACAATCCTTTCTCCCAAAGTTCACCTCACCAATTTCAGTACGCTCATATTTTATCTATTCAAGAAGTATTTAGCTTCCAAAAATAATACATAGTGGTTAAGAGCACAGCTGCTGACATTAGACATTCCTAGGTTCAAATACCAACTCTATCATTTATCAGATGTGTGACTTGGGGCAAGTTACTTAGCCTCTCTGAGTTTTGGTTTTCTCAAAGTCCTAAAGTGAAGGTTATACTAGTACCCACCTCCAAAGGGCCAAGCCTGGTGCCTAGACTGTATCATGTTCTTGATAACTATAAACTAGTAGTAGTGGTAATAATCTTACTAGTATTAACATTATTGTTACCACTTCAGCTAAACCTTCCAAAGTAGAAACTACCTAAAGTTAGAGCAGGGATACAGCCCTTCAGGGTAGATGGTTGATAGATGGATGTCGCCATTAAGAATGGGTCATGAAGTTCAGCCTGGGCGTTGCAGGTGTTCGAATCTTGTTTGGAGAGATGCCATAAAAGAGAGAGGAGGGAGGCTGGAGCTGAGCTGGGCTCTCAGAGGGTGCAGCCCAGGCTGTAAGTCCCGACCTGGGAAGACAGAGGCCCACTCCGCTCAGGTGCTGACCTAGCCTCCAGGCACTCGCTTCTGCTGTTCGGGGGAGAATCCCTGCTGCGTGGCAGAGTTTTGCGGGACCAGAGAGAAAATATGACTGGATGAAACAGAAAGCCTTATTGAAAATAAAAGGCACAGTGACAGCTAAGGAGCACCCAATCACCTATGTGACACTCCCAACCTTCCAGAAGGACAGGTCCACGGACAGCCTGATATGGTTCCAAGGGGGCAGCAGGATAGCAAATAAGCACAGGTGACCTGGACTTGAACTTTCAAGCACGGAGACCTTGGGGAAAGGACTTAGCTTCCTGAGGTCGGCTATCCACCCTGCACAACAGGGAAACAACACTTGCTTCTAACGGTGCCCGTGGGAGTAGTTGGGATGGTGTGGGTACATCACCTGATGGGTGGCGGGGCATCCTAACAATTCCAGCTCAGACATGAAAATCAGCTTCACGGCTTTAGAGCCCCACCTTCTAGGTGTTGCCTCATCAGTGCACTGAGCTCATCTGACTCCACCCCTCGGAGCCTAATTCCCTCTGTGGATCTCACTGGCCCGGCTGCAGACCAAACAGAGAGGAAGTAGAGGTGGGCAAAGGTGGCAAAGGGAGGTATGACGGTCTAACCATGAAAGCAGGCAGAAAAGCCAACTAGGCGAGGATGAGAACCACAAAAGAAAAGTCGTCTGAGGCCACTCAGTGCTCGGGCGGATGATCGACCCCTTTCAGCAGACCGTGCGTGAAGTAACAAGCCATGAGAGCCTCGACTCATTAAAAGAAGGTAAATCTGTTCAACGCCATCAGTTTAAGAAGATTAAAAAAACATGGTATACATTTGATCAATAGTACCATTACAAACAGGAAAAGAGTTAAAGGTGAAAGTTACAGGTGTCATTCAAAGACTGAGTGTTGGAGCGCCTCCTTCTTGGGTGATGCCGGGTGAACGGAACTTCACCGAAAGAACACACCGGGTCTTTTCGCCTCTCAGCAGGGTGTTATTTAGGTAGGAGGAAAGCAGTGGAAATGGGGAAGGGGAGCAAATCGATCAAAACTCAGGGTCTGTCCTTCTATCGAAAAGAATCTTCTACTCGGCTGCTCGGTGAGGAACGCGGCTTCTACCGGAGGGGCCTCAGTCGGCCTGGATCTTCCGGGGGATGCCCAGCGCCTCGCAGCTCCGGCCCAGCAGCAGGCACTCCAGCCGCCTGCAGTGCTCCCGGAGCCGCTTCTCGCGGGGCAGCAGGAAGGTGAGGACCTTGTTCCGCACGATGCCCCGGTCCTCCTCCTCCCGCAGCCGCTGCTTCACGCGGGCCGCCTGCTCCTCCTGCTGCGCCAGCGCCCTGTTCATCGCGCCGAAGGCGTCTTCCAGGTCATGGATGGCCCTCAGTGCCTCCTTCTTGAAGTCCTCCAGCTCCCGTTGCACCCCGGCCACCTGCTGCTGCAGGATCTCCAGGTGGGCTGGCGGCAGGACGCAGGAGGGCCACGGCTGGGGGAGCGAGAAATCTCCAGATTGGAGGCCGCTCTCCACCATCTTCTTCCCCTGTAAGGTGTTCACCTTCATGAGAATGGAGCCGGCCTGATAGAGGGGGTCCATAGTGTCGCCTCTGTTTGGACAAAGAGAGGGAGCTAGGGACCAGCCAGGTCAGTGGGCCAGGTCTGGCCCAGCCAGAGACACAATCCTTTGGAGTGGAGAAACCCCGCATATTGTGACATCAGGGCCTCTCCGGCCAACCAGGAGGAAAGCCACAATCCGCTCATTTGCATATGGTAGCCTCCTTGCTTGGTTATCCTGGGCTTCGTCTGCTCATCTACTCAAGAACTATTTAGTTGTGCACCCTGAGATGTGGATTCCCATCAGTTCATTGCCCTCCCAGAACCAGAGCTCAATCATTCCTTGTCCCGAGGGACACACCAAAGTAAACTGGCCAGAGCAAGGCCGGGTCGGGTGGTCTCCTACACAGCAAGGGGCCTGGATGGTCTCAGAAGGGTCTCTGGGCTTCAGTACCTCACCAGTGAAGCAAGGACATTGTAAGAGATGATGTGTAATCTCACTTCTAGCTCTAAAATGCTAAAAAACAACAACAATGACAAAACTAATTTTTTTTTGAATTGAAGTATAGTTAATTTACAATGTTATGTTAGCTTCAGGTGTACAGCAAAGTGATTCAATTATACATACATATATTTTTTCAGATTCTTTTCCATTATAGGTTATTATAAGATATTGAGTATTGTTCCTTGTGCTACACAGTAGGTCCTTGTTGTTTACCTATTTTATATATAATAGTGTGCATATGTTAATCCCAAACTCCTAATTTATCTCTCCCTCCCCACCATCCCCTTTGATAACCATAAGTTTGTTTTCTATGTCTGTGAGTCTATTACTGTTCTGTAAATAAGTTCATTTGTATCATTTTTTTAGATTCCACATATAAGTGATATCATATGATACCTGTCCTTCTCTGTCTAATTTACTTCACTTAATATGATAATCTCTAGAAAAGCAATTTCTGATTCCAAATCCACACTCCTATAATGACGCCAGAATTCTCGATAATCTTAGAAGAAATGTACTCAGGTTTTGATATATGGTCCACAGCAGAGCTGATTCGGTATGTGCAGGATAAAATCGGGCCGCTCATTCATTTATTCAGCAGGTCCCTGCTGAGCACTCACTATGCACCTGCACCAGGGAACGAGTGTGAGCCAGAGAGCGTGGTCGTCCCTGCCCTGCCAGATCCTGCCTGAATGCTGACAAAGATGAGAAAAAACATAGAGAAGGGTGAACTTCCCACTTCTGACCTGTTCACTGTAAGAAAGGAAACTGGTTTGTTCAAGAACAATCCTCCATCCTGCAGATCTCAATCTCTTGCCCAGACTTCTCTCCTGGCCTCCAAATCTAAACATCTCTCCAACAACGTACCTCAAATTCAATCCACCCAAAGCTGGACTAGTTATCATTTCTCCCAAAATGGTCCCTGTTCCAGTGTTGCTATCAGGTTGATGAGACCAGCCTGGGGCAGCACCCACGTCAGCGCCCCACCTGAGAAACCCGGGCCCCTCCACACCCAAGTGGCTCTCAGTCCTATTGGCTCTACCATCTCTGAACACTCCAGCATCAAACCACCTGGGCTGGGTCTCAGCTCTACCACCTACAGGCTGTGTCTCTTTATACATTGCCTCATCCCCCTGGGCCTCAGTTTCCTTATCTGTAAAGTGGGGATACTAATTCAGTGGTGTGCAGGTGGGGGGCAGCTCTCCGGGAGGAAAAAAAAGAAGCAGCTCTGATTTATGGCTGTTGCTAATTTCCATGGTGTAAAGACTCCCATCACAGCTGGTTGAAACTAGCTCAAAAGCTACCAAGGTGGTGTCTCTGAGCAGAGATGCTCGCGGTGAGCCTTCGTGAGCCTGTGTCGAGAGCCAACTCCCGCACCACAGGACACAGGAGGAGGGAAGCTGCCTTGTCCAGCAGGCAGATCGGCCCATCTAGAGGGCCTGGCAGAGGGCATGTTGCAGGGAGCTTCATGGCTAAACTAAGGTGGAATTTTGAGTCTCAAAGGTCGGGCAACACCAGTTATTGATACACAATGTTGGTGGAAAGAGCACTGCTCTAGGAGTCAGGAGATCTGGAGTCTGGAATTGCTATGTGACCAGAGGTCAGTCACCTCCCCTCTCTGAGCCTATTCTCTGCTGTAATGTGAGAGGGCGTAATGTGAAGTCTCTGATGCTCTAATATCCACACAGTCTTTCCTTTAAACTTTTCCGGAAGCTCTTACTGCCTACCCCTCATTTTGTGACCTAGGGCCTTGTCCCTCTGGGTCCCGATGGCACAGTAAATTCCATGAGAACAGGGACTGTGCATTTCTCATCCTATGTACCCTGCCTGGTGCCCTGCACATAATGGCACTCAGAAAACTAGATGAAGGAGAATTTCTGTTCTTAGGTGGCCATCAAATCCTGCAGCTCCCCTGACTTTTCCTCTGACATGATGACACCTACTGGCCTGAGTGGAAACAGCACCCTCCTTATTTGCTACCTAAGATCCAGATGGGGTTTGGGAAGATGATGTAAACAGCCTGCGGTCTGCTGGTGCATTCATTGGGGGTGTGTGTGCGGGTCAGGCACACAGTAGGTTCTCAATAAATGTTTCTTGAATCAACGACAGGAAGAATGTGTGTCTGTCTTCTTGTTTCTGTATTCTTTGAGTGTTTTTCTGTTTGTCTCTCTTTCTCTCTCTCTGACTTAGATTCTCTGCCTCTTTGTCTCTGTCTCCCACAGGGAATGGTAGAAGCCATAACCAGTGCTATGAAAGAAAAGTAGTAGCCGTTAAGAAAGGATAGCAATTGTTCAATTTCCCTGGTGCTTTTTAATGAGGTCTCAGTTCATTTCTCCGCATGTAGAGCCGGCCAGGGAGGACCGCGTTTCCAAGTGAACCTCAGCAGAAGTCGGGGGCAAATACACGCTCTGTCAGCCGAAGACCCCAGGCCTGGGGTTCCCTGGACCTTCAGGGAGCCCTCAGCAGGGGCAACTAGATGTGCACGTGCTCTGAATGCTCTCTTCCCAGAAGTTTTACAGTCCAGCCCTGTGCTTTCCTCAGAGTTTCCTTCCGTATATCCTCGGAAAGTAAGAAGGCAAATCTATTTGTCCCCTTCACAGCGTCAAAAGAAAGGAACTCAGACGTTTCCTAGCCAGGTATCTCTGGGCCACGGTCGGGAGGGTTTCCCTGCCCCTGGTCTATTTCGGCAGTGTCTCAGAATAAGGGGGGACGAAAGCAGGGTATCAACCCTGAGGAGATCCAAGCCCCACCCCTGAGAATCAGATTCGACCTGCGTCGAGGGGCTCCGGAGCGGCATGTCTCAGGATTTCCCGGGGTGGTCACTGCTGGGTCCAGGCACAGTCCTGCTGGGCCCTGCCACTTGCATCAGTGCCCCCGCCCCGCCCCTGTCACGTGCCTCTCCCCATGCCTCTGCCCCTGCATGTGAACTAAATCTCCATCCTTTTTAGGATGCAGAAGAGGGATATGGCACAGATGCACCCCTTCATGTACCTGTTTAAAAATGAGGTGAAACCGCCGATGCTTCTCATGTCCCGTTAGTTAGAGCCACTTTCACAGTCCCCGGTCCAACCCAAGCACTACTGGAGCTCCCATAGTTGGCTCAGACTAATCACGGGTCCTATCCCCAAAGCAGAGGCCTCCCAATACAAGGACCAAATTGGGGTTCCATTCTCAAGCAAGAATGGGGAGGGGCTTCCCTGCTGGTGCAGTGGTTGAGAATCTGCCTGCTAATGCAGGGGACACGGGTTCGAGCCCTGGTCTGGGAAGATCCCACATGCCGCGGAGTAACTGGGCCCGTGAGCCACAACTACTGAGCCTGCGCGTCTGGAGCCTGTGCTCCGCAACAAGAGAGGCCACGATAGTGAGAGGCCCGCGCACCGCGATGAAGAGTGGCCCCTGCTTGCCACAACTAGAGAAAGCCCTAGCACAGAAACAAAGACCCAACATAGCAATCAATCAATCAATCAATCAATCAATCAATCTTTAAAAAAAAAAAAAAAAGAATGGGGAGGGTAGGCGACCAGCTGTGGCTTCCACAAAGAGGAGTTGTATTTGAAGAGAAAACAGTGAAAGGACCATGCTTAATTCCCCCAAATGAACCACCAATGTCAGCTTTCAGGCAGAGTGTGCAAAGAGTCTTCTAGAAGTCCCTTAAAACTTGTTTGTCCCCATCCCCAAGAAAAAAATTATTTAAAAAAAAAACACAGAATTCAGAGAAATTTCCTAAAAACACCAAAGAGCATGTGGTTGGATGTTTCTAAAGCAGAGAGGGCAGCGATTTCCAACACTCCTTTCCCAGAATCCCCTGGGCTCGGGCCTCCCGCTGCTGGCCTGGGTGAGGATGCTGCTATACAAACCGTGTCTCCCCAGATGTGCCCCTGCCGACAATAACAAGCTTGACACACTGCACCTTAAAATGCAAACCCATAGAGGATCTTCCCTCCAGCCTTCGCCCCATCCATCCCCCTGCCACCCTTCCATCCATCCGCCCATCCACCCATCCAGTTGCGTGTTCAATGACGCCCACTGAGTGCCCGCCCTGTGTACGCTGAACTAGGCAACAGGGATTTAAGATGGCAAACAAGAGAGAGAAGATCCCTGTTCTCAAGCCACTGGCATTTCAATGGAAGCAGACAGACAATAATGTGGAGCCGTCAAGAAATAAGGTGATTCTGGCCGGTGCTAAGTGCTCTGAAGGGAATAAACAGGACAAGGTGATGGAGAGCCTGCAGGGGAAGGCGTGCTCAGGGAGGGCCTTCGCAAGGTGAGGACATTTGGGCTGAGACAGGGAGGATGTGGATGCCTGGGGGTGATGTTCAAAGGGAACAGCAAGAAGAATTTAAAAGAGGCTGGGATGACTGGAGAGAAGCAGGAAGAGGTGCAGAGGAGGGGGAGGTACAGGGCCCCAGCTGCGGGGGCATGGGATGGTGTCCCCAGTGCCCTGGGAGGCTGTCAAGGGCTCCTCTAGCCGTGCATGACTGCCACCTCTGCAGCTGGCATTGCAGTCCGGGGAATGGGGACAAGGCTGGGATGGGGGTGGAACCAGCATCAGGAACCAAACTCAGTGCTGTTCACCGTGATTAATTAACCCAGAGCCAGAGCCCCAAGGCACGGTGCTAAAAATACCTGCTTCGCTCCGAGAGGCAGCGGCTGCCACCCAGCAACTTGTACCCGTAGCCATTTGTCATAATTTGGCACTGATGAGGAGTGCCCACAAGAATCGGGCTCATCCACAGCCCACCAGCAAGCTGGTCCACGGAAACTGTCCATGGCGCTTTCCTACCTGAACTCTCCTCCCGTTCCTGAGCCCCGCCTTGGCCACCCCTGGATGCACCAGCCACCTGCCCACTGCCTGCTGAGTTCACCTCCCCTCCTGGAACCCGAATGAACCAGCCCCCGGAGGTAGGAGCCAAAGCAGGAGCACATCACCACATTCCATGTTTCACACCACTGCAGCCCTGCAACTCGGACTGGCGCCATCCATCAGAGGCCCTGCCAGCCCAGGGCGGCACTTTAATTAAAATATGCAAAACATCCTGGTGGGAGTGGATCTGAAGACACAGGAGCGGTCCTTGGACACGAGCGGTGCAGGCGGGCCAAGCCAGTGGAGCTGGCCCTCCTCCAGCCCCGGAAGCTAGCACTGCGCCAGGAGGGCCCTCCAAAGCAGGCTGGGTGTGGTGCTGTCTGCCCTGCACCATCTACCCCTCCACCAGGCATGGAATTTAGCTGGGGCAAAACATCTGCAAGAAAGAGGACCTCACACAGTCCACAGGCCCAGGACAGTGACCCCAAGAGCATGCTGGGAAAGGCCCGGCATTACCCCAGTTGGAATAGTCTATCCCCATTCTCAACACTAATTTTCTTAAATGACCCATCGTGAAGCTGGTACCTGGACATTTATTTATTTATTATTTTTTAACATCTTTATTGGAGTATAATTGCTTTACAATGTTGTGTTAGCTTCTGCTGTATGAAAAGTGAATCAGCTATACGTATACATATATCCCCATATCCCCTCCCTCTTGCATCTCCCTCCCACCCTCCCTATCCCACCCCTCTAGGTGGTCACAAAGCATGGAGCTGATCTCCCTGTGCTATGCAGCTGCTTCCCACTAGCTAACTATTTTACATCTGGTAGTGATATATGTCCGTGCCACTCTCTCACTTTGTCCCAGCTTACCCTTCCCCCTCCCCGTGTCCTCAAGTCCATTCTCTACGTCTGTGTCTTTATTCCTGTCCTGCTCCTAGGTTCTTCAGAACCTTTTTTTTTTTTTTTTAGATTCCATATATATGTGTTAGCATACGGCATTTGTTTTTCTCCTTCTGACTTACTTCACTCTGTATGACAGACTCTAAGTCCATCCACCTCACTACAAATAACTCAATTTCGTTTCTTTTTATGACTGAGTAATATTCCATTGTATATATGTGCCACATCTCCTTTATCCATTCATCTGTCGATGGACACTTAGGTTGCTTCCATGTCCTGGCTATTGTAAATAGAGCTGCAATGAACGTTGTGGTACATGTCTCTTTTTGAATTATGGTTTTCTCAGGGTATATGCCCAGTAGTGGGATTGCTGGGCTGTATGGTAGTTCTATTTTTAGTTTTTCAAGGAACCTCCATACTGTTCTCCATAGTGGTTGCATCAGTTTACATTCCCACCAACAGTGCAAGAGGGTTCCCTTTTCCATTTCCATTTCCCAGACTAATGAGCTCCTCAAGTTTTGTCCATTCACACTGCCTTCTAGGTTAACAGGAAATGTGGTCTGTACTGTTTAGGGCAGCGGTGAGCAAACATTTTTTTGTACAAAGGTCAAATCAAAAAAATTATAGGCCAAAATATTGAATCCCAACGTTTTTTTAAAATCAGAAAATGAGATTGTTTTAAGCATGCTTTTTTTCCCCCATCATTGGAGGAATTTGTGGTATTTACCAAAATGTCAGAGCCTCCACAAGTATGGTGGCTGCAGTCTGACTCTGGAGTTCAGGCCTGTGACACATTTTCTGTGCCATCACATAGACTGTGGGGAGTGTTGAGGGATCTGGGGAGGCAAATTGGACCCTGAGTCCAGCCAGAAACCAGGGACCACAAAGAGCCCCAGTGGGAGCTCCTGTTCTGGGGAAGCAAGAGGCAGGGGTGCTATCTGGAGACGAGTCTCTGGGGAGAATAGACAGAGCTTCAGGAGGTGTGATGGGTGCCGGTGCTGGGGGAGCGGCTGATTCTCCCTCCCACCCGCAGCCCTCCCCGGGAGAGCAGGGTAGGGAGGGCGCCCCCTGGTGCTAAATCAACCCCGCACCAAGACAGCTGCCCCTGCCGCATCCCCCACCCGTCTAACCAGGGACGCTTCCTCTGCACAGAGCCAGAGCTGCTGCCTACATGTTGGGGTGTCAAGCTGAATTATGTGGGCTTAAAAACCAAATCCCCTCCTTCCTGGGTTACTTAACTGTCTGCCTGGCGAGGCCGGGGGATTACTGGTGACAGACACCAGGGCCTGCCCGGCTGCTCAGACAGAGAAGCTTTGATCACCTGGGAAACTCCAGACACCGGCACTCCTAATGATGAGTAATGAGCTCAAACCATCAGAAAGGTACCCAGGGCCTCGCACAGTGGGGACACACATCGCTTCCCATGGCAGCCCGGAAGCCTGGGCCAGGGAGATGGGGTGCAGTCACCCGGGGTACCGGGGAAGAGTTTGACCTCACCCTCACCCCGACCCAGGGTCCTGCCCGGTCACTGCTGAGGCGAGAAGGTTTCTAGGCTCCCAGCACTGGGCTGTTACACGGGTTGGTTCGGCGTAGAGCGGCCAGAGTTGATCTATTA
Organism: Balaenoptera physalus; assembly: GCF_965194825.1. Classification (NCBI taxonomy): domain Eukaryota; kingdom Metazoa; phylum Chordata; class Mammalia; order Artiodactyla; family Balaenopteridae; genus Balaenoptera; species Balaenoptera physalus. Next base: position 38,561,745 of record NC_138901.1, read on the forward strand.
TTTCAAGGGTGCAGCATCCCCACTCATTCAGTCGTTCATGCGTTCAACACACATTTATCGAATGACTAAGATGCGCTGGCATGGCACCAGATGCCCACGACAGAAGAAGGTTAAGATGGGGTTTCTGTCCTAAGAACTTGGGATCCACCGTGGAGACAACCTAGCAAATCCAGCATCCCGGGCTTTGTGATAAGGGGCCCAACAGAGGTGGCTGCAGTGCTCAAGGCCACCCAGAGCAGGGACCTCTAAGTTAGACTATCCCTTCTAGTGGTAGGGACAGCAGCGGGCTAGGGATGGAATTTGAAGATCCCAGACCCCTCTAGGCTTGAGGTTCTATCTGATCCCATGAGGGTTCCCAGTCTCAAGTCACACCCGCATCCCTGTATCCGGGATTTCCTCCTGCTCAGAGATTAACCAGGAATATGTCAACCTTGAGTCCCCTGTTTGGGCTTCATGGAAACTTAAGCCCAGTGATTCTCAAACTTTGGCAAATGTAATAATCATCCCGGGAGAGTGTTAAAAATCAGTTTTAAGGTCTGGATCTCACCCTCAAGAGATTCTAATTCAGAAGGTCTTGGAAACAGGAGTTAGGGTGACCCATCCTCTTGATTTGCCCTGGGATGACAGACTTTGAGTTTTAAACAGGACAGTCCTGAAAAATTTGGGACAAGTCACCCTGGGGTAGATACTGTTAGTCTCCACCTAATAACATTCCTTTCTTCCTTGGGTCATAGAATCCTATTTCGATCAAGCAGTAACATGCTCAGGGAAGGTGAGCCCTCACCAGCCCCAGGTGGTGAACCTGGATACATTTGGTAATTCCATTTCCTGTTGGAAGTCCTTTATTTAAGGTGGACCTGTGACCCATTTCACACCAGTGAGTTGTAAAGAGAAGCGTTATGGGAAGGTATTACATCTAAAAGAGACAAAGAGGGATAGGGAGAGATGGCTGTCCCTTCTTCTGCCTTGGAGGCAATTGCACGAAAACACGATGGCTGGAACCCTGACAGCCATTCAGCAATCATGAGGCCAAAAAACCTAAGGATGAAAATTCAGCTGAGGAGGAACAGTGAGATAAGAAGACCCTCCATTTTTCATAACTTCACTGAGTCACTTCACCAAACTCAAATTACCTACCTCCGGTCTACTTGATGTGTGATTAAATGTCTTTCTTGCTCAAACAGCTGTTGTTTGGTATTCTATTAACGGCAGCCAAACATATTATGACTGTTGCAAAGGGTCTAGAAATTGGTATTTTTAACAAGAGCCCCCAAATCATTCTGATGCTCTCCACCAAGCTAGCTAATCCAGTGGTTCTCAAAGTATACTCAGTCTTCAGACTGGCAGCCATGAGCATCCCCTGGGCACTTGTTAGAAATGTAGATTCTCAGGCCACACCCAGACCTTCTGACTCAGACCCTCTGGGAGGTGTGGCCCAGAAGTCTGTGTTTTTTGTTTTTGTTTTTGTTTTTGTTTTGGCTGCGTTGGGTCTCTGTTGCTGCACGCGGGCTTTCTCTAGTTGCAGCGAGTGGGGGCTACTCTTGGTTGCAGTGTGCGGGCTTCTCACTGCGGTGGCTTCTCTTGTTATGGAGCATGTCCTCTAGGCTTACGGCTGCAGTAGTTGTGGCACGTGGGCTCAGTAGTTGTGGCTCGTTGGGCTCTAGAGTGCAGGCTGAGTAGTTGTGACGCACAGGCTTAGTTGCTCCGTGGCATGTGGGATCTTCCTGGACCAGGGCTCGAACCCGTGTCCCCTGCATTGGCAGGCGGATTCTTAACCACTGCACCACCAGGGAAGCCCCAGAAGTCTGTGTTTTAACAAGCCCTCCAGATGATCCTGACGACCGTTAAAGTTTAAGAGCTAACCCGAGACTCCCTAATACCTGAAAACTTCTGGATGAGACTTTGAAACTTAACCCATGTCACAGCTGCTTCCTTTTTACTGCTTGAAAAATAAAACGGTGAGTCTTCTCACCTCCTGTGATTTTTCTCCTTTCTCCCTAGTCTTGCATTAGTGGAAAGCTTTGGTCAGATTTACTGGCCTGTGTTATTTTTTTTTTTAATTTTATTTATTTATTTATTTTTGGCTGCGTTGGGTCTTCATTGCTGCACGAGGGCTTTTCTCTAGTTGCGGCGAGCGGGGGCTACTCCTCGCTGCAGTGCATGGGCTTCTCATTGCGGTGGCTTCTCTTGTTGCAGAGCACAGGCCCTAGGCGCATGGGCTTCAGTAGTTGTGGCACACGGGCTCACCAGCTGTGGCTCACAGGCTCTAGAGCACAGGCTCAGTAGTTGTGGTGCACGGGCTTAGTTGCTCCGCGGCATGTGGGATCTTCCGGGACCAGGGCTAGAACCCGTGTTCCCTGCATTGGCAGGCGGATTCTTAACCACTGCGCCACCAGGGAAGCCCTGGCCTGTGTTATTAAACAGCCATGTGGTGATAAGGGAGGGAGGGAGTCCTTGGTGGTTAGGACCGGCCGGGGCAGGAGTGAACTCAGTAGGCTGGGCAGTTAAGGAGGGAGAGTGAACAGCAACATTTCTGACCCTGTAGCCCCAGGTGAGCATTTGTACCCTCCACAAATGTGCACTCATCAGACATCACATTGCATGGCGGCCAGCCCAGGAGAAGCCGGGGAGGCCCAGGCAGCTCATCTTCTTCTCCTTCCCCAGGGAAGCTCTGCTTGGTCCATCTTCTCCTCCTTCCCCAGGGAAGCTCTGCTCCTTTTATGTTCCAGGTAGCCCTCTCCTTCTTGACATAATGATTTACTCAAAACCCCAGTGAGAGTCCAATAGGCAGAAACTGAACAAGAGACTTCATGTTATGCAGGAGATCATTTCTCAGCTAAAAAAGAAATTATAAAATTCCTAATTACTCTTCCTCCTAAGAGTACTTTTTTCAGCATTTCACATACGTTCCTGAATTCTGTCATTCTTCTTCACAACAGAGTACACTGTCAAATGATTATCCAGGAAGCATCACATTATTAATAATAATTGACAGGGCTTCCCTGGTGGCGCAGTGGTTGAGAATCTGCCTGCCAATGCAGGGGACACGGGTTCGAGCCCTGGTCTGGGAAGATCCCACATACCGCGGAGCAACTAGGCCCGTGAGCCACAACTACTGAGCCTGCGCGTCTGGAGCCTGTGCTCCACAACAAGAGAGGCCGTGACAGTGAGAGGCCCGCGCATCGCGATGAAGAGTGGCCCCCGCTTGCCACAACTAGAGAAAGCCCTCGCACAGAAACGAAGACCCAACACAGCCAAAAATAAATAAATAAATAAATTTAAAAAAAAAAAAGATATAGAACTTTAAAAAAATAATAATAATAATAATAATTGACAAATAAAATAAAATAATGATTCCCACCATTAATGTAGTACTTCCACGTGCCAGGCCCAGGGGCTCTGCATGCACGATCTCTTTGAGGCTGAAGAGCCACAGCCCAGAGATGCCGACCAAGGCTCACCTTTGTCCCAGTTGAATCAGGTGTGTGAACCCCATAGCAGTAGCTTCTTTCTGTCCATCTCCCACTCATACTTATCAAATAAAGCCAAAAGGCCATAAAATATTTAAACACGGGCATGACTTCCACAGTGTGGTCTATTCACAGCACTGTCAACACTGACCTGTTGGCCACCACCTCCCGGGGACGCCTGAGAGTGTGTTTCATCAGCTGAGGTTCTATAAAGCACGTCCAGTCCGTGGAAGGCCTCCAGGGGCCTGGAAACACGCGGTCAGAGAGTAAGGGTTATATCAAAGTCCTGCCTGGCCTCTCTCCAGTCAGGGGTCCCTGTGTCTCTGTCTCCCACTCCCAGTGGTCTCAGAAGTCCAACCCCTGTTCTCAGGCTGCCAACAGCTAGGGCTGCCTCCCAGGAAGAGTGAGCTTTTACCGGTTTTCAGGTCCTGTTCACACCCACAGGTGGACACGCTCCGTCTCACGGGTGGTCACTGGCCTGACACTCCCTCAGTTGACCTCAGGATCGACACTGCTCTTGGCTGTAATCATTTGGTCATTATTACCACTGAGGTCTAGACACCAAATGGTCCCTCTCGGTAGGACCATGACGTGGGGTTGCTGCTAAGGACATGGTAGCTGAGGTAGCAGTGAAGCCAGAAAAGGCCAACAAGCAGAAAGAAACATTTAAGGCTCTTTATGGCCATGCTGATAAGGGGAAGTGACTTGGAGAGTGAGCGTGGAGAGCTAAGCAAAGACCCCACAACCGCCAACGTCGAGCCGTCAGAGGCAAGCAGGTTGTCCCCTCCCGGGCCCTGACGCCAGGTGGATACCCGCCTCACACAGCGCCCCCTTCCTTCTGGTTTCTATCTTGGGGCATCTCAGCTACTCCCCGCCAGCCACAGAAACACTTTTTTGCCATAAGCCTAGCAGCTCCAAGACACCCTATGCCCATCCGGGGGACAGAGGATAGAATAGAAAGCCCAAGGAAGGCTTAGAGGCCCGGCTTTGAAAACCCCCTTGGTTTGATTCATGGCACTTGGGTCAGGGAGGGGTCAAAATGATCTCACAGGTTGGGAATGACAGGTCAGTAGAGGTCGGCCAAGGTTTCACGGGGAATTGCTTCTGAGACGCAGCATCACGGGGGCAATGAAAAGTCTGGTCCACGGGAGAGATGCTAAGTGTGAACGTTGCTAGGCTAAGGAGGCTGCCAAAGGCCAGGAACAGGCAGCCAGGGTGTCTGGGCCACCCTCACAACCCCTACACACCCTCAGAGTAACAAAGCCTTCAGGAATCAATCAGCCTCTGCAGGACGCACCCTCCTGTCTGAGCAGCACCCTTTTCTCCCTCTGTTCTTGCCGGATGAGGTCAGAGTTCACGTCAAATGCCATTAATCATCCTCCTGGGGGCTGGGGGCGTACTGGACAGTGCTATTAATCAGAGGCCTATCACACCCACAGCCTGGCCGGGTCGCCATTGTCCTGTTCCTCACCTATCATAGCAAGATTAGATTATCAGTGACAGCCGAGACACCCTTTGAGTCACAGGGAAGCCAGAGAATGGAGTTGCTTTTATTTTTTTATTTATCCTCCTAATTTGAGGATGAGCTTTTTCTTGTCCTGTCACACTGCATCCTTTTCTTCAAAGAATCAGCTTTAAGAATCCAATTTGTCAAACTGGACAATCATTGGCAAATCCATAAAAAAAAGAAAAACTAAACCTTAGCGACTTTATCAAAAAAGGTAAAATAAAGCAGAAGGTTTTAAATGGAGCCTGAAAGGATTAGAAAATAAGTTGCTTTTGACAACAATTAATCTCTGAAAAGCCAGGGCTTTGTCAAAAGGAACAGGCAGAGATGTGTCCAAAAGGGATTCTGGAAATCCACACTTGAGTCCATCCTTTCCCCAGGCATCCGTGCCCCTTCAGAGGAGGCTCAAGTTGAGGCCTGGTGATGAAAAAGAATGAAAAAAAACATGCCTTACAAGCTTTCTCCTAACTTTCTGCCTACCAGTGGCAACAGCAGCAACAAGACGAGATGAAACAACCAGCGCGCCGCAGCACCCAGCACACAGCTCCCCCTTCTCTGTGGCAATTCTGTGATAGACTCAGTCACTCAGTAGCTACATAGCCCACCCATAGTGGCCGCTGTAGGGGTCATGAGGGAAGGGGGTGCTTTCCAGCACTTTTGAAATGTAGAGAACAGGTGAGCACATGAAACACCTACATCAAGTTAGATGGGCCAGGGCCTTGGTAACATGGAACCCATGGGCTACAAACCCAGATGCCTCAAGGAACCAAGAAGAAATGTGAACCAGGCAAGTGGGCTCAGTGTAAGCCCACGTGGGGGGCACACAGGCTTGCCCAAGGGTGTCAAGGCCCCGACCCCTACTCATTGTTGCCCTGTAGGAAGAGAAGTCCAAATCCATCAGATCTTCCAGTTTTTCACGAGATTCTGGAGACCTGGGTTTTTTTTTTTTTTTTTTTTTTTTTAAAGTTTAATTTTTATTTATTTATTTATCTATGGCTGTGTTGGGTCTTCGTTTCTGTGTGAGGGCTTTCCCCAGTTGTGGCAAGTGGGGGCCACTCTTCATCGCGGTGCGCAGGCCTCTCACTATCGCGGCCTCTCTTGTTGCGGAGCACAGGCTCCAGACGCACAGGCTCAGCAATTGTGGCTCACGGGCCTAGTTGCTCCGTGGCATGTGGGATCTTCCCAGACCAGGGCTCGAACCCGTGTCCCCTGCATTGGCAGGCAGACTCTCAACCACTGCGCCACCAGGGAAGCCCGAGACCTGGGTTTTTACACTCCCTATTTTAAGTGTTGGCAATCACTGTGCATGTTAAACAAAACCTGTCGGTGGTCCAGTTTGGACCCCATGCCTGGGATTCGTGACACTGGTCTAATCTACTTGCCTCGGTGCAAATAAGGATTGTGAGGCCCAGAGAGGCTGTTAATCTGCCGAGGTCACACAGCTGGTTAGAGGCGGAGCCAGCTCGAGAGCCTGGTGGTTCAGACTCCCAGACCAGTGCTCTCTGCTCCAAATTTGAATATATGAACACATTTGGGACAGATTAGCAGGTACATTCGCTCAAGGGCAATAAAAGTGATTGGAATTAAGAAGAGAGCCTAGATCTCACAACTTCACCTTGAACTCAGAGAAGGGACTGAATCAGATAAGTCCCAAGTGACTGTTGTTTTACCTTTGATACCATATCATTTAATTTTTCTACCTGAAGAAACAAACAAACAAACAAAAAAACAGCTTTGAGGCATTCTCTGCATGGGTGCTAAAGAAGTCTGGGGCAGGAGACCAGGGGACGCTGTGAACCAAGTGGATGTATTATCTACTTGACCACAGCAGAAAACTGGGGCTTGGGAGCCAAATTAGCTGGTTCAAATCCTGGTTCTGCCAGGTATTAGCTGTGTGACCTTGGGCAAGTTACTCAACTTCTCTGGGCTTCAGTTTCTTCATTTTCAAAAATAAGAATGATATATGGCAGAAGACCTAAATAGACATTTCTCCAAAGACATACAGATGGCCAACAGGCACATGAAAAAATGCTCAATATCACTAATTATTAAAGAAATGCATATCAAAACTAATGTGAGGTATCACCTCACACCAGTCAGAATGACCATCATTAAAAAGTCTATAAATAATAAATGCTGGAGAGAGTGTCGAGAAAAAGGAACCCTCCTACACTGTTGGTGGGAATGTAAACTGGTGCAGCCACTATGGAAAACAGTATGGAGATTTCTTGAAAAACTAAAAATAGAGTTGCCATATGATCCTGCAATCCCACTTCTGGATAAAACTCGAATTTAAAAAGAAATATGCACCCCAATGTTCATGGCAGCACTGCTTACAATAGCCAAGACATGGAAGCAACCTAAATGTCCATCTACAGATGATATATATATATACATATATATATGTGTGTGTGTGTGTGTGTATACACACACACACAATGGAATATTACTCAGCCATAAAGAATGAAATAATGCCATTTGCAGCAACGTGGATGGACCTAGAGATTATCATATTAAGTGAAGTAAGTCAGACAGAGAAAGACAAATATCCCATGATATCACTTATTTGTGGAATCTAAAAAAAATAATACAGGGAGTTCCATGGTGGTCTGGTGGTTAGGATTCGGCACTTTCACCTCTGTGGCCTGGGTGCAATCCCTCGTCGGGAGACTGAGATCCCGGAAGACACGTGGCACAGCCAAAAAAAAAAAAGATAAAATGAGCTTATTTACAAAACAGAAATAGACTCACAGACATAGAAAACAAACTTGTGGTTACCAAAGGGGATTGGTAGGAGGGTGGTAAGGGATAAATTAGGAGTTTGGGATTAACATATAAACACTACTGTATATAAAATAACCAACAAGGACCTACTGTATAGTACAGGGAACTATGCTCAATATCTTGTAATAACCTATAAGGGAGAAGAATCGGAAAAGGAATATATATATATAAAAAATTAAATCACTTTGCTGTACACTTGAAACTAACACAACATTGTAAATTAACTATACTTCAATAAAAGAAAACAAAAACGATAAAAACAAAACAAAAGACTGCTAACAATACCTACCTCAGGAGATTGCTGTGAAGATTAAAAGTGACATAGAACAGAGCCTGCCACATGGCAAGTGCTCAAAAATTTGTTATTGTTATATGTCATCATATTTTATTTCCTCCTCAAAGGTGCCTCATATTGAGACACAACATTGTACGACGTTGAATCTGGAAGGAACCGTAGAAACCACTCTAGTTTGTCATAGAAAAAAACTGAGGTACAGGGATGGAGAAAAGTTTATTTCCTGCAAGGGGCCCACAGGGGGGGAAAAAAAAAAAAAAAAATGCCTTCCCACAGGTGCAGCTCATTTTCCCACCTGCCTAGGCCTGGGCGGACCACTTTAGTTTCCCACTGTGACCTCATTGGAAACAAGAAAAGTTTCTCCTATAAATGGTTGTAAAGCAAAGCCATCCGAACCTTCAGGCTCCCAGATCCTTCAACAACGTCAGCAGCGTCAACACCAGAGAGAGTCCCTAGCCCGTGTTCATCACAGAGAGATTTCTGAGACAACTCAGGCCCTATTTGTCCACTGCAAGTTTGCAACCAGCTTCACTTTTAAAAAGGATTGTTCCCCGGGGCAGTTTGTGATCATGAGTGAGAGGGTGAGACTCAAAGTAATTTCGGTGTTTGGGGAAAGGCGCTGAGCGTTACGGTCAGGATCATTGATCAGCTGTGAAAATTGAACACTTGAACACGTTAACTGCTGACAGAACTTGACAGCTATCATGCCTGCCTTTATTAGGTGATTAATTAAAGGCCGCTAGACGCGCCGGTGTGGCGTGGAACCCGTATTTGGTGCAAGAGACAGAGATTTGGACACAGAGCTTGACTCCTCTAAGGCTGTGAGCTAGTTTCTAAAACTCTCTGAATCTCCAGTTATTCGAGAGTGAAATAAAACCAACTTCGTAGCACTTGGTGAGAATTAAACAGAAAATGCAGGCACTGGGAGCTGGGCGCTCCCTTCCACCTCACTGCGTTCCCTGCAGAAACAGAGCTGCTGCTTCCAGGAAGCCAGGGAGGCGTCCCCCGTCCCCCGTCCCCTGTGGACAGGCATTCCCTGAGCAGCTAGTGTGCAGACCCTTGTAAGTGCCGGATGAATCAGCTCACAGCCACGTTCAGGTTCATGTCAAACGAGAGGAGAGAACAGTGAGCACATTCATACTTTATGCTTCTGTCCGAGCTTCTGATCCAAAGGCCAGTGGCGGATGTGTTTAACTGAGTTTCCACCCTGCTCAGAGCTGACCTGGGATCTGAAGTTGGAGAAGCGGCTGAGTGTCGGTTCAGGCACGCTGTTTTTGATTTATTGACCTTTCTGCAACTTTCCACCATCCGGAAGCAATCTGCAGAGGGGAAGGAGCTGGAGGTGCCTCCCTAAGCATCCTGCCGGGCATGAGGGGCTGGGCCTTAGAGGACATTCCAGAGGGGACATGCCCTGCAGCCCAGTGGACCTCTGGCTCATTTTTCTTGCTCTGGGGAAGAGTTCCCACAAAGGACCATCTACCCAAGGAGTACAAAGATGATTGATTCCACCGCTAAGTAGGAATCAAGAGAGGATGGGCCTGGAGTCTGAAGCCTGAACTAGAGAGAATCAGGGCAGCTAGTGTGGTTTTCGTTTCGGTTTTTTTATGTAGTTAATTTTATTTATTTATTTATTTATTTTAGACAATATCATTAATCAATTTATTTTTCTTATTTTAAAAAATTAACATGCAATAAAATTGACTTTTCTGTGTGTATTTGTATGAATTTTGATGGTATGTGTAAATTTGTGTAACCACACCACAATCAGGATACACATCAGTTCCCTCAGCCCAAAAGCCACCTGGAGTTGCCCCTCCGTAGTCACACCCTTCCCCAAACCTATCCCTGGCAACCACTGATCTGCTCTCCATTGCTCTAGTTTTGTCTTTTCAAGAATGTCATATAAAAGGGATCACGTGGGGCTTCCCTGGTGGCGCAGTGGTTAAGAATCCGCCTGCCAGTGCAGGGGACACGGGTTCAAGCCCTGGTCCGGGAAGATCCCTCATGCCACAGAGCAACTAAGCCCGTGAGCCACAACTACTGAGCCTGCGCTCTATAGAGTCTGCGAGCCACAACTACTGAAGCCCACGCCTAGAGCCCGTGCTTCGCAGCAAGAGAAGCCACCTCAAAGAGAAGCCTGTGCACCGCAACAAAGAGAAGCCCCTGCTCGTCACAACTAGAGAAAGCCCGCGCGCAGCAAGGAAGACCCAACGCAGCCAAAAATAAAAAAACAAAAAATAAAATAAAATAAATTAAAAAAAAAAAAGGGATCACATAGTACGTAACCCTCTAAGACTGAGCACAGCTGGTGTTGATCGAGCATCTACTATGAGCTAAGCGTGTTGCTTAAAGCTCTCACCAGCATCTCATCCAGTCTTCACATCAGCTCCACGAGGTAGTAATGATTATCATCATAGCTGAGAACACTGAGAAGTTAGGCCTGTTGCCCAGGGCCTCATGGCTTCCATGGCACAGAGCTCAGATGTGAAAGTGTGACACCCAACTCTTACCTGCTGGCCTCACGGCCTCCCCAAACACATCTGATGCCTTCGATGCTGACAGGAGCATCCCAGCAGCCATGCCTGCAACCCATCCCACCTAAGGGCAAAACCTTCCTTCTGCCTGGCGGACACCCTTATAAGCAGAGGCCCCTGCATGCCACTTGGGGCCCTTCCCTGCACACTGGGATACTGCAGGTCACCTGGGTCTGGGTTCTAACCCTGCACGATCAACACACGGGTCCTAGAGTACGAATGTAATTCCCGGGCCCTGTCCCGGCTGGGGAGGGGGATGGACAGTCTTTCTTCTCATCCCCCCACCCCTCCACCCCCAGCCTGCTGGGCTGTTTGTTGAAACCAAGGAGAGATGAGTTTCCGTGCTGCGTCCTTGGCTTCTTTTCCTTACAAAGGCTCTTCCCTAACGTTCTATTTAGGTTTGGGGCTAAGAAGAAAGCAGAGGAATAGCTGAGGCCTAAAGTAAGTATATTAGCAACGAGGGGAGAAACTCCTGGCTCGTAGAAGCAAATGAAGAATCTGTAAGATTTTAGCCTCCTGAAATTGTGGCGCTTTCCCCTGTATGCTTAATGCAAGCTGACAGCCCACATTGTTCCTCCAAGACAAGGTAGCAGAGCCGAGGGACCCCGGCACAGGAGCCGAGGAGGGGGTGGAGGCAGGGGGTGAAAAATAGAGAGGGCCAGGGTGGGGGGGGTGACTCTTAATCGGGGGGCCTGGCAGGAGACCCTGGGAACGGCAGCCCACTGACAGTGGAGACCAGGAGCTCCAGATGGCTTTTTGTCTAGATGCAATAAAAAATGTAATCTGACAGGCCCTGGGATGGGAGTCGGGAAACAAAAGTCTGCGGAGCGGGGGAGTGGGAGTGGGAGTGGGCCGGGTTAAAAGGATCAGAGTCTGAGAAAGACAAAAAGAAGCGACTGTCTCTTCAAGCAATTATGGCCTTTGCAAATGACATTTAATTCCAGGGGTGCGCAGCAGGGACAAAGCCAGTTGTTTTCTGGCCTCAGCAAGGGGAGAGGAATGGGAAATGCACTGGACATTTAGCCTCTGAAGAAAGGTTATAACTTTGCCAATTAACTACGATGTGAGCTCTTTGTATCCATACCCCCCCACCCCAGTCATTAGGGAGTGATATAAAGATATAGGGCTTCCTGGTGCAGTTTAATTGCTCATAGACGGAGAAATGATGAGCTCCCTCGCAGACGTCCTGTAGGAGACCAGCTGCCGTATTAATGGGGCTTCTCAGAGGGGGACACAACCCCACCTGCTTCACCGGGAACATACAGATGCCCAGGGAAACAGTGGCACTTCTGTGGCTTCTGATGGGGCTGTCACTTTTTATTAAGTAATCTCTGCCTTTCAAATCACCGCATGTTTTCTTCCCAAAGGTCTGGGTTGCTGTGTGGGCCCAGCACACAGCAGGCTCCCGATAAATATTAAACAGTGGATGCTGGCGATGTCTCCAGATGTCATGGTAGGGAAAAACTTGTCACCCAGACCCCACTCTAGGACTATGGCATGGTCACCATGGCTGGAAAACAGGAAATTTGAGGTATGAAGTTTCAAGGGTTCTTCTAAGGCAGGAAAATGAGGCAGGAGAGAGAGTGAATATTAGCAAGAGCCTATTAGACGAAAATGCTAAAGCTGGAAGATGCACAGTTCTGGTGAAGATGGGAAACAGACACGCTAACGCGAAGGCTTTTTCAAAAACAATGTGTCACTATTGATCAAAATGCTAATATCCATACCCAGCAATGCCTGGAATCCACCCTACAGCAATATGACTGATGTATGCAAGGTGGTAGGCATAGGGTGTTCATGGCAACACCGTTCATAAAACCTGAGAAACAACCTTACCTGTCCATCATTAGAGAAATCAGTGGTTCATCCGTGCAATGGGACACTCTGCAGTTATTTCAAAATAATGAAGGGAATCTATACCTACTGACGTGGAAAGACCTTTAAGACATTGTTTGTTAAGAGGAAGAAAGAACTGGTCAAAAAGTAATACCTAAGCATGATAGCATATACGTTTTTTTTAAAAACCCTAGATACCGAAATGTGGGTGCATGAGCAAATATATGTATGTAAATGCAGACAGTGGTTACCTTGGGAGGGTTTAGGCAAAAGGAATGGTGGGGGAGGAGATCTTTAACATTTCACTTTTTAATTTTTATAATGCAAACATCTGTATTACTCACATAGTTTAAAAATTAAAATACAAATTTGACAAACATCAATGTTTTTAAAGCATGTTTCAGAGTCCCAGCAATGCCTCTCTCTTGGTGTCTGACTTCAGGCAAAGTATCCCATTTCTCCACTGGGGACTGGAGGTAGTAACAGTACCTACCCCTCGGGGTTGTTGAAAGATTTAGATGAGATACACATAAAGAGCTCAGCTCCTGTCACATACTCAGCCTCAATGGAGAGTAGCCGTTAGCGTCATAAGCCAAAGGTTTCTCTGATGGGAGAGAGCAACAGAGGAGCCCAAACTGCCTCTTGAGCAAAGTCTCAAAGTCTCCAGGAGCTGGGGACATCGCCAAGCTGAGGAAAAAGGGTGCACCGACTTCCTCTTTGTCTCCTGGCCAACAGGTCTCAGTGATTCTCCTTAGTCCCCTGTCTTCCAAACTCAAGCGATGCAACAGAAGTTGAAAGGCTGGGTCCCCAGGCCAGTGTTAGCTAAGGGTTCCCATTGGCCTTTGGTAATGATGAAGTAGGTGACAGCCAGGGTACCTCTCTTTTCAAGGGCTTTTAGGGCAACTTAGGTCCACGGCCCTCAAGGGGCTTCACTCTCATTTAGTGTGTCTTCCTGTCCCCAAAAGAATATTATCTTGGAAAAGCCACCATGAGAGCCATCAACTGAGCAGACAGAAGGAGTTGACTCTCATAGTTTGTGCTTATTAAAAGTATGTTGAAGGACTGAGTGAAATACAGAGAGAAAGTCCTACGATTCACCCCTAAGAAAACAAGTGTGTCCCTGGCTCTCCTCACAGCAGGCCCCTCAGAGTGGACGGGGAGAGAGATGCACGGCAGCCCCTAGGATTGCCACTGTATTCAGAGGCAATGATCCAGAAAAGGCAACAGTTCTTCTAGAGAACTGGCTCAGGCAGAATGTGACTCTGAGTCTCTAGGCCAGCACTGTTCAAGAGAAGTACAGTGAGAGGCATACATGTGATTTAAAATCATTTAGTCGTGATAAAAGAAATGTTCACATATTAAGATACAGGAAAGTCATTCTGGCTTCTGCACTTAACTTGAATTTGATGCTAACTAAAATAGCCTGTTTGTGGCCTATCAAACATACATTGTAGGGCTTCCCTGGTGGCGCAGTGGTTGAGAATCTGCCTGCCAATGCAGGGGACACGGGTTCGAGCCCTGGTCTGGGAAGATCCCACATGCCGCGGAGCAACTAGGCCCATGAGCCACAACTACTGAGCCTGCACGTCTGGAGCCTGTCCTCCGCAACAAGAGAGGCCGCGATGGTGAGAGGCCCGCGCACCGCGATGAAGAGTGGCCCCCGCTCACCGCGACTAGAGAAAGCCCTCGCACAGAAACGAAGACCCAACACAGCCAAAAATAAATAAATAAATTTATTTTTTTAAAAAATACATTGTATATCTGCTTTAATTATTAAAGAAAAAGGCACACTGACCAGAAGTAAATAATGTCCACGTTAAAAATACAGATTAAATGCCCCTCTTCCTGGGATGCCCGTGCTGGTCCTCCTTTGATGATAAGACTTCCCTCCCAGGTGCCAAGGCAATACTGACTTGCTCTGTACGTGCTGGTCTGTTTTTTTTTGAAACCTTGAAGAAATGTATCCCTGACTTGTTTAATGTTCTTTGTTCTGACAAGATACAAAACAGTGCTGAAAATCATGCTTCTCCGGAGCAGTTTCCCAGAGTAATCTGGGAAGCTGCCTTCTAGGCTGTGGTCCTCAATTTGGCTCAGATCAAAGTTTTTTTCTAGTCTTATTATTGATTGTTTATCGTAGCCATACTATGAAAAGGAAAAAGATGCAGGTGAAATTAATTTTACTAATATATCTTATTTAGCCCAACATATATAAAATACTATTTCCTTTTAGAGTCTATAGATAGTGTCTACTATTAACAATAGTGAACTGTATATTTGAAAGTTGCTAAGAGAATAGATCTTAAAAGTTCTCATCACAAGAAAAAAAATGTGTCACTATGTGTGGTAATGGATGTTACCTAGACTTACTGTGGTGATCATTTCACAAAAAATATGTATATCAAATCATTATGTTGTATACCGAAGATTAATACAGTGGTAACGGCGATTATAACTCAATGAAAAAAATGTTTACTAGAAAACGATTGAGATATTTTATATTCTCCTTTTTCATACTAAGTCTGCAAAAATTTGCTGTGTATTTTCTTCTCACAGCACATCTCAACTAGGACTAAGCACATTTCAAGCTTAATAGAATGGACCAGGAAGCTCAGAAAAGAAATCCGTGCGATTTGGTGGGTGGAAGGCACCTTCATGTGAGGGCAGCCAGCAACAGAAGGCCAGGCCAGACACTGGGTGAGCCCATAGCTTTAGAAACGGATGCAAATGAGCCACGAAGAGCTGCATCCACACCACGGGACAGAGAGAACCCGTGAAGGAGCAGAGAAGCAGCCCAGGGGGTTTGAGGCTGTGTCAGTCCTAAAGAAGGCCTGGCCAGCTCACTGGGCAAGAGCAACTTCCAAATGCCAGCAAGGGGCTCTTCCTTGAGTCAGAGGACCCAGCCCTGTGAGTCCTTGAGCTTTGCTAGGGAAGGACACTGCTGGGTTTGCTTCTTTTTCTGCGTCTAGGCCACCAACTACAGCACAAGCCTTTATTTGGTCATTCTGAGCCCAAGTGAACACTGCAAGCTTGAGACAGCAATGCAAAGTGAATCGGCATTTAAGAGATGGCCACCACAGGGAGCCTAGCTACAAATCCCTGCCCCGCCACTTACTAGCATGTGACTCAAGGAAAGCTGCTCTCTGAGCCCCTGGTTATAAATCGAGGAGGCTAATTGTGCCTATTGCCAACAGGGCAGTTGTCACATTGTGGGAAATGGCACAAGTCAAGTCTTCCACAAACTGCCTGGCACACAGAATGTCCTCCACCAATGGCAGCTACATGCAGGCAATCTGCAGTTTCCTGCATTATCCACTTGACCTTGGAGCTGCAGGCAGCCTTTGCAGTCAGCTGGCTGAGAAACAGGAAGAAGGGAGGCCCACTGACTTGCCCAAGCTCCCACAGCTAACCCCTGGCTCCCTTTCTCCCAGCCAGTGCGTTTTCCATGACTTGTTAGAGGACATTTCTGTGGCGTGTGCAAGGTGGGATTCTTCTCGCTTTCTCTTTAGTTTTTCAGTCCTGGTTGTTGCTGTTTGTTTTGGCTTCTAGCCAAGAGTTAGGGCAGAGCTTTAAGAAGCTGATATCTCCCCATCACTTCTGTTGGTCAAGGTCACCCTCAGAGGGACCCAGACTGCTCAGGGAGGCCTGAGGGGACCCAGGGTGCTGGCTGAGCAGCTCAAAAGCCAAGACTGTACAAAGAGTACAGTCTCCACAGGTATGTGGAGTAAGGTCTTAGTCGACAGAAAGGTGGGAAGAGACGCCGGGGTGGGGACGTTTGCAGGATGCTGGGCTGGGCTGCTCGGCCTCCTGGTCCGGAAGGCCTTGTGGGCCGCTGCTTGCTTTGAGGACCCTGTGAGAGCCCAGAAGCCCCTCATCTTCATACCACCCTGTCCAGAAGAGGGCGGGGGCCTCACTTCCAGGGGCAGGGAGTAGGCAGGCCATAGGCAGTGAGGCCACTACAGCAGACCCTTGTGAGGCCGGGAAGAACGTGTTATCTTCCCCTGAATCTGTGTCCTGGAAGCAGCCTAGAAAGTCATCTGGTCCAGACATTTCGTTTTGCAGGAGACAAGACCGGGGCAGAAAGAGGCTAAGAAATATGCTCAAAGTCACACAGCCAGAGAGCGGCTGCACAGGTTTTATGCAGCTGATTAAAGAAGGTGGTGGGTGGAGGTGCAGAAGGAAGAGGCCAAGCACAAGGGGGAGGGAAGAAAATGCTTCTTCAGGGGAAGGGGCTGCAGGGGCCTGCTCGTGCCACCAGCACAGGGAAGTGGCCCAAGCTCTAGTCCGGCTCATTCAGAACAGTGGGATTGTCGACAAGATGGATGTCTGACTGGACAGGATTCTGGAGTCTCTTACACAGACCAGGAGGCCAGATCCCACCGGGCAGACTCCAGAGGTCCATCTTCAGTGAAAACAGTTCAATGATTACTAGTTACATATCAGTTAACTTTGGGGAAACAACAGTCTTAAGCACTCATACAACTCCCTTCCTTGGAGGGAGGACTTACATCCCCAAGTCATCTGGGGAGGACGGACTCATACAAATTAGATTGCAGTGGGTGGGACTCAGATTGGAAGAGAAGTAGACACAGCCTCAGATGTCACAACTGAGATGCCCAGGGGTCCAAAGAACCAGCAGTCTGTTCCTCCAGGGCTTCAAGGACAGGGCAGGCAAGGGTCTTTGGAGAAAGTATGAAGGCTGCAGACCTTAGGATAGATCTGATGGCCTCTCAGAGTTTCTCTTATCCTGAAGAGTGTTTGTCGAATGGCTGAATGACTCAGTTACTAGAAGACCATCACTGATCCACTCTTCTCAGCCAAGATTCACAGAACCAAGGCCAGGGCCTGCCACTGGGCTGGCAGGTCCCTTCCAGCTTGGAACTTGCCCAGCACTGGGGGCAAGGGAGTGAGGGGGGAGTGGGACCCCACAGCCTCTTCCCAGCACTCTGTCTTCCTCTCCACCTGAAGGGAGAGGGGGTGATGGCTCTGAGCAACCCCCACAGCCGTACAGCGAGAGGGTTAATTAATGTGGCTGACATGCTCAGAGATCCCTAAATGAGGGCGTTAGCCCAGGGCCACCATTATTAGAGTGATGATGGCTATTAGTATTACACTATTGTTATTATGTTTGCTCTCTCAACCCTTAAATCACACTCCATCTCGCGATCGCTTGCGCATTTTATGTAATTATAGCTTATATAGGTAACAAATGGATATTTCTGCAAGCCTGGGAGAGAGCCTTCTGCATACATTAATTTGCTTGATTAGTTCTCTATTCGGTAGGCTTTGTTCCCCCAAGCCCCCCTTTCCTGCCCAGCTTCAGGAAAAATTAATGAGTTTTAACACCTTGCAAAAGTGGGCTGTGCCATGGGAATACCTCCAGTGTACTCTGGGTTTTAAATCCACACATTCAGAGGCTTCCTAAAGGTTAGGCAAAGGTTAACAAACAATTAATATGTTGAATCAGTGTGCTAAGTCTGTTTACCCAATCTTTGCGATCTAAAGGCCATTAGCCATCAGCTTCAACATCTTAGATTGATCTCTCTCTTTCCTAAACCACCCCCACTCTGCCCACTGGATGATCTGGGTGAAAAAGAAAGAAAAAATCTGAATTGAGAGCACCAAATATCTCTGGGAAGTTGGAGTTGTGCTGCTACCTAAGGTTCAAAGCTTCGGGGGTCCTGATAGACTTGATCAAGTGAGTTGAAATTTTTGAGAAGACAATGCAAGTGGGAGGCACCTCTGCCTTTTTAACAAAGAGCAGAATGTGAGTTAGTCTTATAAACAACGCCATGCTGAGCTCCTGTGTGGATCTCCTCCCTTGTTAACAGGGAGAAGGAGGTGGAGGAGAGATGTAAGGTAGCACCCACGTTGGGAGACTAATAGGAAAGTGGCCCTCCTGCCACTCTGTCCTCTAAGGAGAAAACACTGCAGAGTAGTCAGGGTCCAGAACGTTCCTTCCTTAGCAGGCAAGAGGAAGAGGGTAAGGGACAGTCAAATGTAATCCAGGTGGTCGCCCTAGGGGTCTCCTAATTCCACAAAGAAACTCACTGCTCCCATGTTTAGGATGCTGTTGTTGATGATGATGATAATGAAAACCATGACACCAGTGAAGACAATAACCTTGATCGGCAAGATTTATCATTGGAATCTAGGGTCCATGAGAAAAGCAACATATTGTCCATTCCAGTCTAGCCCCTTGAAAAGAAGCTGTTCTGTCCACACAATCCACCCTTAACCTGGGCTCAACAGAAACAGTCTCCCATGTTGACCTAAACCCCTTCTGCTTTGCCTGTTCCCAGCTTCTCTGCTTGCCAATCACCTTGTCCCCCTACCTAAAACCCCTTTTTGGATGCATTCCTACACACAGAGCACCAGCATTGGCCCTTGGGGTGCTTTCTTAGATGTGACATTTGTTCTGGGGATCTGGCCTCTGGGGAGCTGGTGTCTCCAAAGGACACCAGGTTACAACTGTTCCAGTCAATCACGACCTAGCTGGCCCCTTAGCCCTCTCCCCCATTCTTCTTCCACACTGGTGAGGCAGAGGCGGTCCACCAAGTGGGGGAGGAGAAGGGCCAGGGAGAAAACAGAGAAGGGACTGACCCCACTCTGTGCCCACAGGACAAGCTTAGGGAGGGGAGAAGTCACCAGCTGCATGAGAGTTTGCTATAAGCCTGGACTTGACATTTGATTACCGGAAAAAATGAGACTCTTCATTAATACCTGGGAGTATCCAAAAAGCAAAAGAAAAGGAAAAGGAATCCACAGAGCCAGTGCAGGGGCAGTGGGGGAAGAAGAAAGTTGCTTTCTGCTTTCACCCCACCAAGCCCAGCTCATTCCATCACCTGGTGATTCCATATTTTCCATTTTTTTATATTTAACTAGGCTGGACTTAGAGAGTGAAAATAAATTCTGTGTTTTAAAAGGAAAGAAAGGAGCTTTGCCCTCTAAATTTCAAAGTGTTAAGATTGATGAGAAAGTGTCCAGAGAGGAGCCCAGATGGACCAGGAGAGGAAGGAGATGAGATGTGCTCTTGCGGAAGTAGGTTTCTCTGAGGTTTTGTGTCTAAATAAGCCTACAGAATTCAGCAAAGACAAGTAAAGTGGCAAGCTCTGAGTATACGCGAGCCACCCTGAACCGTGGGATCCAGGGGTGTGGTCAGAATAGCCGGCATTTTAGAATATTAAAATACTCTTTTAGCATAAGCACATTCTTTTTGGCAAATTCCTTAGAAATGCACACTCAGCCTGCTCCCAGCTTCCTTAGAAGAGAGCTCTCAAGGAGAGAACTCTTTGCAGCCAGAATGACTTGTTCATGAACCCCAAGACGCCCAGGCCTTCTGTCTACAAGTCAAGGTCTCCAAGGCCACGTTTCATGTCCAAAGAAAGAAAATAGTTTTATTGTTTAAAGAAATGTCAGGATGATGATGGGAAAGAAGAAGAATAGAGAAGCAGTTCCATGCCCTCTGAGTCATTCAAGTGTTTTATGCATTGATTTTATCCTTAAAAATAGAGGGGGGAATTAGGTTACGTTTGAGGGGGAACTACTGAAACCGTAAGCTCTGGCTTGCCCAGCGGCCAGCTCCCGATGGAGTGCATGTATTGATCGAGGGGGCGGCAGATGGGGGAGAAGATACTGTGAAGACTGATCCAAGGCCACTGGCTCTGCAGAGGTTGCCCGTGGGGCTCAGTACACGTGTTACCTGGGCCTGTTCATGCAGCGATTGTCCTTGGGAAAGAGCAGGCCGGCTCCAAGCTGCCTGGGCCTGGTGGATGGAACCACTCAGCCTCACTCCTGCCCATGAAAGAGACATCTCCCTTGCTGCTGATGGCGAGGAGTGGGCCCGTGCTCCGTGGACCTCTACTCCCCTCCTGAGCCTGAAAGCCCAGTTCAGGAGACACAGTCCCCCCTGTTGGATGCTGATGGTTTAACTTGAGCTCCTTCCATCCTAGATTTTACTCTCAGTTTGGGAGGATAAGAGAGGGAGACCTTCTGCAAAGATGATGCTTCCCACTCAGAAGTGGAAACGAGCATTTCAGCTTCCTGCACCCCAGGTTGGTGCAAGAAGGAGGGTGGGCAGATCACCTGCAAGGAGATGGGGAAAGATGCCACCACACCTTTGCCAAGAAGTGCTCCTGCCGCCAGACCCTGCCTGTACTGGTAGAGGGACAGACTACTCACCAGAAGGGGTCGTCCCGGCCCCAGACGGATGGGGCTGTGCTCACACTGTCACCAGCGCCCCAGCCACTCCCGAGGGGCGCACATCCAAGCCTGAACCTTGGCGTGTGGATGTGCCTTCACTATGCTCTCCTTCCCCTTCCCTGTGGCTGGAACCATGGTAGCCCAGCCTCAACCCTGTAGCCAGAACCAAGGCCTGATGGCAGGAACTTGGGTCCCTCTGACTGTGTGGAAGGCTCACCTCAAACTGTGACATCACAGAGAAGTAAACTCCTATCTTATCCAAGCCACTCAATTACCACTGGGTCTCTTGGTTACAGCAGCCAAGCCTTGCTTCTAACCAATACACCCCTCACGCTGATCACCCAGGAATGCGGCAGCTCTTGCCCCCTTCACACATCCTGGGAGGAAGGACAAGAGAAAGGTCTCTTGGAGGCAGAAACCACAACACAGGGAAGCGTTTTCTCTGAGACATAACCTAAGTGAGACCAGAGGCGAAGAATCAAACCCCAAACCCCTCTTATTTCTCCTCCGTTCTTAATTATAATCCCATTTGTGAGTCAAACCCTGTCATTCTGTCTCCCTTAATGGCTAGTTTCTATTCTGGGACTCTCTCCACCCTATCATCTTTTGCAATATTCAGGAGCTCAGGCGATGAAGGGGGAAGGCCGCTCCCTGACTGCCGTCCTTCTCTATCTTTTTAAATATTTCAGTTGCTCCCCATCCTTATTTTTGCATTTCGATTTCCTGCGGTACAGGATATTTATCTTGGTCGCTCAATCAAGTTTTGCCCAGCTTTCCTCCCTTATCTTTCCTGCTCCAGGCTGACTGAAAATACCTACATTATCTCTGCAGCTGAGGTGCCAACTGGAGGGAACTCTACAGATGGTCTTGATAGGGAGACATCTGGGGGAATCTGGGAAGTGCTGCCCTTGTCAGAGGACAAGGGCAGAGTGTGTGACCTTGGCAGGGACTTTCTCTCAAGGTCAACCAACCTCCCTGCGCAGGCCTCTCCCGAAGGCGTTGCTGAGGATTCCCCTCCCGTGTGGTTCAGTTCGGAACCAAACCTTCCATCGAGTCTTTGTCCTCCCCCGGAATGGGTTTACTGATGCCCTCACCCCCTCACCTAGCCTCAGATGGCCTTGACTATGAGTTCCTTGGCCTTGAGTTCCTGAGCCTCAGAGGTCCCACAGATGATACCAAGCCTCCATTTTTTTTTAATTTTTAATATCTGACAGTTTCTTTTTTTTTTTTTAATTTTTGGCTGTGTTGGGTCTTCATTGCTGGGCGCGGGCTTCCTCTAGTTGCGGCAAGCAGGGGCTACTCCTCGTTGCGGTGCATGGCTTTCTCATTGTGGTGGCTTCTCTCGTTGCAGAGCACAGGCTCTAGGAGTGCGGCCTTCAGTAGTTGTGGCATGCGTGCTCAGTAGTTGTGGCTCGCAGGCTCTAGAGCGCAGGCTCAGTAGTTGTGGCACACGGGCTCAGTTGCTCCATGGCATGTGGGATCTTCCTGGACCAGAGATCAAACCCGTGTCTCCTGCATTGGCAGGTGGATTCTTAACCACTGCACCACCAGGGAAGTCCCCCAAGTCGCCATTTTTACATTAATGGGAGATAAGTAGATCTCTCCCAATGGAATCCTAAAACCATGATTTGAGAGAACAGCTCTATCTTTGCTGTCTGGAATCCCAAGGCTCTTCAACTGGAGAATCTCTCCTTTGACTATGCTGGTCCCCCTCAGGAAGACCAAAGCATAGACGTGATAAAAGATGCAAATCTGTTCTTTTAAAGGTGATAGCCTGATCCCGCAACACATCTCTGAGTAGCCGGCCTTACTGAACCACTCTAAGCCCTCACAGGTTTGGTGACATATGGACTTTGCGTGTTGTTCATGTGATGGGAAAGTGCATGCATGTGCCTCAAGTGGGCCTCAGGCTGGGTCAGATTAGACTTAATTTCCACCAAACGGTACCCTCGCTTTTGGGTGCTGGACAGTGGAAAGGAAGGAGGGTGCAAGTCATTGTCAAGCAGCCTTACTGACGGTCAGTCAACCCAGGTGGATCTGTAACACATAAGCAAAGGTCCTTTGTTTCAGGTTCATGGTGTATCATCTGATCTTTTCAGGGTCCACAGATAATTTTGGGTCCAGCTCCTCAGAGGACACAAGGCCTCCAGCCTCAGCTCTTGGCTTTTTGTGGCCACCCTCTCAAAGCTGATAAGGAAAACCTTTCCATCCCCCTTGAGGCTCTTTCTTCTCCTTTTAGCCCATTGCCCTCCCCCTCCTTCTGGGTTCCACTCCTGTTCAGTCCCTGGCACGTGTTTCAATCACTGGGTTCCACTGCATTTGATGACTCTGGGACCGAGCGACAGGGTACGAGACACAAGCTTGGATCCTGGCAGATGGACTCCGCTTAGCAAATCTCTTGTGTGTTATAAGAGCAGCTCTGGTTTCTTCTCCGAGGCTTTAACACTTAGGAACTGCATTTATCTTCCTGTAAGAGAGACCTGATCAATGTGGCCTAAACAAGATAGAGATTTATATTTCTCTCGTGTTATTAAAAAAAAAAAAAGCATCAAAAATGAGGCAGCCCAGAGCTGATCTGGTAGCTTCCAGGCTCCTTCTAGGCTTCTGTTCCACCATCCTCAGCACATGGCTTCCCCAGGCAGCTTCACTGCGGCTGCTGGAGCTCCAGGCATCATGTTTGCATTCCAGGCACCAGGAAAGAGAAATAGCCAAAGAGCTTCCACTTACATCCCATTGACCACACGTAGCTGCGAGGGAGACTGGAAACTCATTTGTCAGCTGGACATGTTGTCCAGGATCCTGATACTAAGGAAGATTAGAATGGAGAAAGCATAGAGGGTCTGCTACAGAGACGGTCAGAGCAGTGGTCAATAGAGGAGGTGCTGGAATCAGATGCCACAAGTTCAAATGCTTTGCTCCAGCTGTGAGAGCCTCGGCAAGTTACCTAATCTCTTTGTCTTTCTCTGTCCTCCTGTATATAATGGGAGTAACCGTAGTACGTTAGTAATACTATTATTGTTTGATTACGCGGAGTCAACAGTGTTCTGGTGCGTGGGAAGTGCTGGGTATTATTATTCCTCTGCCTGTAGTTACATTACTGATGCTCCGACTGTTACCCTGCCTGGTATGCACCTTGCCTGTCTGACCACAGAGAAGGAATTGTGCTTGGGGTCAGCTGAGAGTGAGGGGGTAGAAAACTCTGACATGCATCTCTTTAATTTCTCATTCCCAGGGCCGAAGGAACTCAAGGCACCCTTCACTTGCCTCTCTCTCCTCCCACTAGCAGGGCAGAGGTGCAGGGAATACAAGGAAGTCAGGCAAAAGGATGCCTCCCCACCCTTTCTATGCATCTCGAGCCCTAAGTTCAGTATTAAAAATGTCAGCCCCCCACCTAGTCAGAGTCAAGCCCCTAATCGTGCATAAGCCCATTCTGGGGGCTTGGGGCATCCATCTGACCCTTGCTCCAAGGAATTTACAGTCTAGAACAGGGGTCAGCAAACTACTGCCTGTGGGCCAAATCCAGCCCAACAACTGTTTTGATAAATAAAGTTTTATTGGTACAGAGCCAACATAGCATTTCATCTTCCATATCATCTGTGGCTGCTTTTGCATTACGACAGCAGAGCTGAGTAGCTGCAACAGACACACATACCCCACAAGCCTAAAATTCTTACTATCTGGACTTTTCCAGAAAAAGTTTGCCAACCTCTACCCTAGGAGGAGAAAAGAAACATATTTGTAAAGATACCAGCACGTGTACATAATCAAATATACTTTGAATCAATGTACATAAAGATACAGAAATGGGCCTGGAAGAACTCAAAGCCAATAGCTAGAACTGGGTACCTACATGGAGACCAGGGCAAGAGCAGAATGAGGATATGGTCCAAGACAACATTAGTCTGATCTGTAACATTTTGTTTTACGAGGAGAATAGACTTGGGTAGTTAAAAACTAATTTTTAACAGAGTACGTTGACGGCTGGAAAGAGTGTGCCATGTTTAACACTCAGAGATTCTTAATAAAGTATAAATTAATATAGCACTTTTGGAAATCAATTTGGCAAAATATATCAAGAGCCGTAAACGTGCTCGTATTCTTGGCCTCATAATTTCACTTCTGGGAATCCATCCTAAGGCTATAAATTAAAATGTCGAAAATCTTTATGCACAAATGTGAGCTAACTTATAGTAGCAAAAGGCTAGAGCCATTTAGTCAGTCATATCAGAGTTAAACAAATTATGATACAGCTGTATGATAGAATATCATATAGTAATTAAAATGATGTTCACAAAGAGTTTATAAGTAACTTGGGGAAATGGGAATTGAATGAATAGGACACAAACTTGAGTATAGTTTCATCACAGCTGTATTAAAAAAAAAAATCAACATTACCACCTGGGCATCCCCAAATGGCAGAGTAGTTGTCTTTGGAGGAGTGGATGATTCACGTTTCTCTTCTTTATGCTCACATATATATCTTTTTATTCTAGAACGTGTTGGTTTTATTTTCATTATGGGGACATGTATATCATCTTAAGCTACTGGGGCTTTTGAAAGGTTCATTGTGAGCCCAGTGGATCAGAGCTTCCATGGGAGCAGAGGGGAGGAAGTGGGAGTTAATCACCTCGCTTCTATAGAGTCAGGAAAGCAAAGGAGAGGAAGGGGAGAGATTTACACTACACTCCACCAAACGGACAGGTCAAAAGCGTGCCCTGTGGATGCAGCTCAACCAGATGTCACCTTCCCCTGCCCCGTCCTCTGCTGCTGAGGGCCTGGTGGATGGGGGCTTAAGCCTCTTCCCACTCCGTGGGCTGAGGTTTCCATTTCTTCCAGGAAGAGGAGTCACGCTCATCAAGCATCACCTCCATGGGTACCAGCAGAGAGGGAGGCAGAGGATGGACAGGAGACCTCAGGTGCGGAAGGGGAGGTTTTCCTTCAAGGGGCCTCTAAGGCACAGAGATCCCTGCCTTCTGGATGTTTTCCTCTGGCTCAGACCCTCTGCCCAGTTCTGAGACTCCCAGGCACACTCCTCCTAGTGTTCTGTTTTCTCTCAGCGGTAACTACATCTGTTTGGGCCTCTCTGCCCTTATCCTAAAAAAAGACAGGAAAATAACACCAAAGCTGAGTCCTCAGTCCATGCACAGTTTTAGGAGGGCTCCAAGGGACCAGGTCTTCTTCTTTTTTTTAACATCTTTATTGGAGTATAATTGCTTTATTATGGTGTGTTAGTTTCTGCTTTATAACAAAGTGAATCAGCTCTACATATACATATATCCCCATATCTCCTCCCTCTTGCGTCTCCCTCCCACCCTCCCTATCTCACCCCTCTAGGTGGGACCAAGTCTTCTGGAAGGCAGAAAATTAGGCACCCATACGGGAAACCCCTCAGAAAACATTTATAACCTGGGTCCCTCCTGCAAATTACAATCCCCCCGCTTTGGAATCAGATGAAACAGGCCTCAAATCCTAGCTTTCCCTGACTTAGCTACATGACCTTGGGCAAGAGATCTACACTCTGGGCCCCAATTGCTTTGTCTGTAGATTAGGGTAGGGGATGATCTTCCAATGAGTGTTGTTGTAAACATCACAAATAATTTTTTTTAATGTGTCCCAGGCAACAATTGCCATATAGTGGGTGCTCATAAAAGATCATTCTTATTTATCAAATTCCATTTTCTAGGTACCCTGAAGATGTGAGGGGGCAGTGCCCTGGACTTAGGTACTAGTCTAGAAAGGATGGTTAGTCCTGTACCTTTTCCAAAGCAAAAAAGAATCATGAATTCGTTTAATAATATCCAACGTACTCAGCCTTCAAGAAGCAACTCGAGGGGCTTCCCTGGTGGCGCAGTGTTTAAGAATCCGCCTGCCAACGCAGGGGACACGGGTTCGATCCCTGGTCCGGGAAGATCCCACATGGCACAGAGCAACTAAGCCCGTGCGCCACAACTACTGAGCCTGCGCTCTAGAGTCCATGAGCCACAACTACTGACACCCACGTGCCACAACTACTGAAGCCTGCACTCTAGAGCCCGTGCTCCGCAACAAGAGAAGCCACCACAATGAGAAGCCCGTGCACCACAAGGAAGAGTAGCCCCCGCTCGCCACAACTAGAGAAAGCCCGTGCACAGCAACGAAGACCCAACGCAGACAAAAATAAATAAATAAAATAAATAAATTTATTTATTAAAATAACACATTATTTAAAAAAAAGAAGCAACTGGAATAATGCAGGCCTGCACCCCACCTCCCACCCCCCCACACTGCCCCAGCACAGCCCTTCCTGAGCACAAGGGTCTGAAACACTCCCTCTCTCCCCTGGACCAGGAGAGCAATTACCGTCAGAGCCATTCATTTGGTAATTAATCACCTAGGGACCTGTGACATCTCTTCTACTGTGGTTGGAAGTGTTGCTCACCCCGTTCCCTGGTGCTGCACTTCCCACGTGTCTGTATCTCCTCTCTTCGACTAGACTACAAGCCCCTCAAAGACGAGGCTGCTTCCTCTACATCTTGCTCTGTTTCTCTCTTCAGTCGGAATTGATACTTATCTGTCGCACACTGGATTTTTGTGTTTCTTTAGGTTTAGCCCACAGAAAGTACAGCTGTACTTGGCTGGTGCAGGGTGGAATATTTGCAGCTCTAAACAAGTCAGAACAGCTCTGCGATGGGCTACTTCCACAGGGGAGACGCCAGGAATCTGCAGGTAGGGGCTTTCTATGCCCCTCCAAGCGTGGCTCCCTGATTCTGAGGCAGAAGGCGAGGGTGAGGTTGGCGGGGCACAAAGCCAGTGCTGCCAGATCAAGGGCTAGATTTGTGTCTGGGGCGATGCCAGGACACAGCTTGCTTCCTGCCACCCACAGCTGCTTCTGCGGGTCCCGGGGAGCGGCTGCCCCAGGGAAGCCGGACTTAATCAGTAAGCGTGGGGGGAAAGGGGCCACGCGGCCAAGCCAAATCTGGAATCGTTCAGAAAAGGGAGCGTCCGGTTCCTCCTCCTCCTCCCTCTCGTCTCTGCTCCCTGGTCTGGGCTCGTGAGTCCCAGAGGGGGCTGAGGAGTGCCACCCCCAGCAGGAGCAGCTGTGTCACCACCTCCCTCCGCGTCTGGGGCGCCTCTGGTCAGGGCAGGAGCTGTCACGTGCAGCTGACAGCTGTGGTCGCACCAGGGCTCAGGCGCCCACCACATGGCTTCCTTTCTCATTCTGGCCCTCCCCTGGTCTGGCTGCTCCTCCCCTGCCACCAGGGCAGCAAATGGCCAGTGGGGTCCTTGGAGACGTGGCGGAGGAGGGTGAGGAAGGGTTAACAGCACCTGCTCCCTCGTCACCCTTCTTCCTGTGACATTCACTTCAAAGTCACAGGAGGGTGCCTCCCTTTCTTTGTTGCATCCCTGCAGATAGGGCAATCTGTCTTTCCCAACTGGGAATTTATACTTCAGCGGTGCTGGTGGTGGGATCTCAGAAAGGAACCTGGGAAAGAAAGAGGGTATTTGTTGAGTGCCAGCCAAGTATCAGAGGGACACCACCCCAGGCTGGACAAGACACCCATTAGCTGGAGTCCAGGGCAGAGCTGAGGACCTCAGCGTGCTGGTCCCCTCCTCTCCACCCTCACTCTTTTAACATCAACACCACCCAGCCAAGGGCCAGCACCTCCCACCTCCATCCCACCCCTGCCCCAGGACCCTTCACCGGGGCAGAGGTTTTTCAAGAATCTCCCCAAAGAGGTTCTTCCTGATCCTGTGAAATGGCTTATAGCAGCAGCAGTGAAGGAGCCGCGGAGGAGGAAAGCCCGGCTGGTCGGGGACGGTGTGTTTTCCTCTCCGCATCTCCGCAGTCTGGAGCGGTGGCCCGTTTTGTTCACCTCTCGTGACGGGAGAGCGCCCCCTGCTGCCCGAGCCCAGCCGGTGTCGCACAGCCCGGAGCGCGTTAGCACCGAGAAGGGCTGCATCCGGGCAGAGCGGGTCATCCGGGGAGCTGCACAGCAGGCCTGGCAGAAGGAGGATGCCAGCTTTTTGTACCGACGTCCGCCTGTAGCGGCCAAGGCCTGGACCAGCCCCTCTTGGGCGGCAGTTGTCTAGGGCAGCGTGATTAAGAGTATGGGATCTGGTTCAGAACCTGGCGCGGCGACGCACTGCCTACCGACCCTGGACATGTGGTTTAACCTCTAAAGCTTCAGTTCCTTCGTCATTAAACTGAGATAATCAATAGTATGTATATCACAGAGATGTTTAAGCAGATAATTAATGTAAAGCATATAGTGAGCTTTCAATAACCGTAACTATTATTATTGATTCAGCTGACACCTCTACAACTACGTCATAAGAGAATAACTGACAAGATCCCATGGACAAAAGCCAGGGGATTTGGGGGGTTTTTTTTGTTTTGTTTTTTTCAAAGCATTTTCATCATTAAATGGATCTGATCTAGCTCCATGGGCATATTTGAGGGAAACAACTTTGCCTAAAGGGGAAATAAATGCCAGAGACATTCGCAGGAACATCAACCACAAACAATTACTAAACACATTGATCAACGCTCCAAGCTGTGCAATAAAGAAACAGGAAAAAAGTTATGTTTGGGGAGACTCTGGCCTGCATTGTCAATTTTTTCCTCCTGGCTGGATTATATCCACTAACTACAGACATGCTAAAACATCTCCCATAGAGAAAAAAAACCTGACTCCACATCCCCCCCGAAGCTAGCCTCCCCCCCAACTTTTTCCTTCCCGATATAGACAAACTTCTGGAAGTGCGCTCAGTGGCTCTACTTCCTCTCCTTCTGTTAGCTCTTGAACCCATTCAATCAGGTGTTGTGCCCACTGCTCACTCCACTTTATCTGCCCTTGTCCTGGTCACCAGTGACCCTCATACGGCTCAACAAGTGGCCCATCCTCATCACCCCGCCCATTAGTAACATTGCCATAGCTGATGGACCACTCCCTGCCCCTTGGAACACTTCCTTCCTTCCACCACCCCTGGTTCTCCTACCTCCCTGGCCAGTCCTTCTCAGTTGTCTTTGGCTGGATGCTCATCTTCTCAGACTCTAAATGTTGGGGTTCCTGGGCTCAGTGTCTTTATTTACAATTACTTTCTAGGGGACAGCTACCAGCCCCTTGCTTTAACTACTGTACACTGGTGATGTCCACCTTTATGTTCCCTCTCCCTCAACTCCAGATCTGCACAGCCAGTGGTCTCTTCACCATCTCCACCTGGAGGTCCTGTAGCCACCTAACTTGCCATGTCCAAGTGGAACCCTTGATCCCCTCTTCTCCTGCTTTCCCATCTGAATAAATGGCAACTTCATGCTTTTAGTTGCTCAGGAGAAACACTGTGGCCATCCTTGTGGTCTCTCTTTCATCCATCAGCAGATACAGTCCGTTTCACCTCTGAATGTATCCAGATGTATCCAGAATCTGACCCCTTCTTGAATTCTCCCCTGCTACCTCCATTCCAAGCCACAATCATCTCCTGGCTGGTCTCCCAGTTTCTACTCCAAATATTTCCACATAGCAGCGGACAGAGTCTTTTATAACAAAAGTTAAATCATGTCACTCCTTTGCTGAAAACTCTCCAAAGTTCTGCCTCCTCACTAAGAATAGAAGACAATGGTCCACGGGGCTGCATGTGACCATGCCCCTGGCTTCTCTTCTGACTTCATCTCCTTCCCCGGGTTCACTTCACTTGGACCACACTGGCCTCTTGGCTATTGCTGGAGTATGAGGAGCATGGTTCTGCCTCAAGGCCTTTATACTTACTGTTCTCTCTCCCTGGAAGGCTCTGACCCCAGGCCACCACAGAGCTCCTTCCCTCACTTCATTCAGCCCCTGCTCATCTTAGCAGAGAGGCCTTCCCCGATGACTCTAAATAAGACAGAAACCCCACCCACCCCTTCCTCCTTACTTCGATGTATTCATTGCCTTTATCACCACTTGACATATAAATTTAATAGCTGTTTTCTGTTTCCTCCAACTAGATACTAGCTCCATGGAGCAAGGACTTTGTTTTGTTCACTGCTATATCCCCACTTCCTAGTTCAGTGGCTGGCACATAATAGCTGCTCAGTAAATATGTGTTGACTGCAGAAATGAATTCGTCCACACCAGCTACCCCTCCCTGTGATTAGGAGGCAAAAGACCCAAGGTTAACCTCAGCCCTGATTCCAGAGATAGATTCACGGGCCTGGGCTTTGTCTGTCACCAGTAACCTCTTAGAGAGGCTTTTATCTAGAACAGGAGCAATAACACCTTGGTCTTCTCAGTCTCAAACATATTGATTATGTAAGGCTGGAAGATTCTAAGACAATATGGCCTCTTTCACTTCTGGGTTGGTCAGTTAGATTTCATTTTTTTCCCTTTTTTCCATCCTAAGAACAGGGACAAACGTGTGAAATAATCCACCCCGGATTTTCTTCTGCTGTATCATGTCATCAGTCTCTGTCCTTCATTGTCCCAATGATACACTCAAAGAAATGAACATTTTGGATAATGCCAACTGGCTTACCTTCTCTGGCTTCAAATTTAATTCCTCTCCTTGGCTTTGACCTTATACTTTCATTCAACAAACCTGTGGTCGTATAGACAACTATATAAAAGACAGTTACCATTCATGTGTGAAACACTAAATATAGAGCTTTACAAGGTGCAAGGAAGCCTAGAGGAAGATTACTGGGGGGGGGTGGTGCTGGGGAAGGGGGTGATATAAAAGGTGGATGGGGGGGTGCTGAAGTGGCTCATCAGTTGGGAAGTCAATGCAATAGTGCAGGCAAGCCACGGGCAGGGCAGGGGTGGGAGGCGGAGCTGCTGCTGCGGGATGGACCGGACGGAAGAGAGATCACAGGAGTAACGGGAGGGGAGGCAGAGGCGCGAGTCCAGGGAGGCTTCCAGGTTTGGGGCCTGGATGACTGGACAGCCAGGAAGATGGTTTGGCAGCCCTTCCTCCTTCCTCTCCCACACCTTCGGGCTCCATTTAATTGTCTTCAGTTTATGCACAGACCCAACCTATAGGCCTCATCACGTACCCATTCTGTACCTCAGTTTCCTCATCCATAAATGGGGACAATAATAGTCATTTCCACGTAAGTCTGTGGTGAGGAATAAACAGTTAACCGACGTAAAGGGTTTTGGGAGGATCTGGGACATAATGAGCACTCAGGGAGTGTTAGCGACAGTCACCATCGTCATCGTTGTCACTGCCATTGTCACTGTCAGTAGCAGCAACATCACCGTCGCTGGTCTCCCAACCTCCTACCCTGAACCACTGTGCTCTTTTCTATCTCAAGGAGCCATCACTATGTTCTTGGACCTTCTTCTCTAGACCGATGCACAGTCTAACATCTTTTTCCAGCTTCATTTTTCTGGCATTTTCAAGACGCCCAAATTTCTGTCCTGGAGAAACTTTTTGCCCCAACTTTCACTCATTCTCAAAGTAAGTTGAATTAAAGTTAAGGATCCCTCCCTCAGCCCCACAGCATTCCCTTCATTCTGCAGCCACGGCCACTCTCCTTCTCCCTTGGGCAGAACGAAACAATATAATCAGGACAGAAACTTCATACCCGGGACAGGCGGGCAGGCGGGTGCTGCTGACCACCTGACGGCTCCGGTTGAAACCTGCCTGTTTGGTTTTCTGCTGTCTAAATGCTCACAGATGTCTGTCTGCTTGCCTCTGTTATGTGCCTTCCAAAAGAGGGGGAAGATCAGATACTTGTAAATATTTTAATCTCTCTTTTTTCTTTCTCTCTTCGTATCAAAAGAAGCAGGGGGTGGTGAGGGGATGTGTTCCTCTTTCCGGATGGAGTTGAAGTTGGCAAAACCTGAAAACAACTCCATTTCCTATCCTTGGGGGATAGGAATGGTGAATTAGCTGACCAGGGAATTAGAGTGAGCTCTTAACCCCTTCCTCCTGCTCTATAGACTCTGGGAAGCATTAGAAGAAACGCAAACTAGGGAATCACCAACATGGACCCAGATTGATGGGCAGGTGGTTTCTGAATTGCTGCAGTTACTTTAGATAAGGGAATTGCCCCGAGGGGGAAAGGGCAGAATGACCACCGGTGGCCTAAGATGAGACTGGGAGAAGGACAAGGACAGACTACAAGCGTATATGCAACACGAGGCTGCTTCACAGCGTCTTTCAGAAAGAACCAGAAGGCTTAAAATAGGCAGGGATATTGTCACAGGCGTCAGAACCTTTAAAGTTTATATCTGAGCAGGAAAATATTTATTCTAGAAGGTGTGGTATATGGGACAAAGTCACTCCAGATTTAAAGACTCAAATCAGGACTCCTGTGGGAGTGTAAATTCATGCAAAATCTTCTTTTTTTTTTTTCATGCAAAACCTTTGAAAAGCAAATTGGCTAAATGATTCAAGAGCCATAAAAATATTCAACATCTTTGACTCAGAAATCCCATTTCTGGGGTTGGATCCTAAGGAAATTGCTCCAAGTACAGGAAAAAAAAAAAAAAAAAAAGATGTTTGCTATGGTGTTATTTATAATAGCAAAAACAAAACAGCAAAAACGGAAGCATCCCGTCTGCCCATTTACAGGGGAAGAGTGAGAGAAATCTTCTGGAGGAACCATCTGGCAGCATGCCTCTTATGAAAAGCACATAATAACATGGAAGCATTTTATAACAAGTTTGGAAATGACAGTTACATAGAAAATTGTGTAGACTAAACTTTCGACCATCAACACAAAATGATGGGGACTGTGGATTTTTTTTAAAAAACTAGTGGAATAAAATAGACAAAAATGTATTTATGCTTGTGATTTGGTTATGGGACCGTGACTAGATTTTTTCCTTTTTTTTTTTTTTGTCTGTTTTTTTCCCCCAAGAGTTTTTAAAGGAGTGTTTCATTTTTAAAATGGAAAATAATTATTGGTCTTCAAGTGAGAAAACCCATCAAGAGTTTTTGCCTTACCATCTAAATGAAAAGCTTCACATGGAAGCCATCTTTCCAGAATTTTTTTCATTCCATTGTTAGTGGTGTTAAATTCTGCCACTCCAGGCATATTAACGCATCTTTACTCCCTCAAAATGCTCACATTGCCTTACCTTCCACCTCCAAGCAGGGAGGATATTGGGTGGGGCAGAAGCAATTATGGTGTACGCAGTGCAATATAGACCTGCTTACAAAAAAAGACCCAGAAGAAGTTAAGATAAAATCTTGCACTGGGTGACCTGATTTGCCTGAAACACCGCATTCTCCTGGTCAGATCCTGCAGAAGTACCACCTTCTGTGTTTCAGGCTAGCAGCCTGCAGATATGGGGGAACGGCAGAAATGGAGAAGGAGGAGGGTCTGAGTATGAGAAATCATTCGCTTCAGGCCTGCGGAAACAGTCCAAGACCTGTGTACCAGAAGCAGCAGGAGGAACCTGGGCTGGGCCCCCAACATTACTCAGAAGACCCCCCCCCCAGCAGCTGCTGCAGAAAAGAGAAACACAGTCAGAAAAGTCTGGCACTCACCACCTTGAATCCTAAAGACACTGAGCTGCTGGCAGGGAATCACTAGGCCGTTATGAGACAGGGAGCCCCAGCGGTGCCATGTGAGCCCCTGCTCTGAGTTCCTGTTTGGAACAGGACCGAGGCTGATACCCTCGGTCAAAGAAGAATCATCAAGTCACCCAGGTGCCCCGGGGTGAGTGGGCTCCTGGCAGGGGGGATTTTTGCTTAAAGGGCACTTTTTTGCATCCTGCTTGAGATAGCCTGTAAGACTTGCCTCTTAATTATGACTGTCCTATTTGTGAAAGTGAAAGGAACTTGTTAATAAATGCATAAGGAAATAAACAAAAAGGGTGCCGCCCTCAGAAGGCCCTCACTTTGTCAGAATCACCCCTGGTTTGGCAGCTTCCACATGGCTTGGAGGGTCCTGGGTCTTTGAACCCTCTGACTTTCTCCCTGCCCACATCCCTCCCACCCTGAACACCCATCCCACCTCTGTTCATGTACCTTTTGTTCAGCCAATCAAAGAGCTGGAATTTTTTTAAAAACAAACTTATAAGGAAACATTTCAGAGTATAATCAACCCTATGTACCCTTTTCCCAGATTCAATAGTTATCAACTCATGGTCAATCTTATTTCATCTGCACTCCCACCATTTCCTCCTTCTCTATCAATTATTTTGAAGCAAATTCGAAATGTGACATCATTTCATCCATAAAG
The DNA here is from genome assembly GCF_965194825.1 of Balaenoptera physalus. NCBI lineage: Eukaryota > Metazoa > Chordata > Mammalia > Artiodactyla > Balaenopteridae > Balaenoptera > Balaenoptera physalus. The sequence continues at coordinate 38,596,522 of NC_138901.1, forward strand.
AGTTCATCTCTAAAAGATAAAGTCTCTTCAAAACCATTGTCACTACACCATGCTCAACCTAAAAAAGTTAACAATAATTCTTCAAGATCATCAAATATTCAAGGCAGTGTTTAATTTTTCCTGATTATATCATACTTTTTTTGTCTGTTTGAATCAGGATCCAAATAAGGTCCTTATAATTGTGACTGATTGTCATGTCTCAAGACAAGAGCTGAATTCTGAACTCTGAAACCACAAAATCCAAATTTGGGACAGGTAGCAGATGACGTTCTTAACTGGTGCCAGTCATCAAAGCCAAGCATTCATTCATTAACTCATTCAACAAATATTTATCAAGGACCTCAGGTGTACCAGGCCTGTGCACTCCACTAGGATATAATGGTGGCTATGATCATTTCTAGAATCTGCACCATAGAGGGAGTCTGGTGAGGAAGGCAGACCTTGGTCAAATGTGGTATTTAAAAGGTTGAGAAGTGCTATGAGGAAAGGTCCTACAGGCACCAGTAACCTGGAATTTAAATAATTCTAAAGGACAGAATTAAGATCAACAGATGAAGTGTTGGGGAACCAGATTTGGGCACAGTAGAGGGAAGAATTCAAAAATCACTGAGCATGAAAAGAAGCAAGAACATGCAGTCCAGAGTGAAGAGCAAAACCAAGTACCAGAAACAGATCCAGAAATGACACAGATGATAGAATTAGTAGACAGGGTGCTAAAATAGCTATTACTCAATATGTTCAAGAAGGTAGATGAAAACATGATCATGATAAGGATGGACATGGGAAAATTTTTTTTTAAAAAGACCCAGGTCAAACTTTGCTAACACTAAGCAAAAGAAAGCAGGAGTTGCTATAAAATATCAAAATGTATTTCAGAGCAAGAATATTTACAGAGATAAGAGAAGCATCATTTTATAATAATAAAGGGGTAAATTCATCAAGAGAACATAATATTCATAAAATATTGCATTGGCCAAAAAGTTTGTTCGGGTTTTTTCTGGACCATGAAAAATCCGAACGAACTTTTTGACCAACCCTATATTTATACACCAAATAACAGCTTCAAGACACATGAAGCATAATGTCATTATTCACAGGCAACATAATTGAGTACATAGAAAATCCAAAAATATATAGAGAAGAAGGATTAAAATTAATAAACAATTTACCAAAGTCACTGAATAAAGGATCAATATACAATCTTTTCTACTTTAGCCATTCTGATGGGTGTATAGTGGTATCACATTGTGGTTTTAATTTGCATTTCCAGCGTGACATTTTAATATATTTATTGACTATTCAGAAATTTCCCATACAAGTCCTGTGTCCATTTTTCTATTGGGTTGTCTGTCTTTTTTCTTTATTGATTTATAGGAGTTCCTTATGTATTCTGTATATGAGTCCTTTGATAGATATACATATGGCAAATATTTTCTCCCACTCTCTGTGGCTTGCCTTTTCACTTTTGGTCCAGTTGTAAATTTACTACATCTTTTTGCTTTGCTTTGTGATTCTGGAACTGAACTCTGAAGATGTTATTTCTCTTTTGACAGCTGGCTTGATGATATGCTTTTTCAGTGCAAGAGACTGGAGGCTCGTTGCAAGGCTGGAAGAAGAGGTACTTTATGCCTTCTGTTGTTCTGTTTTCACATGGAGCTGCAAATGGAGCAGTGTACATGGGTCCCAGCAGTTAACCACAGCAGTGGGCTGCCCTTGTAGTTCAGGGACAAGTACTCTCCAGCCATTTCCTTTGCTGCTGCTGCAGCAGACAGGGCATTCCCGTGGCAGCCATGCCTCCTCCTCAGAGGTCTGGATCTCACTCTCTCAGGGCTCCCCTTCTAAGTTTTAAGCTCTTTTCTTTTTCACTTTTCCCTTGGACCCGGGTTAGTAGCTGCTTCCTATAGTTACTACCTTTATTATATCTTAGCATTCTCCTTACCTTTTAAAATAGTGAACCACCCTTTTCCTTTTCTATATATTATATTTTTATATTAAATTTTCCTGTTCATATTGTTGGTATAATTTGTCTCCCGACTGGATTCTGACTTACACTCTCTTGATAATAGCATTTGGTGAATAAAAGTTCTTAATCTTCATGTGCTTTGACAGCTTTGTTGACAATCAATTGGTCCAACACGTGTTGGTCTAGTTCTGAACTTTCCATTGTGTTCCATTGATCTACATAGCTGTCTTTATACCAGTACTACACCGCCTTGATTCTCGTGGCTGTATACTAAGGTGTGAAATCAGATAGTATTAGTTTTACAACTTCATTCTTTTTCAAATTTGTTGTGGCTATTTTAGGTCCTTTGAATTTTCATATAAATTTTAGAAACAGCTTGCCAATTTCTATAAAAATCTCTTCTGGGATTTTAATTGGGATTGTGTTGAATCTATCGATCATTCTGGGTTGAATTAACATCTGAACAATATTGAGTCTTCTGATCCAAGCCCGATGAACTCGGGCTGCCATAAAAAAACACTATACACTGGGTGGCTTAAACAACAGAAATTTCTCACAGTTCTGGAGGCTGGGAAGCCCAAGGTGCCAATTAGGTAGTTTCATTCTGAGGCCTTTTCTCTTAGCTTATAGACAGCTGTCATCTGGCTATGTGCTTACATGACTTCTTTCTGCATATACCAGAGAGAGAGAGAGAGAGAGAGAGAGCGCTCTGGTGTCTCTTCTCATGTGGACACTAATCCTATCAGATCAGGGCTCTCTAAGCTTATGACCTCATTTAATCTTGACTACCTCCTAGGAGGTCCCATCTACAAATACAGTCACATTGGGGGTTAGAGCTTCAACATATGGATTTGGAGGGCGGGAGGGGTGAAACAATTTAGTCCATAGCAAACATCATATATCTTCCATTTATTTAATTCTTCTTTGCTCTCTCTCAACAATTTAAAATATTTTTCAGTGTCTGCACATCTTTCGTTAAATATATCCCTATGTATTTAATAGTTTTGATGCTATTATAGATTATGTTTTTAAAGATTTCAGTTTCCAATTGTTTGTTGCTAGTATATAAACATACAATTTGGGAATTCCCTGGCAGTCCAGTGGTTAGGACTCGACACTTTTACTGCCGTGGCCCTAGGTGCAATCCCTGGTTGGGGAACTAAAATCCTGCAAGTTGTGCACCGCAGACGAAAAAAACCCATACAATTTATAATAGTTTTTTATATAATAGACCTTGTATCCTGAAACCTTCCTAAACTCACTTATTAGTTCTCAGAGCTTTTCTTAGGGTTTTCTATATAAAAATCAGGTCATCTGTGAGCAAAGATGGCTTTATTTCTACTTTTCCATCTGTATGCATGTTTTTCTTTTTGTTTGTTTGGTTTCCCTTATTGCACATGCTAGAACCTCCAGTACAATGTTGAACAGATGTGATGAGAGAATTCATCCTTGCCTTTTTCCCTATATAAGGGAGAAAGTATTCAATATTTTACCATTAAGTATGATGTTAGCTATAGGTTTTTCTTAGGTGCCTTTTACCAGGTTGAGGAAATTTCCTTCTGTTCATAGTTACTTTTTTTTTCTTTCTTTTTCTTTTTAATGATATCGTTTATTGCTACAATAATGCTGTGTAACAAGGAACCACAGAACCTCAGTGATATACAACAATGCTCATTGCTCACCTGTGTGGGGTCAGATGGAGGCCAGCTAGGCAACCCTGCTGGTCTTAGTGAGGCTCATTCACACACTTGGGAGTAGTTGCCTGTTGGCTAATCTAGACTGGCCTTGGCTTGCTCGAGACTTTTTTTTTTTAATTGAAGTACAGATGATTTACAATGTTGTGTTAGTTTCAAGTGTACAGCAAAGTGATTCACTTTTATATATATATATAAACTGTGTATGTGTGTGTGTGTGTACTCTTTTTCAGTTTCTTTTCCATTATAGGCTATTGCAAGATATTGAATATAGTTCCCTGTGCTATACAGTAGGTCCTTTTTGCTTAGTTTATATATAGCAATGTGTATTTGTTAATCCCAAACTCTAATTTATCCCTCCCTCCTATTCATAGTTTCTTAAGAATATCTATCATAAATGGCGAATTTTTGTCAAATGCATTTTTCTTTTTTTTTTTTAATAGCTACTTTATTTATTTATTTATTTACTTTATTTTTGGCTGTGTTGGGTCTTCGGTTCTTGCGAGGGCTTTCTCTAGTTGCGGCAAGCGGGGGCCACTCTTCATCGCGGTGCGGGGACCGCTCTTCATCGCGGTGCGCGGGCCTTTCACTATCGCGGCCCCTCCCGTTGCGGGGCACAGGCTCCAGACGCGCAGGCTCAGCAGTTGTGGCTCACGGGCCCAGTTGCTCCGTGGCATGTGGGATCTTCCCAGACCAGGGCTCGAACCCGTGTCCCCTGCATTAGCAGGCAGATTCTCAACCACTGCGCCACCAGGGAAGCCCCAAATGCATTTTTCTATTGAGATGATTGTATAGTTTTTCTCCTTTACTCTGTTAATAAGGTTAATTACATTAATTGATTTTAAAATATTAAACCAACCATGAGTCCCTGGGATAATCCCCAGTAGGTCATGATGTATTATCCTTTTTATATGTTTCTGGATTTGATTTCTTAACGTTTTTGTTTTGTTAAGAATTTTTGCATCGATATTCATGAGGGATACTGTTCTATAGTTTTCTTTCCTTGTAATGTCTTTGGTTTGGGTATCAGGTGCTATCTTTATAAGATGAGTTATGAAGTCTTCTCTATTTTGGAGAAAAATTGTATAACATTGGTATTATTTCTTCCCTACTGTTTGATATAATTCACCAATTAAGCCGTGTGGGCCTTGAGTTTTCTTTATAGAAAGGTTTCTCAAATTATAACTTAAATTTCTTTAATAGAAATAAGGTTATTTGGATTTTCTATTTCTTTTTGAGTCAGTTTTGGTAATTTGTGTCTTTAAAGAAGTTTGTAAATCTCTCTTTTGTTGTTGAATTTCTTGGTGTAAATCTGTTTATATAATTTCCTTTTTATCCTTTACTGTCTCTAGGCTGTATAGTGATGTCTGCTCTTTCATTCTTCGTATCAGTAACTTGTGTCTTCTCAGTTTTTTTCTTGATCATTCTAGCTAGAGGTTTACCACTTTTATTCATTATTTTTTGAAATAGCTTTTATATCCATTCATTTTCTCTACCATTTCTTTTCTATGGCATTTATTTCTGCACTCATCTTTATAATTTCTTCCTTCCACTTATTTTGAGTTTATTTTGCTTTTCTTTTTCTTCTTCTTAAAGTGGAGACTTAAGTCATTCATTTTAAACCTTTCTTCTTTTCTAATATAAGCCTTTAAAACTCTAAGTTTTTCTCTCAGCTTTGTTACAATTGCATTCCAGATAGATAGTCTATATTGCTTTCATTATCATTCACTTCAAAATAGATATGATTTCTTCTCTGATCTAAAAATTATCTAATTGTTGTTTAATTATCAAATATTGGGGTGATATTTTAGATATCTCTGTATTATTGAAATCTGTTTTAATTCCACTGTGGTCGGAGAACACATTCTACATCATGTCAATCCCTTTAAGGTTATTGATTCTTATTTATGGCCCAGTACATGGTCTATCTTGGTGAAGATCCCTGTGCACCTGAAAAGATGACCCACTCTGCCACTGTTCAGGACAGTGTTCTATAAATATGAATTGACAGTGGTTGGCGGTGTTGCTCAAGTTTCTAGAGCGTTACTGATTTTCTATTTTTTCTATCAACTACTGATCATTGCCAATTATTAGTTCTGTAAGTTTTTGGTTCATATATTTTGAAACTGTTATGAGATGCCTTCAGATTTAGAATTGTTAATGTCTTCTGTTGTTAAACTATGTTTTCACCATACAGCTAAAGTAAAAAACAAAAGACAATAACCAAAAATAGTTGTCACATTTTTTCATAAATTCCAATTTTTAAATAGTCATAGAACTGAGTAAAAACAGAGAAGAATCAAAATCAAGCATAACCCCACCTCTAGAGAGATAAAGCAACATGATCATTTTAGAACATCTTTCAATACATTTTCCATGAATATGATAATATCTTTTTATAACCAAATAATCATGAACATTTTTCCATATCATTATTATTCTTCAATGTTATTTTTAGCAGCTGTATAATATTCCATATGGATGACCATAATGAAATTTACTTCACATTACATTTACATTAATCTCTTTAATTTTAATCTTATAGCTATCCATTCGTTGGAATGTCCTTTCCAACATTTTTTCCTTTGTTCTATTGCCTTTCCTCTCAGTTTAGGGTAATCCACAGATTTACTTGGATAAGTTCACCATCTGCCTCTAAGATGTAGATATAAATGTTTCACAACACAGGCTCCAGGTGGAGCCCCGCGGTCTGCCCCTAGAGCTAGTCCTCCAACTAACAGCCATTCATTCCATACTCTTCTGTAATGTTTCTTCAACCAACAATGCATCCACCCAAGTGTACTATCACCTTGCTCCTCCAACACCATTCTAAATACCTTGTTGTGGAAGCTAATTCATTTCACTGGTTTTTTGTTAAGGTTGTGCCCTTAGAGAGCCGTTTGCGTACCACACTTGTTGGCATCTGTTACGGACTCCATTGAAACCGATACCTTTCACCAGCTCCGCATGCCCACCGCCCCCTCTGTGTACTTTGCTGCAAATGGCTTGCACTGATGAATTTCAGAAGATTGACCTTGGGCACTAAAGCAGCTTCATTCTGGGAATTTTACATTTTCCCCTGGGCAGCCTCTAGCCAATAGCTAACTGATCTGAGAACATAAAAGCCCAGCTCTTGGGCTTCCCTGGTGGCGCAGTGGTTAAGAATCCGCCTGCCAATGCAGGGGACACGGGTTCAAGCCCTGGTCCGGGAAGATCCCATATGCCACGGAGCAACTAAGCCCGTGTGCCACAACGACTGAGCCTGTGCTCTAGAGCCCACGAGCCACAACTACTGAAGCCTGCGTGCCACAACTACTGAAGCCCGCGTGCCACAGCTACTGAAGCCTGTGCGCCTACAGCCTGTGCTCCGCAGCAAGAGAAGCCACCGCAATGAGAAGCCTGTGCACCTCAACAAAGAGTAGCCCCCGCTCGCCGCAACTAGAGAAAGCCCGCGCACAGCAACGAAGACCCAACGCAGCCAAAAATAAATAATTAAATAAATAATTTTTTTTTAAATTCAAAAAAAAAAAAAAACCCAGCTCTTTTGATTCAAGGTGGTAAGCTCTGAATTCCCCGTGGGATCAGGCTGAGTTTGGGACCTGAAATCTGACTTTCATTTGGTTTCCTCCCCTTTCCTATTCGGCTTCTCCTGTTCCCCTACAGGTTTCTCCTGAGAGCAGTCCCTTTATAAATCATTTGCACCCAAATCTGTGGCTCAGGGTCTTCTTTTAGTAGAACCCAACCGAAGACAGCATGCAAATGCCACCCAAAGCATTACTCGAAGTAAGTTCCCCCCAACCAGCTCTCACCCACACTACTAACCCCCACCTTAAAAACCCCAAAAAACTGGTGTGCTGAACTTCAAAACAGCTTGGCATCTGACATCTATGCTTGTACTAAACGAATTGTAGGGGGTTTTATTCCCTTTATAGAAGAATTCACAGTGGAGTTCTAAATATAGGGAATTCCACTTGTGTGTTTAAAATAAAATTACAAAATTTTACCCAAAAAATTGACCTTTTACGGAAAAAATGTATCCTATATAAAGCAGTGCCCCGTATAGCAACCCAATAATTGAGACTGAAATCCCTCTCTGTGAAAGTGGCTTTCTCCTGGGGCCCCCCGGTAAGTTTCTGACTCTTTTCCTTAACCCTCTCCGTGGTACACTGAAGGGAGTTGCCATGGTGACCGTAGGCCAGTGACCTCCGGAGTAGCTCAGATTCACAAGAAAGGGCTTCTGCCGGCTTTACTAAGAAGCAGGGAGCTGAGATGCAAATGGCATTCTCCTTGATCAATTGGGACAGAGATTTAACGAGTTTAGCCTTGGAGACCTGAGGAAAGTGCTCAAACAACTTCAGAGGTACCTGAGCTGACGCTGGGCTCACCCTGCTACCCAGGGGTAGAAGAGTTAGCAATACACATTGTCCAGAGCCTAGTTCAGACAGATGTGTGCACTCAAAGGAAGGCATCCTCAGGGAAGCGGGGCTGGGACTGAATGGTTCTAATTAATTTATTATTGGAGTTCACTGGTACAAAGAGAGGGTCACTACATATGTAAATGATGCTGTTTTAAATCCCAGGATCTAAACGCACTTAACCAAGGAAATGAAAGCTATCTCACGTTTGTTAAATTAGCTCATTTGAATAGAAGAGAAGCCAAGGAGGGACAAATAGGCCCGCACCCAGGAACCTGCCTGCGTGAATCATTCCTCACCCCCTTAACAGAGACCCTGCTGATCTCTCTCCTCAGTACTTAAAAAAAAAATGTTGTTAATATTTGCAATTACGAAAAGAGTATGTGCTCATTGTAAGGAGGCTTCCATACCTTTCCTGGCGATGATTTAAACAGACACGGCCATTCCCCATTAAATCTCCCCAACTCCCCCACAGGCTGTAACACTGTTCCTGCCGCTTAACCTCACATCACGGTATCATGGGGATTCCTCCAGGTCAAATATATGGATCTAATTCATTCTTCAATACCTCCATAATATTCTATACTAGTCTGTCCTATAATTTTCTATAATACTATAATTTATTCAACGTTCACCTATTGATGGACAATTCTGATTTTATCCAGCTATTGTTACTATATATATAGTAACAATCTTGTACATTTCCCCAACTACAAGTGGAGCATATTTTCAAATGTTTATCAGCCATTGGTGTTCTCTCATCTGTAAAATGCTTGCTCCTGTCCTTTGTCCTTTTTTTTTTGAAGTTTTGTCTTTTCCTTATCAGGTATGTATTAAGGATATTATTCATTGTCTGTCATAGGTATTATTATTAGCCTTTTGACTTAGTGAGACTTGATCATTTTGGTCCCTTCCTTGTCAGTTTCACTTGTGAATGTCAGCTTTTACCATTTTTTCCAAGCTCATGGGCAAAGGTGTGGGACTAGGAAAAAGCATGTCATGACTACAGACCAGAGAGGAGACTCAAGTGACCAGAGCAGTGAGCCTGTGCTGGGAGGCTGGGGAACCCAAGCGGGACAACATTTAGCATCTATAATACTCACATCTGGTAGAGACAGAGAGATGAGTAATTTTTCCAGAATTCAATCAATTTCTGTTCTGCTTTAAATATTCCTCCTTCTCTTAGAATAGGATGCTTTTCCCAGATCCCTTTATCTAGCTCACTCCTACTCATCCTTCAAAATTCCACCCAGACATCACCTCCTCTGAAAAGCCTTCCTTGATCCACCCACAAGCTGACCCAGAAGCCCCTCCTATGTGTGACTCTGTTCTAGCTCTTGTCGGACCACATCATAACCCGTCAGTCTCCCCCTCTAGACTGAGTGCCCCTTTAGAGCAGGACTCCCTTTGGAGCTCATGTCCATCCCCAGGGTCTGATACCTTTGTGAGTGCCCCATTTGTTCAAAGAATGGCTTGAACAAACTTAGCAAACTTTTCTTCACTACCACCATTCCAGGTGCTATGGGAGTGACAGAAGAATTATCACACATGATCCCTGATCTCAGAGTGACTGAAATCTAGCTGAGACATAAGAACGCACTAAAATTGAGATAATAGCACATGAAAGTGATCACACTTAGGTGGAACATTGTGTAATTGAGACTATAAGTGTTTTAGAAGCCCTGGGCTGGGGTGAGAGGGTGCAGGGAAGAGTCAGGGAGGACCCGGCACTTGATCTGGATTTTGACAGGTTGGGGGGGTTGGGGTAGGGAGTAAGAAGAAACAAGGGCAACCAGGTAGGGGCAGCAATGGGCAAAGGTGTAAACTGGGAAAGTGCACTTGGTGATTATGAAACAGTGCAGATGCTAAAGTGACCAGGGCAGAGAGTTTGTGCTGGGAGGAGGAGGAAAACAAGTTGGATGGTATCTAGCTTCCCAGAAAGGAATGTCTGGATTATTATGAATATACACGCTGCCTCCCCCAGTCTTGCTGGCTGATTATGGCTCTCTGCCGTGTACTCTAAAGATGTGGTCACGTGTCTCTCTCACTAAATGGGAAGCTCCTGGTTTGGACCGTGGTTTGCAGAATAATGGCCCCCCACCAAAAGATGTCCACGTCCTAGACCCCAAACCTATGAATATGGTGCATTACCTGGCAAAGGCAAATTGAGGCAGCAGATGGAATTAAGGTTGCTAATCAGCTGACCTTGAAACAGGGAGAATAGCCTGAATTATCACATGAGTCCTTAGAAGAGGTCCAGGGAGGCAGGAGAGGAGGGTCAGAGGAGCTGGGACCACGGAAGAAGGTCAGAGAGACACAGGGTGAGAAGGATTCAGCCCACTGTTGCTGGCTTTGAAGATGGAGGAAGGAGGGCAGGCTCTCTAAGGTGGAAAAGGAAAGGAAACCAACTCTCCCTAGTGCTTCCAGAAAGCAACACAACCCTACTGACATCTTGATTCTACTCAGTGAGACCCATTCCAGACTTCCCACTCCAGAACTGTAAATAAAAAATACGTATTTTTTAAGCCACTAAGTTGGAGACAATTTGTTGCAGCAGCAATAGGAAACTAACTCGAGAGGGACCGTGTCTTATCTGTATTTACATACACACATAACCTGGCTCTGTTTACTGTGGTGCCCACAAAATGCTTACTTAATGCAACTGCGTAAAGAGTTCCTCCTGACACCTGACTCCTGTCCCTCCCAGAAAACACAAAGCAAACTCTATCAACAACACCCCTGGGCTCAGAGCCACTTGCTCTAAGTCCGTTTGTTCCTCAGCACAGATTTTGTTTTTGCTATTATAAATAACACCAGAGCAAACATCTTTCTTCTGTTTCGAAATAATTTGCTTATCCTAAGCAGAATTCCTGAGTCAGATGATGGACATTTTTTATGGCTCTTGACCCATTTTTAACCAACTTACTTTCCAGAGAGTTCGAGCTAATTTACACGTCCACTTGTAATTAAACACCACCCTCTACCACAACTGGACCCAGCGGGGCCCTCATGCACAGCCTCCTACCTGCACATTAAACTTGTTCCTGCTCTGATATCAACTGTATAACTTCTTGCCCCAGAGACTCAAGGGGGCCTCCCACAGTGAGCAGAGATCCTGGCCATTTTGCTACGGTGGCAAGAGTGACTTCTCAGCAGCCATGAGAAACACTCCTTAGGGATAATGCTGGTCCAGGAGGGAGGAACTGGACACATCCTTAGCTTATTTTTAGTTAGCAATGACAACAAAAGATTTTTTTAAGAGTTACAAGAAATGATCTGCCTGTGTTTGGGAAGCTGGTAATTTTCCAATGTCCCCAAATAGGTAGCCTGGGAATTGCAGCTGACTGAGCCAGAGGGAGAAGCTAGTTGATTTAAAGGTCTGGTTCTTTCTTCCCCTTTGCAACCTACTGGGTGTTGTGTTTGGGGTTTGATTTTGTTTTTAACAAGTCTTTTGTTGACTATGCTAATAAAAGCATCGCGGAAGCAAGAACAAGATTAGTCATTTTTCCACCCACTTCCATCCACAGGACAGGGACAGACCTGCAGGCTGCATCTTCCCTTAGGAATGATTATCTCCCAGCTTTAGGGAAGAAAAAAAATCCCATAAAGCAAACTTTGCTTGCCTCTGCTTCCTCACTCACAAAAGTCTTCCTGGGCTTGGGCGTGGGGATAGCATTCAAGCCTGGGGAGGCCACCAGGGAGGGGCGGGGCCACCAAGACCTCCGAGAGAGTTTAGAATCAGAGGCTCCCGGGAAGGGGGCCATTCCTGTCTCAGGCTCTCTGAGGTGGGCAGGCCACCTGGTGGCTCTCCCCTCCCTTTTCTGTTCGCCCTCTGCTCTTTGCACCCCACTCAGCTGCTGTCTCTGGTGTGTCCATGTGAAATAGGGCCCTTGAAGCCTGGCCTAGGAGGGCAGATGACTGTCCAACTGCACCAGAGCCACAGCCTGGGACTGTGTCAGGCCCAAAAGTACCTTGGTTTTGCCTGCATGTGCTTGATCCAAAGAATGGGAAAAACCTTTGGAGTCTGGAGATCTCCGTTGTAGTCTCGGCCCCTCCCCAGGTTCCCCTCGTGACTTTGGGCCTCAGGTTGCCTCTCTGTGAAATGGCCAGATAATCCTGCTTCCCAGGGAGCAAGCACATGCCCTGGGAGAAAAGAGCAGCAAATGTTTATAAATCCATCACTGATGTGGCTGCGGAAACAGCTGACAGAGCAAAGCCCGGGGTCCCAGACCCTCCCCGGGGCCTCTTCCTCCCACTGCCCCCAACCAGCACCCCAACAGAGCGGCCGACCTCCAGCCTCAGGTGGGCCCCAGGCCACTTCCCAGGCTGTGAATTTCCTCTGGCACTTTGAGGCTTCCCCAGGAGGATTCATGAGACCGCAGCAGGAAATGAGGAACATATTTTTAAATCAGAAGGGGAAGCAATGCCTTTGTGTCAGATAAGTGGCCTGGATCCAGGGCTATGAGACAGTGGCGCATTTCCCCTCGCAGGCAGCAGGTGCTCTTCTAGATGTGGTTATGGCAACAAAATAAATGATGGATAATTGCTTTTGTGACAACTTGCCAATTAAATTAGACTCAGCAGAATAACATAATGACAATTTGTTATGCTCCGGTGGGCACTAACATACCAATCATAATTAAATGCTATGACTGAAATAGAATATCGCTCCACGCAGGAATATATAACCCCAATTCCCTCTCCGCGAAACATTATAGGTTGAGGCTTGATTTTAATTTCGGGAAGATAATGGCATTAGCGCATATCCGAGTGGGTGTGTGGAGAGGCCTGCGGTGAGGAGAGATGGGCCTCAGTGGGAAGACTGGGCCTGTGAGGAGACGCCCTGGGGGCTGCACTCCAAGGTCAAGGGGAAGAGGGGAGGGGCCCCCGGTTGTGAAAACAGCGCTTCAGGGCTGGGGCTGTGCCTGGCTCTGTCGGCCCAGCTGGGGAGGCCCCTGCGATGACTCTGCAGTGACAGGGGCTGCGCTGCAGCATCTCCAAGCCCCACTCCAGAATGTTCCAGGGGCGGGGTCTTGAAAGAGAAGCCCAAGCTCACAACACTTCGTGATAAAGGGGCGTGGAAGACGTGCCAGGTGTGGACCTGGTCCTCTTCATCCGTAAGGCATTTTCTCCTTCACAACCCTTAACTAAAATGAGGAGCCAGCCTCAGAGAGGAGGGTTTTACTCAAAATCCCCGTTTGTCCATCCAAACGCAGATTGTCTGCCTTCAAAGCCCCCTCCTCTATGTCTCCACCATGCTCCTCTCTCCACACACTTGCGGGCTGCACAAGGCAGTTAGGTCAAGAAACACAAGGGAAGGAAACTTGGGGGAGAAATAGGAAAGCTGGCTGAGTGGAGATGAGATCTCTGCTCAGCCCACCCACCCTGGCATGTACAGCCCCACCCTCCTAGTTACAGCTGATTGGGCCACGAGGGGACAGCTGACCCAACGTGGGCCAATCACAGTCTCCCTCTGGGAACTTTGCAGTTGGACTACTTCAGTTCCATAAAATGGTCATACATGTATACATCTGTCTCACTCCCTTTGAGCACTATAACAGAACACCATAGACCAGTGGCTTATAAACAACAGAAACTTATTTCTCACAGTTCTAGAGGCTAGGAAGTCCAAGATCAAGGTGCTGGTAGATTTGGTGTCTGGTGAGACCCGCTTCCTGGTTCATTGCCGTCTTCTGGATCTTCTGCCTCACATGGCAGAAGGGGCAAGGGCGCTCTCTGGGGTCTCTTTTATGAGGGTACTAATCCCATTCAGGAAGGCTCCACCCTCATAACCTAGTCACCTCCCAACCTTCCTGCCTCCAAATAGCACCATTTTGGGGATTAGGATTTCAGGACACAAACTTTTTTCAGTCTATAGCAACCTTGACTTTTTTTTTTTTTTTTTTTTTTTTGACTGTGTTGGGTCTTCGTTGATGCACTCAGGATTTCTCTAGTTGCGGTAAGCGGGGGCTACTCTTTGTTGCGGTGCGTGGCCTTCTCATTGCAGTGGCTTCTCTTTGTTGTGGAGTATGGGCTCTAGGCACATGTGCTTCAGTAGTTGTGTCTCACGGGCTCTAGAGCGCAGGCTCAGTAGTTTCGGCACACGGGCTAGGTTGCTCCACGGCATGTGGGATCTTCCCGGACCAGGGCTCGAACCCGTGTCCCCTGCACTGGCAGGCAGATTCTTAACCACTGCGCCACCAGGGAAGTCCCAGCAACCTTGATTTTTATAAGAGCTTCGCTATATTATAATATACATACAGTTCATGCAGCACTTAAAGTCTATAACTCAACTATCAAAAATTTGGCCTGAACTGGATATTCTGATAGTAATAAGTATTAATTACATATTCCAATTTTAATATCTTTATTGATGTATTAATCCCAAACCATTCCATCAAAGATTGGAGATGGCTTTTTTAAATCAAGTAACAATGATTTCATTTGCTTTTTTAACTTTTATAAGGGGGTTTTGTAGAGATAAAAAGAATGGTTGAGGTTTCTCTCTTACTCTCTTAAAAATCTTTACTGAGGTTTCTTTTACCGTAATAATGTAAAAACAAATTATACACTACTGAAATGTTAAAAATAAAAATCCACCCCCATGAAGCTTACTCCTCAAGGATGACCACTGACATCAAGTTAGTGTGTCTCCTTTCTGCCCTGCCTGCACCATCCTTTGAATGTGAACGTGGACCTGATGTTCTGAGTGGACCAAAAATTTCGTTCGGGTTTAAACCCGAATGAACTTTTTGGCCCACCCAATACTTATGGATACAGTGATAGGATATTTGGGGTTTGCTTCAAATAACCCATGGGTTGGGGAGGCAAGTGAATGGGATGGAAAAAGAAAAACCAAGAGTTGAAAATTGTTGCAACAATGCTTTGGGACTAGAGGGGTTCATTACACTCTACTTTTTATGTGCTTGAAAATTTCTACAGTAATAGCTTAAATTTTAAGCTATTCTTTTACTTTTTTAACTATTTTAAAAATGGATTCATACTTTATGTAATAATTTTTAATTTGCTTTTTCCTTTAACTAACAACTTGTTGTGGACATTACTCCAAATCTGTACAACATAGATCAGCCCTATTCTTCTTAGTAGTTTTCCATTGTATGGATATTCCACAATTTATCTAACCTCTCTTACCCTGAACGGTTATCTGCAGTGTTTTTCTATAACAATTAATGCTAACTGAACCTACTTAGCCATATATCTTGTCTCTCTTGAAGGAGGGTTTCCGTATGAGAAATTTCTAAAAGTGTAGTTTCTGGGTCAAAGGGCAAATGTATTTTATATTTGACTGATATTGCCAAATGCTTCTTTAAAAATGTTACATCAGCAAAAATCGACAAGTAAGACTATATCAAATGTAAAAGCTTCTGCACAGCAAAAGAAATGATCAGCAAAGGGAAAAAGCAACCTACAGAATGGGGGCAAAATTTTGCAAACCAAGTATCAGATAAGGTGTTAATATCCAAAATCTATAAAGAACTCATACTACTCAATAACAGAAAAACAAACAGTCTGGGACTTCCCTGGTGGTCCAGTGGTTAAGAATCCGCCTTCCAATGCAGGAGACGTGGGTTCGATCCCTGGCTGGGGAACTCAGATCCCACATGCCACGGGGCAACTAAGCCCACGTGCTGCAACTACTGTGCCCGTGTACTCTAGAGCCGGAGTGCCACAACTAGAGAGAAGCCCACGCGCGGCAATGAAGAGCCCACGTGTCACAACAAAAGATTCCACATTCCGAAACTAAGACCTGACACAGCCAAGTAAATAAATACATTTTTTTTTAATCTGGTTTTAAAATGAGCAGAGGAACTAAATAGACATTCTTCTAGAGAAGACATACAAATGGTACAAGAAAAGGTGCTCAACATCACTAATCTTCAGGGAAATACAAATCAAAACTACAATGAGATATCACCTCACATCTGTGAGAATGGTTATCTTCAAGAAGACAAAAAAATAACAATTGTTGGCAAGGTTGTGGAGAAAAGGGAACCTTTACACTGTTGGTAGGAATGTAAATTGGTTCAGTCACTATGGAAAACAATAGGGATGTTCCTCAAAAAATTAAAAATAAAACTAATGTAAGATCTAGGAATCCCACCTCTGGGTATTTATCCAAAGGAAATGAAAACAGGTCATTGAAGAGACATAAGCACTTCCATGTTTATTGCAGGGGGTGGGGGGAAGTTTTAGCAAGGTTCAATTTCAACTATGTATGCCTTTTTATCTGTATCCTGTCTTGCTAACACAGAGTGTTAGCAATCTTGTTAACTTTTGCCAATTCTGACAGGGAAAATAGACCTTATTTTGCTTTGATTTGTGTTGTTTTCATTGTTTCTGAGGTGGGGCATTTTTTCTTTATGTGCCTCACGTATTCCTTCTTCAGTGAATTGCCAGTTCACAGCGCTAGCTCATTTGTCCATGGTATTTCTCTTTCTTACTGATTTGTAGCAGCTCTTTGTATATGATAGATGTTAATCTTCTGTCTAGCGTATATGTTTAAAATATTTTCTTCCATCCTTTAACTTTTGTTTGTGGTATTTTTCACCTTACAGAAGTTGTTGTCACTGTTTCTTTTATGTAGTCAGAACTGTCACTCTTTCCCTTTTGTCTGCTGAATTTCATGTCATGTTCAAAAAGGCCCTATATTTTCTTCTAGTACTTTTATAGTTTTAATTTTTAGTTCTAGATTTTTAATTCGTGTGGGATCATTTTTGGGTATGGTGCCAGATAGACAACTAAATTAACATTTTCCCTGAAATTCATAACCTATTCCCAACACTGTCTATCTAATAATTCACCCTTTTCTCATTGATGTGAAATGCTTTGTCATATACTTAATACCCATACACAGGGTTTTTTTCTGAACTCTGTTGTACTCTCTTGGTCTAATTGCTTATTTACACCTGTATCATGCTGTTTTAATTATTGTTGCCCTAATACATTTGATAGTTAGTAGGTATATCACATTCTTATATTTCAAATTTCATTGGCTATTCTCATGCATTTATCCTTCCTGATGAACTTTATTTTCAACTTGTTAAGTTAATAATAAAAACTGCAATGGTATCTGATTAGAGTTGCCTTAACTATATAATTGGGAAGGATGCTCTAAGACGCTCTGGGTAAAAAAGAAAAACAAAAACTATCCATCGATGCCCACACATTCCCAGGATGCCATGGCTGGAATCCAGCAGGTTCAGTATCAGTCCCAGAATGATCCTACCCCATACCCATGTCCTCTTCCACTCAGCCTGCACTGTATTCAACTCTTGCTTTTTTTCCTGTTGGGTTCCAACTCTGATTTCTACTTGTATATGAGTTATGTGTTTCTCTGGTCTTCCAACCACCTCTTGTTCTCCTAGCATGTTATGGTCGTTCTATAATCTGCATTCTCTTGCAGGTGAGTGGTCCCACCCACTGAAGCTGGCCTGTAGGGTCAGGATTAGACAATGCCATCAATGTCATAATAACGGAAGGAAACTGAAATATTCTGTTCTTCCTTCCTTTGACTTCGTTTCCATAACGCAGAGATCATGGGGTAATGACCATGGGCTTAGACAAAGAAAGACATAGAATAATTGGCACGTTGGAAAGGTGCTCTGAATTTTTTAGCAGTAATTACAGGTAACACCTTCTCCTAGTGTCCACCCTTCCCTGTCCCCTGCCGAGAAGTAGAAAGGAAATATTCTAGAATTATGTTGTCCAACGTTCCACCAGTTCCAGAAAGAGGCTGACTTCATGGTGACTGGGAATTTTATTCTGATCAACCTGAAATGTTTACCATTTCCTGATATTAGATTTCCATGGGCGTTTGACAGGCCAGGACTAGGGTAAGGCAAGCGCCAAATCTGCGCTTGTGTAATCTTGAGAGTGAGGGACTCAAGTCTGGGCCCCATGTGCCTCACTTGCCTCAGCCTAGTGCCAGTCCTGGAATTTGATTCCTGTGGTGGATACTGTGGTCCTCCGCCCAGAACCCCCATGCTCACATCCCAGCAGTGGGAGCTATCAGTTGATGAGGGCTCACAGCTGTATCCCTCACTGGGAATTCCTCTGGCCACACAGAACCGCCTTGCTCAAAATTACATCCCAGGGGATATATGTATAGCTGATATATATACGCATAGCTGATTCACTTTGCTGTACAGTAGAAACTAAGACAATATTGTAAAGCAACTATACTCCAATAAAAATTAAAAAAAAAAATTACATCCCTTCCAGGGGGCAGCCTGTGGCCAAGGACCGGCTGAGGCAGGGATGTGAGCCCTGCCTCCTTGTTCCTGAAGAACTATCCTGGCTGCGGAGCCTCAGTTCCCACCGCCTAGCAGGGAGTGTAATGCCTGGTAGGCCTCATCAGGTTCTGGAGATACCATAGCCCCTGCTTCACCAGGTAACACAGAAGTCTGCCAGCTTAGAGTGGGGACCAGGGCAGGAAAGGGCTCTGATCAAGTTCGGGCAACCCTGCCTCTTGCGCTGTACAACCCGGCAGGCTCCATGGAACCAGAGGATCTGTGGTAGGAAAAGACGCCACGTGGAGTTTCTGGCAAGCCCCAGGAAGAGAATAATATTATAGACGCCTACGGTTCTGAAGCAAGACAGGACATCTGTAGGAAGAACTACACGCCAGCTCAAAAGCAGTTCCCAGATGCTACAGAACCTGGGAGAGATAGCGTTCCAACCAAGTGACACCAAGTGATCAGACAGGCAACCAGAGATGCCCATCGTGAACTTGGTTTTGTCAGATCCACCCAGTCACAGGCAGGCCCAGCAGCGATCCGTCATAAGATGGAAGTGGTACATTCAGGATCAGCACGAGTGAGCTTCAGGAACAGGTAGCCCAGACCCCATGTCGTGCACCAGTGTCGCCCCAGCTCCAGGCCTAAGGCTGCACGGGGGTCCTGTATGGCCAGCTGACAGAGGAGGAAAAAAGCCGAGCCAAGTTCATACATGGGTCAGCTCAGTGTATGTCAGTGTGAACCACGGCTGCTGGTTCTCAGTGGAGGCGGAGAAGGATACGTTTGACACCCAGATGATCCACCGGGGCACTTCTTGGTGTTATACCCAATTTTAATGACAAATGGCAGCCAAGGCGTGAAATGAGAGTGGTAACCAAAGCCCCTCAGAATCCTCAGGAATGAGAGTCTGGGTCATCCCACCGAGCAAGCCACTTAGACCAGCAGAGATACTGGCCAAGAGTAAGAAGAATCTAGTACAGGTGGTGGAGAAGGGGGCATTTGAGTATCAGTTAGAGTCTTGAGATCAAATGCAGTATCAGGGGCTGCAGTTTGCCCCATTAAGCCTTCTCTTGTCAGTTTCGCTACGAAACAACCCACAGTCCTAGAGAAACCATCAGAGATGGGGCAAACTTACTATGAAAAGCAAGTGGGTCTGAGCAGCTCAATGGATGATCTGTCACGAATACTGTCCGCCAAGATCTCCCTCTTCAGGGCCACCCGCCCGTCTCCCAGCTGCTGAGAATATGGGCTGCTTATGGCTCGGAGCTTCATCCCTCACTGGAAATTGCTTTACCCAAGGTACATCCTCTCCCTGGGGTGGCCCTGGCCAATGACTGGCTGATGGGGGGAAGCAAAGGCCCAGCCCCCTTCCCTAGGGACGACTCTGAAGGACCATCTCATTTGCAGAGCTCCCCATACAATTAGCTGAGGTCTCTAAGGCAACCACATTGGGGGCCTGGTCCTGCCTGCCTTGCCCCCTTATAGGTATATCTCCTGAGAACGTGCCTAATTAAAATTTTGCATGCAGCTCTCCATCTCAGAGTCTGCTTACAGGGGACCCAACCTAAGACATCCCCCAAGTGCATGCTGAGATATTGGAAAACTCAAATGATGTTGACTTAGTTCTTTGAAACAAGGAACCCCAACAGTTTCACAGCGACCTACTGATCAATAGTTAAGCCTTGGATCAATCTTTAGGTTGGTTGTTTGCAACCTGTCCCCTCTCACTGGGGTTTAAGGAAATTATCAAAAATAGGAGAATGCAGGCTGAACCACACTTTATTGGTGACTTCCACTGCTGTGCCCTTCTTCCTCACTTGAAATCACACGACTCAGGAAAAATTTAACTAATAATAGTAAAGCCTTCAACAAGACAAGGACAAACCCAGGGACCTCTGTCAAGGAACACAACCAAGCTTGTCCTTCCAAAGGCAAGGGAAGGGAGATTAGCATTTAGGTTGTTTACAGGGGGTTCAGTGCTATACAGGAATATTTTTAGTAAATGACAGAGAAAAAGGTAGAAAACAGGATGATTGATTGACAAACAACTCAATTTTTAATCTGGACATCTTTAATAAATTTCTGCAATGCAGGATTATCAATCTTATCTCACCTGGATTTCTACCCTTCACAAGGAGATGGCCTTGATTTTAGAGGCCAGAATAAGTGGCTTCTTTATCAAAAGGTTCCCTGCAAACGGCCAAGCCTGAGCAGCCCTGAGCCGGTCCCCAGGAGCCAAGTCTCATCAGCTTTTCATGGTAAGAGAGTTTTTCTTAGTAGTTACACATAAGGAATCAGTCTCTTTACGTAAAGCCTTCCTAGATTTAAACGCAAGCAAAATGCAAATGCCAGCTTCCCCTGGTGTGGTAGTGCTATTCCAGGAAGTTAAAGTCACGATGGCAAGTTTCCTGGGTCAGCAGAGTGCAAAGCTCTTTCCATCCTGGATCTCTTTTGACTCTTTCAACACCTTGAAGCAGATGCAGTGCTATTATTATCCCCATTTCGCAGATGACCAAACTGAGGCTCTGGGAAATTAACTAATTTGCCCTAGATTACAAAATGTTGTTAATTGTCAAAACTGGAGCTTCAACCCAGTCTGTCTGAGGTGGAGCCCATGTTTTTAACTCTTGATTCCTAAGGATTTTTAGCAATGTCATCTATACATCATAGCATCATAGCCACTTACATTTCAGATTTTAACACTTACATATCAAATTTAATAGTATATTTTCTATGATGATTTAAAAAGGTGAGGTTGTATACCCCCCTTTATTTGTGGGAGAGGGCTGTGGTATATTGTTGGTTGTCTATTTTCAAGATTTTTCAGTCAATTTGTCTCTAAGTATTTCTTACTTCCAAACAAATAAAAATTCAAATTATATTTTTTTAAAGTCACAAGTAAGAGCCAAAGGGAAGTTCTATATTTGACATTCTTTATTGAAAATAAACATACTGAGAATAAGACAATGTCCTTCCTAGTTTCCCTGGTACCAAGCTAAGTGAGATTTCCATACTGAATCCTGCTGCCCAGAATTTCTTCCTTCTTTGAGGGACGAGGGTTGAGGGTGGAATGGGAGGGGAGAGCGGTGGATAGACAGCTGAGTATTTGTCCTATAACAACTTCTCATTTATTGTCTTCTGTTCTCTAAGAGATCTTCAAGCTCATGTTTTATTTATTTAAACATAATAAGGAAGAAAAGTCATTTATTGTCTGTAGTCTGATGGTTTCAGTAACTAAAGTCTTTATAGATCTGTTTCTATTGCCTGTTTTTGCTGGGTCTCACGGGGTCGAGTTTCCTTGTGTGCCTGGTTCTCATCGACCATAGTCCAGTATTTTTTAAATTATTTATAGGAGTAATATGAGGCCAGATGCCCAGAGATCTACTTCTGTAATGTGTTGGAGCCATAGCAGTCTGGGCCCACCTTTTTTTTTTTTTGATGTGGACCTTTTTTCTTTTTTTTTGTCTTTGTTGAATCTGTTACAATATTGCTTCTGTTTTTTATGTTTTTGGTATTTTTTCTTTTGGCCACGAGGCATGTGGGATCTTAGGTCCCCGACCAGGGATTGAACCTGCACCCCCTGCATTGGAAGGCGAAGTCTTAACCCCTGGACATCCAGGGAAGTCCCAAGGGCCCACCTTAAACCACATTCAAGGCTGAGATTTCCTGGACCTGGACAATCTGGGTAATTGGAACCTGGGTTGTAATTCTGTGTGAAGGCTGCTCCACTTCCAGGTCACCTCCCCCAGGGGTATAGCCCTGGGGGTGCCCACATACTGTGGAGAGGGCTGCCTTCCGGCCTCCATCGCCCTCTCTCCTCCAGTAGCTGTAGGGCCATCAGGATCAGTAACCCTCAGGGTGAAAGCAGCCTCTGTGCTCATTCACCTATCTGGTTCCTATTCTTCCATCTCTGTCAACCTAGTCATTCTTACTCTCCTATCAGTAATTTAATACTATTTAAGAATATTTCAAAAAATATTTTATGCATCTATTGTAGTTGTCTCCCGGGAGAGCTGGGCCAAATAGTTTCACTTACAATTTCTAAAAGTGTCATCCTACAAGCTTTTCAAGAAATAACCAACTCAGACCAAATTTGAGGCCCTACTAATACCGAATGTTTGATTTATGTGTCTTAAAATAATTACTTTTTCAACAAACGCATCTTGAATTGTGCTCACTGAAGTCTGTGGTCCACAGAGCGCTGGTTTAGGGTTCTCAAAGGAAGGCGGTGGGGGATCTAGAGGTGGGAGGGGAGAGGGTAAGAGTCACCTGCAGCACCAGGCCCACCGGCTCTGCCCCCGAGCAGCTGTGCAACCCTGGCCGGTAATGCCAGCTCTTGGCTGGTTTCCTCATCTGGAAAATGAGAAGAAGAAGAATAATGCCTGTCTCACAATGTTGTCGTATGGATTAAATGAGATTAAATAACACATGCAAAGCCTTTAGCACAATGTTAAGTGTCCGATAAACATGATTATTATTATTATCCCTGAGATGCTAATGTTCTCAGACACATGCACACACATACTCGCCAGACTGCCCTCTTCCCCACACGTGCACACAGACTGAGTCGAGAACCACTGCCTTAGTTAATGATGATTTGAATAAATCACTCAATTCCAACGGTCTGCTTGCTAAGAACGTCATTCTGAAGGCCTTAAAGGCAGGCCTCCTGGATTTTATCTCCCCTTAACTCATTCTGTGGCCTACAAATTTAAAGGATGACAGTAACTCAGATGTGGAAAGGGCCTGGAGATTCCCCCCAATAAAAGGTACCCCCTGCAGCCACGTGGCAAGTTGTGCTGTTGTGATAAAGCGGAGGGCCGTTTGAAAAAATAATCAAAAATTCTCTCAGGAAGCCCAATTATATTTTTACATCAAGAATCAAAATGCTGGTGCTGTAGACTTCAACCTATCATTCACAAACCTTTTATCCTGTAATTAAGCCAGATCTGCTGCTGGGCTAATTCTTCCCTGAATGACACCACCCTTTGAGCCAGGCCGTATGTCGGCAGAAGACTTCACTCTGATGATCTATTACACCAATACATCACCGCGGTGAGCTGCCTCCTTAATGATTTATCTATAACACATCATCAAAGTGAGGCACGCTCATAATATATTGCTCAATAAGTCTGCGGTGGCCAAGGGGGGAAGCCACAAACAGCGGCCGAGTCCACGGCCTTACATGGTTGGTGTCAGTGCACGGGGCCCACGCTGGGCACTCCCTTCCTAAACAAATGTTTATGTAGGTGGGAGGGCTTCCACACCAATAGGCTTTTAAAACATGAAGAACCATGACCTTAAGAAAGTCCTATAAATCCAAAACAGAAAAGCCCCTCAGTGGGTAGTGAGATCTACCCTCCTAAGCCTGTCAAATAGGTAGAAAGCATTTTCCTTAAGCTCTTACTTAGTAGAAGGCCAGGGCCACTGCACTGCACAACTCCAGGGGGTGCCGTTCACAAGGCAGTCTGTGCAAATGGTGTCCCCTGGGGTTGTGCGACGTGCAGCCTGAGCCACCCCACGCGGCAGCCCTGTTGGAGGCCTTGGTTAAGAGCAGAGACTCTGGCATCACTGCCTCCTTTGAATCAAGGTTCTGGGAATAATGGTTGTATTTCATGGGGTTGCTATGAGATTGAACAAGATAATGTAACCAGGGCACCTATTATGTAGTGAGCACTGAACATATATTAGCCACAACTGATAGCAACCTTAACAAATCCCGAGAGCCAGGACACCTGCAGGACCAGGGCTGGGGTAGCAGGCAGCCCCTGTGTATTGTGACCTCCATTCTGTGGGGCCCTGTCTAATTCTTATGTATTTCGATCCTGCTTCATTCAAAAGAAAAAAGGAGGGCGAATGGACGAAAGAATGCTTACAGAAAGTATACGAGGATAAAAATGAGTAGATGGGGACGTTTGCACAAAGGGAAAGAAAGATCAAGCAAAGTTTAAGCAAAAGTAGCACACAAAACACCACCAAGAATGGGCCAGGGTGGGAGAAACGGGCACACTCGCCTACTCAGCACAACCGTTCTAGAAGAGCAATTTGGCAAGATGGTTAAGGACATTCCTACAGAGAAAAGGGGGGAGCATCATGCAATCATCTGCTAGCATCCCCCAATGCGTGCCAGTGTTTCACGTCAAAACAGGACTCAGAAGAAGCTGCTGCATGAGGAGCCATCTTCAGAGCCGGCGTCTGGAACCTTTCCAGAGGAACAGGCCTGTGATAAGCAAGAGGGAAGCAGGCAGACTCTGGGGGCTGCTGCCTGGAGGCACATGAGCTAGCCTCAGCTCTGGGCAGGGCCCTCCCTCACGCTCCTGCTGCCGGCGGCGCTGGGACCCTCTACAGCCTTCGAGCTGGAGCAGCTGTGGCCCCGGGTCAGGAGCATCCGCCCTTTGCCTGGCGCAGCTCAGGATCCCTCCGACTTCTCGGACCCCGGGTCCATTCAGTTGCCTGTTGAAACCTTTGGTTCTTATCCCCATTTCACAAAGTAGAGAATCGAGGTAGTTGACGGAACAAGAAATACAGACATAAGCATTTTACGTAATTGTGATATCGCGATTTGTAACAAGAAATATGCATTGGTCTCTGCCCCCGGCTCCTGACACAGGGCTCTTGAAACCCCTGTAATTTCCAAGGTGATAGGAGTGTTCTTTGTTCCAATGAGGTGACTCTAGGTGGGCTCTTAGCTGCTGGATGAGGGCTGGTCACCAGAAAGACCAAGCTACGATTAGAAGCTTGGAATTTTTAGCCCCGCCCCTCATTCTCTTGAGGAGAGAGAAGAGCTGAAAATGCAGTTAATGGTTGATAATGCCTATATGACGAAGCTTCCGTAAAATCCCAAAAGTATGGTGTTCGGAATGCTTCCAGGTTGGTGAACATGTGGAGGTGCTGGGAGCGTGGTGCCCTGGGGAGGGTATGGAAGCTCCACGTCCCTTCCCCATACTGTGTCCTAGGCATCTCCTCCATCTGGCCGTTCATCGGATCCTTTGTCACATATAAACTGGTAAACGTTAAGTAAGTGTTTCGCTGAGTTCTGTGAGTCTCCCTAGCAAATTAATGAAACCCAAGGAGGGGGTCGTTGGAAGCTCTGATCTACAGCTGGTTGGTCCGAAGCACAGATGATGACCTGGGCTTGTGACTGGCATCCGAAGTATGTGTGTGTGTGTATGCGGGGTGAGGGTGGGCAGTCTTATAAGACTGGGAGGCTGGGCTCTTAACCTGTGGGATCTGATGCTATCTCTGGGTAGATAGTGTCAGAACTGAATTAAATTGTAGGATACTCAGCTAGTGTCTCAGAGAATCGCTTGTTGTAGGGGGAAACCTCCACCTATTTGGTGACCAGAAGTGAAGTGTTTTATGTGAGTAATGAAGGAAACTGACAAGAAGAAACACCCAGGGGGGAAGAACTGGGTTTTTCTCTACACAGGAATGTGGAAAACTGAGTTTTTCCCCTACAATAATGCTCCAAAGATAGAGGAACCATATTAGTTTCCTAGGGCTGCCGTAACAAACTGCCACAAATTGAGTGGCCTAGAACACCAGGAATTTATTCTTTCACAGTTCTGGAGGCCAGAAGTCTGAGATCAAGTTGCCTGCAGGGCCATGCTCCCTCTGAGGGCTGGAAGGGAGAATCCCTCCTTGCCTCTTCCAGCTCCTGGTGGTTGCCGGCAAAACTCAGTGCTCTTTGGCTTGTGGTTGCATCTCTCCAATCTCTGCCTCCGTCCTCACATGGCTGTCTTCCCTCTTTGTGTGTGTCTGTTTCCAAATATCCCTCTCCTTACAAGGGTGCCAGCTATTGGATTTAGGGCTCACTCTAATGCAGTATAACCACATGTTAATTTGATTACATCTGCAAAGACCTTATTGCCAAATAAGGTCACATTCACAGGCACCGGAAATTAGGACTTCAACATACCTTTTTTTGGGGGGGGGGAACACAATTCAACCCAAAGTAGAACCTTAGTAGGTGTTACTATACAGAAGAACTAGGTGGAAATACACCCCAATGGAAGGAAGAGAGAATCTAAGTTAGCTCAACCCTCATCTATCATAGCAGGAAGCCCAGACACTGTGACTGCAGTTGGTAAACAAGAAGTGGTGGTATAAACTATGATTTCTGGGAAGGTAATCACCAGAGGCACTCAAGCCGGAAGTAGTTAACAGTGGTTGACCCCAGGGACAGACCTGGGGTAGGAGGAGGCTAAGAGCCTATTCAGGGAACTTTGGGGAAATCTGAATATGGACTGGGTATTAGGTGATATTAAATTAATTTTTTGGCTGCACCGCACGGCATGTGGGATCTTAGTTCCCCGACCGGGGATCGAACCCGCACCACCTCCAGTAGAAGCGCAGAGTCTTAACCACTGGACCACCAGGGAAGTCCCTAAATTACTTTTAATTACCATCTTATTAGGCTTAATGATGGTATTGTGTTGATGTAAGAAAAGGTCTTTTTTTCAGAGAAGCAGGCTGAAGCCTTGAGTGAGGGAGGTCATGTCTGGACTTGCTTTAAGATACTTCAGAAAAAATATAGGCAAGCAAATACGGCAAAATATTAATAAGGGTTAAGTCTACACGATGAACATATGGAGGATCATTACACTATTTTCTCTACCTTTACGAGTGCTTCCATAATCAAAATTGAAAAAGTGAAAAGATTTTAAATAAGTATTTAGTAAGTCTTGGAATGTGCTTGCTCGCCCCATCTTTGTGGCTCTTCTTGGACCCACAGACCCAAAGAATAGGCCTTCTGAGGTCTTGTAGTTCAACCCCTTATTTTACAAATGGCTGAAAAGGTTTAATGACTTTCCAAAGTCACAGACAATTAGTGGATGAGCAGGGGCCGGGCCGGGGTCTCCAGGAGCCTCAGCCTGTGCTCCATCTACTGTCTCAAGTCTTCTCCTGCATCAGTTTTGGGCTTAAGGGAGCTATTTTTAAATGTCAGTAAGAAGTGGCAGCACACTCAGTTCTTTCTGTTTCGTCTTGTGTTGTGTTGTTAAGGCAGACATCGCCTGTGAGTTCTCATACATACGAAATTTTGACTATACCCTGAAAGTTTTATTCTCTTCAACGTGACAGTAAAGTACATTCAAGTCCTTTAGATCTTAAAGTAACCCCTTTGGGGTTTGGCAACGCATGCTAGTTGAGCAGTGAGCATCTGTCATCTATCTTTCATTAATATTAATTATAAGTGGCCAACAGCTCAGGGGAACAAAGTCCTGTGGATGAGAGTTTCCTAAATTCGACCTTCTTGACTTTACAGGTATTCAAAGTGGTTCTTTTCAGAAGCCAGTCTGAATTTGATTTTGATTACTTCAGCAATCAAAAGGGAAGGAATAAACAGGTCCAACCTTAAGAACATGCTGGATTGGAGGTTAGGTTGCCCAAGCCAGGAGAGACCCGGCTGGAATGCTGTAGGACTATGGAATATTCTGGTGCCCTTTATCTGCCTGGAGCTCAGGTTACCAGACCGTTCCTACTCACCTGGCCTGTCTCCCAGGGCCCCTTCCTCTTCTCACACATCCAAAATTGGGAAAGTGAGGGATGGGGCAATGTCACCAAAGACAAGTTTGCCTTCTTAGGATTTAATTTGGAATTTTTCGGACATTAAGCCTCTTGTTCTAACCTCAGGGGCCCCATGAGTGTGGCTGGACAGCGAAACCGGGAGCCAGGGCTCAGGCACAGTCACTGAGGTAAGCCAGACACTGGGCTTGGACCCTTCCTCTGCCCGGTCTGAACTGGAGACCCTGCCTCGCTGTGAGAGGTGACAGCCCAAGGCTGGCAGCAGTGACAGCACAAGCCCATTGTTCCTTGAATTATACCCTCAGGGGGCTGGAAGCCTTGAGGAGCCAAAGTGACACATATGCCATGGCAGGGGGATGGATCGCAGCAGGAAGCCAGGCCTTGGGAAGAGGATGAGCTCCAGCAGGGCGAGGAGGCCGTGACCCCG
The DNA here is from genome assembly GCF_965194825.1 of Balaenoptera physalus. Classification (NCBI taxonomy): domain Eukaryota; kingdom Metazoa; phylum Chordata; class Mammalia; order Artiodactyla; family Balaenopteridae; genus Balaenoptera; species Balaenoptera physalus. The sequence goes on from NC_138901.1 coordinate 38,624,802, forward strand.
CCACGAGCTGGAGCAGGGCCGTTTCACCTCACTTGGCAGGAGCCGGGCGAAGCTGGTGATAAAGCCCAGGATCCTCCTCTCCCCGTGTTTAATATTCTAAAGATAATCCTGAGCACGTCTAGAGTTTAAACTGAGCACCCCGGGAGGGGGTTTGAGGAACTCTGGGCATTTCCTGCAGAATTCTTTAGCAGGAGAGACGGGACCATCATCCTCTCCGGCTGCCCTGCACCTCTCCTGAGGCCACAGTCTCCGGCTCTGCTCTCCTGGGAGAAGCCCAGCCCTGCAGCTCCACACCCATTTCCATCTTCCCACACCTTTATTTCGCGTAACTGTAGAAGGCTTGAGAGTTTACAAAGTTCTGCCACACCAGCATCTTGTTGGCATTCTGCCCCCCAAAGCATCCTTGGTGCCAATAGGATTATCCCCACAATAGAGATGGGGAAGCATTCCTTTGTTCATTCATTCACTCAACAAATACACTTTCAAGGACCTATTAGGCTCCAGACCCTGTGCTGGGACTGAATGCGGCTTAGAAGGGTTAAGTGACCTGCCCAAAGCCGCAGCCACACAGGATTTGAACACAATGCTTTTGACTGAGACCTCGAGAGGAAAGAAGGCAGAGAGCTCTTCCTCCCAATGCACCTGGGTGGCACCCTAAGCCCTGTGCTCCCCTGACCTAGCATCCTGGGTGACCAGAGGCAGAGGGGTCCCATGACCCACCTGCAGACCAGCCAGGGTCAAATGGAGGGAGAGGGGCACTGGACAGGGGGAAGGACAATGAACAGATCTTTCTGGCTCTCCGGACCGCACTTCCATCCGACCCACCATTTCAGCCCTGGCACCCACGACCTCCTGCCCTTCACTGGGAGGAGGACCAGAGGGAGTTCCAGAAACTCCTGCCCCAATTGCTGAGCAGCCCCGGGTCCCAGAAACAATGTCTCTGATGTTTTCTTCTGCTGGGCCTCTAGGTTTTGACCCTCTGGCTTCCCTCCACAATCTGGGTTGCAGTGGGGAGAAAGAAAGGAGAAAAGTTTAACACAAGGAGGGAAGGGGAGCAACAGTGAGGAAGGAAAGAAGGGACAGAAGGAATGCCATTAAGACACCAGTTTCTATACACACACACTATCTGCCTAAGAAATAACTAAAGAAAAGCAAGTTTTTCAGTGAAACCTACCAGCATTGGGTAAGTTCCAATAGTGGACAAGTTCGCAGGATGGTGTTTGGTTTCCTCCTTTGTCTTTTTTGATTGATTGATTGACTGATTGATTGATTGGGTGCTAGAAGGCTGGAAGAAGATAAAGGAGATGGTAACTATTAGGGGGGAAGGGTTGAGAAAAGATAAATGGTTAAACAGGCGGCTGGTGAAAAGGTACACAACACCATTGTTTGGTTTCTTCTGCATTTTGATCTAAAGCACATTCATCTCCACCCAGTGGGAATCAACAGTTGCTGAGGCCTTCAAGCAGGGAGAGCGAAGACACATCTGATTTGTTCATGCTCATTTGCTCACAACTCCAAGAGGTAGATGTGAGTATTCCTGTTTTACAGATAAGGAAACTGAGGCACAAGCTATTCATTCACTCACTCCCCTAATGTCACAAGACAAAGCGATCTATCTGGGTTTCAAACCCGGATCTGTCTCTCCAAAGGCCTGGGTTTTTTCCACTGCTCCGCGTTGCCCCCCTGCCTGCACCGTTCTCTCCCTCCATCCTCCGCAGCAAATTCGCAGATGTGTCACTGACTGGAGAAGGTTAGAGAACACTGCTCTGGGCAGGGTCCCCAGGGGCTCAGCACCAGTTAGGTCCTTCCCCTTCTGCTATGATGCAGAGAGTGCTGGGTCCCCCGCCCCCTACCCGGTAAGTCTTTGTCATCTGCCCGGAGGCCCATCCGCTCCCATCTCTACCCTATCCCGGGCACCCCAGGACCTCAGCTTCCTAAATCGCAGGCAGAACACCATTTTACAAGGACACTCGCCAACCTTGAAAGGCAAGGTACCCCGAGGCAAGGAAATGAAATGATTGTGGCCGATCAGCATGAGAGTGCAGCGCCATCTAGCGGTGCTGGGGCCAAGGTCCCAGGCGGTGACATTTTCAAACAATCAATATCTCATTATTAACCATAATCACAACCTGATGTTTACTTTTGGAGAAATGTTCAGCAGCAAGGGATGCAAGTGCACTTTTCTGCATGTTTCAAGAGGTCTGCGATCCTAAATGCCACAATGACTATTAAACAGTGTCCTGCCCATGAGCAAACAGGAGGGAGCCGAGATTGATTGTATATCTTTTCATCTAAGCTGCTCACCAAAAACAAAGCATCCATTGAAGCGACTGACCTTTCACTAACTGCTGGAAAGAAAATGTTTGATAAATAATAAATAGACCACTACTGGATGTTACTTAGAATCATCTTTTAATTAAAAGAACTGAGCAACTAGAAGGTCAGGTGACTGACATTTAAGTTCCAGTCCAGGAAAAGCATCAATCAAGGGTAAAACTATACCCCAAATGTAATTTCATTGTCAGCTAACATTTAACGAAAATCCCTTCTCTGTAATCTGCCCCGATGGTGGGGGGTAGGGGGTGGGCCATGGAGGCGGCATTTGTAGGGAACATAGCACTTAACTTCCGGCCTCCTTTGCCTTCCCCTAGCAACCTTTTCATTTTCATGCTGCAGCAATAAACACTTGTCTGGTTCAGCGTCTCCACAGAAACTGCTCCAGTGCTGGCCTCATCCAATCGGAGACCCACTTGCCACACTGAGCGCTACCCTAGGAGTGACAGGAAAACCATTTCCTGCCTTTTCCACAGGAGGGCAGGTGCCCTTCCTCCATCAGCTAAGGTGACCTCAACCAAGCTGCTCACTGAACATGCTCAGGCATCCATCTCATCGAGCACCATCAAAGGCTCAAAACGCATGATTAACCCAGCCAGCCGGTCCTCCACCTTTTGGCTGTTCTGGAATAGCACGCAGGAACACAGGGACCAGGAACAAAGTAATAAACTTGCCCCCTCCCACCCCCACCCCCCAAACACACACGACTCACCTTTCCTTGTTCCTAGCTCCACAGTGCCAGCCTGCTTCCATTATCAGAGCCACACCATGTCACATGCCCCAGGTCCCAGGTAGTCAGGGAAACAGACAGCCTGGTTCTGAGCAAGGCTTGGTCAGAGCTGAGAGCCTAGAAGGATGGGTAAGGCTAGCGTGCCTCATCTGGATGCCCAAGAACAGAGGCAGGCACCAGTGCTAGCCTCAGAGAAAATCTTATCATCCCACCTGAATGACTTTATTTAAAAAAAGACTCTGTTGAATGTTTTCAAGTAGCAAGCCATCATTGATTTAGGGGGAAGGGTATCATTCTAACAAAATCAGGAATCCTTTGGAGGCACAGGTTTTCTGTAATACTACTTTCACTATCAGGAAAACAGGACATTAAATATTATATAGACAGTCCCCGACTTAACGATGGTTTGACTAACGATTTTTAGACTTTACAATGGTGCGAAAATACTCATTCAGTGGACACCGCACTTTGATTTTGGAATTTTGATCTTCTCCCAACCTAGCAATATGCACTGTGATACTCTTTTGTGATGCTGGGCAGGGCAGCTCCCAGTCAACCATGAAATCACGAGGGTAAACAACTGATACACTGACGACCATTCCGTCTTTCACTTTCAGTACAGTACTCAACAAATTACATGAGATATTTGACACTTTATATAAAAATAGGCTTTGTGCTAGATGATTTTGCCCAAGTGTAGGCTAATGGAAGTGTTCTGAGCATGTTTAAGGTAGGTTGGGCTAAGCTCTTATGTTCAGTAGCTTAAGTGTATTAAATGCATTTTTAACTTATGATATTTTCAACTTATGATGTGTTTCTTGGGACTTAACCCCATCGTAAGTTGAGGAAGACTACACAAAATTACAAAAAGACTTGTGCTTGCCTTTTAAGGACACACAATCAAGGATCGGTTCTACCCAACAAGAGCAAAAGGAGAACTCTGTAAAACCTGGTGATTCTGGGACCACTTAAACAAGCCTCTCTATTTAAATGATGGATGATGCAGAACCTGTTTCATCTGCTGACTTTCTTGTTCCCCCGTCCTGGCTCAGTCCCCACACCCTGTGTCTCTCTACCCTCCCCCTGGAGAGCTCGTTCATTCTCCTGGCTCCAACCCTTACCTGTGCTAAGGTTTCCTCCGCATCTCCCAGACACCCAACCCATCTCTGTCTGCCACTTGAACATTGACCCATGACCTCTAACTCAGTACGTTGAGAACTGAAGTTCTCTTCCCCACCTTGCTGTCTGTTAGTGATATTGTTATTCTTCTGGTCACTCAGGTTTGCAAACTTGAAATCCCTGCCTTCAAGTGGGATGGCTACAGAGACCAAAGTCTTTCTGACATGTCTCTTCTTCCCTCCCTCCCTGCCCACTCCCCCAACCCTATTCTTTATGTCACATCTGGGTGAACCTTCCTCTGACCTGACAGTTTTCACTATGCGTTACTTCCTTGCTCAAACTTCCTTATACCCACTCAAGTCCTCTGTGTAGTTATCGAGGCCACCATGATCCGATCCCATCCTATCTGCTCAAACCTGTTTTCCACTGCTCCTCAAGAGACTAATAAAGGCACCTGTCACACATGCTACGAGTGAGTTTTGCATTCATTATCTCAAGTAATTCTCACAGTACTAACTGGAAGCCAAAGAGGCAAACGTCATCCCTATTTTGTAGTCAGAGAGACAGTGACAGGCACAAGGTCACACCAGTAAAAACTGGAACAATCAGAACTAGAACCCAGACCTTCAGACTTGTCTGGTGCAAACTTCACTGTCACCTGGTCACATGCCTTCCTCGGCTTCAGCTCAGCAAACCCACGTGGAGGGTCTACTCCTGGTTTAATGATTTAGTGCATACAAATAAGAATTTCTGCTGTTGTTCACACTCTCAACAGGGAGAGGATAGTTACCTCTGGCTTGGAAGACCAGGGTCAACCAGGCAGGAGTACAAATAGTGGACCCAGGGTGCCGACTGCAGTGAGCGCAGCCTGCAAGTGTCTCGACAGGGACTTGAGACTCAATTTGGATGCTGGTAAATCTTGGCGAGCAGAGATCGCTTTTGAAAGGGCTGTGAAGGTATGGTTTCTAAAGACTGTGGTGGCAGGGAGGTGCTCCGGGCAAAAGAAACAGCACGCACACTTCACGTCCCACCTGCCCTTCAAGGCTCTCCAGGCAGTGGTCCTAGACTAGTCCAAGGCTGATCCCTCTTCCCGACTCTCTACACTTCCTCCGTAATATAAAAGAATTCCTGTTCATCTTGTTTTGAAAGTCACTCTTATCTTCCCAACTAGATTTTAAGCTCCTTAAAGCCAAGAATGAGGTCACACCTCCATTCTCTCCAAACACTAGAGGGACCTGGTGATGGCTTTTGCCCACACTGACCATGGGAAGAGTTCTGAATTCCCCAAGGAAGCTTCACACCTTTGACAATGTTTTATTTTTTTCTTTTTAAAGATTTCCCATCCTGGCTTTCTCAGAAGCCTAGACGTTGGTCACCCACCGCCCTAGCAGCTGCCAGTGGGGAGGGGGGTGGCTGTTCAGGGATCCTTCTATTTGGGGTGCTGGGGCTCCTGGGTTCTCTCTCTGGCTCGGGGTTGGGGACAGGGAAGGCGGGAGCACGCAGACCTCTCCTCGTATCGTGCAGCCCAACCCGGCTGTGTGTGAACTGGCACCTGCCGCCCAGCCGCTCACAATGACGTTCCCTTTGACTATGTTTTGATCACTGAGGTTCAACCTCAAGGTTTGCTATGCGTCCATACGAAGAATCTCTGAGACTAAGTGGAAAACAAGGTACAGAACAGTATATATTGTGTCCCCCTGTACACACTCAAAATTATTTCTGGAAAGAAAGGTGATAGTGGTGGCCCCAGGGAAGGGAAAATGGGAGGGCCAGGGGACAGGAGTGGTAAGGAGATTGACTTTTCACCTTCAAATTCTGAACCATGAGCATGTATAACTTTTTAATTATGCAACAAATAATTTTTTTAAACGTTTTCATTACTCTGACAAAGAAACCACCTTTTAAATCCCAGAAAGATGAGGTTTCTGAGAATGAGGGAGCCACGATCGTTCCTCTGAGACAGAGCCAACCCCTCCACCTGCCGAAGTCTTCCTCCCAAGGCCAGGCCCAGTATCCGGCACCCAGTGGTTGCCTAATGTCGAATGGATGTAATTTACTTCCCCATCTAAATGTAAAGCATTCCCTAAACAAGAGGAATTGTACAACAGTGACAAAGGTGGGGGGAGAAGCAGCATCGCTGAGAATGGCTTCTGCCTCAGGTACTCACTGGCCTTCCATTACCTGAGCACCATGTGCAAGGTGTACAGTCTGCGGGGCGTGGGCCCCGCCCTTGACATGCCAGGAGACAGAAGAGACTGCACACAGGAACAGGGGGGGAAAGCTACACAAGTTTTAAAGTAAGAAGTTTCTGGAGCAGCAAATTACTGATAGCTGAAAACTAATAGCTGAAGGGTGTTTTATTTATTCAGTAAAAGATAAGGAAATGAAGAAAGCAGGAGAGTCGGTAAAAACTCGTAAGCACACCGACACCAGGGAGGAAGGGGGATGCCGGTGAAGAGCGTCATCCCTCTTGGCAACCCAGTTACCTACAGAGAAGTCATCTGACTTCAGTCTTCAGCGGGATGTAATCATTCATTCGCTCAACAAATCTTTCCTGAGCAGCCTACTACCTGCAGGTCTATGCTAACCATCTCCAGCGCTCAATCCATGAGATTAAAGTCATAGTTTTGGCCTTGGTCCATCATCAATGATAGGTCCTCATGCTTACTGCAAAGCACAAGTCAGCCTGGCCTCTCAAGCAAAAAGTACAAAGATTAGCTGCAGACACAGTTGGCCAGGGAACCACACCTGATGTGCAAGTAAAAGTCTGATGGATGAAGAGAAGAGAAACATACCAGAGAATCAAATGTGAACACAAAACTCCAAGCAAACCTACTCAGAATGAGTCCCATTCAAACAATACTTACAAAGGTTTCCTCATGCTATTTACAATTTTAAAGTAAATTTACTTTATAAGCACCAAGGAATTCTTTGTTTAATACCGCCCTAACATAAAAGTTCACCTAACTGCTTCTTCAAACCATGATACAGAGCTTTATGACAACCTAGAAGTGGGAACCAAAAGAAGGTAAACATGATGCCTTAGAGATCAAGAAACATTTACACAGTTCAACTGTTAAAAATAGTACAACATTCATGTAGTGAATCCAGTTTGGATGTCAGTATACACAGCATACAAGTTCTTCAGGGAGGTGAGAGGCCTGTCAACTGTTCTCCAGGTGCCCCCAAATGCTGGGCCTGTGGATCTTCTTTCAGAGACTGGTTCTCCAATGCAGTCTGGGGCTCGACACCCATGGGTTCAGATTTCCAGGAAATGTGACTACCATCCTGTTGCTTAAAAGACCAGATATAAGTACGTCACACAGATGTTATGACTTTCACTCAATTAATCAGCTGAAGCTATATGACTAGCACATTCTATCACTGACTCAAAAATCTAACATTAATATCTCAGGTCAAATTTGATTACAACAAATAATAAACATGATAAAAGTCTCTACAGAACCACGATTTTAAAAGCCCTCATGACGACTCACTTGTTCCAAGCAGCAGTCCTTACCACAAAATTCTAGTCTATTCAATCTAACAGTATTTGACCTGGAGCCACGGTTGGGGAAAGAAAACCTAGCCTTCCTTTAACCTCTGACAAACAGACAACCAATCCTAGTAACAGTTTTGCTAATAAAATACTCACAGTCCTTGCTTCTCCTACTCGTCTTAAAATGACACCTTCTGCCAATAAAGCCTTCCCTGCCTCCACAAATAACTTCTCTTCATCTGTTTCTCCAAGTTTCTGTAGCTCAATGTACTTCTCCACAAACCTAGAATTCCAAGCAGTCACATCTTCAGTCTGTATATTGAGAGTTGTCAAGACATGCTATTACACAGTCCCAAGTATTCCCTTAAGAGAACTTCCTGGGGAGTCTAGGATTGACTCGTACACACTGCTCTATTTAAAACAGATAACCAACAAGGACCTATGTTTTAAAAAAAGAAAAAAGAGTTAATTAAAAAAAAAAGAGAGATCTTCCTATAGGAACATCTTTTTCCTCGAGTGGAATGCAACAAAACTCCTCAAATTGACAATTAAATCCTAAAAAAAGAAAGGTAACCAAAGACTTGTGGAATGGCTTACCGTTGACAGGTAGACTTGAAGTTTGGATTGAACAGATCAAAAGCTTTTTGACCAGATCCATAGGTTGAATAAAATTTCCTAGAAAGTACAAAACAACACCATATAAATCTCCAGTTATAGATCATGGCCAAGAATGGAGGGAAGAATAACTGCTGGGCCCTGAGTAACTGAGTATAACATGACCTACAGACCTTTTTTGTTCATTGTAAATAAGCAATGCATGCACATGGTAAATACATCAAATGTTACAGAAAGGTATCCAGTGAAAAGTAACACTCCTCCTCACCTCTGTACCCTAAACTCCCAGTTCCCCTCCCCTTAAGCAACACTAACCCGCTTCTTGTGTATCCACCCAGGAATGTTCTATCACTATATAACCAAACACACATCTATCATTCCCTGTCCCCAGCCACACTGTTTAACCCCAAGGATAGCAAACACATCTTGCCTTTTTACTTAATATTTCTCAGAGATCATTTCAAATCAGGGCACGTAGATTGTTTCTAGTCCTTTGCTACTTTAAACAGTGTTGCAATGATTACCTTTATCTATATTTCTTAGTGTACCGTGCAAATAAGCCTGTGGAATAATTTCATAAAAATGGCATTGCTGGGTCAAGGTATGTGCCTTTGTAATTTGGCCTTGCAAATTGCCAGAATGCTTGCCAAAGGGGCTGTGCCAACTTACACCTACACTGGGAAGGCAGGAGACCGCCTATTTCTCCATACCCGCACCTAATTACATCTTTCGACTTTTTGATCTTTGTCCATTTGACAGGTGAAATATTATAATTCACTGTAGTTTTGCTTTTCTTATGAAACAGGTTGAACATCTTTTCATGTTTAAAAGCAAATGAATTTCCTTTTCTGTGACCTGTCCACGTTCTTTGCCTATTTTTCCTTTTGGTCTTTCTCTTATTGACTCATAAGCAAACTTTATAGCAATATAAACAGGAAATTAGCCCTCTGTCATACATGTTGCAAAATTTTTTCCCAGTATGTCACCTGGCTTTTGATTTTGCTTATGGTAGTTTTTGTGTGCAGAAATTTTAATATTTTCATCTATGGCTTCTGGGTTTTTATATCATGCTTAGGTAGGCTTTTACCACTGAGATTATTTTTTAAATTATCCCATAGTTTCTGCTAGAACTTTTATGACTTTACTTTTTACATTTAGGTTTTGATAAACCTGAAATTTATTTTGTTGTTATAAGTTCTTAAAAATATCAAAAACACCAAAAAAAAAAAAAAAAAAAGGCCAAGAAGATAAAGGTTCAAAAAACTATTTAAGTATAAGGTGTTATTATTTTGGCCTTAACAGCAATAAAAGAGGAAGCAGTAAAATATTCCACATTCTCCAGTGACCATCACCCAGTTCCACTGCTACGCACACAGTAGAAGCACAAATGATTTTAATGTGTAAATGACCTTGAAAGCATCCTGACCGAGAGCATGCAATGGACCTGAGCAGAAAAGTACTGAAAAAGTATTTAATGCCCCAAAGATCTCTGAAAATTTCCAAGTACAGCCAGAACATACTTGTTCTCCTACCTCAAAGGAGTGTTCTGGGAGGGAAAAAAAAAAAAAAGATTCCTCAAGTGAAAGGTGCCTGGACCTCAATAGAGAAAATGACTTTATAAATTGTTTTCTTACATCCAGGAATAGGGGTAAGAATAAGGGATGTGTATTAATTTCAATTAGGCACAATCTCTGATCTTAACATTTAAAAAGAAACTGCACACACTCTGGATACTAAAAACTAACTGACATCCGTATTTGAGGGAAAGGGCTTTGTCAGTGAATTCCCAGTAAGTTGACCTTGAGCCTCATTGTTCTCATGACTAAAATGCAGACGAGGATACCGACCTTGCAGGGCTGAAGTAAGACCTAAATGGGATAACGTTGGTTAAGGGCTTAGCATGGTGCCAGCACCAAACAGATGTGCAGAAACAGGTAGCTATCATTGCAATGATCAGTCAGTTGCTGGGCTCCATATTCTACTTCTCTGAACTTCTGCTTCTCTCACATGGGGGAGGGGCTCTGATTCCCTAATCCGGCTAGTTAGACAAGACCGGGGCTCCACAGAGCAAGCCCAGACTCAATTCCTATTTAAGTTGCCAGACTGCTGGCTAAACCTTTCCTTCTCAAGTTCTGCAGCCTCCGGTCCACCATACGGGCCCGGCACTCACGCTCTAATCCGATCCTCGTGGTAGAAGATATCCTGGATGTGAGCTTTAGCTTTGCCGTATCGCAAGCGGGGCCTTCGGAAGACTGGCTCCCTCAGTGGGGGGAAGGCATTATATATGTCAAACCAGAGGGGCTTCTCCTTCAACACACCAGCCCGAATCAGGTCCCGCGTCCTGAAGGAAGGGTAAAGAACGAAGGTCAGAGGGCTTCCCTGGTGGCACAGTGGTTAAGAATCCGCCTGCCAATGAAGGAGACACCCGTTCGAGCCCTGGTCCGGGAAGATCCCACATGCCACGGAGCAACTAAGCCCGTGTGCCACAACTACTGAGCCCACGTGCCACACTACTGAAGCCCGGGCGCCTAGAGCCCGTGCTCCGCCAACAAGAGAAGCCACCGCAATGAGAAGCCCGCACACCACAACGAAGAATAGCCCCCGCTCGCCGCAACTAGAAAAAAACCAGCGCACAGCAAGAAGACCCACTGCAGCCAAAAATAAATTAATTAATTAATTTTTAAAAAAGAACCAAGGTCAGTCAGAGAATCAGTGTAGCCGCAGCCTGGGACACCGGCGGGGTCACAGAGTCCGGAAGACAACAGGAAGGAGGGCAGAGCAGGAGGTCCCCTACCTACAGGTAAGATGTTTCCAGCATTCCAAACCAACCTAACAGTGCTCGGGAGTTAATCCTTCCACCTTCTTATGTGCGTCCCACCCCCCTCGCCCCATCCCCGTCCCGTCAAGGAAAATGAAAAGACGGTCCCGCCAGGCCCATCAGCCCCTTCCTCCCATCCTCTTCCTAGAGACCTCCACTCGGGGAGCGGAGAGGTGCGATCTTGAACGTGAGAGCTAAGAAATTCAAGGGGTGACGCAGTCAAGCACAATTCTTCAGAAACAGGAGAGAGCACAAGAGAGGCCTGGCCGGACTCAGACCCACCCAAGAAACGGCGTAAAAAGGAGAGGCGCCCTCGGCCCACCCCGGCTCCGAGCACGCACCGCGAGAAAATGCTCCCCACGGTTTCCACGCGGCTCCCCGCCATGCCCGGCGCCTCGGATCCCGTGCGGCTCCTCGTACCGGAACCGGAAGCGCCCGCAACAGGAAAAGTGACTGTAAGTCGCGGGCCGAGCCGCGGATCTCTGGGCTACCGCCCCGGCCCCAACGGGAGGGCGGAGCCAGGCAGAAGCAAAGGATGGCCGCATCGGCACGCCATCGGCTACATGCCAGGTTCAGACAGGAGCACTCGATAGCCGAGCCTCCAGGGAGGGAGCGAGCCAAAGCCCGGCAGAAGCAATAAATGACCGATCCAGGGGAGGGGTTAATTGTGGTGGTTGCTTTACCCTTTCTAGCCTTACTGAGCCAACTCCGCCCGAGAAGACCGGGCCGTGCGGAGGGAAGATGATGGGGAGGCCTACGTCCTGGGAGAGCCAACTAGTCTAGGAATTCGTAAGGCAGAGATAAGAGGTCACCAGCTCTAGGTCCGGGCTGCCCCTAATTTTGGCTGGAGTCAAAGACTGCGCGGAAGGAAACTGAGGTCCAGGGAGGAACGTCGCCTGCCCAGGGTCACCCTAGAGCCCAAGCCTCCGTCCTCCGTCTCCTACTGTTTAGCGCTCCCCACTAAACCCTTTGGCCCTGGAGCGCCACCTGCATGCGCTCTAATAGCGATGCTGCGGGCAGCTAGTGTTTTCTCCCCGGGAGGCGTCGCTAGCTAGCTGTTCCTTAGAGCTTGAAAAGTGAAAGTGTCCGGAACAAACAAATTCCGGGAAGGAAACTCAAAAATCTGGGGAAGTATCCTCTCAGGATAACCTTTTGGCCCAACAGTCATACTTTGGGTAAAGTACCCCATAGAAATTAAAACACAATTTCATGAGGATATTTGTGCAGAGAGCGTCATTGCAGCATTGTTTGTAATGCACCCTCCCATCCATCGAATGGGAGATGGCTGGAAAATTATGCTTCATATAATCTATGGAGTCCTATGCAGCTATTGAAATGAACGAGCTAGATCCATACGTATTGACCTAGATGAATGCCCACGACTTATTGTTAAATGAAATTGCAGAGAAGCGTCTTTAATCGAAAGAAAAAAGAAATCTTTTAGACGTGTTTGTATGAGGATAGAAACTATGTGGAAAGGCACCCACGGCTGTGAACATTGATCATCTCCAGTGAGATTGCAGGAGGGGAAGGGAGAATTTTTTTTTCTTTATGTATCCCTCAGAGTTTGACCTGTGAAGAGTTTGTATTCATTTTTGAACTGTTTAATCCAGTGAAATGTTCTGAATCACATACACACACAATATCTTCCGGGAGCCCATTATCTGTGTCATCAAGAAAGAGTGTCAAGTCATCCCAGAGTCCTCCCTGCTCTCTGGGAGGCTGGTGAGGTGGAGGGGGGGATGTCTGACGAGCAGTTAACGCTTGCTTGTGTTCTCTCACCGAATCCACACACCTACCCACAACTGGCTGTTGTTATCCCCATTATAGATGAGAATGTGAGGCCACAGGGGGTTAAGTAACTTGTCTGATAGGTAACTGACAGAGCCAGGCTTCCAGCCCCACCTGGGCACTTTCTAGGACCCCACAATGCCTCCTCAGCCATGCCTCTGGCTGGAGACTGATGGGCTGAGGAAGTCAGGCAGAACTGGACCCAGGGGCAGGGGACAGGGTGATCTGAGGCCGAGGGCCGACAGGTGGGTTTCACTGCTGCCTCAGGACCCTCTGGAGCAGGGAAGAGAGAGCACAGCTCTGGCCGCTGGGGCAAGCGTGGAGTCCTAGGCAGGTCTACAAGACTTTGCTCTAGGGAGAGCAAACATACTCGCAGCTAAATATAGTCTTCCCAGGCTTCAAAACAAGTTTCTAATTCCGTCCAAGTAAGAACTAGCTGCCAGCCCAGACCACAGACACACTTCCCTTCTCCCACTCAGGCCTGCCCTGTAGGCCACTGCTGTTACCCAGTTACCGCTGCTAAAGAATTGGAAGGGCTTATTCCAAGTTCAGGGAAGGGAGCCAAAGACCCAAACGCTCGATGGGGGAGGAATTGCAAGGTGGCAGTTTTCTCTCTAGAGCTTCTTGGGGAAGTCCCTTCCTCTTCTGAGCCTTTCAAGTTTCCCCTCCAGCATCCTATTTCATGCTTCTGTGACTGAGAACGGAACGTTGGTGGGTAGTGTAAGGAACCATGGAGATGTGGGAGCAAAGATGGATTGGGAGCCCTCAACCTGCAATGGGAAGTTGCATCCCAGGGAGCATTCATTCATCACGTAGGAGGGAGCTGGGGGCCGGCAGAATGGACAGTAGAGGTTTTCTGTCTTCTCACCCAGGCCTCCCTCTCAAAGCTGCAAGAAGCTAATGCACTCATGCCATGCACCGCGCCAGGGACCTGGATTATCTCCTTCAATAGTTCAGCTACCTGAGGCCATAGATCATGTCCTGACAATCTTACAGATAAAGGAATAGAGCTTGTAAACTCTCCAGAAGGTCATATTCCTTCCACACTACCGCTTGGCCCCATTTTGTCCCACTGCATCACACTGTAGATGTGCCCACTAATCCTGTCATCTTGGGCACTTACGTAACTTTTCAAGCCTCTCTTTCCCCATGTAACATCTGGCGGTGTCTGCTCATTGTCAGAGTAAAAGCGATCATTCATGTAAAGCACGCATCACAGTGCCTATCACATAGTAAGTGCTTGTGACGGGCAAGTCTAGTGGCTGTTACAGCATCACTTCTGCTGTTGTGTCCTGTAATCCACTGATTGCCACCTGAGACTGCACCATTTTGATGATATTTCATAGATCGCCTTAATGTTTTATTTTCTTGCTAAATGATCCATTCATCCCACAAACATTTCGGCACCTACCTGACCCTGTGCTGAGTCCTGGAGAAGCTGGCTGTCCAGAGGGGGAGACAGAGAAGCAAATGCATAATTGATAAGTTCCATGCTGAATAGCTTATTGACTATTGGGTAGCTAGGGCTGCCATAACAAAATACCACAGACTGAATTCCTTAAACAACAGAAATCTATTGTCTCACAGTTCTGGAGGCTGGAAGTCAGACAGAGATCAAGGTGTTGGCAGGGCTAGTTTCTTCAGCAGCCTCTCTCCCCGGTTTGTAGATGGCTCTCTTCTCCGTGCGTCTTCACACGGTCTTCCCTCTGTGTGCGTCCATGTCCTCTTCTTATGACTCCAGTCATATTGGATTTGGGCCCAAACTAATGACCTCATTTTTACTTAAATACCTCTTTAAAGATGCTATCTCCAAACACAGTCACATCCTGAGGTACTGGGGGTTAGGACCTCAATGTATGGATTTTGGAGGGACACCATTCAGCCCACAACATTGATCAATAACAACTGGCAGTGAATAGCTTCCATTTGCCTGCCCAGAGCCACACCCACTCATTGCCCTTCTTCACCCAGCTCTGCTTCCGCCCCTCCGGAGGCTGACTTCTAGGACTGCGTCCTCCAGCCCCTTGCCCTCTGTTTCACCAATGGGAGGCATTGGCCGGGGACTGGGAAGAAGGAGGAGACAGAAGTCATTCCCACCCCTCCTCCCTATACAATCCAGGACCGTAAAGTCTTAGATCTGCAGGGCGGCCTCTTCACACCCAGCTCTCTCCCCAGGTTCCAGTCTCCTCCCTTCTCTTCAGGCCTAGAGACGGCCAACTGTGCCCCTCTGTACCACCCGTAGGGTCTAGGCCAACCCTTGCGGCTTCCCTACAGTCTGCCCACATCTTTGTAATTAGTGCCCAGGAGTCTGTCTGACAAAAAGAACAAGAGCATCTCCAATAGCAGAAGAGCTTTGGCAAGTGAACCCCCCAGCATGCTGATGAAATCATGAATACTGCTACTCGCCTTTGGCAGAGAGCCAGGACCAGAGAGCAGTTAGATGTTGCTTTAAAAGGGGAGGAAAGCAGTAATATATATTCAATCCACAGGACAGGGCCCAAGAAGAGGAAGGGCACGGAGGGGGGGGGTCTTCAAGGAAGAGGCAGGAGTGCCCCCTCTCACCTCCATGCTGTTTGTCCCCTGGCCCAGACCCTCCCTCCTTGGAGGCCCACACCTCCACTTCCTTTCAACAGTCAGTCGGGAAGGCGCTTCAGCCCCAGCACACACTCAGCCAGACTGCACGCATGTGCCCCCGGGACCTGCTCGCTCCCTCAGCTTCTCTCTCTCACTTTGCGGGCCTGCTGTTGTAACTGTCTGCTTGTCTGAGTCTGTCTAGCTGGGCCTCTTTGAGGCAGCAGCCAGGACTCTTATCTCTGCCTCCCCACACCCAGCCTGGTGCTTGGCCCAGAGCTGGCTCATAGAAAGAATTTTCTAGTTGAACAGCATGGAGAAATAAAACCAAGTTAGAGCAAATGAGGATGCAGTGACCTCAGCCCTCCTTTGCTGCCTTCCTTCCTGGAGGCCTTCCCTGGATACACCCATACGGAGAAAGCTGTGGTTGAATGGAAGCAATCCTCCACCCCATCAGGCCCCTGGTCACTTCCCGTTCTGGCTGTCCTTTGTGCCTCACTGATAGGATAGATCCCTTTTATAAACCTCTGAGCCTCAGCTTGTCTTCTGTGAAATGGGCATCATCATAGCACCCACCACATAGCCTTGTTAATACCTATAGTTAACCAGTGAGTTAACCAGTGTAGTTAGTACCAGTGGGTTAATACTTGTAGAGTGCTCAAAACTGTGCCTGGTGTATAGTAATTGCTCAATAAATAGGAGTAATGATGATAACAATTTCTGACCATTCCATGCCTAAGAGCAACAGATCACAATGTATTCAATCACACCTACAATTAAATCTCATCTAACAATTTTCAAGGATTTTCTTTCTTTCTTTCTTTCTTTCTTTTTTCAGGGATTGAACGCAGGCCCTCAGCAGCGAAAATGTGGAATCCTATCCACTGGACCACCAGGGAATTCCCTCAAGGCATTTTCATATGGCTGCCCATTCATTTCTTCAGCAAACAGCAGCCTTGCCCCCAAGGAGAATCCAGTTCAGGCAGAGGAGAGAGAAGCACTTTGTGCCTACCTGCCCTGGGTGGTCTGTATCACTGTGGCTCCTGTTGTAGCCAAGGAAACAGGAGCCAGCTAGGTCTGGCCTTTTGTTATCAGAATTAAAGTCCAGTGGGAACCACGCTGTGGAGTTTTCCCAGCAGAAGATGAGACCCTTGCAGGCACACATTTCAGGGCTGGGGTAGGCCCTTCTTTTCTTGGGGGAGGCAGAGCCCTCCATCTTTAATGTGTACCTGAAGCTCATGGGGTTCTTGGAAAATGCAGATTCTGACCCAGTAGTTCTGGGGTGAGGGCTGAAACTGCATTCTAAAAAAACTTCCAGGCTGACGCCAGCACTGCTGGTCTGCAGATAGAGTAATTGACTCACCCAAGTTTGCCACGGGCTTTCCTGGTTTTAGCATTGAAAGTTCCACATCCCAGGAAACCACTCAGTCCTGGAAAACCAGAACAGTTGGTCACTGTATCCACAGACCACGCTTTGAATGGCAAGGTCAGAGCAAGGCAGGCTCGTGCTGAGTTTGTACTGAGCTTCACAACTCCTCTCTGCAGAGTCCCTGGAATAATCCTCCTGGCCTGATAAAGAACTGTGACTCTTTATAGAAATGACAGGCCAGGTAGATGCTGGTTTTGTGGGGCCTGAAGCTTATGTAATCTCAATGGCCCTTTTAAGAAAAAAGGTACAAAAATATCCTTGCTTTGCAAATTTTACCAAACAGAAGACCATGTGAACAGAGCGAACTTCCTCTGTCTGGCTTCAGGCCACACAGGTGCTCGGGTCTTCCTTCGGGGAACATGGTGTTTGGGCCTCTTGGTGACCAGCAACTGCCACTTCTGAGAGATCACCACCAGGTGGCAGTAGATCTACACAGCCCCCTTCAACACCCCAACCCGCCCCCCCTCACCCCACCATCAACTCCAGAAACTTCCAAATCTTTCTCCAGCTGGTCTAGCCAACTAATCCAATGAATATTAATCTATGCTGTGATAATGGGCAAAAGGGGTTCATGTGCGTCTCTCAGTAGCATATTTGCCATTTAATGGAAATGCTAAGAGATTGTTTTTAAAATCAGATAAAGAATGCTAATAGGTGACTTCCGGGCAAGCTGTTGAAGATGTTTTTAAGCAGGTGGACCTTTCCGTGCTCTACAAATTGCATTTATGCAGGGGTTCTAAGTCTTATCACCTGTTCCCCCCACCCCAATATATAGCTTAGTGTTTAGGCACCAGCTCTGGAGTTCGGCTGCCTGGGTTCAAATTCAGGTACTACCGCTTACTGACGGTGATACTGAGTAAGGACCTTAACATCTCTGGGCCTCAGTTTCCTGATCTGGGAAATGGGAGTATAAATACTGATTTCATATAATAGTTGTGGGATAAAATAATGTTTGTAAAGCACCCCAGAAAAGTGACTGACATACAGTAAGCACTGGTAAGCAGCTCTCAGCGTCATCGTCCCACACCTTACCTGCCTGCTTCAAACCAAGCTCTCCTGTGTTTCCTCCAACCTCAACCCCTTACCAGTTGCTTCAGGAGAACAGAGGGAGGGTTGAGACCCCAACATGGTAATAACCAGGCCAGTTCTTCTGGGCACAGCATTCCCCAGACCCATGAGCTCCTCTCAAGCTGGGACTGAGCCCTGAGGTCACCAAAGCATACAAAGGGGGAGGGGCATTGGCTGGACCAGACTTCAGTTAGCCCAGCTCAGCATTTTTGCAGAAGATAAATCTGCAAGTATCACCTTGTGGATACCAAGAGCCCAGGACTTGCAGATGAGCATGGTGTGAGGGTGGGTGGCTGAGGCAGTCACCTGACTCAGCCCGACTCCCTCCTGGGTCCTCTACACACTGTTCAACTGGGAGGGACTCATCATGGAGCAGGGGCTTCATCTGCTGCACTCCCGTTGGACCTGGTAAGCTTTCTTTGCCTTCTTTCCCCACACCCACCTCTCTGGTTCCAGTCACCTTCAGCCTCATCTACACTAATAGGCATAATAGTGAGTGGTGCTCAAACTTTGCCACATATTAGAATCACCTGAGGAGCTTTTAATAAATTTTATTTATTTATGTATATATGTATGTATGTATTGGCTGCGTCGGGTCTTCCTTGCTGCGCGCGGGCTTTCTCTAGTTGCGGCGAGCGGGGGCTACTCTTCGTTGTGGTGCGCAGGCTTCTCATTGCGGTGGCTTCTTTTGTTGCGGAGCACGCGCTCTAGACGCACAGGCTTCAGTAGTTGTGGCGCGTGGGCTCAGTAGTTGTGGCTCGTGGGCTCTAGAGTGCAGGCTCAGTAGTTGTGGCGCATGGGCTTAGTTGCTCCACGGCATGTGGGATCTTCCCAGACCAGGGCTCGAACCCGTGTCTCCTGCATTGGCAGGTGGATTCTTAACCACTGCGCCATCAGGGAAGCCCACCTGAGGAGCTTTTACAATCTGATTCCCAGGCTAAATCCCAAATCAATTAAACCAGAATCTCTGGGAATGCGACCCAAGCATCAGAGATGATTCCAGTGTGCAGCAAGTTTGAGAACCTGTGTTTCTCAAGCCTTATTGTGCATACAAGACAACTGAAGAGTTTTTCAAAATGCACATTCTGGTTCAGTAGGTCTGGAGCAGAGCCGGAAATTCTGTTTCTAACAAGCTCCCGGATGATATAGATGCTGCTGGTCCGCAGACCAAACTTTGAGTAGCAAGGTAGTAGAACTGTGGTTCTCAAACGTATCAGAATCATCTGGAAGGCTTGTTCAAATACACCCCAGGTTCGGATTCAGGAGGTCTGGAGTAGGGCCTGGTAACATGCATTTCTAATAAGCTCACGAGCGATGCCAATGCTGCTGGTCCCTAGAGCACACTTTGAGCAGCAGGGATATAGAGGATGGAGCACAGGTTTTGAAGTCAGGCAGCCCTGGCCCCTTTTCTGACTTCACACCTTGCTAGCTGTTAGGTAAGTTACTTAACCTTTCTGAACTGTCATTTCATCACCTGTAAAGTGGCCATTATTGGGCAAGATTAATTGGGCTAATATGAGACACCTAACAGACTGCTTAGTGTATTGGTCCTCAAACTTGATTGCAAACTTGAGCGTGAACTTGAATTACCTGAGGCGCTTTCAAAGAAACCAACCTATAACTGCTGATTAAATTGGTGTAGGGTACTGAGCATCAAGACTTTTAAAACTACTCTGGTCATTCTACTCTGCAGCCAGTACTAGGTACTGACCTAGCACCATGGCTCCCGAACTTCAGTGCATAGCAGAAGCACAGACTGCTGGGCTGCACCCCCAGAGTTTCTGACTCAGTTTGGGGTGGGGTTGAGAATTGGCATTTCTAACAAGGTCCCAGGTGCTGGTGCTATGCTGGCGGTGGGGGGATTTACACTGATCAACAGCTATCAGTAAAGAATGCACAGAGCAGGGGTGAGAGGATAATCTTGGGTTGCTGAGGTCCAAACACCAGGTCTGGAGCATCACCAGATGTCCAGGTACGTCAGTTTACAAGCCCACCTCCGTCTGCCTGGGCTGGGGGCAGGGCAGGGGTGGGGGCAGAACATTTTTGTAGAGGAGGCAGGAAGAACCTGCATTGTTTATCCAGAAGGAGAAAGGCCACTGAACTCAAACATAGCATGGGGAGCGGGGGGACTTCCCTGGCGGTCCAGTGGCTAAGACTCCATGCTCCCTTTGCAAGGGGCCCAGCTTTGATCCCTGGTCAGGGAACTAGATCCCACATGCTGCAACCAAGAGTTCACATGCCGCAACTAAAGATCCCTCATGCCACCACAAAGATCCCGCGTGCCGTGACTAAGACCTGGTGCAGCCAAATAAATGATAAAATAAATAAATAAATATTCAAAACAAAAACAAAAAAACATGGCATCAGGGGAAGAGCAGTGACTTGGCCTGGGTGACTTGGAGCCCAGAAACAAGTTGTGTGGGTTGAAGCCACAAGGAGGCCCACAGCTCAACACCAGGAAGAACTTTTTAACCTTGAAAACCGCCCTGTCTGAAAAGGGCACCAGCCTCCTCCTTTGGCAGTGAGCTCCCTGGCGCGGGAGGTAGTTCACCGAAGCCTGGGAGTAGGGAAAGCGAGAGAGGTTTGAACTGGAAGATGTCTGCGGGCCCTTTGAAGCCTGAGACTACACCTCCCCGCAGCTCCAGGCGAGACATTATTCCGGCAGCTTTCTGTTTATTTAGGAAGGTGACCGGCTGGAGCTCTCGCAACAGACTGGCATTTCCCTGGCCTGTCAGCAAGCGGTTTACTTTCCCAGGCAAACAGGAAGGCGGGCAGCGCCAGCAGGTGGGCGAGGCTGCGGTGCGGCACAGGTGCCACCTGAGGGGCGCTGCGGGGATGCTGAGCCCCGGGGCCCCGCGTGCACGGCGGCTGGGCCAGGCAGGCGGCCCGCGGGCGCGGGGTGCCGGGGGGAGGGGGAGGGGGAGGAGAAGAGGAGGGTCAGCCCACGCGCCGCCACGTCAGAGCACCAAGAGAACACCAAGTCTTTATTACACGAATTCCTATGAAACTGCTCCAAGAAAAAACCCACACGTAGGAGAAAAAACAAAAACAAGAAAACTGACAAAGCCACACACACAGACGGGGGGGTGGGGTGGGGGGCGACTGGCGCTCCCCCTCTGCTGTGCCCGGTCATCAGGGGCCCTTGCGGGGCGGTGGGGATGGGAGGGCGGCAGCACTTCCGCACTCGCTCGGGATGCTGAGCCCGGCCAGGGTCCCGCCTCCGGCACCTCGGGGAGCCCGCCACGCCCTCATTATCTCGAGGTAGCCCGCCAGGCTTGGCGCCTGCTCCCCACCGCCCCACCGCTGTGCCGGCTCCCCGCTCGGGCCCTAGCCTCGCGCCTGCCCTGGCTCGCCGGTTCTCCCGAGGTCGGCTCCTTCCCATCTCCAGCTGGGCCACAGAAGCGGGGCTGCCCCTCCCTTCCTCCCTCCCTCCCTCCCGTTGGCAGTGGTTGGTGCCAGGTCAGGTTCGTAGGACCCTTGTTTTCCTCCTGGCCATTTGCCTTCTCACTCTTGGCAAGGGGCACCCAGCAAGCCCTTCTGCCCCAGGGGCTCTGGCCCGGCTGGCAGCCTCTCCTTCTTGCCCCTCAGTCCTGCACCTGCTCAGGGTTACTAAAGAACTGGCCGCTGCCCACCCTTAATGACAGCAGAACTTCTAGGCCAGCTGGGGAGTCAGAGCCCCTGGAGCCCCCAGTGTCGTGGGACTACAGGATCCCATCCAGAACTGACTTTTGTCTTCTGTCAGAGTAAAGACTACCCCTGCCTAGCTAGAATCCGCCAGCTCCGGGGTGGCCAGCCTCCCCATCCCTGCTGGGGGCCCTTGCCAGCCCCTAACAGAGGCAGCCCGAGGGGCCCAGGCAGGGTACTCAGCAGATACCTCTCTGCCATGGCCCATCACTCCTCAGAGCGGGCCCGAGTGACTGCCCAGGGCTCTCTCACCCAGAGCTCCGTGCAGGGGTGTGCCAAGGACCAGCACCCCTGGGGAAAGACTGAGATGCAGAAGGCCATGGGAATAAAGGACCCTAGGTGCCCAGAAGGGAGCTGGGGATGGGGGTAGGGGATCAGGCAGTGTCTGTGGCCCGACAGGAGAGACCAGGGCAAGACGGGGGCAGGGGCTCCACCTTCAGGCCAACGAGCCTCTGGTAGGATCACCCTCCCCTTTTGGCTACTCCAACGTTTGACAGTTTTCTGGGTGTTTTTTTTTTTTTTTTTAAGAAGAGGGGTTAGATCCTACATTTCCACTCGTTCCCCATAGAACAGCCTGGCTACAAAAGGGACTGTGGTTGGCTGTTGCCTCCACCCTCAGGCCCTTCCTCCAATGACAGCATGCAACTCCGAAGTTCTAAGTCCCTTGGGAAGTGGCAGTGGCAGTGGCTGGGCTGGACTGTGGCCGGAGAACCACTGGGCCTCAGAACTCAAGCACCATCCGTCCGGCTGCAGCTGGGCTCTTCGGCGGAGGGCCGGTTTGCTCTCTGGCTGCCTCTGGCGGGTCAGATGGTCTCCGGCGAGGAGAAACTGCTGCATCTGGCAGGAAAAAGGGATGGGAGAAGTCTTTTTCAGTGGAGCCCAGGGGTTTTTCCTCACCACTGGTTCCTGGAGAGATGGTTCTGGGCAGAAGCTTCTGAAGACAGGAGGCTTCTCCTTCCCCCAGGAACTCTATGTCAGCCTTGGAACTCTGCCTGCGGTCACACCCACCAATCCAAGCTCCTAGAAACATTCCAACTTGCAAAACACCAGGGACTGTGGCAGCTAGAGATGGAGTGGGGGGGCGGGGTGAAGCAGCTGTCTGTGAAGGGCTGAGAGGTGTGCCTGGGTGCCTGGCCTATTCTGTGATACAGCGGTAGCCCAGCTGAGCTACACCAAGGGCACCTGTAGGGGCAGAAAAGTAAAATGGGATCAGAATTTGGTGGGATCCCCACACCAAGCTGAGGAGTCTTCACTTGGAAGACCCATTCAGAGAGCAAGGGAGAAATGGAACTAAAGTGGTGTCCTGGTGATGGGTGAACAGAGCAGGGGCAGTGAAGAGACCAGCAGCTGTTAACCAGGTGATGAGAGTCTGCCAGGGGAGTGATGCAAGGAATAAGGAAGAGAAATGAACGGGGGACATCAGAAGTGGGACTGTCTAGCTTTCAGTGAGTTGACAGCCAGGGCTAGAAAGACCATCGTGGGCACAGCTGGGGCTATGGAGTGGATCTGGAGAACTAAGATGGAGATTCAGATTTGGGAGCCAACTGTGCATAAGTATTGCTGATGCTGTAAGAGAAGCTGGTGGCACCGCTAGGGAGAGGGAGTAAGGAGGCTTTAGAGAGGGTCAAGCCCAGAGCTACAGGGAGAGCGGGGATTGAGGGAGTGGAAGGAGCAACGGGAACCCAAAAGCGCACAGAGAATCCACGGCAGAGAGAAAGGGGATCCAGGATTCCTGGGGCCACAGGAGCCAAGGGAGGGCAGTTTCAGGGGAGACGATGGGCACGGCGGCGTGCAGAGACAGCACCAGAGGATGCGGAACAGGAAAAGGCCCAGGACCTGGCAGGTGATCTTGAGTCAATCTGGGGGTGGGGGGGGGGGCGGCCAGCTGGCAATGGGTGAAGGAGGATGCACTTTTCTGCAAACTGGGTGATGATGGAAAATATTGAGGACTCTTGGTTTTTAAGATGGGACGAGGAGGATATAGACTTGAGGAAGGAGCTGGAAAGGGAAAAGCTGGAAGATTCAGGAAAGAAAGAAATGACAAGGAAGGTCCTGATAAGGGGTGGCTTTGGGCCAGCATGTTTCCCCGGGGAACAGTGGGAAGGAGGTGGCAGCGACACTGGGGAGGCGGGGGTCCTCCCCCCGGCTGGCTTTATTTCAGCATTCTGGATACCTGGGAAGCATGGGTGCAGCAACATGGGTGAGGAGAGCCTGAGAGAACAGAAGAGGTCTGGAAGGGCCTGGTGGAGGGTGGCGAGTCAACCAGAGGTGACGTGAAGGCCAGCGGCCCAGGCTGAGAGGAGAGGGCGCCTGTACTCCTCCTGGCTGTGTCCTCCCCACCCTGGTCTCTCCCCTCCACTACAGCTACCCTGAGGGTAGCAAGTATTTCTCCATAGCCTGAAACAGCCATACCTGCCACACCATGAGCTCAAGAAAGCCCTGTAGATAGCTGACCACTGGGACCAGGACAGCGGCTGGGGGCAGGGTAGGCAGGCAGCTTCCTGATGGGGGAGGGGCTGGAAGAGGGGCAGGTTCCCCTGAGCCCTGGAGGAGGTGTTGACGTTCCCTGTTTCTTCCCCAGGGATGCACAGGGAAAGAGGAGGAAAAGCAGCCTGGAGGCCCATGGCTCCAGCCAGAAACAGAGCTGTCTTGAGAGGGGCCGTTCCCTCATCTTCCCCACCACCAAAACCCAAGAGGCAATGGCAGAGTTCTGTGTGGACATGGCCGGGTGAGGCCATCTCAGTTTTTCTTAAATTGTTCTTAGTGTGCTGTGTGTATCCTGGACTCTCTTCTCAACTGTGCTGTAAACTATTCAAGGTCAAAGCTGATTTTTCTTTTCTTGTTCCTAGCATCTGGCACAGGCAGGTGTGATTATCTTTTGTCAAATGAATAAATAATGCAAAACACGAGTTCCCCCATGCACACGTCCCCCGCCATAACAACAAGGGAAAAAACCCCGGACCTGCGCCATCTAGTTGCCTGAGCCTGATGCCTCTGGACCTCGGGGAAGACAGCTGGGGTGTGGGGCAGGGCAGTCCTGCGCCTTACCTCTTACCGTCCTTCCCTTAGTGCTTCCTCCACCTTGGGCACCTCCTGTCGCCTTCCCCGGAAGTCTTCGTCTGAAAAACAGAGGAAAGCACCTCACCCTCCACCCTGCAGGGCCTCACTCAGGCACGTCCCCCAGGCTGGGCAAGACAGCTCACCCAACTCTCTCCACCCTTGTTTGCCAGGGCACACGCTGATCCCCGGGGGCGATGAGTGGGTCTGGTGAGGGGCAACTGGGCATGGTGCGGGGTTAGGACCCCTGGCTGCTGCTCTGTCTCTATCGATGAGCTCTGAGGCCTTGGACAAGTTCTTCCCTCAGTTTCCTCATCTATAAAATGAGATGGGGAAGTTGGACTGTCCAGATGACCTCCAAGGCCCTTCTAGCCCTTGTTTCTCGATGTCTCCTGACCATCAAAGGGCTCCTCTGCTCTGAGGCCTGAGGATGAGGGTTCAGCTGTGGGCCTGGGAAGGTCTGAGGCAGTGTCTGCTGGCCCACATGCCTTTGGGAGGGACTGAATGAACGCTGAAAGGCCTCTGGGCCCCAGACACTGAAACTGCCCAGCGCTTGGTTCTCAAGGGGAGGCCCTTCCATGTGGGTGGCCCTGTCTGTCCCCTCACACCCCAGAGAATATTCCCCAGAAACAGCACTCGGCACTTTGTGCTCCAGGTAAAGATTTAGGTGGAGATGTGGCTGGGCCCCTTTCAGGAGTGGAAGGGAGAGGCAATATGGACCAAGTGGGTGGGGGGACCCATTTCCTTGGGTCACCTGCCCACCAACCCTGATATGTCCCCCAGGTTGGGTGTCCCCTCCTTTACAGTCTGGGTTCGCCTGTGAAATACCCAGGCCCTCCTCTTGGAGGACCACCCATCACAGGCAACTCAGAGCCCCGACTTCCCTGCCCTCCCCGCCTCACCACAAGTGTGGCCCTCCACGTCGTCCAGGAGATTGGCTGTTGATGCCGCAGCCCCCAGTCTGCCGGGCCATTCAGGAAAACTGTCCCAGGGGTGGGTGGGCACTCCCTGTCCCTGGACTTCTACCCCCGCTCCAAGCTCAGGAGGCCTTCACCGCACCAGCCTTATACCCCCAAACTCCCCAATACCTCCCGCAGGCTCCTTTTCTTGGGGTCACCTGAGCAGCCAGGCCCTGACTCTCTCACCCGGCTCCCATCTCTAGGGACAGAGAAGGAACCTTCTCCCTGTTCTCCTTTGGCTGCTCAGCTTCTATAATAATATCCTGGGCCCTGTTTGACAAGCATGGATGGAAGTCTGGGTAAAATTGTGGAAAACCATATTTTTACTGGAGGAACTAAGAGTGAGAAGGCAGGGCCAACACATGAAATGAGGAGGTGGAAAGGTCTGTGGATCAATCCAACTTAAGAAATTAGGGATGCTTCCCTGGTGGCACAGTGGTTAAGAATCCGCCTGCCAAAGCAGGCAACACAGGTTCGGGCCCTGGTCCAGGAAGATCCCACATGCCGTGGGGCAGCTAAGCCCGTGCGCCATAACTGCTGAGCCTCCGCTCTGGAGCCCGCAAGCCACAACTACTGAAGCCCGTGCACCTAGAGCCCGTGCTCTGCAACAAGAGAAGCCACCGCAGTGAGAAGGCCGCGCACGGCAACGAAGAGTGGCCCCCGCTCTCTGCGACTAGACAAAAACCCGCGTGCAGCAACGAAGACCCAACGCAGCCAAAAATGAATAAAATAAATAAATTTATAAAAAAAAAAAAAAGAAATTAGGAAAAGGTTTGCTGATTTCCATGGAAGGACGAAGTTTTCTCTCAAGATGCAGATTACCCCAAACAAAAAGTTAAAAAGTGGTAGGACAACTTCTGAGCCTACAGGGGGCCTACACTGGCCTGTTCCCCATGCCTGGTGACGGGGGTCAACATTGGCGTCAAGAGATAGGGCAGCGCCAGGCTGGCAGCAGGGCCCACGGCAGGAGAGGGGAGAGTCACAAGGCCCGGTCCCACTCCGGGGGAGGACACAGCCTCAGGGAGTCCAGCCCAGGGTTTTCAGCACCCTTAGCATCCACCGCTGCCACCCAGTGCCAGCCTGGAAAGGATACGACTGATGCTTCAACAAGTGTTTCCTCTTTGACTTCCTCATCTTGGTCTTCTCCGAGAAGGCCCTGGCCAGTTCAAACAGCTTCCTCCGGGTGGCTAGGGGCAGAGAGACCTGTGAGCCGGCAGCCAGAGCAGCAGGTAGCTGCCCCCCAGGACTGGGGCAGGTGGGCAGGCTGGTGGGGGAGGGGAAGAGGTGACAGCAATCGCAGACCGGGGTCAGGCTGGTGCCCTGGCGGAGTGAGGCTGCCATCCCGGGTCGGCCGGCAGAGGCAGCACAGGCCACCGAGAGCCTGGCCAGGGACCGCAGCCAGCAGCTGAGATCCGGGTATTCCTCCTTCCCCAGCTGTGACAGACGGCTTCGCATCTTGGCTTTCTTCCTGCCACCTCCCCTTCTCCCCTCTCCACCTCCAGGGTTGGTTCTGGGATTTCCATGACTAATCCGAGATTTTCTCTGAAATGGAGCCTGAAAGGATGGCAGCCTCATTCATGCATGGTTGTGTGTCTGGGGGGTGGGGTGGAGGGGAAGGCGCGACCCGGATGGCAGGACTTTGTGGGAAGGGGCCACTGACCCGGTGGACCGCCCACCCACAGAACGTGGTCTTAGCTTGGGCCTCCCCACTCAGGCCCGGCCCGGCCAAGCCCCCTCAAGCCACAGAGAATGTGAATTCTAAAACGGCGGGGGGCAGAGGGGCACGGTGTCCGGCACATTATTATTTTTCTGCAGACAGATGGCTCAAGAGGATTTAAAACTTAATTTGTATCCAGACTCAGCTGCACAGGGAAGTGAGGCAGGAAAGCTGAGGGAGCCAGCCCGTGATTAAAATGTCACTTTGGTTCACCAAGAGTCAGCTGCGTTAAAATTCCGGGTGGCTCCCTCCCTCCCAGGAGGCCACAGGCCTGTGTTAGAAGAGCTGGGGAGGGGGCGTGGGCTGGACTCACATTTTCCCATGTGTTTCAACTTGTCCCTGAATAAGGCATCTTCAGACACAGCGGGGTTGTTGTCGCTGGTTCCTGGAAGGGGGAAGACACCTCTGAGGGCCAGTGGCTGCCCAAGGCCCGGGGAGGTGGGTCAGGGCTGTCCCCACAGGACAGGGGCTCAGCCCACCCTTCCACTTGAGGAAGGGAGCAAAGAGAAGGCTTCTGCCCTAACCGGGAGGGAGCTTAAAGCAAGAAGGACACCGGGGTTCAAGGAGCATTTCTTTCCCCACCCAAGCCTCACTCTCCCCTTTTCTGTAAAAAGGGTCAGTGGTCTGTTCTGTACGTGTGGAGGGCCGGCTCCCGCAGGCTCCCAACTGTCCACTCCTCTGACCACTCTGCATTCCGGGAAGGCCCTTCGGTGGCTTGAAATCAGCCATGATGGGAGTGTTTACACCGTGGAAGCTACCAGATGCTAAGCACTGGGGCTCCCCCTGCACCCCGACAGGCGGTTAAACATTCACCAGCACGTGGCCAGCCTGCCTGCATCCCAACATGGTGCGCCGAGTCTCCCGGTCCACTCAGCACCCACTTGGGTCCCTCACTGCCCTTCTAAAGCTCCCACGCTAATCCCAAGTCACCTTGCCTGCTAAGTCCCTGTGAGTCACTCTGATCCACCTCAGCGGTCCCGGTGTCTATGGTTAATTTGGGATCAAGGACAAGAGGCTGCTGTTAAACCCCCAGATGCATATCTGGTGGGACCTAAGCTCCCAGCCTGTCGCTTATGAATTAGTTCGACAGGATTTTCTCTCTTCAAGCTGGGATCAGCTGAGCTCCCCATCCTTCTGCCCCCCTCCCCCATTCTACCGCACGATATAAGATCTGTTTCGGGCAAGAGCTGCGGATTCTTCCTCTGAGGCGGGCAGCCTGTGTGTGTGTGGCGGGCACTGGCTGACCAGGGGCCACTGTGCACACACACAGGCAGAGTCCAGATGTCGAGCATGGAACCGGGGCCTTCAGGGTGTCCCCAGCTCCAGCTTGACCCTCGTCCGTGCAGCCCAGCAGCCTGCTGTCCACCCCTGGCCCTCCTTCAGCCACTGAGGCAATTCTTGCTTCTCACCAGCTTGGACATGAAGCTTCCAATTCTATTCCTCCAACACTAAGGCAGAACCTGGCCTGTGGCAGATATTCCCCAGCTACTGAATGAATGAATGAATGAATGAACTCTTCCCAGATTGATCCTGCCTTTCCCCGCCAACATGTTTTTGCCATAATTAACAAGTGTGTCTTCAGCCTTGCTGCTTCATTCTGCCTGTTTCTTGGATGCATCTCCAGTGTTCGTTCCCAGTAA
Organism: Balaenoptera physalus; assembly: GCF_965194825.1. Lineage (NCBI taxonomy): Eukaryota > Metazoa > Chordata > Mammalia > Artiodactyla > Balaenopteridae > Balaenoptera > Balaenoptera physalus. Next base: position 38,653,833 of record NC_138901.1, read on the forward strand.
AACCATAAGCTCCCCCAGGGCAGTGACCCAGTCTCTGAGTCCCTTGCCACCCCACCTCCGATACCCCGTGGGACATTACGTGGTGTGGTGTGTCCCCTTCTTGCCCGTGCTCCAGGCACCTCCAAGGAGTTCAGCCAGCCCGTTGGCCAATCCCGGGTGTGGGTTGCAGCAGCCGCTGGGTTGGTAAGAACCCGGGGCTGCTGAGTGGAGGGGCCATCTCCCTCTCGGCGAGTATGGAGAAGAAGGAGAAACCTCCCCACCAGCCTGTTTCCTCAGCCTACCCCCAAACTCCAAATATGCAAACCACAGCTAGGGTGTGAGCCCCCTACACCCTCCAGGCCTCTCTCTTAGGAAGGCAAGGTTACCTGGGACAGGAGCGGGAAAGTCAAAGTCATTTCCCACAGCTACGCTGCTGGATGTAGATTTCTGGGACTCGTATTTCAATCGATCTGGAAAAGGACCACATTCTGGTCAGGGAAGTTAGCTCCCACCCAGGGGCAGCCTGCGCTGAGATGCAGGAGGTTGTTAGAGGCCAAACCCCCAGAATCACACACACACACATGCACACACACGCACACACGGAATATGTGCACACACGATGCCTTCGGGCTCTCAAAGAACCAGAACCCTCAAAGATACAGAAACTACTGCCCTGACAACCACGTGCAGTGTCAGAATGCCAAAATTAGAAGGTCCCTGGGAAATCAGATAGTCCAGCCCTTCATTGAAAAGGAAAGACCCCGAGACCCCCAGCACCTTTAATGCAGAGCTGGGACCAGCCTTGGGCCTCCTGTGTCTCAGGCCAGACTTTTCCCTGCACACTGTGCTCCCTCCCCCAAAACACAGTCAGGCACACACACGCACGCACACACACATACCCCTCTCCCACAGGCCCCTCGCTGTACCCCCGTCAAACATTCCCACCCTGAAGGGGGAAGGCAGCCAGGCTGGGGAAAGTAGAGTGCTGGGCCCAAGGACAACTCAAACACCCAAAAAACTCAAGAGCCCCTGCTCTAACGTCCTCTGCTCAGGGAGGCACCCTCTCTGGCACCCACGGACCCAATCACTCTATTCCTGGAGCTCCAGACACATGGTGCCAAAGCCAGTGCCTGGCACAGAGCAGACAGGCAGGGGAGCAAGGGAAGGGCACCCCTCTCTCTCTCTGAGTTCCAGAGGGGGGAAGGGGTGGCTGGGGACTCAGGTCCCTGTTGGCAGAATTCTGGGGCTCCCACCAGAATAACTCAACAGCACAGAGGCCACCCCGACCTCCAGCTCAGTGCCTCTCCTGAGCCCCAAGGCTAAAGCCAACATCAGCCCCTCCTTAGCCATGGAGCAGCGGCCGCAACACCCCACCCGGGGCACCACCTCTCTCCAGGGCGAGGAGGAAATCGCGGTTGCGCTGCAGCTCCTTCATGAACTCCTCATTCTGCAGGAAGAGCGCGATCCTCTCATCCTCCAGGTATTGCTTCCAGCGGTTCTCCTGGTCCCGGGGTCCGGGCCCAGCTGTGAGGGGCAGGCCTCCCTCTGTGCTCGCAGGCTTGGAGCCCCCGGAGTTAGCCTGAGGAAGGGAGCGAGCATGTGGACCGCCTACTCACAAGGACGCGCGCTGCACAAACATCCACGCGCACCTGGGGGTACACGTGTCCTTCCCAGGATGCTGTGGCCGCACCCTGTGGCCAGCACCTCCTATCTAACTTAACAGGCCAGAGCCCTCTCTGCTGAGGAAGCAGCAAGGGCTTAAAAACTACTCCCCACCTCCTCCACCTTGGACCACCCCCCCTTCCTTTATCAAAACCTGAATAGTCCTGAAGAGTGATCTGCGAACTGCTCAGGGTCCCCAAACTCAAAGCTCTCCCTGTCTAAGCTGTCTCAGGGGAGACTGCTTGCAAAGGGCCAGCCTCTGGGGAGAAGCACCCTGGCCCTTTCCCATGCGAGGGAAGGAAGGTGCTCTGGTCCTCTGCCGTTGACAGCTCCCCACCCCCCGCCCCTGCCCACCTCCCTCCAGCCTGGGGTGATGGCTGCAGCCAGGGAGCGTCCTCAGGGCCGTCACCTCCCTGGGTGGAAGAGGAAACCTCCAGGCCCAGACAGGAAATGAGGCTTTTGGTTCAGTGTTCTTTCCCTACAAACCCAGGGCAACAGAAATATCTCCGCCTGGGCTTAAACAGCAGGGAGTGACGCTGGCTGGCATGAACGGTGTGGGCAAGCAGAGCTGCTGCACAGGCCAGGGGCGGCGGAATCCTCCGTTACCTGTATGCTGTCCAGCTGCTGGGGCAGGATGCGGAGAAAGTCTTCGGGGAGGTTGCCTAGCAGTGGGGGGTTCCAGTTCCGATAGCGCCTCTGGCCGTAAGGGGGCGCGGAGCCCAGCACGTCGATGCTGCAGGGCGAGAGGTGATGAGGAGGGAACAGTCAGGCCCAAACACAGGTGTCCTGGCCCATCACACCAAGATCCTGCTCAGACTGGCACTCCTGCTGCAGAGCCTCCCGTGGCCTCCGCCGCCTCTGGCACAAAGCCCCAGCACGCTAGCTCCCCTTCTCAACCAGGCTTCGGCTGACCCCCAGCCTCTGGGCCTGGGCTCCGCTGCACTGGATGTTCAACTACTCAGCGCCTTCAAGGTCTCTGGGCCTAGAGAGCTCTGTGTTGCCGGCGCTCATGTTGAGCGTTGTGGATTTTGACATGGATGGCGGTCGTGGCCCTTCATGCTTCTATCCCTAGCACCTAGCATGACGCGAGCTCCTCCTGGCTGCTGAGTGCCAGGCGTGCTCCGAGTGAACAGACACAGAGCTGCCAGCAGCCCAGCCCGCCCCAGTGCTGGTTTGCTAGGGTTGGGGGACATGGGGACACCAGGATCCCCAGAGGGTAAGCGGATCTAGGCTCCAGTTCTGGCGCAGCCACAAGCCAGCCACGCGGTCCTGGGTGAGACCCTGTCCCCTCTGGGGTTCAGTCTCCTACAAGCTGCTGTCTCCCTGCCCAGGTGCGTGGGAGCCCCTCGGGAGGCTGTCTTGAACAACGTGCTGAAAAGGCACATGGAGGTGTGGGATTGGAAGGGTCCTTGTTCCAAGTGGCGCTGGGGAACCGCTCTCCTGGGCCAAGGCAGAGGCCAACAGCGAGGCGGAGAGGAGAGGAAGGAGACCATGGCACGTGGCCTCCCTGACCCCCGGCCTCCCGCCCTGCCGTCCTGGCCTGAGGGCGGCCTGGGGCCTGGCCAGGAGCTCCCCACAGCTCCTCGGCAGCCTGCAGCGTGGCAACCGCAGGACACGTGTTCTGCTGAATCAGGGAAATGACACACAGAGAAGGCAGCCGAGGGCCGGGAGCCACTCTCTCTCGGGCCTGGCTCTGATTTGGTCTCAAGCTCCAGGAATCCCGCCCGCCCCCTCACTGGAGGGGAGCTTTTCCGGGCTGCCCCTGACTATGGAAATAACTTCCTTTCCTTTTCTATTTTGGGCGGGTGGCCTGGCGGCCGAGGGGGAAGGGCGGGGGCGGCAGCAGACAGGATAACAAGCCGCTAAGTGCCTGGTGGGAGCTCAGCACTCAGACAGGAGCCAAGGAACCCCAGGGCCCCTCTCGCTGTACAGATGCGGGAATGGTCCTGAGAAGAGCCTGCATTAGAGCCCGGGACTCCCATTCCTGGGCGCCTTTCCTTCTCCATCGCTCATCCACCTCCTATCACTGTTGGCGGCTTCATTTTTCTCCAAGGGCCAGAGAGTCAAGGGGGTGGATACCCCATCCCTCTGGGACTCGAGGACCTTCTTTGGTCGACCCCGGCACCCTTCCTCCAGCTTCAGGGTCTTCATCTGGGACATGGGTGCCCACCCCAACTCAATCACACCCACAGCTACCGAGGAAAGCCATGGAGAGAGAGCCCCGGAGTTGCAGCTGGACCCCTCTAGCCATTTGTTACTGAGAACCCAAGTCGGGAGGGGGACGAGGAGCAGGAGGCTGAGTGTCCCTCGCTGCTGGGCCCGCGGTCCTGGAGGAGGGGCAGGCCAGCCCCCTGCCCTGGCACCGGCTGAGATGAGGTCAGCCCACAGCTGTGAGAGCCAGGGGGACCCTGAGCACAGGCGGCCCAGGCAACTCCACTGTGGTCAGAAAGGAATGTCAGAAATGAGCTGAGAGGCAAATAAAAAACTTCCAAGGCTGTAATTTCAATGGAAGAACAGCAGGTGGCCTGTGAGGAGGGGCGCCTCTGGGCTTTAGAGCCTGTCTTTCATTCAGGAAAGGACAGGCTGGGGAGGCTCTCCTGGCCCAGAGCCTCTGCCTCTGGACCCCAGAACTAGAACTGCATGCCCCATCAGACCCCCAGGCTTACCCAAAGAATATCAGAGCCCAGAAGGATTTCAGCAACAAGCCTTCCAGGCAAGATTTTTGGTAAAGACTAGACATGGAGGCCCAGATGGGGTCAGGCCTGTCCTGGAACACACAGATCATCCTGCAAAAACCTGGGCCCAGGAATCCTGGCATTCCAGGCACGCTCCCCTGGGATCAGCCTGCCTTTCTGCGCCCCAGCAGGGCCAGCTCCCCAACCCTCTTCCATCTTCACTCTCAAAGGCACCCCAGGGACTGGAGGTGGCAGAAGGGAGCCAGGCCATTCCTGCCCCCAACCCCCCCACTCGAATCTGATTGCCCCCAGCAGCCAGAGAGAGATTCCTCAAACACTAACCTTACCCCGTCACTCTCCAGCTTAAACCCCTGGCTGGAGGATAAGGTCAAAGCTCCTTGGAGGACCCTCAAGGGCTTCCATGATCTTCTCACCCCTCCAGCCTCACCCAGCCACCCCATACCTCCTGGAGTTCCCTCAGATGGTGCCCTCTTTCCTGCCTCCAGGCCCTTGCACATGCCGTTTCCTTTGCCTGGAACGCCCTACTGTCCTCCGCTTTACCAGGCCACTGCTTGGACATCAGTTCCTCTAGGCTGCCTTCCCTGTACCCTGCCGCGCGTCTGTGCCTCCCCCAGACCCTGATCTCCTTGGGAGGTCAAGGCGGGGCTGTGTTCATCTCTGTACCACACATGGTTCAGCACCTGCATGCTTCAGGTGACTCCATAAACGCTGGAAATGCATGTCCTGGACGGAGAGACTGAATGAGGCCCTGGAAATGGGCTGGGGGTGGATCTGGGCCTAGCAGGGCCATCCCGGGGCAAAGGGGCACGTGCTCAGAGGCTGGCCCTGCCTCTTCTGAGCACTGGCCTCTGAGGGCAGCCTTACCCCTGGTCTCAATGTTCACTGTCAGAGCTGACCCCAGAGGCCCACTGTGCAGCCAGGGGCAGGAGGGAGCAGTAAAGCACTGGTGACAGGTCTGGTTCATACCCGGCATTGTGCTAAGGGCCCCCCACACAATATCTCATTCAACCCTCACAAGAGTGCTGAGGCGGGGATTAGTCTTCCCATTTCACAGATGAGGCAAATGAAGCTCAGAGAGGTTAAGCAGTGAGCCAAAGGCACCTCAAGAATCAGAAGTTAGGCAGCTAAAGGAGGCGGCGTGGGGAGAACACTCTGCCTCTGTCCAACTTCACAACTAAGTTCTCTTCCCTGTATCCACCCCCAGGCCAGCGAAGCCTTCATTTCCGGGTCAGGCCCCTGAACCTGAGGCAAGGGCAGTAACTTGTCCAAAGGTATGAGCAAGACCTCCTGAGCCTTGGTCTAGTGCCGAGGTCATTTTGCCCCCAACTGGGGCTCCCATCACTGGGCTACACTACCCCTGCCCTACTTCACCCCACCATACACAGAGGAGGGGAGGGAGGATGCGGCCAGGATATCCATGCCAGGTTTACAAGGGGATTCTGTCTCTTATGGGCTCAGTTTTCCCTTCTGAAAGAATAGGTAGAACTATTCTGCCTAATAGAAACTGAACTTTTTGCAAAAGCATCTTGGGATATTAAAAAAAATGTCAAAGGAAAATCATTTAGCCCTGGGCATCATGACCCATCCTGGGCTGCAAGTCCTGCCAAGATCTCACCCAGACCTATCCACTTACCCCCCGCTTTGTCCCATTACAGCCTCTGGTATCACTGGTGATGGAGGACCTCAGCTCTGCTCCTGTCCCTGACTCGAAACAATGCTTCCTCCTCCCCCCCATAACTTTCTGGGCCTCTATCAGCTCCCTGAGCTGCAATCACAGAGGTTTTTCTCATTAGGGGGATGACAGGACACAGCAGGGAAGAGCATTTGTTGGCTTTCGAGTCAGAAATGACCTGGCTTCAAATCCCAGCTCTGTAGTCTTAGAGAAGTTATGAAACCTCTCTGAGGCTCAGTTTCCTCATCTGTAAAGTGAGGATGACAACAGTGCCTACCTCACAAATTGTTGGACGGTTTGAATGCGATGGCGTAGGTAAAGAACCTTGTCAGTTTCAGGCATTTGAAGGGCACTTAGTAAATGGTAGCTGTTATTATCATCTATACCTGTATGATCACAGAGTTCTCCACCACCACTGTCTGGGGCTCCCAAGGTCCCCAGAAGGGAAGATCCACTGGAACAAGTTCCCCGTCCTATCCTGTCCCCCCACCCCTCCCCACCCCAGGCCTCAGTTATTCTCAGGACCAGCAGCTCCAGGAAAAAGAGGCACCTGGGCTCCAACGGCCCTCCTCAAACACAGAGCCCAGAAAAACAAGCACTTCAGAGACCCAGGGACCCAGCTGGCAACCAGCTTCATTTTAAACTTCCAAATTACAGAGTCCCTGATCTGGACGAAGTCTCCAGGGACCTAACTCTTCTGTTTCCAATTATCGAATTACCCCAGAAAAAGAGACTTACTTGCTCCCATTGCTTAAAAATCCCCACAACATCCCTAGAACAGGGATAGCAAATAGAAATCCATTCCATCAATTACTGATGACTGTCTGGGAGTGCTGTTTTGAGGAGGATTCTGGGGTTCTGTCTCAACGTCGCAGGAAAGAGCACAGTGACCAATTAGTAATGTTTGCCATGGGCTCAGGAGGGGAAGTGTCAGTACACATTCCACGTGCTTGGCATCCCCACTCTGCATCTCCCTTGACTATAAACTTCTAGAAAGCAAAGGCTGAGCGTCGTTTATCTCTATGTCCTGTCCGGTGTTCAGCATAGCACCTAGTCTGGAGCAGGAATTTAGTGGATGTCTGCTCTTGCAATCCTTACAGTTTGAAAGTTCTCTTTGGTATCTAGCTAAAATGCCTCTTGCTGCAGTAGAAGCCTGTTCTTGGTGGAACAGTATACTGAAGGGTCCAGTCAAGTTTCCCACTGTGTTTGTACTCAATCCCAACCCCTGATCCCCTTCCCCACTGCCTTGCGTTCTGAGAGGAGACGCATTCTTACCGGGGAGGTGGAGTGGGGGGAGCCAGAGGGTAAGGCCTGTCGAACATGTGCATGTGGTAGGCTGGAGGGGAGTACACAGGCGGGGGCTCCTCATCAGAGCTATCAGGTTCCAAGGTCCTTTCCAAAATCTGTATCAGAGACGACAAAGAAAGAAATATTAACAATCCTTCCTTGAATTTAAATAACATTTAGACAAAATCAAGTGTGGGCGAGGATGTGTAGTAAGGGAACTCTGCTGCTGCTGGTGGGAGTGTAAAGTGATATAACCAGCACTCTGCAAAACCATTTGGTTTCCTGTACTAACGCTCAGCACATGGGCTACTCCTGAGCCCACGATTCCAACATACACAGCAGACGTGAAAGCACTTCTCCCCAGAGGAACGCTCCATGCAGCTTTAGCCATCCAAGTAAGGTTCAAAACCAGGCAAAACATGGGACTTCCCTGGTGGCACAGGGGTCAGGACTCCACGCTCCCAATGCAGGGGGCCTGGGTTCGAGCTAGATCCCACATGCATGCCGCAACTAAGAGCTCGCAGGCAACAACTAAGGAGCCCAAGTGTCTCAACTAAGGAGCCGGCGAGCCGCAACTAAGGAGCCCGCCTGTCGTGACTAAGACCCGGCACAACCAAATAAATAAAGAAATAAAGAAATAAATATTTGGGGGGATAAAACAGGCAAAACAAATTCACTGGGATTGCAGTTGGAGCAGTGTGACCTCTGGGGGTGGGGAAGGCTAAGAAGGGGCACAACGGGGATTCCAGGCTCTGTTGATGTTTCTTTTTCTTTTTTTTTTTTTTTTTGATTTGTACAAAATTTGAATTTATTGTCAGAACTGAAACATGATTCAATTTCCATTTTTGATTTTCTATACTTATTTGAAAACTAGAGTTCTACCATTACTGTCTCTTCCTGGACTCAGCTAGCAAAATAACTTATATAGTATATTAAATATAATAATATTTATCTAGATGATTTTATATCTTCTGTCAAGACTATGACTAAAAATAAACCTTTAATAGAAATCAAAAAACAATCACATACAAAGTGATGTAGAGGAAGCAAAAACATCTGTGAACTCTTAAGTAAAACTCATCTGTCCCTACAAATTCCTTTAGGGTACATAATTCTTTAAGAAATATAAAGCACACCTCCATCTGTGTGTTGATGTTTCTTGATCCAGGTGCTGATGAAACTTCACCGAGCTGCATATGTGTGACTCATGGACTCTTCTGCCCCTGTGTTACTTTTGATAAATAACTTTAACATCATTCCTACCCTCTCTCAAAGTACTTCCACGTCGATTATCTCACCTTAAGCTCAAACAACTTGGCAAAGTAGGCTATGGATCATTACCCCCATTTTACAGATGAGGAAACTGAGGCCCAGGCTGCCTGATTAACATGGCAAGAGCCACACAGTTTCTAGAACTGAGTCTTTAACTTAGATGTGGTCTCTACAGCAAGAGTGCCTCCTTCAGACACAATGCCTGCACACCCAGGTTGGATTCTCAGGGCAGACAGCAGCAAAGGGAGAGCCCAGGCTCTTTCTTGGCCTCCTCTCCTCATCCAGGAGCCAGAAAAAGGGGCAGGAGAGGCCAAGGCTGGGCAAAGGCCAGGCTTCCTGCCATATGGACCGACCTGAACCCTTCTGCAAAGGCGTCTGGAGCAGGCTTCCTCCTCTCCAACCTGGAGAGCCCAGGTCACACAACCCCACCCCCGCGCCCTCCTCTCCAGCTCTGTGCCCATCTTCTCCAAGACCAAAGAACGTGGGAAGGGTTCAGAGGCTGTCAACTGGCCCACAAATTGAACCCCAAGTGAATTTGCAGAAATCACTGCTAAGATGCCTCTGCACATCTCTGCCCGAGCCCAGCCATGCCCAGGCACCCAGTCTCAAAGGGACACCACACAGCGGGTGGGCAGGTGGGTGAGTAAGTGCACACACACGCACACACACACGCACACACACTGCCGTGCTTTGGAAGGCAGCTGTGCTCTCCACTATACCACCAGCACACACACACTGCCATGCTTTGTACACACACAGCCAGCCTGACCCAAGGAGGCCTCCTGCTCTGGAATGCACTAACGTTCTTTCCTTTGAGGCAGAAAGTACTTAAACAGATGCTTTTGCAGAAAAAGAAGAATGCAGCTGCTTCTCAGGCCACTGCTCTCCTTACCCCAAATTTCCACAAGTAAAAGAGAGAGAGAGAGAACACTGTCAACTCCAGCCCTGCTCACTGGCACACACCTGCACAACCTCCGGTGCCCGGCACACAACCGCTCTAAGGGACAGGTTCCACGCTGGGGCCTGTAGGCCGAGCCCCTCCCCCTCAGTGGCTGGCCTGGACCGTCCCCCCCCGAAGCCGGTCTGCGCGAGACGGGCGAGGAGGGGAAGGCTCAGGAGGAATTGCTCCCAGAAGGAAGCCGCTTGGGGCTCCTCTGACTGGGGCCCATAGCGGCCGCCCCTCAGGCTCAGAGAGATCGGGCCTCCACAGCCACGCAGGGGGGCTTTCCTCCCCTCTCAGCCGCTCCTGGTCCTCAGCGCGGCCTCCTGGGGCTACAGGAGCCAGACGCTCATCAGAGGCTCCTGGAGCAGAATGAGGAAACACCAAGGAGGCAGACAGCAGGCCAGGCACGCTCCGGAAAGGCTGATCCACAGTCTCCAGGGAGAAGTAACCCCAGCCACGTTTCTGGCCTCCCCACCCCGCCCGCCCCGCCCCGCCCCCTCCCCCACCAGCCACAGTGAGGCTGTTCTTCTGGCTCTAAAGGTGCTGAAGTTTTTGGTTCTGTGGCTTCCTGGCTTAACTCCATGTGGGTGATGGATGCCTGCCAGGTGCTCTGGGGGCCAAGGTCTGGGCCATTTATCTGACAGGAGATACTTCTCTGTGGCAAGGATACCCCTTGGGCCAGCCCACCATCCACCAGCCCCCAGAGAGGGGGCTTTCTCCAGTCAGCAGTTATCGTCAGCCCAGCTGCTGCTCATAAATTTTCCGCAGCACTTTCCGCGGGCTCAGGAACCGCCTGCCAATGGGCCCACGCAGAGCTCCAAAGATGGGGGGTTGGGGAAACAGCCAAGGAGGGGTGCTGAGAAGGGGCTCAATCTGGAAAGCAAGATTCTTGGGAAAACAGAAGTGCACACAGTGCAGGCCCATCTAGGGCATCAGGCAAGCTTTTCGGAGGGTCACAGGGCTGTGGGTGCCACGAACAGAGAAGGAAATATGATCCTACCTGCCAGACAGTCAGAACAAATGAGACTGTGGAAGGGGTCAGCGTTTGCAGAGAACTTTCCTTCCAGCTCACGCTTAACGGATGTATCTGCACACACATACACACACCTCCCTTTCACAAAGAAGATCTGGTTTTTCCAAAACTCCCTCCACTGGCTAATCCAGGCAGAGCCAAGGAGTGCTCTCCCAGGGAAAGAGACTAAAGAAAGCCGTGCAAAGACAGCAGCAACATTCATTCATTCAACAAATACTCCCCGAGTGCCTGCTATGTGCAGTGACTGTCCTGGGTGCTGCACGTGACACAGGGATGAGCCAGATGCCATTGCCCACAGAGCTTCTCCTCCATCCGGAGGGAGAACTCCCAGGCAGCAGCCCTATAGGAGGAAGAGCAAGCGGGCTTTGCCCTGCAGGATGACTCTGATTAACGGAGAATGGCCACCTGCAGGGCTGTGTTGAGAAGGACTCTGAGATCACATCTGGGTCTAGGTTTCCCACTGTAAACGGGGGTAATAATAACGCCACCTCACAAAGTTTATGAAGATTCGAAGAGATGATACACCTAAAGCATGTAGGATGGTGCCTGGCCCAGGCTGGGACTCAGTGAAGAACAGAACTGAATCCGATCTGCTGGGTCCTTCCGTCCTGTCCGTGGCTGCATGTCCCAGATGCCCCTGTGGGCAGTGACCCTCTCGTTGAAAGACTCTGAGTGCCCCTTCTGCACCCAGCACTGCAGGTCCTGCTGAGACTGGGGGCTCAGACATCTACTGAGCTCTTGGAGGGGCTGAGGAGGCCTGGCCACACCCAGCAAGTGGCCTTGATGCAGTGGGGTGGTCCCTTCGCCCTCAGCCACCTTCCTGGAGAGAGGAGGGAACTGCTTGGGTATCGCTCGCGCCTCAGTCAGAGGAACTGAACTCGCAAGCTCTCTTGCACGGGTCCCTGCGCTCCAGAACACACCACACTCTTTCTCAGCCGCAAGGCCTCCTGGTCTCTGCTCACTCTAGGATCCTGACAGAAGGTCCTGCTGCCATTTCCCTAACGACTCCTGCTCTATTTCACCCCTGAGCCTTTGCACAAGCTGTTCCCTCTGCCCACACACCTTTCCCTCACTCTTCACTCTTCCCCTGGGAAGCCATCCCTTCCTCTCTGCTGCTTTCATCTCTCCCATCCTAGCGCTCACCCCTCCGGGCTGCCATTGCCTGACACCTGCCTCTAGTCCTCACTGGACTGTGAACTCTGTGAGGGCAGAAACTCTGACTTGGCCTTAGCGGGTACCTGGAGGTTCAGAAAATACAGACCAGAGAGCTCCAGCCTGGAAGTGGGGTTCGGGACGTTGCGGTGGGGGCCAGGTGTCTACATTGTGAACAGGCTCCTTCATTCTGATGACCCCTGACCCAGGGTCTAGTACCGTGCCTGGCACAGCCCCAGCGTAGTGCTCAGTGTTGTTCAGTGACCGCATGATTTTTGCCCATAAATTAAGGCCACGGGCTGACTTGGGTACGTTTCCCTGGGAGAAATAAGGCTGCTTGCTAGGTAGAACCCAGACAGGAGTATAACCCAAGTCCTCTAAGAGGTTCAAACAGTTGTTGGAGCTCCTGGGAATCATCGGGGCCGTGCCCCTACCTCCGGGGGGATGCTGTCCTCCGAGTCCGAGCTGTCCTCGTAGACGCTGCCGCCACCCGCCTCCAGGTTCATCTGCAGCAGCTGGTCGATGGTGGCGTCCACGGCGCCGCTGTTGGCACGCAGCACGCACTCGATGATGTCGTAATCCATGTTGGGGAACATGGTCTTGAAGTCGTCCATGGCCTGGTTGAACTCGAGGCGGCGCACCTGGCGGGCGGGCCGGCTGTTGTTGAGCTCCTGCGAGGCGGCCGCGCTGCCCCCAGCCCCGCGCGCCGCCGCCGAGCCGCCCCCGCCGCCGCCGCCGCCGCCGCTGCTCCGGCGGAACAGGCTGGTCATCTTGCCGAGCCGCTGGGGGAAAATGTTTCCCGCCGGCGCCGAGCCCCTTCCCCCGGGTCCCTGTGCCGTCGCCGCTCGCTCGGCGGCTTCGGGAAGCTCAGTCCCGCGACGGGCGGGGTCCCCGGGTCAGGAGACAAGGGCGCGGCATCCGGGCCTGGGCCGTGCGGGGTTGGGCGGCTGGTCATCCACACCCCGGGAGCATCCTGGGTCCGGCTCCACGGACCATCCCACCTGAAACCGAGGGAGACAAGAGTCAGGGGCAGAATGCAACGAACTCGGGCGACCCCCGCCAAGCCCACGGGGGAACAGCTTCTTTCTGCTTTCTCTCCAGCTGCGGTCACAGCTCTTTACCAGTTAGTAAGGGCTTACATCCTGACACCACTATGAGGCAGGTGCTATTATCCCCCTTATGCAGAGGCACAGACCTGAGAAAGTGGACGAGGCGGGGATTTGAACCCAGCACTATGGCCCCTGAGCCACTGGTCTCAACCACTACACACACTGCCAAGGACTCCTAGAGACTTGACTGGGGCAGGAGGGGCTCTGTATAGGCAATGTCCTCCCCCTCTGGTCTCCAGCCCCATCCAGTCTCTGCTTTCCTTAGCTCCCTCACCTCAGGGCCCCACCATCATGGCATCCACTTGTGCAGAGCTCCAGTAAATCTGCAACAGAACACGGTGCAGCCCACTCAGAACCAGGCTTGTAAATCACTTCCAAGGTAGCACTTCTGCTAGTGCAGGTAACTGAGAGTTGAATGTGTCTAAAAACATCAAGTTCGGACTTTCTCATGCTTATCCCAGGATGTACGGTAATTTTGCTAATTGTAGAAAAGCGGCAGCTTTATTTTTAAGGGACTGTTCCAGCAAAGGATATTCTTAAGTCCTTTTCTAGTACTTGGGGTCATCATCTTAACAGATGATAGAGAAAAGCTGGTGTGAGCAAATCAGCATGATGATCTTCCTTGCCATGATCTCCACAGTTAACTGATGATGAAAGGAAGATCAGACCAGAGGGTGTGGAAGGTGCAGTGGAAGCGCCCTCCCTCACCCTGAGGCCAGAAGACACATCACTACCACTGATTCCTTCTGTCCCTAAAGGTTAGTCCCCTCACAGGTAAAAATGGGGCTTCATACTGTCCCCCAGTGCCTTCCAGTGTCACCATGCTGAGATTCTTATCTCCTTCAAACCTCCACCTCCTTCGAGGGACGTGGAAATTGTCCGGGGCTCATGCTCTGGGGCTTGCTGGGTGGGTGTCTGCCTAGTCCCAGGGAGGCGGGCTGTGTTCAAGGGCAGGAAACTAGAAGCACATGGGCCCCATGCAGCCTCCGGACACTGATGTTACAAAACTATAATCCCCTCCCACCCCCAGAGAAAACCTCTTAACACTGGAATATCTACATGCAGATACATTTATCTATGCACATACTACCATATGTATGAATTCATTTTACTGAAATGTGATCAGACCATAAATTCTACTATGCAACTTCCTTTGTTCCACTTATTGATTGTAGCCATCTTCTCATGTCAGAACATAGAGATCTCCTTTGTGGTCTTTAATGCCTGAGTAGTATTCTGATGACTGGGTGAAGTATGATTTATTATCCAACCTCCTCCACCCCATCGCTTCCCAGATGAGCGAGTCACAGCTCAGAGAGGCCAAAGCCAGTGCACAAGGAAGCACAGAGGAGTGACCTCAAATGATCAGTCCAAGAAATATGTTATGAGGATGAACACGGGAGGGGAGTCAAGTGTGACGTGGCCTCCCGCAGCTGGCTTTAGACACCCCAACTCCCCTCACCCACACCTTCCACCCGCCCTGACACACTGTAAGGTCAGAGGATGCTGCCAAAACACCCTCCAAAGTGGGGCTCCACCCTGGTGTCTGCCTTTGTCCTGCGTTCTGGAAACTTGCCCTGAGGCTTCTAACAAGGACCTCAGGGCCAGGAGGCCCCAGAAGCCGTGCCCTGGGCTGCAATCTCCTGTCCTGGTGTCATCACACATGGGGGTCAGTGCCTTGTGCTAACGCCTCTGGAGTCGGCCACCTTCACCACCTTCGCCCTCCCCCTCGAGTAATTTCGTAAGAGAGATTGAGGGACCTGGCCCTCACTTTGCCAAGGGCAGCCCCTTGGAGAAAGAGGCCAGGACCTGATCCACCCCTGACAGAGGAAGATGGAAGATGATGGGGTCCACGTTTTCCCCATTAACAGCCCTCTTTACAGGTCTCTCGGGCCCCGGGCCTGAGTGTCAGGAAGCCCCCAAGAAACCTTCTTGCCCTCCTACCATTTAAGTGCCCTGATTCAGCCCCAGGCTGCAACTCCTGCTCTGCTGCTCCAGCTGCGGGACCTGGTACCCGTCCCCTGTCCTCTCTGTGCCCAATCCCTCACCTATACGAATGGGGCTTCCATGAGAATTAAACAGGATAATCCTCAGCACAGTGCCTGGAACGTGGTTAGCTGCGTGACTGTTGTTCCACTGCCCCACAAGGCCGGCAGAGAGCCAGGGGCAGTTGGTATACCAGCCAAGCTGCTCCTGGAGTGGATGGGGTGGGGGATTCTAGGCAATCCTTCCCCAGCATCAACCCCAGAAATTCTGTCAGCCCTCGGGAAGGAGATACTGATCCTCACGGCCCCAGGGGAGGCTGGGCCGCAGCAGCTGCTTCCATTTACCCCAGGTGCAAAGCCTTGAAAAAGAGCACGTTGTGTGTCTGCCGCGACATGAAAACGGCCGACAACTCTACAGCCTGCTCCACATTACAGATGAAGAGACGAGACCCAGGACCAGAGGAGATGCCCAGGACACAGAGCAGGAGCGGTAAAGCCTTGACTTTTCCATCAGGGAGCGTTTCTGTGGATGAGGAGAAAGTGGCTCAGAAACGGTAATGGGAAACAGGATTCAGTGTAGAGAAATGCCATTTTCATAGGACTCTGCAAGGACCCACGGACTCCCAAAGCCAGGCTGCCTACAATTAACACCAGGAGGGGCCGCTGTGAGGGCCCCCACTTCTCAGAGGACCATCTCCCCAGCCCTCGCTGAGCTCAAGTGCAGAGGCTGAGGCCAGGGCTGAGGTTTGGCCAGCGTGGCTGGGAGCAGGGAGAAGGACTGTCCTCAGGGTCAGAGTCATCCGTGCCAGGCTGCCTTCTACAACCGGCACAGCTCAAATGAAAAAAAATTTAAAACACATGAAAAAATGAAGCAGGCAGCTTAGGTGTACGAGCTTGTGCCAGGCGCTTTCACATTTAATCTTTTTTTACAACTCCAGAGATAGATGTTATTGTCCCCACTTTATAGCTGTGGAAACCAGTTCAGAGAAGTTAGGTAACTTGTACAAAGTCACACAGCCAGTGTGTAGAGAAGCCAGAATTAGGAACCCATTTCCTAAGAGCCAAAAATGCCAAGTCAGGTTTGCAGGGCTAGGAGCCGAGGAACCTCAGAAAGGCTCAGGAGACGGCACAGCCTGGCCGACATTCCAGCAGAGGAAATGTGACCCAGACGGCACTGGGGGAGGGAGGGCAGGGAGGGGGTCTGTTGGCTCTGCCCCAGAACCGGCTCTGTGACCTTGGGGAAATCACTCCGCTGCCTCTCTGAACCCTGGCTGCTGGGCACTGGCAGGGAAACAGAGGGAGATAACCCCTGACTTCTGAAAAAGGAAGTGAATCTAACCTGCTGAGCCCATTAGACATCTTGGAGGCAGACTCAGAGGCTCTCCTGAACTCACAGGTAGTGAGCAACCTGGGGATTGGGAAGCAGAAACCCCACACCTGTCCTCCCCCAGGTCCCAGGGAGCCAGGCCTTCCACCTCCCCAGAAAGGAATCCAGGCCTGGCAGGGGCGGCAGACAGCCAAGCTTCCCTCCAAGCGTGCGTAGACAGCCAAGGCCTGAGTCACTCCCGGCCTGGCCCAGGGAGGTGGGCCAGCTGCCCGAGAGTTGGAGAGTCATTCTCCCGACTTTGTCCAAGGTCATCCCAGCCAGTCTCCTGCAGGGCCAGGTAGGGCCCACATGGGGGATGTGAGAGCCCAGGAGCCAGAATGGATTCCCATTCTGCCTGGGCCTGGTAAGGCTGTGTGACTTGGAGAAATTACTTCATTTCTCTGAACCTCAGCTTCCTCGTCTGTCAAAGTTGGGATCATACCTACGTGGAAGGGGTGTTGTGACAGAATTTATACGGGTGCCTCAGCATAGGAAGCACCCAACGAGACAGGTTGGTGCGGTCTCCGGCCCAGGTCTTGGCCCTTTTCCTGAGCTATACTCAAACCGTGAGTGATCTTATCCAGTCCCACAGCTTTAATACTGTCTACACGCCGAATATTGGCTCCCACATGTCTCTCGCCCTGAGGTCTCCCGGGAACACGCCCTTCAACTCCACATTTGCACAGCCGACCTGCTGCCTCCACATGGGTGTCCAACAGCAGCTCCAACGTAACTTATCAGGCGGATAAGTAAGGAAGGGAAGGAAAGAAGTTGAGGCGCAGCAACTGTGGGTTCCCTTCCCCTCTCTTCCTTCTCCGGCTCATATTAACGGTGGGGACGGGGTGCTTTCTTCATTTCCCTGTGAAGCCCTGTCTTCTCTGCATTCTCATTTAGTCCTCACAACAAACCTATCATTTATACAGGGTGTGCATTATTACCCCACTTCACAGATGAAGCGACCAAGGCCAAGGCTGCTCAGTGACACGGTTAAGGTGCCTGAGCCCTCTGCCACCTGGCCTGAGGGCCTCCTCCCTGGCACACAAGGCTGGTCTGCTGGTCTTCTTTCCAAGCCAGCGACAGCTCCAGCAGGCAGGAGGTCGACCCCCTCCAACACCTGAATTGATACTCTGCTGCCTCCCAGGAGGACCAGGACTCAACCCCAAAAGGTGGGGATTAGAAGAGGAGGCCTCAGGAGGAAGTATGGGGCTGGGAGGCCAGAGGTCCCAATTGCCAGCACTTTTCTGCACGGCTCCCCCATCCCCATTCTTCTGGAGTGACTACCCGAGGCCAGCTCTGTCCCTGCACACCCCAGGCTCCCTCCTCTGAAAACTCCCAGGGACAGGGACAGACCGGGTCTGGTGATCTATCTGTAATTGCTGTGATCACAGCCTGCAGAGGGACTCGCTGTCCCTTCTTGCATAAGATCTGGGCCCAGCCCAATGGCACTACCACTCCAGGCCACTAGGTGGTGTCCCAGGGCTCAGGCCACAGCTGCTCCCAGGAAAGGGCATACAGATCAGCTTCTCTCCAAGAACTCAAAAAGCAGCCCCACCCCCACTCTCAGGCTGACTAAAAGGAAGAGGAGCCACCCAGCCACTCCAGGGATCTTAGAATCCAAGACTGGAAGAGTTTCAAAATAATTTATTCCCAAGGTGCGAAATACAAGGCACACACGCCACTAATTTATATCCTGTGTCCTTGGCAGGCATCACTAATCCATCTAGGTATTGTCCTATGGAACCCACACAGCCTCAGAAGCCTTTTCAACCCAGCGCTCTGGGCAAGCCACTACCAAGTGATTAGAACTGGCAAGCAAGATACACCCTGCTTGCCAGCCCTTTCATTTCCCGTATGAGAAGACCAGGCCCAGGCTTATTTTGTCTCATTAGGAATCCAGGCTGCAAAAGCCAGCAGGGCCAGAATGAGGTCATATGACCCCTGGGATGCTTGTGTAACCATGGTTAAGTCCTGGGGAAACCTCAAGTGGGTAATGGCAGTGTTAATGGAGAGGCTGCTGGGCCTGGGGCAGCTGCATCCTTGTCCAATTGTCACCTCAGACGTGATGGGGGCAGGGCACAGGGAAGTCTGCCTGAGCTTCTTGGCTTCTGAGCTGGAGAGGCCCCAAAAGGGGAGAAAGGAGGGCGGGACAAGAGACAGAGAGAGGCTGTCAGGGTCTGTGTGTGTGTGTGTCCGAGTGTGTAAGTGTGTGTGTATGCGCGTGAGCACCCAGCGGGGGAGGGGGGGCGGGGGGCAGCCCTGACAGAGGCGCCTTGTCCTCCGGTCCCCGCACAGTCTTGTTTTCTTCCCAAGCTATTAATGTCACTGCAGCTTCAAAAGCCGGGTGACCTTTAAATGCCGAGCCTCCTGCTCCAGACCAAGGCGCGGAAACGGCTTAATGGAAACTCAAACGGCCACAGCTGCTGGGGCCGCAACAAAGCCGGCCTCATTCCCGAGGCACCGGGAGCTGCTGGGCAGCCGCACCTGTGCCCACTCCCGGGGGGGGGGGTGTCAGGAAGGGCAGAGAGGACCCTCGGGCACGGCCATTGGGAAAAGGAGGCCTTATTGGACCTAAGAGAAGAGGAGGAGGAAGAGAGGGAGAGGCAGACTCAGTTCTGCCATGCCCGGCTGTGTGACCTTGGGTTAGCCACTTACCTCTCTGGGCCATCCCCCATCAATTAGTCCAATCTGAGGCTGGGGCAGAAAAGAAATCCACCTACCCCAGTAATATCTTTTAAAAATCTATAGAAGAAAAAAACCGAAAAAAGATACTTTCTTTCCTAATTTTTCTCTCTCTTGCTTCAACTTCTGTGGGCAGGTCTATAGCTGATGGGGGCTGTTGGGTGTGGATTAGGGCAAGAAGTTTCAAAGGAAATTAATAAGGTCCCTACCCTATGAAAGGACTGGCCCCAGAGATTCAGTTCTAAGGACACCATTGTTCATCTTTGTTCCTGAGGCCCAGACATTGGGCTTGGCTGCTGTAAAAGGGCTGAGAAGTCAACTCTGCCTTCCAGTTGAAAAGAGCCAAGACGAAGCTCCTCAGGCATGAGTAACATGTCATTTGTTCAGCTCATCTTGGTAGAATGATGGTAATAATAGCAATAATGCTAACGTAACACTTATCGCCTGCTTCTTTATGTACCAACCACTATTCCAAGTGCCTTATGCATGTTAATAACTCTTTTCATCCTCTCTACAGCCCTAAGAGGTACATATTACTAATGCTATTTCCACTTTATAGATAGAAAAATGAGGCACAGAGGAGTCGAGGAATTTGTTCAAGGTCACACAGCTAAGCAGCCAAACTGATCTGACTCCAGATCTGACACTCTTAATCCGTCAGGCCTGACCCCCTTTCTGCATTCCCGAAGCTGAGCATAGAGCCAGGCACACAGCAAGAACTCAGTAACTGTGAACTGAATTGACTCCTAACGGGGCAGAGTTGCCCCTGGAGAGGCTGGGGGTGCCTGATGCTCATGTCCAGGGAAGAAGGGAGGAGGAAGGAGTCTAGGCAAAGCCTACCAGAAGGAAAGACAGAACCATGGCAGTTTCCTTACAAATACCTTTTCTCTACTCCGTCAAGGTTGTCAGTTGCCTGGGCAACCAACTGTTTTCCATCTCTACCTGAACTGGTTGGAACTATTTCTACAACAATCCCTCTCTCCATCAACAAGCATTACCAGCTCAGCCAAGACACTCAACCCAGGTGCCTGGGAGGAGATCAGACATCAGTTGACAGAGGGGAAGCTGCTCCCCGCTGCCCTACCCAGGGGCTGCAGCCTTGGGGAGCCCCTCTGGGCTGGCAGGAATGTGTTTGTACCTGGGACCAAGTGCAATGGCCCAAACTGGGAGAAGGGGGCACTGGCAGCTCAGGTGCAAGGCAGTGAGGCTGGGCTGGCTCCAGGCATGAGCTCTTGCTGACCCAGGTCCAGCTCCTTGGCAAAGAGGGGCCAGCTGCCCCTCCCCGGGCATGTCCTTCAGGCAGTTAAGCTGAAGGCCCCTCCACAGGCTGGGCCTGCATGGTCTGGTGCTGAGCCCTGAAGTCTGGGCAGAAACAGGAGATGTCTCTGGGCCTCTGGGACAGGTGGTCAGTCAGTGATGCCACATAATTCAGTATCTGAGCATGCCCAGGGAGTCCAGGCCAAGGAACCGAGATTAGGGAGGGGTGCTCAGAGCAGAGGAGGGTCCTGGGAACAGAAGTCCCAACTCCGGTCCCCTTACCCCACACTAGCACACACTTTGCACCCACCCACTGTTCCATGAATTCCACTTCTATGGAATTCATATAACATATTTAATGGAACACTATACAATGGTAAACAGAAATGAGGCATCTCTGTATGTCTCTATGCCCAAGACCTATTGCTTAGGGGAACAATGCAAGGCACAGAAAAGTAAGTATAGTCTCTATACTATAGTGCATTATGGTATGTGTATGTCTACATATGGAGAGGGTGAGGGAAAGGGCTCTGAAAAGATTCATAAGAAACTGATAATATAGGCTTCCACTGGGGAGAATTAGGTCATAAGAGACAGATCAAGGAAACTTTTCTCTGTAAATCCTTTTGTATCTTTTAAATTTTGATTCATGTTCATTAATTTAAAAATTATAAAATAAGCAGATAACCTATAAAGAATATCAAAATGATAGCTCTGCCAGTGATTTTCTATATTCTCTTTGCATATGCATATTATCTACAATTGACATGAATTACTTTTTAATAATAGTCATAGCAGGGCTTCCCTGGTGGCGCAGTGGTTGAGAGTCTGCCTGCTAATGCAGGGGACACGGGTTCGGGCCCTGGTCTGGGAAGATCCCACATGCCGCGGAGCAACTGGGCCCGTGAGCCACAACTACTGAGCCTGCGCGTCTGGAGCCTGTGCTCCGCAACAAGAGAGGCCGCGATAGTGAGAGGCCCGCGCACCGCGATGAAGAGCGGCCCCCGTTTGCCACAACTAGAGAAAGCCCTCGCACAGAAACGATGACCCAACACAGCCAAAAATAAATAAATAAATAATAATTTAAAAAAAAACAAAAAACTTACTGATGGGTTTATTAAACCATGAGGAAAACAGTGCTGATATCGTTTAAAAAAAAAAATAGTCATAGCAAATATCTATGAGCACATACTGTGTGCCACACACTTTCTAAGCACGTGGCATGCATTATCTCATCAAAGCCCCACAGTAAAGCAAGTATCATACTCATTTTGCAGATGAGGAAACTAAGACTCAGAGAGTTTAAATAACTTATGTAGGGTCACACAGTCAGTGACAGAGCCAAAACGTGAATCCAAACAATCTGTCCCCAGAGTCCATGCTCTTCTTAACCTCCGTCTTATACTGTTCTCTGATTTTAAAAAACCAAATCAAACCAAACCAAAAACAACTGAATGATGATAGAAAAAAAATCTTAAAAGCACAGAGCCTCCAGGGCTTTAAAACTTTTGTAATCCTTAGAATCCCAACTCCATCCTTCCTACCCGGACTATTTGGCAAGCCCTCCCCAGTCCTGCCTCGCACGTGCTTCCAGAGCCTCAGCCTCAGGGCCAGGGCCCCGGCTAGCTCCTGGTAGGGTTGCAGGGTACACAAAGGTTCCCGGTGGGCAAGGTGATGGCTGATGCCACAGCTGTTTCAGAGGTCAGACCACAGTGTGGAGGGCCCACCGGAGCCGCGCAGTGGGGCGGGGTCTAGCCAGGAAGCTCCCCGTGGAGGGGAAACCACAAGTTGGTTTTTACCAGCGCTATGTCTGGGGTAAGAGCACAGTGGTTAAGGGTGGGCTTGAGCTCCGGGCTAACCCCGGCTTCCATCCTGATCACTGCTGCTTGGGTGAGTGGAACATCTCTGAGTGTGTTTCCTCATGTGTAGAACGGGGACACCTGTATCTCCTCAGACAGGTTCCTGAGGGGGATCACGTTCTCTCAGTTGGGGCAGCTGTCAGTAAGACTGCCTGTGTCTAGAGCCTGGCCCAGGAGTCAGGCCTGGGGTTATGATCTTTTTTTTTTTTTTTTTTTTTTTGGCTGCGTTGGGTCTTCGTTGCTGCTAGCGGGCTTTCTCTAGTTGCAGCGAGCGGAGGCTACTCTTTGTTGCAGTGCGCGGGCTTCTCATTGCAGTGGCTCCTCTTGTTGCGGAGCACGGGCTCTAGGCACGCAGGCTTCAGTAGTTGTGGCACGTGGGCTCAGTAGTTGTGGCTCACAGGCTTAGTTGCTCCGCGGCATGTGGGATCTTCCCGGACCAGGGCTCGAACCCGTGTCCCCTGCATTGGCAGGCGGATTCTTAACCACTGCGCCACCAGGGAAGCCCCTGGGGTTATGATCTTGAATCTGGCCCTGAGCGGGGAGAGTGTGCAGCATGAAGGCTCTTCTCAGGGGCCTCCAGGACCTCAGGCTGGGGTGCTCTGGGACCCCTGCGTGGAGCTCCCGCTGTTGCTGGGGGCTGGGCTAGTTTGACAGGGGCCTGCCCCCGGGGAGGGGCTCCGGGCTGGGCAGCAGGAGCACAGGCTCACCGAGTGCCCTTCTCAGAAGTGCTTCCTATAGCAGCTGGGGAATGCAGGCCCCAGGCTGGGGAGCAGGGGCTTGGGGAGGGGCCCAGCTTCAAACAGCAGGAGGCAGCTGCAGCTGGAGGGCCATCACCCCCCTCAGGTAGGCAGCCTGGACACCATCAGAAATTCCACCCGGCCCAGACAGCAGATGGGATTGTTTAGAGCCACTTACCAGGCCCGCTACTCTCCCCAGCCACAGGCTGCTCCCTCCCCCGCGCCCCTCCTCTGCCACCGCTGGGCTAGGCATCCCTCCCCACCTGTGGCCCTCCCTCACCCACACTGCTCAACTCCAGTACCCACGTGCCCACATATGCCCTCAGGAAGAAACCCCGTGCTCTCCCTGCCAGATGGTGTGTGTTGCCTGAGGTCAGAGCTCAGTGGCCACAGAGCTGGGATCTGAACCCAGATTGGGGCGTCCTGGGCCAGCGCCCTGTCCCCATGTGGGCATGCACCCCAGCACAGCAACTCACAGCTCATGTGCCTGCGTGTGCCACACACACCAGCTCCCTCAAAACCTTCACTGCACGGCGGGTGCCACAGATGCCGCAGGCCCTCACAGCCAGGGGCCACGCTCCCCTCCTTTAGATTTTCCTGAACCCTCCCGCCCAGCCCAGGCACTCAGTCCACTCCTCTCTTCATCCAACTTGGAAGCCGTGTTCTTCCAGCCAGACTGTCCTACACACACGCTAACATGCACTGACCGCACCCTCAGCCTTCCCACGGCCCACCCTGCAAGCCCCTCCCTTCGCTAGGCAGACAGCAGGGCCAGATGAGGCCCTGATCCCTCTCTCTCTTCCCCAAATGTGCCCAGAATGGTTTTTACAGCGTCAGGTGCATCAGTGGTGAGGGGTGAGGTCAGGCTGACCTGATTTGCAGCAAATCTGGCCAGAACCAGAACTGGGAAGCGGCACACCCTGGCCAAGGCATCAGCTTCCTGGTTCCCTGCAGAACCAACTCCCAGATGGGGGTGCAAGGAGGGCTGCAGGCCCGCTGGGGCTGGTAGCCCTGGCCCTCAAATCTGACAGTCAGGGGAAGGGGCAGGAGCTCCTGGCGGTCCTAGAACCAGCCTTCTTTGCCTCCAGGGGGCCTCAGTCTCCATCCCTAGAAAATGGAGAGAAAGAGTCCCTATTCAGTCTGACCTTCCCCATCACTGAAACCTCCCAGAGATGCAAGGACATGAGTTGGGGTGGGGGACGGATCAGAGCCAGAGAAAGGCACCACCAAGCTAGGTACAAACCATGATGACACCTCTGCAGAAGGGGTTGGCTGCATCCCAGTCCCATAGGGCTGGAAGGACCTGTACCCTTTCTTTAGCTACAGAACCAGAACCCTTGTCCTCAGCAGAAATCCATTCCATAAAGACATTAAGCAGAGGCCTGCCCTCCCCTCCCTCCCCCAGCAATTAGTAATCAGAGAACCTGCCATTTACTGAGTGCTGGGCTGTGTTTCCCGTGCATTGTGTTAATCCTCACGATAATCTAGGACTGCAGATTATTACCTTCTACCGTTATCAGAGCCATGTTACAGATAGGGACAAGGAGTCGTCATGTGTGACCTAAAGGTCGTCCAGGGCTGCACCACGTCCAAATTGCATGGCCTCACAGGAAAGAAACCAGCGTGCTGTCAAGTCTTCTAACACACCAGTTTCTTGCAACCTGCTTTAAAGCCTAGGTTTAACCAGAGCTGTTTGCATCTCTGCCTGTTCCCGGCACTGCTACCGGCCTGCTCACGTGGCTTTGGGAAGTGCAAATGTGCTTTTCTATCAGTCTAAAAGCAAGTGCCCTTTGCATTATAGCAGTGTATCTCAGAGGATGGTGGAGACCACCTTCACCAGACTCCTCTGAGGGGTTTGCTAAGGACACATATTCTTCACCCCACTATGAAATCAGAATTTCTGGGGATACAGCCTGGGAATCTGTATGTTAACAAGTTCCCCAGATCTTTTGAATGTCCAGTAAAGTGTGAGGACCACTACCTTACAGAGCGATGCAGTTTGGAGCCCCAGATTCTGACTTTAGCTCCATCACTGACCAGCCAAGTGACCTTGAGCAAGTCATTTTGCTGCCTGAGCCTTCAGGTACCCATCTGAAAAATGGGCAAGGAGGACTAAATGATCTTCAAGATCCCTTTCATTCTTGGCATCCTCTGTGTCTGCCCTGAGTCCCCAGATGGTCCACAGCTGTCTGAGCTGAGTTTCATGGACTGTTCAGTCCCTGGAGCAGCCGATGTACACTGTAGGCACACATTAAAAAGAATTCCTATCTGGCTGATTTAGGGAGATCGGCAAAAATACCTTGTCTCTGGCTCCAAGCCCTGAACAAATGGCTTTTGGATTATCCACGCCACCTCCCTACTCCCCTGAATATCCATTTTTTTCATTCCAGCCTGAGCCAATCAGGATTCTGTAAACATTAGGCCCACACACCTGGGCTTAATCAACAGTCATCAAACAAATGCTCTGCCAAATCGCCCCACAAGCCCAAACTCGTAGCCGCTCTGTCCCTCCCAGGGAAGCCGCCAGCCGGGGATGTGTGGACCCTGCACTCCCTTCCTTCCAGTGTGGGATGGGCACGAGGGCTGGGTCGGAGAGAGGCTCTAGCCGGAATGGCCCCAGCCTACAAGTGGGTTGCAAGTCACCCAGACTTAAGGGGTATGAGGCGACAATGGGGACAGTCCAGCAATTGCTGGGACCTTTCCAAAGCAGCTGGACACTCCTTAGTCCCATGGCTCCTTGATGAGCACCATTAAAACACGAGGTATTCAGCTAGTGCTCAAGCACTTCTTGCTGGTGGCAAACAGGACTGACTCATCCTTCAAGGTTTATGAATCTTTGCCAGAGGAGCTGTGGTGCTTTTCAGACCCACAGCCCACAGACACGGGGTGAATTCGGATTCATGCCCCCTTGGTGTGGCACAAAGGGGGAACCCGTGTGCGTGTGCAAAATAACCAAAGAGGAAAGACCGACAGGAAAGGCAGGAGTGAAAACCCAGCTTCCACAGTGGGAAACATCTGTGAATTGTAGCCAAGGTCTGCTGATCCCAGCCGTTTAAAAATCCTGAAATAGATCATTCTCTCACTCTGAACGTGATGACTTTCCTCAAATGACTGTGCTTTACATGTGCACAGCACTTGACAGTTTCCAGTGCCGGGGGCGAGTTCCACAAGCCAGGCTCTAGGCTGGGCCTGTTCCCCGAGAGCAGGGGCTCAGCTGGCACCATGCTGGGCACTTCACCTCCATGAAATCCTAGCAACAACCCTTCGAGGTAGGAGGTGTTATCTTGCAGACGGGGAAACTGAGGCACAGAGGAATTAAATAACAAGCGGCTAAGTCAGGATTCTACCCCAAAGCCCATGTTCCCAACCACTCACTGCACTGTCACCCCACTTATAATGGGGAGCCTCTGATCTCTGCATGGGGCACAAAGGGAAACTGAGGCTCCAGAAGGGTTGGGAATGTGCGGTCACCCTGGGGCAGGAGAGAAGCGGCTGCATGTATTGGCCAGGAGCAGGGAGATAGAAAAGAAGGGGGTGCACCCCAGCTCAGAGCTGAGCAGGCCAGTCCTGCCATACGCCTCCTCTGCCACAGGGGTCCCAGGGCCAACAGGACCCTGCCAGGCTCCGGCTCCCACCCCCAGCAGGGCCCCCCTGTCCGTCCCTTGGCTCTTCAAGTTGGGTTTCCATCCCAACCACAGCGGGCAGCAGCTGAGTGAGTCAGGCCCAGCAGGAGGAAGTGGCCACACTTGAAAATCATTAACATGCAGGGCTGAGCTCAAGCCTTTGTTCTTGAGCAAGGACTGTAGCATTTCACTTTCAGGAAGGAGCTGGGAGGGTGGGGCAGGATCAGAATTGCACAACCAAATGCACAGGCTCAGACACACAGAGGTCCCACGTGGAAAGTCTGCTTAGACAGCCCCTGCGGAAAAGTACAAGCAGACCCACAACCCTCACATACGGCAGGTCCACACAGAGAGCACAGGCCAACTCATCCCCTCTGCTTTTTAAATCAGAGAGGCCTTTCAACAGGGGTAAATCAGGGCTATGTGGTCAATCGGCTTCTAAGTCAGGGACGCCAAGCAAAGGGAGGATGCACACAGGCAGCAGAGGGAGGGTGGGAACTCAGGCCTCCGACCCCGGCCCGACCACAGCGGGAGCCCCGGGTCGGAGAGGGACAGTTCGCCCCACGTCTGGCTGGCAGGGGCAGCCCCAGCTCTGGGCGACTGCTTTCCTACATGCCCCTCTTCCCAAAACACAGCATCCCTCTTCCAACCATGTGCCCCCCACACCCACCCTGCCCATGTCTCCCAGATGCAAGGAAAGCACAGCAAACAGCCCTCACGGGCACCCCCAGCCGTGAGTGTCCAGGTGAACGTCTCAGGGCTGTAGCTCTTCCCTGAAAGAGTCACATCTCAGCCACCAGCAGTGGTGGGAAACGCTTTGAAGTGAATTAGTTAATTCTGGGACAGGGTGGATGAAGGTTGGGGAGGTGAGAGGAAGGGAAGGGAGAAAAGTCAGTCAACAAGGAGAAACCTGTTTATAAAAATGTAATACAGGGGCTTCCCTGGTGGTGCAGTGGTTGAGAATCCACCTGCAAAGGCAGGGGACACGGGTTCGAGCCCTGGTCCGGGAAGATCCCACATGCCGTGGAGCAACTAAGCTCATGCGCCATGAGTACTGAGTCTGCGCTCTAGAGCCCGCGAGCCACAGCTACTGAGCCCAAGTGCCACAACTACTGAGCCTGTGCTCTAGAGCCCGCGAGCCACAGCTACTGAGCCTGAGTGCCACAACTACTGAGCCTGTGTGCCTAGAGCCTGTGCTCCGCAACAAGAGAAGCCACCGCAGTGAGAAGCACGTGCACCGCAATGAAGAGTAGCTCCTGCTCGCCGCAACTAGAGAAAGCCCACGCACAGCAACGAAGACCCAACACAGCCAAAAATAAGTAAATAAAAAATAAATAAATTTGTTTAAAAAAAATGTAATACAGGGAATTCCCTGGCGGTCCAGTGGTTAGGACTCTGAACTCTCACTGCCAAGGACGCGGGTTCAGTTCCTGGTTGGGGAACTAAGATCCCGCAAGTCGCGCAGCATGGCCAAAAAGAAAAAAAAATGTAATACAAACAAGAAAACAGCTTTGAGCGAGTCCCACTGCCCTTGGAACAGGACCATCCCTAGATCCCAGGGAACAGACCCCCTGCTCCCCTCCCCACCTCACAGGGGTCAGTCAGAGGCTAAGGTTTTACCCTGCTCCCCTCCTGCACCTCATTAGAGCTTAACCTCCAGGCCTTCAAGGAAATTGGTAGAAATGAGACCCTTGTCCTTTGTCAGTTAGGGCCCTCTCACACTCTTGGACAACCCCCTGTTCCCTTTGGGGGTGGCAGAGAGAAGTGGAAAGGAAAGTGGACTTGTTTAGGGAAGCTGCCGGCTCCCAGAGTTGTGCGACGTCTGGCAGGGGCAGGCCACCCACCAGGTCCAGCTCACCCCCCTCAAAGCCCCTCTGTTTGTAAAGGGCTTTCGGGGACAGGAAGCAATAAACAGAGTCAAGCGTCCAAGATGCAGGGGCTGATTATGCAGTTTGTGGATTTTCCAGGCCTCTTTGTACTCTCCCACCAGCTGCCTGGGGCTCTGCAGAAAAAGGTGCTGGCAAAAGATAGGCTGGTCCCTGGCTTGAAAGGTGGCCTCTTGCCAGGCCTAAGCTGGGTCTTTCCAAGTGTGTGAGGGCACAGCACGCCTTGATGGTCCCACAGGCTCCTTCTCAGAGCCCCGAAGAGAAACCCCGCCCGCCCCATGCTGCGAGAGTCTGGACTCTCTCTCTCTCCAGCCGCAGCTCACCTCTCTGCCCAGCTCTAAGTTACTTCCTCACTTCAAAGGAGGCTGATTCCCAGAATTCCCAGAGGGGAGGGTGTACCACGCCAGGCTGCAGCTCGATAAGGCCAGGTGGGTGGCCCTCCTTCACAAAACACAGCTCAGCTAGTTTAGCTGCCCCAAGCGTAGAGCAACTTGGGAAAAGCTGAGACTGATGGGGAAGGTGGTTCTGGGCTGCATGGCCTCCCAAGTGCCAAGGTCAGCTCTGGCAGCCAACGTGTGCGAAGCTGTGAGTGCATAGGGTTTGTGAGAATTGTCTCTCACTACCCAGGAACCGATACATGACACAAGGTGCATCCACAAAACAGAGAGGCACACAGTCGAGAACTTCAGGTGCAACATGGGATGACATGGAAAAAAACCAAGTGGCAGCGCCAGGTGTCCCGTGCACTACTTTTGCTGAAATGTCTGAGTGTATGCTTGTATATTTGGAGATGTACAGGGAGGGGTCCAAGTGGATACACACCAAACACTAAGTAGCAGTTGTCTAAAAGGGAGGGTTGCATCGTTACTTCATGTACCTCTGCATCCTTTGAAGTTTTTACAACAAACATGCATTGTTTTTGTAGTTAAAAATTAAGAATTATTTTAAAAGGTACACTGCAACATAAAATGTACGGCCGCTGTGGAAAACAGTTTGGTGGTTCCTTGAAAAGTTAAACACAGAATTACCATACGATCCAGCAGTTCCACTCCCAGGTATATTCCCAAAAGAACTGAAGGCAGAGATGCAGACATTTGAACACCAGTGTTCATAACAATATTATCACTATAGGGACTTCCCTGGTGGCACAGTGGTTAAGAATCCGCCTGCCAATGCAGGGGACATAGGTTCGAGCCCTGGCCCAGGAAGATCCCACGTGCCACGGAGCAACTAAGCCCGTGTGCCACAACTACTGAGCCTGTGCTCTAGAGCCCGTGAGCCACAACTACTGAGCCAGCGGGCCACAGCTACTAAAGCCCGCGTGCCTAGAGCCCGTGCTCTGCAACAAGAGAAGCCACCGCAATGAGAAGCCCACGCACTGCAATGAAGGGTAGCCCCCACTCGCCACAACTAGAGACAGCCCGCGCGCAGCAACAAAGACCCAACGCAGCCAAAAATTAATTAATTAATTAATTATTTTAAAAAAGGACATTGTATCCAGGGCCTTCCTGAAATGTGTAATGTGTGTATGTGTGCGCAGAGGCAAGAGGGGAGCTGGCAGTATAGCCTTCTCAGACACCCGCTCCTTCCAGAACTGTACTGCCCAAGAAGGTAGCCACTAGTCACGTGTGGCCAGATAAATTTAAATTTTAATTATTTAAAATTAAATAAAATTTAAAATCGGTTCCTCGGTCACGCGACCACATTTCAAGTGTTCAATGGCCATCACGTTGAACAGCACATATATTAGAACATTTCCAACATCACAGGAAGTTCTATCAGACAGTGCTGTTCCAGAACCTAAGGGGAGCCCTCCTCCTCAGCAGCATGAAGTCCTGGTGTACCGTAATTGGGGGGCTTCATTACAATGATCTGGGGGGGACCAAGGACTGTGGACAATTGATCCCCAACAGAAAAGCCCTTCCACAACCTTCTGGGAAGGGCAGGCAAGTGCAAAGACCCCCTTCTCCTGGGCAGGCAGAGCTAGGGTGAGTACTAGGCCCACTCCCCACTGGTGTCCTTGGCCTCATCCAAGATCAAAGCTTTGGCCCAGTTCCCGTGGTGAAACTTGACACCCAGGCAGGGAGAAGCAGGAATCCAGCTAGGAGCCCAAGTCTGGTTTCAGAACCAGCAGGGCCCTGGGCTCAAGGACCTGATTCAGAAAAGTCTCTCCC
Organism: Balaenoptera physalus; assembly: GCF_965194825.1. Taxonomy (NCBI): domain Eukaryota; kingdom Metazoa; phylum Chordata; class Mammalia; order Artiodactyla; family Balaenopteridae; genus Balaenoptera; species Balaenoptera physalus. The sequence continues at coordinate 38,684,204 of NC_138901.1, forward strand.
GCTTGCCCTGCCAGGACGAAGCGGGTGCTTAGCATCGGCAGGGCTCATCCATTGTCCCCTCTCCTGGGTGTGCCCCATGGTGGCCCTTGCATTGCCTCCTTGGGCTTCTGGGAAGGAGTCAGAGGAAAAGGGCAGCTGAGGCAGGGTGTGTGGTGATGGGGTATGGGAGGGATAGTGCTTATTAAAGAAAAAAAAAAAACATTTGTTTCCAGGAACCCAATGCGCCAGACTAAGGAAATGAATGAAAAGGGAGTCTGAAAGCACACAGAAGCCTGGGTGCTTGAGCCTGTATCTTTGAACTAACCAGAGAGAGAGAAATTGTCAGGGCACCTCCTGCCCCTGCAACACACAACACCGCACACAATGATAGAAACGGCTGAGACAGCTTCACTCCTGACTTAACTGATCTCCTCAAGAATTTCCCCATTTGAGTCAAAGGGGAATCCCTGTTCTCCCCCCAGGCTGTCTCAGCTTGGCCCTGAAAGTCAACCAAAATGAGCTGTAAATCTGCAGTTTTTCCTGCAAGCTGCAGATTGGGAGCTAGGGGCTGGGAGGTGGGTGAGCAGACAACCCACAAAGGGTGGGAACAGTTGGAAATGAAGCCCAAGGGAGGACCGGTGAACAGGGGTTCTGGTCCTGACTCTGCCACACAGATCCTTGAGCAAGCTCCTTTTTCCTTTCAACCTTTTTTAAAAAATAAAACAGATACAGAAAACTGCACAAAATACATGTAAGTTGAATGAATTATCATAAGGCAAACACCTTTCAACCACTCATGTCAAGAAATGAAACTCTGCCAGGTGCTCCAAAACCCTCTCCACGTGCCACAAACTGTTTGCATGGTAATCACTTCCTTGCATTTCTTAACCCTCAAATGTGCATGCCTGAACACTATACTTAAGTCTTGCACATTGTCTTTAAAGTCTATTTTAATCTACAGGTTCCCCCTTCATCCCTTTTTTTCCTTGTAATTTATGAGCTGAACAACCCAGGCTGTTTAACTTCAGACTTCCCTACTATCTGAAGTTCATGGAACAAGTTTCCTTTTCTCCCTGAGCCTTAGTAACTGCTTCCTTACCAGTGCCACCCTGCCCATCTTATGGCCCTCCTGTCAACAACAAAAAGAGACAGCCTCAAAGCACATCAGGAAATGCTTACGATATTTTGTTAAGCAAAGGATGCAGGATGCAAACTGATATATATGGTATGCTTTCAATTACATAAAGGAAAGATTCATAGGAAAAAGGAGTAGAAGGAAATACTCCAATGTATCAATAGTTGTCCTGGATGGTGGTGGAATTCTGTACCCCCCCTTTTTCTTTCTTGTATTTTCCACAATTAGCATATAACAATGTGATAGGGGACAAATCATTTTTAAACATTTTCAAGAAAAGAGTGCTCTGAAAGTGTGGCACGAGATCAAATCTGTGACCAGGCTTGTCTACTCTCCTGTCATAGGACCGCTTGGCTTTTCTCTCTGCTCCCGTGGCCACCACCAACCCAGCTGGGATCCTCAGCACCCCAAGCCTGCTTCCCTTGATGCCTCCTGGCTGGTCAGCCTGTCTCCTTCCTGTCTCTTCTCTGTGCTGCCAAAAGAAGAACTCATCTAAAACGCGCCAGGTCACTTCCCAGCTCCTCAGTCTCTTGTGTAAAGATCAGACCCCTTCCTTTTTCTGCATCAGCTGTCACCACACTCAGTGAGCATCAGGGTCACCTGCAGAGCTTGTCAAACACACACTGCTGGGCTCTACCCCCAATGCCACTGGTTCAGGGACCACAGAGCACAGCCGTCTGCACCTCTCCTCTGTCCTCATAAACAAGGCCTGTCCAGCTTTCAAGAGCCTCTCAGGTTCCCCTTTTCCATGAGGCAGTCTCTGGAAACTTCGGTCAATATTGATCCCCCTCTGCTCTTCCAGGTCGGCCACAGCACTCAAAGCGGTCTGGTGGCCTGGAAGAGGGGAGAGAGCACTGAGTGGCCGTAATGATGGGCAAGGTGGCACCTCATCATTTGCTGTCTCCCTCTATCAGACCAGCTCCTCAGCGCAGACTCAGAGAGGGATGCTTCTTCAGCGCCCCCATGCCACCCAGGAGGTGTTCTGCATGTACCAGGCAAACTGGGTCTGTTTCATTCACAGACACCCCAGTGACCTTTACACATGGGCTTCTAATTATTCACTCATTCATTCAGTGGCAGGCAAAAAACACTTAGGGAGGACCTACTGTATGCCAGGATACACAAGATAAAAATCTCTTTTCATAAAGAACAAGATTTACAGTAGCGTGGGTTACAGCAGAAAGGGCTCTGTGAGGAGCCCTTCCAACTGCAGCCCCGGAGACCGCTGCGCACACACAACCTTGGCCTGAGAGGCAGGTGTTGGTGCCGCCAGTAAGCACACACAGGTGTGGACGCGCCCTCGTGCAGCCATGGGAAAAGCTTGGCTGCCGGTCACAGGCTTCGTTGTCCCCCAGCGAAGCCACCCTGGAGTCGGGGACAGGATTTATGGGTAGATATTGTTAGGAGAACAGATGTCCAGGCAGGCCGGCAGAGCAACTGGGAACAATGGTCGTGATTGTGCCAGCCTGGAACCCAGCAGAGGGAGGCAAGAAAACACTACGGTGTCTGAGGAGCAGACCCCCTTCCCCGCTTCTTCAAACACCCGGGGCTCGGGACCCTTAGGCCCTCTGCCCAGCAAGACATTCAGCAGGCTGAAGACACCGTGGACTCTGTAAGGCAGGTTCTGGCTTCTCCATGACCTTGGACAACGTTTACTTCCTTGTGCCCCAGTTTCACTATCTAATAATACCTTTTAAAAAGTAGTAAAGCCAAAAAACAAGATGATAGGATCACTGTCAGAAGAATAAAAGGAGAGATTAAAAACAAACAACAACAATGCCACTTCGTAAAAGGAAGAGTAAGTGCAAGGAGATTGGGCAGGGAAGATCCATCAGCGCCTCAGTGTGGAAACCCTAAAGGTACTCGGGCATCCCTGAAGCCAGGATGCTCAGGTGGAGGGGTGCAGCAGGATCTCAGGGAGCTTCTGGAAGGCAAAGGTCCAGGACCCTCTACTGAACCAGAATCTCCTGAGGTGCACACAATCCTTGTCCCCCAAACCCCAAGCAAGTCAAAGAGGCTCAGGGGTATTCTGGGCCCCTCCCAGTGTATCTGGGATAGATACACTATCTCAGAGGTGAGTGGCAAATCATTATCTCAAAGAGGGGGAGGGAGGGACAATGGCTGCAGGGAAAACATCAAGGGAGCTCAGAGACAAGCTGGAGGCGAGAAGGAATGTCAATATTGAGGTGCCCTTCCTTTCTGTTCCCCACTCCAGAAATCTGATCCTGGAGAGGAGATAACCTCCTTTGCACACAGATTGACCAATCCTCTAGGGACCTGCTGCTTCAGCCACGTGTGGCCAAGTCCTGGGCTGCTCCTTCCTCTGGCCACCATACCATCCCAGCACTTTTCCCTAGTCCTGCGCTCTTAACGCCTCGGCCCTAACAGCCTCACCCTGACCAACTGCAATTTTAGGATTCAGAACACAGACCTCCTCCTCCAGGAAGCCTTCCCAGATGCACTCCTTGGCTCTCCCCCACATGGCCTGGGCCTGTTAGATTCTTGCTGCACCATCAAAATGGCAGCACTAGTCACATGATATCAAAGTTACCAATGTGCCAGTTGGTGGCCCTGACAGAGCACGCATTTTTTGGTCTCATTCAGCATTCTGTCCCCAACGCCTAGTTCAGTGCCCAGCATAAAGCAGGTAAGCAATATGTACAGGCAGACCTCGTTTCATTGCCATTCACCTGAGTTTTTTACAAACTGAAGGTTTGTGGTAACCCTGCAACGAGCAAGTCTATTGGTGCCATTTTTCCAAAAGCACTTGCTCAGTTTGTGTCTCGGTGTCACATTTTGGTAATTCTCACCATATTTCAAACTTTTTCATTATTATTATATTTGAGATGGTGATCTGTGATCAGTGATCTTTGATGTTACTACTGTGACTGACTGAAGGCTCAGATGATGGTTAGCATTTTTTTCTCAGTGAAGTATTTTTTAATTAAGGCATGTACATTGTTTTTTTTAAGACATAATGCTATTACAGACTTAATAGACCACAGTATAGTGTAAACATAATTTTTATATGCACTAGGAAACCAAAAAACGTGTGTGACTCACTTTGCTGCGATATTCACTTTACTGCGGCGGTCTGGAACCGAACCTACAACATCTCTGAGGTCTGCCTGTATATTTATGCTGATCAGGAGAAAGGGAGGGGAGGAAATTTTAAATCAAACAACGGCACACTTTTCAAAACTCTAGGGAAATTATAGCAAATATTTTCTTTAGCGCTGCCTATGTGCCACAGAGAAGCCTGAGACACAGGGAGGGAAGGGCGGCCACGGTGGCAGAGCTGGGTGAGAACCCAGGCAGTTTGGCTCCAGAGTCACTGCTCTCAACCACTCTGCCATGGTACCTGTGGTTCAAAGGGAAAAGAAAAAAGAGTAAAACCTGGAAAAAATAGCTCCCTCTGCAGTCCTTGCTCCTGTGGCTTGGGGGTCACCCTTCGGACAAAGCAGAGATTCAGGCTGCTGTCCACGGGCCAATTGGTGAAGGCCTCTCTCAGTGAGGTACCAGGGACCCTGCTGCAGCCCCTGGGAGAGCCCGGGAGTTGGCAGTCCCAACTGGGAGCTCCTGGAGGTCAGTTTAGAAACAGGGACAGGGATGGTGCCATCCAGGGCCTTTTTGCTCTGGGCCAGTGAGAGGATGTCCCACCAGCCCAGGGGGCTTCGTTCAGGAGCGGCTATGAGGAAAAGCAGGGGCCCTGGGTGGCATCAAAGTAGGCAGGAAAGAAAACGCATTCAGAGTTAACCGGAATGATGGAAAATGGACCATACGCCAGGCACTTGGTGACGTGCGTCCCCACGGGATTTAATTTTCACACCAACCCAATGAGGCAGCTGCCACTCTCCTTGTCTTACCAACAGGAAACTCAGGCATTGTTCTGCTGGAACAAGAGAGAGCAGGGAGGCGACCCTCCCAAATCAGGTGTGTCTGGCCAAGGCTGAGTAGAGCTGTACGGGTTTTTGGGTAAAGCATTAAGGCTACTTGCTCTCTGTTCTCTTTCTTAAAGACAGACCAAATAAAATGGGATTTAGGTGAGACTCCAGAAGAAACTTTCTTGACTGTAAAGAGGTGTTAGAAAGAGCACTTCCCAGGAGAGACCCCCGAACAGTGCATCACTCCAGCAAGTGCCTGTTCTGCAGCAGGAGACTGGACCGCCTGACCTCTATCACCACGAGAGCATCACCTGATACACTTGGAGTTCCCCTCAGACATCTTGGCTCCAGCTCCAGTCTCAAGGGAGGCTTTTGGACAACACAAATCTGAGGTTAAACACATCCTTTGCTAAATTTGACAAGCAGATGGGTGGAGAGTTCCGATATTGAAATGAAGCGTGGAGGTGGCGTATTTGATCAGTGAGTAAAGCTAGCACGAGCGTGGTACTGAGTGACAAAAGCCTACTGTTTCGCCTGTTGGATAACATAGCTTGTCAAGCCAGCAGTGCCCGAGATGACCACAGGAAGTGTGGCTGGCAACCTGCTCAGGCAGAAAACTGCTCAGGAAGCCCGGTCCTGCCTGGGCCATCCTCGCCTACTCGCTACTGAGCTGCTGGGAGGTCCGTGAGGACACAGAGCAGATCTGCTGTTGCCCTGCCCTGGGCTGCTCGGGCCAACACTTTTGCCTTGGCCTGGAACAGCAGTCTCCCTGCCGTGATCAGCCCGGGAATGCAGGACACCCTGGGCAGGAGGAGGGGGCACCTGGGAGCCTGGATCACATGCAAAATGCTCAGTCTAGTCTAAAGAGAGGCTCCCAATTCTGAAGTTTCATTTCAAACCAGGCAACTCATTGGTTTGAGTCAAACACAGAATTTACTATTTACCACAGAACAATCATATGACAATGATTTTGCAGTTTACCCAGATGTGGGGCTTCCTTAAGGTAAAAGGGGTCACAGTATCAAAGAGGTTCAAAATGTCTCCACCCTTCCCGGAGAAACCAAGGCCTGGAAAGGTTAAAGGCCTCGTGCAAAGTTCCTGCCAGAGGATCAGCAGGTGCCAGCTCTCCCACCAGCCTCCCGCCCCGAGTGGCCAGCAGCTGCCTCTGCGAGTATGGGGGTGGGGGGTGGGCCCGAGGGGGCTGAGTGTCTATAAACCATGGCGCACTAGCTCCACCCATGGCCTCATGACGCACGAGGCTCCACCACACAGGCCGGGCCCAGGCACGGGTCCCCAGCTGGAGGACTGACTATGGCTCCCCCAACCTGGGAGCTCCAGGCCACTGCAAGTCTTCCTGTGCGGTCCCCACCTTCCCCTTTGATCCCAAAGAGGGGAAGAGGGTGGAGAGCAAAGAAAAATCCCCAGTCGGCAGGCATCAATTTGCCCAAAGCAAAGGCAACATAAAGGCTGCGCCTGTTTCCATGGAGACGCGATGGGCGAAGCAAGGGAACAAAACAGAGCGAGAAACACAAACTGTCACCACCTTCTGGGCCAGTGTGATCCATGTTGTCGGGCCAGAGCCCTGACAGGAAGACATCGGAAGGATTACAGGTAACCAGAACAGCAGCAGCCAAACCGGGAGCCCTTTCAGTAGGTAGAGAGGGAGGCAGCGCCCACCCCCTCCCAGCCCCCAGCCTACAAATTAGCCTGGCCCCCACTCTTGAGAAAGACCCTGAAAAAAAAAACCCAAACCGAAGTCCAAAGTGAATCATTATTCACTTTACAAAAGGATTCTTCGCTTGACAAAGGGATTCCTTGAAAGGGCCAGAGCCCAAGGTAGACTGGAGCTTTGCTTTGTTTCATTATTTACTTCTGTGGGCCAGAGGAGGAGGAGGAGAAGGGAGTAACTTCCAGCTGAAAGTTTGTTAGAAAAGATGACAAAATTCCTAAGGGGAAGGCATAGAAGGGTGGAGACAAGACTGTGCTTCTAAAACATTTGCCGGGAGAGGCCCTCGAGAAATCGAGCCAGGGCAGCTTTCAAACAGAAGGCAAGAGAGCCGAATGCCTGTGGCCCGTCCCCCAGGAAGGGCACAGCACAGGAGGCAGGCAGCAGAGTTTCCAACAGGTCCCCACGGGGTGGACCCCAGAGCCATCAGGCTACGAGGAAAAGCAGGGAGCAGTAAGGGGCAGCCTTGTGCCCTGGGGCAGCAGGAAGGCAGGAGGCCAGCAGCAGGCTCAGCAGGTGGCAGGGGTGTCACCCTTTATCAGGTGACATTTATGAAGCATCTCTTTGCATGTGCTTGCCATCCTGGGGAGGGATGCCCTGCCCTTGGAGAGTCTCAACCCAGCCTTCACTCCACTCGGTCTTTTTCATAATTCCTACGAGGAACAAGAAACAAGCGTAGCAACAGCAAGAATATTTCCTGAGCATGCTAACTAGCCATTGTCTCCTGTATCCCCTCAACCACCCCATGAGGGAGACATTATTCTTATTCCCATTTACCCATGTGGAGACAGGCACAGAGAGGTAAGTAACTTGCCCAAGGTCACGCAGCTAATAAGTAGCAGAGCCAGGATTCAGATACAAGTCTGCCCAACTTCAAAGCCTGTGAACACTAGGCTAAATGCCTGCCACATCAGCCCATTTCACAGACAGAGATGCCGAGGAGGAGCGAATGCAAGCGAGTTGCACTGAAGCGGGGGATGGACTCTGAAGACCAGCTCTCCTGACACACCCAAGGCTTGTTTGACTTGTGAGACCTCCCCTGGGAAGGCCAGCCAGCTTTCTTGGTGGGGTACGTGGACTGCTCTGTGGCCATTAAGTCACTCACTGGGTCTGGGCCTCAGTTTACCTCTCTGCCATTCATCAGTACAGTGTGAGTTCCCCACTACCTCGCTGAGAGAGAGGAATGGGGAAGAAACGTGGGGCAAGGTCCAGGGTTGTCACCAGGGAGCCCACGGGAGGAACAGGCTCAGTCCCAGCTCCAAAGATTCACAGAGATCCACAGGCTCTGGGTTGAGCAACGTGACGTTCACAGAGCAAAAGCCTAGGCAGCATCTCCAGGAGGCACCTGGTTCAATGGTCTGCCCACCAAGGTACACCTGGGAAACTCGGGGACTTCCTGACATGGTTGGCCTTCAGGGGATCAATTTCCAAAACCTCCACTTCCCCGTGGTGTCCTTCCACAATGTGCTGGGAACCATCAGAGCCCACCAGCTCTCTTTCGAGGTAGTCCCCCTCAACACTTCCCCGAAGAAAGGCCCATTCCCCCAGCCACCCCAACTTTACCCTGGTGCTTTGCCCTGGTAAAAGCCACCAAACAAAGGGACAACTCAAGAATGCAGCATTCCTGGGAGAAGTCTCCTGAGGATGGACATTGAGAAGGGAGCTGGCCTTATTTTACCAAGACCTTCTCTAGCTTATCTACCCATCTGTTTATTTTAGAATTAGGAAGGAAGGAAGCTGACACAGGGACACCTGTTTAACACATTTATTTGAATCAAAAAATGGAGTCAGAGTTTTTCCAACACAAAGCATGATTTGGCTGACAGTCTAACAACGAGGTCCAGCTTTGCCAGTTAGGAATTACGGCAGACATTTTCCATAACTGTGTGGGCTGAGTTTGCCATTCTAGGCTTTGACAAAATAAGCCTGGAAATACGCTCTGCTTAAAGTTACGAGAAAAAAATTTTCTATGTGAATTTTTAAATGTGTAAGGAGATACAGTTTTTCAAAATTCTTTTGGCAGGTGTGGGAGGAAAAAAATTTGAAGCCTGTGTCTTTACTTCCCTGGAGCCACACTCAGAGGCTGTAGCTTCCACACCACCCACTGGGCCATGAAAGTAATAAGTTCTCAAGAGAAGGCAGCTGCAGCGCATATGACAAGCATTCGACCTGGACCCAGGGTGTAAGTTTATTTCTGCTACTTCTTAGCTGTGTGGATCTGGTTAAGTCACCCAAACTCCCTGAGACTCAGCTTCCCCATAAGCAAATGGGAATAATACCATATGAGACATATTAAAAATCCTGATGTGGGGCTTCCCTGGTGGCGCAGTAGTTAAGAATCCACCTGCCAATGCAGGGGACATGGGTTCAAGCCCTGGCCCGGGAAGATCCCACATGCTGCAGAGCAACTAAGCCCATGCACCACAACTACTGAGCCTGTGCTCTAGAGCCCGCGAGCCACAACTACTGAAGCCCGTGCACCTAGAGCCTGTGCTCCGCGACAAGAGAAGCCACCTCAATGAGAAGCCCGTGCACCACGATGAAGAGTAGCCCCCGCTCTCCGCAACTAGAGAAAAGCCCGCGCGCAGCAATGAAGACCCAGAACAGCCAAAAAAAAAAAAAAAAAAAAAATCCTGATGTGATGATGATAACATTAAGTGAATAACGGAGAAGTGCACGGCACGAACAGCACCAAATAGCAGCCAACCAGCAAGTGTTTTCTGTTTGGCTTGGACAACTTGATGGTCTCTGTCTCCAGATGATACTAATAACTGATACTTACTGAGCACTTACTATGTGCCAGGCACTGGACTAGGTGCTTCACAGGCCCCAGTTCATTTTGTCTTCACATCAATCCTATTGATAAGGTGTCATTCTTATTCCTCGATTTATAAGCACAGAAAGCTTACACACTTGCCCAGCTCAGTCGGCTAGAGATTAAAGGCCCAGTGGGTCTGTTCAGTTCCAGAGGCCTTGCTCTCTAAACTCTCCCTATTCAAAGTGCGGCCTCTGACTGGCAGCATCTGCACCAACTGGGACCTTATTAGAAGTGCAGGATCCCAGGGCCTACTCCATACCTACTGAATCAGAATCTGCATTCTAGCAACATCTACGGTTGATTCCCATGCACATCCCCGTTGGAGAACCCCTGCTCTAGACCACCAGTCCAGCTGATTTACAACCTGGTTTTATCTTGCTGAAGGTAATAATAGAATGTTTGCTTTCTCCACACGTGCACACACACAGCTGGCAAGTAAAGCAAGCAAGGTGGTTAGGGGTTACAGTAATCCATCAGTGACACATGCAAAAGGCATATTTTAAAAAGGGCTGGGAGGATTCACGTCAAACACTCATCAGTGGTTACCTCTGAGGAGTGGTATGGGATGGGGAGAAGGGGTGGTGGAAGCGGGGGGCCATTTATTTTTTTTTGTTCTTAATATTTATTTATTTATTTATTTGGCGGCACCGGGTCTTAGTTGTGGCACGCGGGATCTTTAGTTATGGCATGTGGACTCTTAGTCGCAGCATGTGGGATCTAGTTCCCTGACCAGGGATCGAACCCGGGCCCCCTGCCTTGGGAGCATGGAGTCTTAGCCTCTGGACCACCAGGGAAGTCCCAGGCCATTTGTATTATTTGAAATTTTTAATAAAAAGAATGGAGTTGTTTATTGGTTACACAATTTTTCAAAAAAAGAATGACAGTTCCCCGGAAGGCCAGGAAGGGGGTCCCTAGGGAAGTGTTGGTAGAAGAAAAGGGTTGCTGGGCTTGTAGTCATAAGACTTGGATTCAAGGCCAGGCTCTGCCCCTAATTTGCCTCGGGACAGCAGGGCTCTCACTTGGCATCTGTGGGCCTGTGTTTCCCCCACTATAAAGGGGGGTCACCCCACGCACCCTTCCAAGCCCCACAGCATGGGTGCAGGGACCAACCGCGCAGCGAAATGCACCAGAGGCCCGTGTGAAGGGCAGGGTGCTGTGTTTCTTGAAAGGAAAAGCGACGAAAGAAAGCAGTGAAACATTCCCCCTCACTCATTCCATTCCCCAAACACAGACAGTCCATGACTTTATAAGGAAGACACACACAGCAACCTGGATTTAGAGTCCGTGGGAGCCCCAGGCTGATTTTCAAATCCTTATTCGAACTTAAAAGTTAGGTTTGGACGTGGTTCAAAACACAGAAAGAAAGGGCTGTTTCTCAGCATCTTGCCCATTCTCTTTGCTCCTCTCCGGGTTTCTCTGCAGGCTCAGGACTCGGGGATGCTGTGTTGGGGCACAGATGCTCCCCTCTGTGTGCTTTCCATGCCTCCCCACACACGGCCCCGGCCCTGGCGCTGCCTCCCAGCTGCTCTGAGGGTCCACAGTTTGGCTCACTCTGGCCGAGGCCTTAGTTTCCCCACTTTTATCTTAGAACTGGAAAGAGCAGCAAGTCCTCCCCTAGCTTGTCTCGGGGGAGGGGTGGAGTCTGGGTCCACAGGGATAAAGGCACTCGCTCAAACACACAAAGCTAGCTTAAAATAAATAGAGCTGGGTCGGGTTCTCTATGACCTTTGGAAATACCTCCTTTTCCTTAAGATTTTTCCATCATTCCTTTGCAACTTGTCCCCTCATTCTGAGAGACACACAGATCTGAAGACTAAAAGCTGCTGTGCTTTTCCTCAAACTGAATGATCCTAAAAACACACAGTCTGAAGGTATCATTGAAACTGAGCCAGAAAAGAATCCCCTGTCAGATTTTCCAATGAGAACCAGGCCCTTCGAAACCATTATAAGCTTCAGCTACAGTGAAGTAATGGCAAAAGAAGCCTCCAGGCAGGCAGTTCCAGCCCCAATATACTTACGTGGCCTTAGGCACCTAACTTCACCTCTCTGAGCCTCAGTTTTCTCATATGCAAGACAGTGAGAGAACCGGCACCTTTCGGGTTTAAAAAGAAGATTCTAGATAAGAATAAAGCCTTTCACGCAGAGTAGGAGCTCAGTAAATAGCAACTATTACCATCATGATCATCTCATTCAGGACCATCCATCCCAAAGAGAGAGGTCTGTCTAAATCAGTTCTCCACTCCAGTCATACATTAGAATCACCTAAGGAAAGTTTTTTCCTTTTATAAAAATACCCGTGCCCAGATCTTATCCCCAGTGATTCTGATTCAGTGGAGTGGATTAGGCCCGAGGGAATCTGTACATTTTTTTCCAGCTCTCCAGGTGATTCTAACGTGCACCTGTGATTGAGAACTGGGCTCTAAATCCTTGCTTCTCAACCTTTAATGTGCACACGAATCTCCTAGGGGTCTTGCTAAAATGCAAGTTCTGACTCAGTAGGGTTAGCATGAGGCCTGAGATTCTGCATTTTCAACTAGCCCCCACGTGATGCCAGTGCTGTGGTTCATGGCCTCAGGAGGAATGGCACCCAAAACTCAAGGTCTTGGGCAGATGGCTGGCAAGTTTTTAAGATTCTTCTCTGGAAGTCTCAAAGGCCGGCTCTGTCTAGCCAGGCTAGAGCTCACTGCCTCCTGGAAGTAGACAGCCAACTATATGCCCTCAGACTGGGGCACAAGGACCCAGAACCAGAGCTTGTCCTCTGATGACTCTCTCTTTGGCTTCATGTTGCTGTTTTTGGGCGGTGGTGGGTGAGACGGGAGGGGTGGTCTAGCAAGAGCCTGCAGACAAGCGTGGCCACAAAGGCACACTAGCAAGTTAATCACGACACCGCACCCTGCATTCCCGTGGAGTTGCCTTCTCAACACCGTCTAAGACAAAAAAGCCAGAAGGAAAGGGTCCTAGTTACTTTCACTCAGATTGGCGGGGTGTAGGAGGGCATGGCCCGACCTGGCACCATGTCCCATCCAGAAGGAGCTGAAAACAACTGCACCTCTGGTCAGCCTGCCTCCTCTGATCAGCCAAGCAGGAAAGCTTCCTGCCTGGAGCTGGCTAGGTAAGTGCACAGTTGAAGGGACTCCAGGGAAACATGAGCTGGGAAGGGGCTGGACCGGCAAGTCCCTCCAGCTTGGAGGGTGGTGCATTTTGTGACCCTAAACAACATCAACAACACACCACTGACTGGGCACCTATTATGTGCCAGAGAATTTTACAGAAATACGCTAATTTGATCCTCACGTCAACTTTGCAAGTCAGGCATCACTGCTTTCATTGTACACATGAGGAGACTGAGGCTCAGTGGATAAGTAACGGAACTTACAGAGGACAGAGTCAGGATCGGAAGCCAAGCTCAAAACTCTTAAATCTCTCAATGCCTCAACCTACCCTTTTACAAGAAAGGGAAAAGGGTATAAATCAACAGAACTGAAAGTGGCTTTGGGTCTCCAAGAACAAAGGCTGATGCTTGTTAGCACTGTTATTAATCATTATCTTCATCAGAAGTGTAGTTAAGAGACACTGGGAGAAAAGGTTGGTGTCTGTCCTGACGTTCAGGTGGTTAAGCCCAGACCCCTGCGGTCCCCAGGCCCTCGAGGGGAGGGTGAAATGCACCTGACGACTCCAGGGTGAGTACAGGAGCCTTCAGGGGAAGGCCCGGCTGTGGGATACAGCCAGGGTCCAAAAACCCAACAGCTCAAGGAAGGAGACAGAGCTGAGCCACAGCTGCATGTTCCCGGCACCTGGGCCACCATGCCAGGCCCAAGGCTGGAAATGAAACTCAACTTATGCGCCCATGGGTCCTGAGGGCCAACCTGAACCTGTGCCCCATCGCCTCACCCCTGCATAAGTCACGGAGGCTTCCTGAAACAGCCAGGGGCCGTTCAAGGACGACGGCACCAAGGGCCAAAGAGGCCATGCTGGAAGCCTCTGTCCCATCAGGCCCCAGGCCCCTCCTCCCAGCACCCTGGCAGCTCTGGATTAATATTACACCCATACAACCCCGACAGTGGCTCCTGACCATCCAGCTCCGTGAAGTTCTGAGGCTTAAAGTAAAGACAAGCTAGAGGTGGGGGGAACAACAACAGGGAATGCACAAGGAAGCAACAGTGTAGCCACTGAAAATGTTTTAAAACCACACCATTTCATTAAGAATGCTCATTCTACAGTGTTACATGAAAAAGCTACATACAGAAGTATGTAATCAGTAAGATTACAACTAATTTTTTTAAGAATCTATGCATATTAAAATAAAGAACAGAGGGAAATACAATCAAATGTTATTGGTGGCACTATTTAAATGATCAGAATGATCATTTTTGTTGGAAATTAAGCATTTTCCAGTTTTTCTGGAATGTAATGTAGAATGTAAACTACACAGGGGCCAAAGGAGCACATTCTTTTTTTTTTTTTTTAATTGAAGGACAGTTGATTTACAAGAGGAGCACATTCTGACTAAAGTCCGTGTGTCTGAGGAGTCAGGATGAAGACTTGCGGAGACGGCATAGCCCAGGCGAGGCAGCTCACAGCAATGAGACGGAACAGGCATGTCTGCAGTCCAAGGCCACGGGGCTATAGTGCTCAGACCTGGGCCAGTGGGGGACCCTTCCCAAGGGGCTGGAATTCTCCAGGGAACATAACAAAAAGCCCCTTAACCCTTAAAGCACTCTAAAGGTCTCTGGTGAAAGGCGCCTACTGAAAGTGCAGTCAGGTGCTCTGCCCCAGGCTGGGGGCAGCAGACAGCTGCCACGGCAGGCTCCAGTGTCCCTCGAGACTCCTGGCCGACGAGGATTCCTGCCTGTGCTGCAAAGCCCCACCAGCACAAGGACAGAAGAGAGCCGAGCTTCACCATACGGGGCTCAGGAGCCTCCTGGGAATGCCGGCGGGAGGGGGAATGGCAGGTCCCTAAGCCCTGTGCAAATGTGAAGGAGGGAAGAGGTTTAAAGTGAAGGAACGGCACCAGCTGTCGCCAAAACAACACTAATTACAGGGGCTGTGCCGCCTGAACCAGGCCGGGTTCTGCAAGCAAAGATCCTCCCAGGGGCCCGACAGTCACCCAGCCGCCTGTGCTGTGCTGCCTTGTGACTGGGCTGCACGCCTGTCACCCAACTGGGCAGGGAAGCCCAGGTCCAGAAAGCGGCTTCCACACGTCCTGCTTACTGAGACGTCCCAATCACAGGGTCAGTTGCCTGGGCTGCGGGCCAGGGCCAGGAGACACTGGAATGTGGACAGGACTAGAGAAGCTCCTTCTCTGGAGATTTTTTTTTTTTAACTTTTGGCTGCGTTGGGTCTTCGTTGCTGCTCGCGGGCTTTCTCTAGTTGCAGCGAGCAGGGGTTACTCTTCATTGCAGTGCGCGGGCTTCTCATTGCGGTGGCTTCTCCTGTTGCAGAGCACGGGCTCTAGGCGTGCAGGCTTCAGTAGTTGTGGCACGCAGGCTCAGTAGTTGTGGCGCACGGGCTTAGCTGCTCCGTGGCATGTGGGATCTTCCCGGACCAGGGCTCGAACCCATGTCCCCTGCGTTGGCAGGAGGATTCTTAACCACTGCGCCACCAGGGAAGCCCTCTGGAGCTTTTAAAGACCTAAGTATCTGGAATAGCAACAGTAAAATAGGAAAAAATTGATGTCCTTGTCCCTTGAAGCTGGGGAAGGGGCAGAGTCAAGTGGAGAGACCAGAAATGCCAGTTCTCAGGGGCCCCTCACTCGCAGCTCACAGCTCATCCGGCAAGGAGCTCAAGTTCACCATCACTGACAGGGGGCGGGGTGGGGGCGGCCCTGGACGTCCTCCTGCCCAAGGCGTTTCTGCTGAGACCCTGGGGTGGACTGAAAAAGGCCCACACTCAGGAAGCCAAGGGGGTAGGAAGGGCCCGGGTCCAGACCTGGGTTTTGTCCCTGTTCTGTGGCTTCCTAGCCATGGGGCTGGTGCCAAGCCGCTTCACTCCCCTAAATTAGGTGTAAGCGGTACCCATCCTCGCTACTGCATCAAAACGTGTGCGGATCCACGAGAAACGCATGCGATGGTATTTCTAAGACTATCAAATTCTAAACAAATGGAAGGTGTCATTATGACTAGTGGGGCGTCATTATAAAGTGGGGGCATTTTGCTTCTCTCTCATGACAACATGCAAATTAGAAGCAAAAACAGACACATGCATTTTTTTTCACACCCTTCACCCACACACCCTAAAACAGGACTGGATGGGGCTGCCTCAGGAACATAGGAGGGGAAAGGGAAAGGGAGAAAGGAGTAAACAAAACCAGCGAGACTAGGGAAGAAGTAAGAAGGTTAGAACCCAGATTCTGGCCTCCTGGGAACGAGCCCCGCGTCCCTGGGAAAGAGGCCGAGATGAAAGAGAGGCGCAGCTGGGGGAAAACAGGCCGTGAGAACAGGATGCGATTGTTCACCAGGACAGGCTGAGCAGCCACCCCGGCTTTGTGCGTTGATGTAATTAAGGCCCGGTAGGTGGGGGCCGAGGTTTGGAATCCTTTAGCTCCTCGCTATTCTCCCGGGACAGCTGAGCTCGAACTTGGGGCTGGAACTGGGGGTGGCTCAGCTAAAAGGGGGCAGTGGCCCAGGCGGCCAGAGGCAAAGCCCTCATTCCTGCCTGAGAGGCACTTCCTTCTCCCCAGTACTGTCCCTGGGAGTTCCCTGAAGGCCGGCCTCTGCCCTGACCCCAGTTAACACTCCCACTAATTGCTGGGGCTGCGAGAGCCCAAAAGCCCAGGGAGCAAAAGAGCCAGAGTTAATTAAGGAGAGAAAAAAAAGTCTGCTTCTCTGTTCTTCCTTCCCCTCCTCCTTGCTGCTCTGGGTCGGGCGTCTAGTTTCAGGGAAGCTCCAGAGGCAGGGATCTCCAGCCTGGAGCCAAAACCAACAATGGCACATGGAAATTACTGAATGGGAGCAGCTGGGCCGCGAGGGCTTCTAGGAGCCTTGCTCCAAAGCTGCCCAACTTTCCAAATTTCCCAGAGGTATGTCAGGGGGCCACTCCCCACCCATCCAAAGGAAAGCCTCGTGGTCTCAGTCCAAATACTGTTTGCTCTCAAATAAGCACAGCGCAAGTTCTTGCTACCAAGGTGGGATTCCTCCAGAGGGCAACGGGGCATTCTGTAAGCTAAACAGTAATAATGCAACACAGGCATTTGACAAATATTACCTCATCGAATTTCACAACTACCCTATGAGGTAAGCACTATCCTTGTCCCGACTTTATAGATGGGGAAACTGAGGCTTAGAGGAGATAATTAATTTACCCAAGTTCAACAAGCCAGCAAGCAGCAGAGGAACGATTCAGACCCCCGCACTCTGACTCCAAAACCTGCCACTTGGATATTCTAGTACACTAGTAACAAGCCTTGTGGAGCTTCTTAGCCAAGGGTCTTTGAGGTTTCAATGAGGTCCAGGGATCTCCCCCCCAGCGACATCAAATGCACAATTTAATGTGTTTGGGTGTGCATACACTCTTCAGGGTGAAGGGGGGTGTCAAAGTTCTCTTTAGATTATCAGAGGGGTCTGGAACCCAAAAAGAGGTTAACAAACATGGGCCAGTGAGGTGATACCCCAATCAATGCTTGCTAAGTTGACTCCAGAACACAGATCTTCTAACTTGAGTCCTCTACTTTTTCACTTCACCTCCCTGTTCTGATGAAACATCCAAGAGGGAAGCTGAATTTCTCCGCAAAGAGACGATGCACTGGCAGTTTAGAATTAGGCAACTTAGCACTGAAAATCCACCCGGCCTGCTTGGGAGAGGGTATCCAAGAGATACACTGTGGGCGAGGAGAGGGAAGAGTTAACAGTCCGGCCCTGCGGGTGAAAGGGATTTCCTATCCACTGCTTATTACTTCTTTCCACTGCTGCAAAACAAGTTCCAACATTGTCCCAATTCTGATCCTTGGTTTTGCTTGGATTCACATAGAGGAAAATACATTACCAGCAGCCCCAAACTATCAGAAATTCACAGGGGGAAGAAAGTCTCTGTTCCAAACTAATTTGCTACACTTTTAAAGACAGTTGTCTATCTAAAAGCAATGGTATTCCTTAAGTGGAGCCACTGTCCTCATTTTCAGATGCTCCAAGACAGCAAACAGTAACAATACTGCTGCTACCCACAGCTGACAGCCAGTATTATCAAGCACGCGTTCTGTGCTTCACCCACGCTTGCCTCATTTAACCCTAACTCCAACCCTATGAGGCAGAGGCATTATTATCTCCGACTTACAGATGACAAAATTAAGACTCAGAGAGGCTAAACAGCTGCCCAAGAACACACAGCAAGTTCAGTGACAGAGCCAGGATTCAAACCCAAGTCTATCTGACCCAAAGATGGGGCCCTAGACCAGGGCCACTTAAAGCAGGTCTGCAGACCATTCAGAAACTGTGAGTCGTGGGTCCTTGGCAAGATAAGCATAGGAAAAGAGAGTAAGGATTTAGAGACGTTTCTAGCAATTTGATATTGCAACTACATTCAAGCACGCGACGGCAGACTTGTCTCTTTGAACAGGGAAAGCATATAGACCAGTTAAGACTTGTGCAGAGGGTCATGCTCATCGGGCCACATATCTGTCCCCAAAAGAATGCAATAAACCACCTGTCCTTCACCTCAGAGTTTGAGAAGCACTGTCCTAAAGCGCTCTGCAAAGACGGGCATCTATGCCACTCAAATGAGGCCACCCCCTCAGTTGCCCCCCTCAGCGAGCAGTCTTCTAGCAAGGCACTCCTCAGGCTTTTACGTGCCCACAAACCACCTGGGCATCTTGTTAAAATGCAGACTGACTTGGGCAGCCCAAGGTGGGGCCCAAGACTCTCCATTTCTAACCAGGTGGCATGGGTGCTGCTGGTCTGGGGACCGACTTCGAGGAGCAAGTTTCTAACTGCACATCACACAGGGGCAGATAAGGCTGGTTCCAGAAACTCCACCGGACAAAGCCAGCCAGAGCCCAGCAAAGGGCCCAAGAACAGGCCCTCCCCCCGGGACTGGCTGTGAGGGGGCAGAAAGCCCTGCATGGGACCGGGTTCCTATCACAGGCAGCCTTAGCAACACACCTTTCCCACTCCAACCTGAGCCTGGGACACCAGGGGTCCTTTTTTCCTGAGTTGCAGAAACAAGGCCTTAAGGGCAGAGAAGAGCGGCTCTGAAGCATTTGCTACCTATAACCAGACCCGAGAAGAGGAGGTATTCTGATTAAACTGTGCTTCCTGCCTCAGCTCTGCTCATGCCACCCTGCAGCTGGATCTCGGACACTGATGCCCTGGGAGGATTACCACACACGCGTGTTTGGGTCATCCCAGGAGGGCAGAAATGGCTCCTCAGTGGCCACTCCCGTGGCCAGAAAGGGCCACGAGCAGGGGAACTCCAAGGGGAAATGGTTCCCACTTCCTTCAGGTTACCTGTCCTATTCCCTGGAAGTTCTTGACCGTAGAGACTTTCCTCCTTATTACCAATCTCTCTCTCCTAATTCAACTTATGGCGCAAGGACTGAAGGACTATGTACTTATTAAAGGGGCAATTCACAGTAAAATGCTCAGATCTCCCACTCATTCAGGGATTCACTCTTTCATTCAAAAATATTTATGGGGCAACTGCCACGTGTCAGGTACCATGATGGACGTGAAAGACGAGGGACACTTCCTCACTCTTCTCTAAGAAGTAGGGAATAAATGACCGAAGGGGCCATGAAGCCAAGCCATTAACTAAGGCAAGGGGCACTGCGTCTTCCTGGAGCCAGAGGGAAGGCGAGCTTCTGCACAGTAGCTTTCACATACGCATGGACTTAGGGAAAGTCAGTCCGAGGGTGGGGCTGGGCACTTGAGGCCGATGGTACCTGACAGGGGCTCCTTGACTTGGCTCACAACAGGGCGCAGAAAGGCCTGAGGGCTACTGTCACACACAGCAAACACAGTCAGAGGGGCTTAACATCCGAACCAAAAGTGTCTGGACAAGACACAGACCCAACTCTGGGGAAAATCAGGCTGAAAAACCAACTCCGGATCTCAGCTGACTCTCATGAAACCACGAGGCTCCTTCTTTTTTGCGAAAGCAAACAACATTCTCCTACCTCCAAACCCTGCCATGTGCTATTTCCGTACAACATGCTCTCACCAATGTCAGTAGTAGTACCACCCCTAATTGTGATAGCCAAAAACGTCCCCAGACACTGCCAATGTCTCCCAGGGGACAAAATCATCCCCATTTGCGAACACTGTACTGGAGGAATGGCCGGAAACCCTGGCTGTGCATGAGAAACACCTGGGGAGCTTCTAAAACTCACCCATGCCTGGGTCCCACCCCACACACATTCTGATTCTGGTCTAAGATTCTATACGTAAACAAGAATGTCTGTCACTCTACAGGCCCCAATGTTGCTTTAATGTGCTGGCTGACTCATCCATTAGACTGACTCTCTCCAGAAGCATGAACTACATCTTTTCTTCCCCTCTCTCCACAAAGCTCCAGACAATGCTCCATGCAGTGTCTATTTTATGCTAATCAGAAGAGTCTGGAAAGTTCTTGAGCCCTCTCCACCCCCACTTCAAAGGAAGAAGCCACTTCAAATGGCACCATCGCCCCCAGATGCAATAGTAGATGACAAGAAAAATCTACAACCTCCAAACCTCAAAAGCAGGAGGGGACAGAGGAGATGGGGGCCGATGAGAACGCAGCCACCTGATTTTGGTCTCAGTGTCCAACCTCTGAATGAGCCCCCCTTCATGCTCTCCTGTGGGTGTGAGGACCATTTGCTAAATGGCCAAGACGCCCACCTATGTATACTCAAGTTTATTGATCCCCCACTTTTCTTGACCAGAATGGGGGCAGCAGCAGCAGTAGAAACTCCAGTCTACCTGATTGAACACTGTTTTCCTCAGGCTGATGGTGACTTGAAAATAAATGCAGGCCCAGAATCAGCTACTTTCTGAGCTGGAAAGGTTAGGATCTTTCCCCACACCTCGCTCAAGGATCCCCAGGGGGATCTGGAGAGCTGATTGACAGAGGCCTGGCCAGTGTTAACAGTTAACTGATGTAGTCAAGTTCCTCCCCATCTCCCCACACCTGAGGCTGCCCCTGCTGGCCACCTCTTCGAACAAGGCCAAAGAGGGATGGAGTGTCAAGGGAGAAGATCTGGCTATTAACCCCTAGCCGCCCTAAGTGGAAATGCATTCATCATTCACACATTCATTAACAAATGTATAGAGAATACCTTAAAAGTGATATAGGTGCTTAGAGAGCAGACATGCCATTCTTCCCAATTTTTATACTTGAGTTAAAGACAAAATGAAGGGAGGGAAATCCAGCGGCCAAGCTCCCCCAAAGACAGCAAAGGCTATTCAAGCTCCCAAGATCAGCTTTCTCACTAAAATTCACTGGCTAATACATAAGAATATAAATTGCCATTTGGTTACATTACACTTAATGAATGACTTAGTATTTTCTCTGATATTTTCTCATTTGGTATTCATTGCCCAAAGGATGAGTGAGTCTTAAAGATCTGCTTCAGGTGGCCCTGGCTAGCTTGCTAAAATCCGTCTAGGGCAGGGGTCCGCAACCCCTGGGCCGCGGATCGGTAGCCATCCACGGCCTGTTAGGCACCAGGCGGCACAGCAGGAGGTGAGCGGCGGGCGAGACGGCGGAGCTTCATCTGCGGCTCCCCATCGCTCGCACGACCGCCTGAACCATCCCCCAACCCCCCCAACCGTCTGTGGAAAAACTGCCTTCCACAAAACCGGTCCCTGGTACCAAAAAGGTTGGGGACCGCTGGTCTAGGACACCGAGGCCTTCCATTCTAGGATGCCAGCAGGATAGTGATTTTTTTTTTTCTCCAAGCTTCCTTCCCTCCCCTCAATTACACACAGACACACACACCCTGTTGCCTGGAGACTGAACACATTCCTCATGCTTACGTTTCTTTTCATTCTCCAGAAGCAGGAGCTGTGGAAACTGGGGCCTCCAGGAAACAAGCCCGGGGCGGGGGAGGGGGGACCCGGAGTGACACTTCCTCACCAACAGGCCACCCCCTCCCCGCTGCCCCCCTTTCCTCCCCGGGTCTGAAAAGCCCGCTGGCTGGAACTGAAGGGCTCCCACAGGGAACAAGGCCCCCTTTGAAAGCCCGTGTTGACCGCAGCCCGGCCGGGGTTGCCATGGCCACGGTCCTCCTGGCAGCCCGGAGCCGGCGCAGCGCCGGGACACCAGTCCTGACCCCCTCCCCGGGGCCCCCGCGGGCCCCCGACACCCCTCTCCTGCACCCCGCAGCTGCTGGAAGCGCCGATTTTCCTCAAATCAGAAAACATCCTCCTAAAGGGGACGAAAGGGGATTAAGGCTTCCCCGGGAGCAGGCCGGCGGCGCCTCCCCGCCCGGCCGTCCGCTCACAGGGACAGGGACCCGCACGACCTCTTTCTGTCATTCATTCTCGCCGTGCCCGGGGCCCAGCGGCCGGGGAGGTCGGGAGGGGCCGGCTCGGGCTCGGCCTCGGCCTGAAGCCGCGGGCCGCCGGGACCCCGGGCCTGACGGCGGCAGCCGGGCAGCTCCAGCCTCGCCAGACCCACGTTCCTCCCGGTCCCTCCCACCACCACCACCCCCGCCCCCGCTCCGAGAAGCCAGAGGGAGCGGGGCCTCTGAATAATTCAGCCCTCAAATTGCTCTGTGGTCGGAAGGGTTTCTTCATTTATTTTTTAACTCGCCAGGATCTGCAGTTTCACCACGGGAAGCACTTTAATCCCAAACCTGGATCTGGTTTGAGACCCAGGGCCTCCCAGGACTGCAGGGAAGGGGTCACTGAACTTCCAGAATCCAGCCAACCGCCCACCCAGCGCCAGGGCTGGGAAGCGGCTGCAGGTCGGGAGGAGGGCGCAGGCCTCCAGGGAGGAACTGAATTACTAGAAAGCCCTGAGCATCAGCCCCCTAGACTGCCTCTAGTGGGCGATGCCCAGCCCCCTCCAGCTTCCCACCCTCCCTCCCCACAGTCCTCTTGTTCACTCTGACTCAAGAGGCCTGGAGCACACAGTGTTACCACACGGCCACAGGTCCCTGGCATCGGCCAGCTTTGGCTTTCGTTAATCATATTAGCTAATATTTTACTGAGCTTTCATTTCATATAACCCTCACAATAACCTAATGAGGTAGGTACTATGCATATCCTCATTTCCCAAGTGAGGAAACAGACTGGAGGAGGTTAGGAAATGTCCCCAGGTCATATAGCTAGCAAGTGAAGAAGGCGGATTCACACCCAGCTGTCTCATTCCAGACTCCAAGCCGGAATCCCCACGTTACATGGCCTATGCATATGCCGCACACAGCATCCTCAAGGAGCAGAACTAACTCAGCCCAAAGAGGTGAAGAGCCTTGCTCATCGTCACACAGCCCACTGGGGCAGTGTCGGACGAGGACTGAAATGCCATAATCTGGGCTAACATCCTTTCCACAATCACAGTTTCAACTACCGAGGCATCCGTATTTACACAGGTGAAAGCACACTCAAAGTACTCCCTCTTTTACAATGTTACGGTCTAATGGCCTCTAAACGTAGCTTGACCCCTGGCAATGCCCCATGCTAGTCCTGTCCACTCCCTCCAGTCTCTGCTCCATGACCTTCCAATAAACAGCTCCCCTGCCTCCACCAAAACTTAAATCCTCTCCCACGGCATTATAATCTCTCCCATCCTCCTTCAGGGCAGTGCGATCTCCAAGATTCCTAACGAGAAATCCCACACCACCCCGCCAGCTCACACTTATGCAGCACTTTATAGTTCTCAAAGCTCTCTTACAGACATTATCCAATCAACTCGACAACCCTTGAACTAGGTAAGCACCAGCACCTTTCTGAGGACTGCCCCCACCCCCATTCACAGGGGAAAGCCCCCAAGCCAGGTGGTACCATATGACCATGTGTTCCTGATCTTCACTGCTTGGACCAGCAGGAGACAGCTGACACAAAGGAACAATCAGATTCTTTCCTCAGGAATTTGAATCGAGGTTCTGAGATACAACTCAGTCTGATGGTTACTGGAAGGAGGATGGGTATATTTGGGGGCCGAGGACCCATGACATCCGGCACACACCCACAGGCGCAGTGGCATCCTGCGGTTCCAGGCACTTGGGAGGCCAGCCGTATTTCCTGCCCTTGATTCCTCCATTCCCCTGTGGCTTCAAATAGCTCAAGCTGGTTTCTGTTACTTGCAATCAGTAGAGTCTGAACTAACAGATGGGTGGACAATTATCCTCCTTTTTCCAGATGAGGAAAGAGGCTCACAAAGGTGGAGTGACTAAATGAATATCACACGACCAAAATGTAGTAAAGGAGAGGTTAAAATCCCTGCGATGTGACTCTCCTTCAGTGCCATCTCTTGCCTCCTTCCTTGGATTAAAGAAAGTGGCAGGTGCTCCCTTCTTGTTAGTGTTAAAAAAAAAAAAAAAAATGATAACTGAGGATAAGTGATTAGGCTGGAGGCACTCCAGTGGATTAAAGCCAGAGACAAGAAATACAAAATCCTCTCCTTTGAAACCATGAAGACAACCCTTTGCCCCTCTACATTTCCCAGCCTCCTTTGCAGTTAGGTTGGAGCCATGTGACTAGTTCTGGCCAAATTAAATACACACAGAAGTAACAGGTGTCAGTTCCTTGCTAAGGCAGTTATAAGCCAGGGGCTGGGGAACTGTGATGGCCCCATATTCCAGATGGTGTGGCTACAGGTGGGGGAGGGCTGTCTAACCCACGTCAGACTTTCCATGAGCACAAATGAACCCTAGATGGTGTCAAGCCACTGGGATGTCAGGGTTTGATTATTACTGTAGCACAATCTAGCTTCTCTCCTGGCTGAAACACACGAATCATTCAACCGGGGCCCTTCAGCACATTTCTCTGGTCTGCAGGATGCTGTATTTGTTTGTCTAACATTCATTTGTTCAACAAATATTTCTAGAACACCAAGACTAGATGCTGTAACACGTACATACAGCCAAGAGCACAGTAGTGAAAAAGACCCAATCCCTCTCCTCAAGATGCTCCCTATCTGGTGACCCACAGGCCCTACCTTGGGACTAAAAGGCGCAGTCCTACAGGTGTGAAAGCAGGACCTCCCACCCAGCCACTGGCTAAACTGAGCCCCAAGAAAAGGTAAGCTTCCAGGAGGCAAAGACAGCTTGTCCCAGCGACTCCAGGAGGGTAGCAGCCAAGACTGAGTTCGCACCAGGTTTTCATACCCTGGGCTCTACCAGCTCCCCTCCTGCCAGCCATGCGGCCACACACAAGTGCCTCCCTTGCCCTGGGCACAGAACAGAGGGGAGAAGGCATCAAGGAGGAGTCATCAAGAGAGCAGGTGGCTGGTAGAAAACAGCAGCAAAAGACACAGCTCATCTGCCCTCACCCTCCTCTGCAGCAAGAGTTATCTCCTCTGGGAATTACACCCCTGCTTAATTTATTTTAGCCCCCAAAGTCCCCAACAGCTGAGCTTTTTCCCCCTGACCCCATGTAGTTGAGGGCCAACCAGAGAAATCATCACTCTGTCTCTTTCTGCCAAAAGCTAGATGAGGAGAGCAGTGAGGCAGGTAGGGCCACCACATACAGTTGTGCGGGCTGTTCACTGCACAAGGTGCCCATCCAAAGGGGCAAATGGGGCTGGAATCCAGCCTATGCTCTGCTTACCAAGCTGCATACCCTGAAGAAAGGGTCCCTTCTTCTAATTCACACAAAGGTGTCTGCTCTGTGCCGCAGCCCCAGAAGCACTGGAGCAGGGGCTTCTCCACAAGGAGCGAAGAAGTTTGGTGATGGGTCGGTGGGAATGTACTGTACTAGCCTCTCTAAGTTTGGAGTATATTTGAAAATTTTTACAATAAAGTTTAAAAAAAAAACCACATCCCACTCAGTAAGTGGCTGTATTACTTAGGCATGTCACTTTACCCCGTAGCCCTCAGCCTTGGTTCCCACATCTAAAAAGACAATAATCCTTGGCTCATAGTTTGGTACAGGACTAAATTAAATGACTGAAGTGAAATGCTTGAAACGAGTGAGTCCTCTTACACATGGGAGCTGTTAACAGTAGCTACTGCTGATGGCTGGGGCAAGAAGGAAAACGAGGCAAAATGGGGGCAGCGGGGCCTGGCGGAGAAAAGCAACCGCTCTGGGGAAAGTTCGCCTCGCCGTGAAGCCAGAGGGTGTCTGAAAACACAGCTGCCCTATTACCATTCCTAAACTGGGCTTCCAGGGGGCTGATCTGAGGGAGTTTTCTTGCAATCCCTCCCTCCCAGGTGGACTTCGAATTCCTCTGGGGACTCCAGCCTCGGCTCACAATCCAAATGACAGTCCACAGAAAGGTCACAAAGAGTGGCTCAGAAAAGGATGTGCCCCCCAGCTTCCTCGCAAACTCAGAGACAAACAGGGCGGCTTCTGGGTGAGGCGGGGCAGACAGGGACTACTCACACCTGGAAGGCTCCTATCTGAGTTCTAAAGAGAACAAGATGTCCCCAAAGATGTCCCAGGGGAGTCAGGCGTTAGCACAGGGAGGGCCCCACCCGGGAGGGCCCCACCCCCCCTTCATGGGGTGGAGTCCAAGTGGCCATTCACGTCCCTAAAGGTCAAAAACTATGTTTGCACTGTCTAGTTGTATGTATGAATTTTTACATTATTATCTTCAAAATTATCACTGCTATGTATGAATTTCACCAGTGGTTTGCCATTTAAAAATGACACACCCCCCCAATTTACTTCCCCTTAAGGCCTATTCCTTCCCCAGAGCATCGTGGGGATGGAGAGGGCTGGAGGTGGCAGTGGCACAAAGCTGGGAGCCCTTCCCAAAGCCCCTGGGGGAATCTCACCCTTGGCTCGAACCACCAAGACCCTGCGTGTCGGCCCGGCCTCTACCTTGGGATACCCACACAGAAGGCCTCTGGTTTCAGTCAAATGCCATCTCACTCACTCGTGCTTTCTTTTCTTTCTTCTTTTGCAAGATGAAAGCTAATAGGATGATTCATTCTCTTAAGTCAACTCATGAAAAGAAAGAAAGTCACCCAAGTTCCCAATTCTCTCTCCTTTGAACACCAGCCACTCCATGGCTCACCCCCATATGCATTTCACAGAAATGCAATAACAAAGAAGAATTTCCACTAAAAAGCCCATCCTTCACCTTGCCTTTCATGTCTCAAGAATTTGCTATCTGTATCCATGGCAGTTAGTTCTAAGTTTCTGAAGCTGTCACAGCTGAGGGCTGAGTTGGGATGTAAAGACAGGCTTCCAAATAAAATGTGACAGGAGAGCAAAGAGACACATGGCCCTTAAATCCACAGTGCAGCCCCTCACGGCAGTGAGTAAAAGTCCACCCAGAAAATGTCCTTCTCTGTCCCTGTCAGCTCTCTTCAGCCCTGTCCCAAACTTAGAAACAGCTGTTTCCCTATAACTCCAAAAAAAGCTCTCATATGCTCCATCTCCTCATTCTTTCCAATACTGTGATCTGTACACTTAATCTACCTCCAGGCTCAGCTTATCCCTCCCTCAGCTTGTCAAATAAGAAGAGGAACAGTCAAGGAGTAAGAAGTACAACACAACAGCAAAGCCCTCTTGGAAACACCGTCTATAGACTCAGCAGCCTGGCTTTCTGAGTTCAGATCCCAGCTCCTCAGTTACCTAATTGTGTGACCTTGGGCACGTTGACTTAACCCTCTGAGCCTCCGTCTCCTCATATGGAAAGTGGTAAATAATACTATACTCATACGGAGCTGAGTAAATAAATATATACTCCCAAAATGTATAGAATGGTGACTGGCATGCAATAAATACGTAATAAAAATGTTATCATTATTAGCATCACAACCATCTAGTGCAGTAGGGATTATTATTAAGAGCTCTAGTTAACAGATGTGTTCAAAAGCCATTTGTTGCCGGGGTACAATAATAGATTAACCTCGGGCTTCCCTGGTGGCGCAGTGGTTGAGAATCTGCCTGCTAATGCAGGGGACACGGGTTCGAGCCCTGGTCTGGGAAGATCCCACATGCCGCAGAGCAACTAGGCCCGTGAGCCACAACTACTGAGCATGCGCGTCTGGAGCCTGTGCTCCGCAACAAGAGAGGCCACGATGGTGAGAGGCCCGCGCACCGCGATGAAGAGTGGCCCCTGCTTGCCGCAACTGGAGAAAGCCCTAGCGCAGAAACGAAGACCCAACATAGCAATCAATCAATCAATAAATAAATCTTTAAAAAAAAAAATAGATTAACCTCAAGAAAAGTACAAATTAAGAAATTAAGTGATCTGCTCAGAACAACACAGAAGACACAGTCCATACATGGCAGAGCTCAGCCTGGATCTCTCATCTTGGACTCCAAATCGCACACTCAGAAATTTCACACTTTAACACGCTCCCTTCCTCAGGCGTGGAAATTTGAGAAGTCCCATGAATCAGCATGAAAAACAGATTTCAATTCTATAAGCCCCAGAGAGTGGCAGTAACTCAAGGGAATGTTGCAGGATTTGCCAAACGAAATTAATTTCCATTTGTTTTCATATTCCAAGAAAATATACCAAAACGGCCTTGTACTACCTCACCAAAGGTGTCAAAAGACCCCTCAAGGCCCAGGATCACACCCACCTCAATAATAGTTCAGGCTCCCTCGGGAGGCTCCCAGGCTGTCAGCAATTTGCAAAAAAGGTCAGTGCAAATCATTTGGGAAGGCATTTGTGCAGGCCTGGCCTAAGACATGTAGACTTCCACCAAGCCCGTAGTTTTTCAAAACATGCACTGTCTTCACCCTTGATAAATAGCAGCCAGGCTACAGAAATATTTCCATTACACCCAAAAGCCTGCTTGCCACCACAGCTCATTGATATGGATGTTTCCAATTTGAGGAGAGCTCAACAAAAATATTGAGAAACACCCCAACCTTTCCAGCAGAGGTAACCATTCTGGCATTTAGGAAACCTCTGAACACTAGTAAAGGATGTTTGTGGACACAGATTATTTGGGAAACATATGCCCTCATGCCCAAAGTCTAACTATATCTAATACATGGATTGAGCCCATTTCTTCCAGCTCTATTATGAACATTCATTCATTAGAAGATTTCTACACAAGTACTTTCATCAGTGCTCTTTGTGTATTTCAAGACTGTGATGAAATCATCTTATGGCCATGCTGGAGAGAACTAGGAATAAAAAGAGTTTAGCACTGGAGCCCTGGCTCTACCACTAACTAGCCACGTGATTTCATGAAATGATGATAATAACAATAATAATAACAACAGCAGCAGCAGTAGCAGCAGCTAACATTTATTGAGAACTTACGATTTGCCAAGCACGTGCTAAGGGCTTAATAAGTGATCCTCATTAGCAACCATTAGGGGATATTATTACTCCCATCGTATGGGTCAGGAAACTAAGACTCAGAGAGCTTGAGTAACTTGCCCCAAGAACACAGCAGCAACTAGCAAGGGTGGATTCAAACACAGGCAGTCTGACTTGCAGTTCTTAACTACATACCATAGTTCTTTTCAAGGTGCTTAATGACCCAGGACCACAAATTCCTCTAGGGGCCGTCTGGATGATCTTCGAAATCCTTTCTGGCTTTGAAATTCAGTGATTCTCTCTTTTAGAAATAAAATGAATTTATGACTTCGAGGAATAAAATGCAATGATGCTCTAGCACTGCTAAGGTGGGATGAAACATCTGTGTCTGCCTCACCCAGATCTGGTCAGGGGAGGAAAAGTGCTGATTTTCTAGGATAATGATGCCCTGTGAAACCACCAGACTGGCCCCAAACCGTCTCAGGAAAAATGACAGCTTGAAGACAGCGTCTTAGAAGATGCTCCAACTTGCAAAGGTCTGCAAGTTCTCAACTATCAGCTCTCAAACCTTCATTTGTCTTTTTTTTTTTTTTTTTTAAGGAAACTCAAATGCAAGAAGACGCAAGTTTTAAGGATACTGGTACAAGGTGTGTGTAGGCCTCGTGGCACACTTACACCTGGCTTACCTCTCAGCTCTGCACCTGCTCATGGAAAACCCACCTCATCCAGGTAATCCGTGTTTTACAGCTTCCCTACAACCTCCCAGCTCAGTAGTCCTGTAATTGTGCGGGGTTTTGCCTGTGCACACCTGCTGATATCTTCCTTCATATGCTGCCTCCCAGCCCATAGACACACACATGCTCAATGGCCGCCTTCCCCGACTCCATCTCTGATTCATCTTCCTCCTCTCCCTGCTCAGCACAGGAGTTCCCTGCCCACCCACCTTGCCACTAGTGGCAGCCAATGGTGAGACTCTCCCAGCTCACTTCTCTCACTCGCCCTAGCTCCCGCGCGTGCTCTCTCTTTCTCTCTCTCACTCGGCTCCTGGTACAGCCTGAAACCGAAACGAATCTCAGACCTGAACGAAGTGAAATCATTTCCTACGCCTGATCACCCTACAAGACCGCAAAGAATCTTCTCCTCAGAGCTCCAGATCTAGCGTGTTGGTCGCCGGGAAAAACAGAGTTCTGCAGGTGCCTGCTAAAACTCGATGCTTCCTTAATGAATAGGCAGGAGGAAGCAAGAGATCCTCCACAGGGTTTTCTGCTGCTGCTGCTTTTCTTTAATTTGCACAAGTTAATTTATATTCACCCCAGGAAGTAAAGTTCACCACCCAGTATTTTCAATTCATTTTCCAGCATCGGTTCATGTTTGGCTCATTCTTAAGCAGATTCTCTTCTGAGAGGAAGCCTTGCTCCCTTCGGAGATCTCTGCAGCCATCTTGCTTGCTATGCAGCTTAGATGGCTAGACCACATGCTTTTCCTAAATTCAAAAAATGCAGCCTTTACTTTCATGCTGGGAACAAAAACAACAACTACAACAAACAAACAAAAAGAGCAAGTCATCATAAATGAACATAATGTCTGCCCTTGAAACCCTTTCAAAGAATTATACATTTTGAGAAAAATCCCAAACTGTTCTGTTCATCATTCTTGCCCCCAGCATGCTTTTGGATGCCTTTCTCTGTTGCTGGGGGCATCGTGTAATGATTCAGTTGTTGGCTTGGGCAAAACAGAATTGAAATGGTAAATGCACTGGCCCAACAAGTGTTTGGTAAAAGAGTAATAACTTGTGGATCGTCTGCTATTTACTCTTCATTCAACAAAGTTTACTGAAGGCCCCGTAGGTATGCCTGAAGCTCATCTAGGTGCTGGGCCAGGAGGGTGAATAAGATGACCGCTAGCTCCGACTGGGCCATTCTCAGAAACATCTTGTGAGTAGGAGCTGAAGCTTTTCTCTAGTGCCAACAGCCAGACAAGCGGTCAACTACTTGCAGGTCTCCTGCAGCCCTCTTCACGAGGCGTGGACTCCATCCATTAGGGCTGCGGAGTGCCCCCAGAATGCATCCCCTCTGACAGGGATTGACACAGGCCAGCACACAGCTGTTGGGCAGATGTGGTTTGTGTCTTGGCTCATTAATGAATGAATGAGCCACGTACGGTGATGGGCATTCTTCAGTCACTTCAATGGTAAAATGAGGGGTGAAGCCAGATTTGAGCAACATTCTAGCTCAAAAATTCCAGCTCCTTTTCCCCTCCCGCTGCTGAGCTGACACAGATCTCGAGGGGCCTCTACTTCACCTTCCTGTCTCCAGAAGAAACCTCTTAAACCACAAAGACAAATGGAACTTGTTCCCATTGCTAAAGACCTTCGGGGATGGCCATTCCCCTCCGCTCCTGTGAGTCACTTGTTCTCACATCTCACATCCTATCTGCAACACTGTCCTGAGACCTTACTCGAGTCCTTCCTCTGCAGTTTACATTCATTTGCCTCTGGTTCTGCTTCTGAGTACGGAGAGACAAGAGCGAATCACTGTGTTCTGAGCAACAACTCTTACAAGATTTTTATTTCTTCTTCAGCATGTTCACTGTAGGCTGTATAGGAGGTGACTTTAAAAACCACAAAAGCATCAAGGTAGCCAAATAAGGCAAGGGTGTTGCAGGATCCAGAAAATTCGACCCTCGGTTCTACTCAGAATTCACAGAGTGGGAGAACGATATACTCTGTGGTCAGATCAAAAGCCCATGGGGCAGCAGCCACCTTTACCCTCACTCAGCTCAAGTGCCCCTCCTGCAGGAAGCCCTCCCTGTCCCAGCTCCTCTTCTGGCTGGAAAAGCATCCCCTTCTTCAGCGCTTCGCCTCAGTGCAGCATTTGCCATGGCAGCTGGAGTTCTAGGCTGACATGTTTATCCCCCCAACTAGACTATAGCCATCTCCCAGGCAGGGGTCATGTCTTAGTGACCTTTGTACTCAGGGTCAGGCCCCAGGAGAGTGTCTGGCACTTAGCCAGTGGTTCTCAGTAGGCTGTGCTAGGCTGAACCCTCCAGGCACGTCCCAATGATACTTGAATGTTGCATTATCATCCCTTCACCAAGAGCACGTAACCCCTCCAATCCCCCCACCCAGCATCCCCACCTCTCAGCCCTTGGCTCAGTAGGGGTCTCTCTGAGAATTTCTCTAAAGATGTAAGCTCTCTAGCCAGGCCTCTTGGGTTCAAATCCTGGCTCTGCCAGTCTCTAGCCATGTGACCTTGGTCAAGTTATTTAACCTCTTTATATCTCCATTTCTTCACTGAAAAACAGATATAATATCTCATAGGATCTTGCGAGGATGAAATGAGCTGATCCACGAGAAGCACTTGCAACAGGGTCTGACCCACAGCAAGTGCTCAATGAGAGCTGGAATTATTATTTCCCAAGCCTATTGCTTCACAGAACCTCTGACCTGCCCCTGGCAGCTTCCACTCTTGACTGACATTGGGCTGCCCTCCCCCCACTAGACCCCCTTCCTCCAGGCCCCTTCTGCCCGTTCCTCCAGGACCAATATTAGCATTAATATAAAAAGCAATTCGGGCTTCCCTGGTGGCGCAGTGGTTAAGAATCCACCTGCCAATGCAGGGGACATGGGTTCAAGCCCTGGTCCGGGAAGATCCCACATGCTGCGGAGCAACTAAGCCCGTGCGCCACAACTACTGAAGCCGGTGTGCCTAGAGCCCGTGCTCCGCAACAAGAGAAGCCATGGCAATGAGAAGCCTGCGCACCTCAACAAAGAGTAGCCCCCGCTCGCCACAACTAGAGAAAGCCCACACGCAGCAATGAAGACCCAATGCAGCCAAAAATAAATAAATAAAAGAAAGAAAGAAAAGAAAAAAAGTTAAAAAAAGAAAAGACTTTAAAAAAATAAATAAATAAATAAAAATAAAAAGCCATTCAACCCTTTTTACTGATTATAATCCTCCCCCCACCCCACCCTCACCAGCTTAGAGGGCAAATTCTCCAAAGAGAAGGGAGAAGAGTTGGTTCCACAGCAGGGCTAAGAACGCCGAGTCATTCTGCCCCCAACTATGTTTCTCTGTCATCCCTTGACATTTCAGCTCCTCATCTCCCCTCTGCTCAAAATTTAAGCCTCACCCTACCCCATCCCACCCCTCCAAAAGCCAGCCTCAGCCTCTAGTTTTTACCAAAGATCTTCCTTAGCAATAAGAAGCCTCAGAACATTAGCACCCAAGTGAAGAAATAATAATAATAATAATAGCTTCTGTCTGGCATAGATCTCCTTTCATTTTTTCTAAAGCTGAGAAACTGAAGCATCTACAAAGTCATAGAGTAAGATGGAGAGCTGGAATTGCAACTGGGGATATGTATGTAACTTCAGATCCTGCATTCTAAACCACTAAGCTATTATGGAAATGGGCACAGAGTGGCCGGATTGCCTCCTGGGGGTGGAGGTTAGAGGGATTTGGAAAGTTTTCATCCCACCAATCATTCCTCAGTGCATTTCACATTTTATGAAAAGGGAGTTTATGTTGACAGGCATTGTTACTCTATTTATCATTTATGACCTGTTTTAAAGATAAGAGCTATAACTGCATTATTAGGAGTCCATTATATTACTCTGACACATCAGAGATGCCTACTGGGAGGTTAAAAGCAGAGAGCACCAGAGAAGAACTGAGTGAGCCGACACAACCAGCATTCTAAACTCACCAACCTGTGGCAGCCGGTGCAGCCGCCGACAGATAAGCCCTGGCCACCGATGTATGTGAATCTCTAGTCACCACAACGGGACCCTTACATCCCACCAACACAACTTCCAAGTTCCAAGTCAGGGACCACTGGACCACAGTGTCTCCAAAGCCCTTCATGGTTCTCACTTCCTGTTAAGTCTAAGAGCCAACAAAACGGAGACATCACTTCCTCCAGGCCACCTTGTATAGTCAGAGGTGATCCCTGTCTGACTCCCAGCTTCTCGCCCCCCAAGGCTCCAGAATACACTTGCCTATGTTGCTTATTGCCAGGATCGGGGAAATCCATCAGGGCAAAGTAAATGTAGGAAGCTCTGAAGTAACAAACTAGTCTGAGTGCTACTACCTGCTCAACACTGCTTGCTAGGCAAAGAAAAATCTGAACTACCATTGTCTGGGGGCACTTGAACCTAAGAAGGGCTTCTCAATACCAAGCAGAGAAGTCACAGACAGCAGGCCCTACTAAAGGCTCTTCCAGATCCCCAACAAGTATAAATACCACCAACACCTGAGCAGCAGCCCAGGGCCCAGTGAGCTTTGGCTAAGAAAGAAAAGGCAGGCCAGGTCTCCTTGGGGGTGCACTGGGGATGGTGACAGCCATTCCCTCTGGCCCCGACTTGCCTAGTCCAGAAGGATCTAAGGAACCTACAATACCTCGATCCTGGCCTTGAACAACTCTGCCCGAAGACCTCCTCAAAAGGAGGATTGTCTTTCACACTTACACTCTCCACTAAAGCACCTTCTCCCACCTCAACCCCGTGGCCCCAAGAATGAGCTGGGGCTATTAAAGCACCTGGCTCCTATTCTGTTGAAACACCAGAATATCCATCCCTCACCCTAGTCCCTGTATTTACCTCTAATTCAACAGTTCTGTGGCCCTGGCCCAGTTAGTGCCCAGAACCTTCTCACCACATAGACAGCAAAATCAGCCCCTGGAGAAGGGCCACCCCATTGGCCCCCATCCTCTGGCTAGCTGTAGGGAGCTGGGATCTGGTCCAGAGTTTCCAGGTCTCCATGGCCACAGCCCAAAGTTGCATCGGAAGGTCATGAGAAAAGCCCTCTTGAGAGGTCTGCTCTCCGCACCCTGGGACTATTCACTGACCCGACACAAAGGAGGGAACTGTTCTGAATGGCCGAGGCTGGACCACAGACTCTAGATCAGGGGTCTCAACAGGGGCCCCAGTTCCAAGGGGCACAGTGACCTTCTGATACTGCATACAAAATGTGTCCTTACACACATGCACGTGTCAGAGGGAGGGAGGGGGGAGTTAGAGTTGTCACCAGATTCTCAAAGGGACCCATAACCCCAACTCTGGCCCCAAGCCCCTCCCCCCCCACCCCGTCATATCATCATCCCTAGACCATCCTAGCTGCCCAAGGTTTCTCTCCTATTTAAGGATGTGCCCAGGCCCGAGGCCCCACTCCTGATCCCCTGTCTCCCGCTCTTTCCAGCTGCAGAAAGTGAACTGGGGTGGGGTCCCACACACACCCTCCAGCTTCCTGGTGACCTGAGCCAGGTTTCTCTCTCCAGCCCAGGGATGCCATCCTCCATTCAAACTGAGGTTCCAAAGGCCTCAACTGCCAACAACAGAAAGGGACCCATTTCACACCTGATCCCAAGGGGGCCAAATTTCATGGTGAGACAACTTCCTTCATGAGAGAATTCCTGGTGTCCCTCACCTCCTTCAGGCACACGTGGCCAGCTCCACCCAGGCTGTAAAGATGAGCATGCCTGGCAAAGAAAAGGAATGAGAGGCCCAAGCACCTCCCTGAGTCCCTTCTCCCGAGCCGGTGGCTCAGGGTGCTGCAGGATAACTAACAGGAAGGCTTCCTCCCCGTGCTCAGCGATGCTCCTGCCTGAGGGTCAGGTGGGGAGTGAGAAGGTCTTGTATCCTATATCACCTCTAGGACAACTTAATAAATTCCCAGTCACCCTCCACTCTCACCACAACAAGGAAAATCTAAAACCTCCCTCCGCTTAAATCAAATTCCTCTCCAGGAATTTCATTTCAGTATAAATTTCTTGGAACTAAAACTTCTTTTAACGGGAAAAGAAACGGGCAAGCCCATGCTAGGTGTAAGACAACAATGCAACCAGAAAATGAAGAGGAAATAAAGAATTAGCGCCGACACCAACCCCCTGGAGCTTAGAGCCCCGGGCATGTAGGACCGGAGGTGGAGGGGGGGAGCAGGGGCGGGGACAGTGCCTGGTGAACTTTCCCTGGCCGAGCCACGAGAGATGCAGCTCCCAGGGGACCGGGTGGAACCAGAAAAAGCTGAGCCGACCTGTGACATCGGCGGGGACAGGAAGCGAACCTCCCCTTTTCCTAAAAGGAGCTCTGGCCCCGGCAGGCGCCCCCCGCCCCCCACCCCCACCACCCGCCAGCCGTCGCCGAGCAGCCAGCGACCCCCCAACCCCGGCCCGGGCCAAGCGGGGAGGGGCGCCCATACACACAAGGGGGAGCGGCCGGGGAAGGGGCTCCGGGCGGCGCCGGCTCGCCGAGGCCTCGCTCGCTTTCCCCGCGCTGCCCGCCCGCGACCACCCCTCTCCCCGCGCGCCCCGCTCCCAGCCCCCAGGTGCCCGCTCGCCCCGCGCGCCCGCGGCCCGGGAGGAGGCGGCGGCTCGGGAAGGATGCGGGGCCGGACCCGCCGCACGAGGCTGGGGCGGCGCGGGCTCCCGGCAGCCGCGGCGGCCGCCCAGGGAATCAAACTCGCGCCCGCCCGGCCCTCCCGGCGGCGCCTCGGCGACCGGGCCCGGGAAGGTGGGGCCGGGCCGGGTCGGGGCCGCGCGCGGGCCGGGCGGCGCCGGCGGGGAGCGAAGGGAGGTCTTACCGAGCAGCCGCGCGCGCGTCCGCTCCCCGCGGGCCGGAGGGGCCGGGGGCTGGGGGAGGGGCGCGATCCCGCGGCGGCGGCGGCGGCGGCGGCGGCGGGCCGGGCGCGGCGGCGCGGCTGGGGCGCGGGAGGCGGGGAAAGCGAGGCGCGGCCGGCTTCCTAGCGGCGGGCGGCGCGAAATGCAGCTGTCCCTGCGCGGCCGCCGCGGGGCCGCAAGTGGGGCTGCGCGGGGAGGAGCGGGACTGCGGGCCGGGCGGCGGCCCCCAGAGCCTCTCCGATGCAGACCCCTCGGAGACAGGAGGGAAGCGGTATCGGGGTCCGCCAGTAACGCAGTCGCGGGGGCCGGGGGCTGCCAGGCCAAGACGAGGTGGATCCCCGCCGGACCCCCGCAGCAGCCGCGAGGACTCCCGGCTGGCGGGCCGGAAGGCGTGAGCGGGGAGTCTCGGTCCCGGGCAGAGTGGGTGCGGGGCGTCCTGCCCCACCCTGCTCGGGGAGCGACGCCAGGAGGGAGACCAGAGACCTCGGCTGGGGGCGGGGGAGACCTAAGAGCCGGACTGCCCGAGAGGGTGCAGAATGTGGACGCGCATCTGGGACCTGGGACAGCTGTAGTGGAGGGGAGGGAGGCCCCCCGGGAGTAAGGGCTCAGGAAAGTAAACAAAATAAAAGGCTGAGGTCAAAGGAAATGGTGGGGAGGAGGTCAAGAAATCAAAGTAGTACCCATTCACACCATCAGATACCACCTGCCATCGCCCCATCTCCTCTCAAACATACCAGGTCACTTCAGGGGCGTCTGAGCCCTGAGATCTCCCACAGAAGAGCTTGTTTAATAAATGGGAAATCAACTTTGGCTCTTCTTTGCCACATGGTTTAGTTTCAGACTCCAACTGGGGGCTGGGTAGGGTGGGTCAGGTGGTGGGCGACCTGCCAAGCATCCAGTTTTGAAGAGGAGCTACCTAAGGAAGGGATCTGAGGCTGACGAAGGCCAGAATGCAGTTCCAGCACTGCCCCCAGACAGCTTGCCAAGGCCTGCACCCTCCTCCTGGATAAGCGTGCCTTAGAGACCCACTTGCCCATCTGGGCACAGATCTTAGGGAACAGCTCCCTCTCCCCTCCTCCCCTGAGGGCTTGCAGTCCGCTAGCCGGCTGAGACAAATCAACGTGCTCAGCCACAGAGACATCTGAAGGTAAAAACCACAAGCCAGAGTGCCCCAGACACCCATGTGTTTCCATCATTTGCATGTCGAGGGTAAGCTTCTTCAGCAGGCTGGGAACCTGGGAGAGGGAGAAACCTCAGAACCACACCCTCTGGGGAGGCCCAGCAGTAACTAGCGTGCGGAGTTGAGCTCCAGGGACAGTTTCCCAACCCCCTCCCGGGGACCTCCTCTCTCCCACCCACCCGTCCCCAGGCCCCTTCACTTGGTGGTACATTCAGATTTGGGGGCCCTTGAAACTCCAGGAGGTGGTCCCTAGACCCCAGGTTAAAGACACTTAATCTGGAGGGACTGACCCATGCCTCCGTGCTGACTCCTGTCTCCTTTCCCAAAGTGGTAACCGAGAGCTCAGGATTTATCCTCCTCACTAGATTATGTTACACTTGCCCACAGTGCAGTTCATCTGTCACTCTTCTGCTTACTTGCAAGATCCCTCTGCAGTTCCTCTCCCTGTCACCTTGGCATTTTGGAGCTGGGAAAATGCACCTGCAAACCTGGAGACTTCGCTGTTTACACTGGGAGGCCAGTGCTCACAAAATCTTTTCATGTATCACTCATACAGTTCTCAGATGAAACCGATCACCGTAATGGACGCTCTTCCTTGAAGAACACTTCTTAGGCGTTGGTAATATACTCTTCCTCTCCGGGCTGTCTTCCTGGAAGCTTTTCCTCAGACTCCTTCCCTGCCTCTCACACCCCACTGGGTAACCTCGCTTGCTCCCACCACTGCATCTGAGCTGAATGCTCCCCAGGACCCCAGGCCAGCCCACCCTCCTGGGCTCCAGCCCCTCACACCCAGCTGCCTACAGAGGCTTTCCTCCTGCAGGTCCCTTGGACACCCCAAATGCAAGGAGGCAAGAGGTCCAGAGCATTTCCTTCCCAAGCCTCCCCCACCCCAACCCCGGGTTCATAGCTGGAAACCTCAGTCCGAAGTGTTCCTTCCCCTGCAGTCTATTGGTTATGGAGTCCTGTTCCTTCCTCCTCACTCTCCCCATCCTTTGTTTCCCTGGCTCTACCCTGGTTCGGGCCCCTCTTGTCTCTGCTCATCTCAGAGCTTGAGATGTCCCTTTGCTTTCAAGCCCAACGCTCCTGCCTGCCTCAGGAAACTCTACCAGTTCTTTCTTTCCTCCCCCTGCCCCGCAGCCCGCCCCGCTTCATACCCACAAACACTACAGAATGTGCCCTGGTAAGACACCCTTACCCCAACCCTGCCCTACCCTCAGACCATTGCCCTATTTCTCTCTTGCCCACTCATCAGGAGGCTTCCTCTAAGAAGAAACCAACCTTACATAATCTCTCTGCTTCTTCAGTCCCCATTCAATCCTTGAAATCCAGCTTTCTTCCCCATCATAACAGAGACACCTTTCCATAGGAGGCACCAGTGGCTCCCAGTCATTTCAACCCACTGGCCTCCTCCCCACCTCACCCTTGGGCCCGCCTGTCACCTGGGATGCCGTTAACTCCTCCTTGAGGGGACTCTCACCCCCAAGGCCTCCTATCCTCTTGATTTTCCTACAAACGCCTTCATTTTTTTTTCCTTTTGGCCACACCACATGGTTTGTGGGATTTTAGTTCCCCGACCAGGGATTGAACCTGGGCCCTCGGCAGTGAGAGCGCCGAGTCCTAACCACTGGACCGCCAGGGAATTCCCACCAACTCCTTCATTACTTCAGCTCTGCCTGCCTCAGGGGCTTTGCCAGGGCACAGTCCTCTTCACTTTTCCATAAATCCTGCAATTCCCAGGATGCTCTCACGGAGGGAAGAGAGCAGAGTGGGTACCAAGCCCTGACCGCGCCACCTGCTGCTGTGTGACTCTGGGCAGGTTACTTAACTCCCTCTGTGCCTGTTTCCTGATTTGTATTTGGGGCTCACAACAGTGCCTACCTCAAAAGATTGTGCTGAGAATTAAACAAATTCACACGTGAAGTGCCCAGAACAGTGCCTAGCGCCTTAAATGTTCAATAAGTGCTGGTATTGGTATAATAGTGTGTTGATGGCCCATTCCTGCACCCGCCCCCTCTCTTGAACTCCTGATTGGACAAGCTGCACCACAACTGCCTCGCCTTCAGCATGGCTGGTCTGGAGCCCTTCATCTCTGCATCTCCTGTGCCAGAATTCTCTGTCCTGGGAGAGGGTACATCCCATTCACTCAAGCCACCAACTTCAC
This sequence comes from Balaenoptera physalus, assembly GCF_965194825.1. Classification (NCBI taxonomy): domain Eukaryota; kingdom Metazoa; phylum Chordata; class Mammalia; order Artiodactyla; family Balaenopteridae; genus Balaenoptera; species Balaenoptera physalus. Next base: position 38,724,009 of record NC_138901.1, read on the forward strand.
ACACTGCCTTTCTCCTCTCCCACGTTCACACCCCTAAGTAAACTTGGGCTTACTACTGAATTTCTCTGGACTCTTTCCCCTCTGCATTCCCAGTGCTCAGGCCACCAGGTCCCCTGCCTTTCAATCGGTCCTCCTCAATGCTTGCAGTTATTTTCTAAAGCATAGACTGGTGATGTCTCTGCCTTGTTGAAAAGATGTGGGTGACTCCCCAGGGCTGGGAGAATGAAATTTAAATGCCTTAGGGAGGCCCTTCCCCCAACAGGACATTTCCCTTGGGGAGTTCCCCAGCGAGGACAAATGGCAGGCCTGAATGGTGACAAGAGCGTGTGGCTGAGGGTTTGGAAGCAACCACATGGTCCCAGCCATCAGGGGACCCCCTCCCCTCCTCGAACCACCAAAGGCAGCTTAACAAGGCCCAAAGTGGGAAAGGAAGTGGGGTAAACATCCAGATAATCTGCGTCATCCTATCCCTTGCTCCATCTTCACTGATTTGACTAAGAAACTCAGAGGAAACTTTTAAAGAACTGGTAATTTCACTTTGGGGTTTTGAAAGAACACATGGGTGAAGCGTGGAAACAGTGGCCCCCCAAAATGAGTAAACGACCCCCTTCTAGGACAGTAAATGGAGGCCTGTGGGATTGCCAGTCTGACTCCCACCTGAGAGGAGGATTCCCTGGGACCCTTACCCTTTCCCAGAGTGCCCCTGCCAATGTCACGCCTGCGGCACTTCCTTTGAACCCTCTTGCCCTTGCGTAACAAACTGTTCCCATGCCGTCCCTTTGTCCATCCTGCCAGCCTCTATAAAGCGCATGGTATTGTAGTTGGTCTCTGAACGAGCTCCTGGGAGGTAGGGGGTGTCTTCTGTCTCAGTGCCCGCACCTCCCAGCCCGAGGCCTGGCTGGCTCCATGAGTGAGTAAATATTTGCCAAAGAACTGACTTCTGACAGGTGGTGAGACATGCCTGGTTTGCCCTTACAAAAACCATGTGTCTTCCCTTCATTGGTAACTGTTTGTAAGGCTCCAGGGGTCCTGCCTTTCTGTTCAGAGGCTGTCAGCTTGTCCTGTACAAGGTGGTGGGGTGGAGATTAGGTGTAGATAAATGGAACTCTGTGCAACCATTAAAGTTGTTTTTAAAGAATATTAAATGTCTATTAAAATATTCAAAATATGTTATGGGAAAGGAAGGCTACAAGACAGAATATGCCATGTGAGGCAATTTAGTAATTTTTATTTAGTTAGTTATAAACATAGAAAAAAACATGCCAACATGTTAACAACTGTTGGATGAGGGTTTTATAGATAACTTTTACTGTTAGTGTTTTTCGTATTTTCCCAGATTTTCCAAACTTCCTACACACTGAACATACATTCCTTTATAATCATACACACACACACACACACACACACACACACACACACACACATATATATATATATGTATATAGCTTTCAAGATCATTATGTCTGGGGACTTCCCTGGCAGTCCAGTGGTTAAGACTCCACGCTTCCAACTGCAGCGGGCACGGGTTCGATCCCTGGCAGAACCCTGGTGGGGGAACTCAGATCCCACGTGCTGAGCAGTGTGGCCCCCCCCACAAAAATCATTATATATGACTGCAAAGAGGAAAGTTAAATATAAGTAACTTTCCTCCATAACTTTGTCTAACTTAGATTATTTCAATCCAGTTGTATGACCATTTTTGTTGACTTCCTGTGTACTCATGCTGAGACCCCAAAGATGAACAATATGTAGCCCCTCTTCACCCCGCCTCCAGATCTAAGGGCAAGGTGGATACAGAGCAGCTAGCAAAACAATACAAGGCAGAGTGTGACACTTACTAAAATCAAGGTGTAAGCAGAGGGCTCTGGGGATGCCCAGGAAGGAAAAGGTTAATTCTCATGGAGGACCGGTCAGAGAGAGCACCTTTGAAAAGTTGGTTTTTGCGCTGTGCAAAAGAGGCAGGAGATGAAAAAGATTTTAACTGGGGATAAAGGCATTCCCATCTGGGAGCACAGCATAAGCAAAGGCACGGAGGAGGGAATGTTGAGGCATATTTGGATGTGGGTAAATATCCACTGTGGCCAGAGTGCAGGGTGGGTGGTGGGTAACATAGCAAAATGAAGCTGGAAAGGTGAGGAGGGCGTGACAGTGGATGGTCCGGAACACCACACTAAAGAATCTGCGGAGCAGGCACAAGCTTGAATTTAAAAATAGAATATTAACATTTATTTTTATTTTCTTGACAATGCCAAGAGTTTGAGGCAGTGAGGTCCCCTGGTCCTGCACCAGACCAGCTCCTGGGGAAAGCCAGCCTGGAGTTAAACATTCACAGAGGTTAAATGTGCAATCCCAGCTTGAAGCAGCAGATTCCTTCTTCCTCCTAAACTCCCTCTAAACCCCCTAAGTATAGCATCGTGGCTAAGCGCCCAGACCTTCGTGCCAGTCAGACCAGGGTACAAATAAATCTCAGCTGTATCCATTTACAAGCTGGGTGACCTTGGGCGAATTACTTAACCTCTCTGAGTCCCTCATCTCTAAAATGATGATAAGAATATCACCTTTCTCCCCACTAGGTTAAAAATAATAATAATAAATGGTAAATTTTCTTGAATGTTTACAATGTCTAGCCCTGTTTTAAGTATTTTTGCACATTTTAGCTCATTTAGCCTTCAGAAAAACACCAAGGGGCAGGCGTTATTACCATTTCTATTTTACAGATGTGGAAACTGAGACACAGGGAGGTCAAAAGTGTTCCCAAGGTCCAGCAATAAGTGATAGAACCAAGACACAGACCCAGCCTGTGACTCCAGAGCCCATGCACTTCACTATACCCCTGGAGATAACAATTATAATAATTATAAATTAAACCCATAATACCAGTTAACATTTACATTGTTAACTCATTTACTCCTCAACGGCCCTGTGCTAGGTACTACCATTAGGCCCTGTTTACAGACTAGGAAACTGAGGCACAGAGAGATTAAGTAACTTGCCCAAGTTTCTTCGCAGAGGCAGGAGAGGAACTCAGGTGGTCTGGCTGCAGAGTCTGTTCCTCGTCACTCTAATACACTTAATGAATGATGCCTATTTTACTTATTGTCATTCTTTTAATTCCAAGGAGGTCTGCCTGCGATCAGTTTCATCCAGATGTTCAGATCTGATTCTCTCCAGTGGTGAAGATCCATGGAGGAGGCTGGGGGTGGGGCAGGATGCATATTCCTGGGGGACTTGGGAAGCAGGGCCACAGGTGGAGAAGGAGCCTTTGGACCTTGCGGTTCTGGGGAGGGCTCCTTCGTGCTTCGGGCGAGGGAACCTCTGTTGCACCAGTAAATGGCCAGGAAAGGAAGGAGAGGGAGCTAGCACTATTTCCTCAGCCCCTGAGCCAGGCTCTGGGCACTAGGAGAAATGGCAAAAATGTCTTATTCTTCAGTGGAAGAGCCTCCCTGGGGTTATACCACAGCTAGTTCCGGGGTGGTGGGTGGAGGACCCTAAAGGGCTGAGTGACATCTTTGAGGGAGATTTCACTCACCAGGTGTCTCTTTTTTTTTTTTTTTTTTTAAGGAATTCCTTTATTTTTATTATTTATTAATTTATTTATTTATGGCTGTGTTGGGTCTTCGTTTCTGTGCGAGGGCTTTCTCTAGTTGTGGCGAGCGGGGGCCACTCTTCATCGCGGTGCGTGGGCCTCTCACTATCGCGGCCTCTCTTGTTGCGGAGCACAGGCTCCAGATGCGCAAACTCAGTAATTGTGGCTCACGGGCCTAGTTGCTCCGCGGCATGTGGGATCTTCCCAGACCAGGGCTCGAACCTGTGTCCTCTGCATTGGCAGGCAGATTCTCAACCACTGTGCCACCAGGGAAGCCACCAGGGAAGCCCCCAGGTGTCTCTTTAAAAAGGAAGATAGAAATCTCTCCCCAAGGAGCAGGACTGAGCCCCTCAGGGCAAGACAACCCTAACAGGACTGGGTTCCTGGGGTCCAGACCTTCAGCCCAGGTCCCGCACTTGAGGCTGCAAGGCCTGCTCCCTTTGGGGTAGGGGGAGGTAGAGCCCAGGGCTCAGTTCAGCTCCATTCCCTAGTCAGGGAACTGTCACCTGGTGGTGGCTGGTCAAAGGAGCAGCACAGCTGGTGTGACAGCATTAAGGGGCACAGCTGCCACTGCAGGGCTGCTTCCCCAGAAAGCGGAACTGAGAATTAAAGGAGCAGCAGGATACACTAATTCATTTACTTATGTCTTCATGGATTCTTCCTTTCCTTCAAGAGCTTATAATTTTTTTGTTGTTGTTGTTGGCTGCACTGCACAGCTTGCAGGATCTTAGTTCCCGGACCAGGGGTTGAACCCGGGCCATGGCAGTGAAAGCGCCAAGTCCTAGCCACTGGACCACCAGGGAATTCCCAAGAGCTTATAATTTATTATTATCATTATTTATTTTTATGCTTAGATTGTTCCGGATTTGGCCATTTGCTGGCTCCTGTGTTCTTTTGATACATTCCCATCTTCTTTGATACATTCCCATCCTGACTTTCTTGCGCAGAGATGTTTCCACCATCACCATAAAGACTGGATCAGACCTTCAATAGATGCTAAATCTAGAGGGAAATTTTGATGAGGAGCAGGATATTTGAATGGTCTTAAAGTGTTTCCCCACAGACTTCTTATTAGTTGCAAGGGGGAAAACAGTAATTATATGATGGAGAAACTAGGCAATGTCTTGACTGAGTGATCTAAAGTAACATCACCTATGAGGCACAGAGGGCCGTCATGTGCCTCTAGATATGACATCCTGAGGACACATTGCCTCAGCAGTATTCCAGCTGAGAATGCATAATCTCAATTTAATCACGGAGAACATCAGACAAACACAAAATGAAGAATGTTATATCAAAAAAAAAAAAGCAGGGGTCTGTAATTTTTTAAAAATAGCCAGCTGTATAAATGGTCCAGATTTAGGGAGACTAAAGAAATACAGCAACTAAACGCAACACCTGACCCTAGACTAGGCCTTGTCCTGGGCGTGAAGATGCTCTCAAGGACATAATCAGATCATAATTGGAATATGGATGGTAAATTAAATAAAAGTATTATATAAGTGTAAATGTAGAAAGTTAATAACTCGACTGTGGTGTAAGAGCTTATCTTTATTTTTAGGAAATATACACAGAAGTACTTAGGGGTAAGGTCCATGATGTATAAAAAAACCATGGAATGGTTCAGAAAAAAAAAATTGTATAGAAAGAGAGAGCCCATATGTGATTAAGCAAGGGATAAAATGTTAGCAATAGGTGAATGTGGGTAGAGTATATGGATGTCTCTTGCATTATTTTCATTTTTGCAACTTTTTGTAAGTTTGAAATTATTTCCAAATAAAAAGTTTTTCATAACTCTTCCAGGTTCACTTTCCCTGTTTTCCCTGCCCAAGCCCTGCAATCAGCTTTTTCTCCAGAGGAGCTAGTGAGCAGGAATATTTAACCACATTAAAAAAAAAAAAAAAAAAAAAAGTGAATGAGAAGGAAAAGCATTCCTACCGTATGGAACAGCATGACAGAAGGCAAGGAAATGTGAAATATAAGTGTAGATGATAGAAAGGATCGGTGCTGGGAAAATGGCTCTTCTGTAAAGCTAACCCAGCAAACGGCATCCCGGGATAAGCCGCATCCCACGATAAGCCGTAGCCTCACCCCGAGAGGCAAAACACAGCTCTCCTGCAGCTTCTGTCCATTCACCGGCACGTGTGTGATTTGGAAATGGAATACAATAAACTGACAGATTCGGCCATCCTTTAGGGGGCCAACACTATATTGGGAGGCACATCATAGAACTTAATTTTATCTATTTACATAGAATGTGCACGACTACTGTGCAGAGTGTAGAAAGTGAAGCAGCATCGGAGTAAACTTCAGCGGGAGTGGAGCAATGCTCCCTGTGAATGAGCACCCGCACCCGACCAATCAGAACGCAGGAGACATCAACCAATCTCGGCTCCGCAGTGCTCTAGTCGGGGCGGGGCTGACACGCCCAGAGTTGTTTGTTTGCCTCCGCTCTAACCCTAGTCTACCCTGGGCGGGGTCGGGGGCGCGGACCGCGGAGACGAGGCAGGCGAGGTAGATTTGGCCAAACGGTGGAGGGCATCGGATGTTAGGCCTGGCAGTTTGGGCACCGTAGTAGGTTGACTGACCCAGCCCTGACAAAACCCACATTTGTCGCGCGCTCTGCGGGGCTCCTCTCTCAGAGCGCCGAGTCCAGGACGCCTTCGGGAAAATAGGTGGAGCTGATGAGGGCTGATTTCGGAGCGAGCAGGTCTGAGAAGTATGTCAGGCTTCTCGCCGACATCCTGCCTGGGTAGGTGGTGGCGCTCCCTTTCCTCTTGGGAAGGAAGGAGGTCAGGCCCGTGCCAGGCTAGCAGCAAGCTATAAGAACTAACTCTGTCAGGATGGTGAGATTGCAGAGGGAAACTGTACAGGCGACTTCTCTGGATATATTGCATGTTGGGGAATGCCGTGAGATGGAACGACTTCTCTGATAGGCACATATCCTGACATTTTCCATGTCTCCCAACCTGGTGACTATTACCTCGGTGTAACTTGAGCCCTCCCTGCCACATATTGGGCAGCCTTCAATTAGCTGCTGGTCAGATGTGTCTCCCATCTGAATTTCTCCTTCCCGAGATGAGGTTCTGGCTCCCATGCTGGATGCCGATCCTCAGAATCTCAGCGTCTGAGATGGGGAAGCCATGAAGGAAGGCAATCAGCTCCTTTGCTCTTTTGGAGAACTCAGTTGGTGCCTCTGAGGGAACTGATGTTGCTGTTACTACATAGGGTATAGGAGGACCAGGTGGAGGGGGGTGGGTATATTGAATCTGAGGCTCCTTCCTCTATATCAGGCTCTGTACTAAGCACTTTACATGAATTAGATCTTCAAAAACTTTACTAGGTTGGAACTATTATCATCCTTGCTTTACAGCTGAGGAAACTGAGGCCAGAGAGGTTACGTATCTTGCCCGAGGACACACAGTTCCAACTGGCATAGCCTGGATTTACACCCCAGCCTGTCAGATTCCAAGCCCCTGCTCTTAATTGCAACCCTGTATTACAGCACCTCCCAGCTGTCCCTTATGCCAGGTCTTGCCCTGCTCTGGATCTTCTGGGGTCCTCACTTACCTGTTGCTGCTGTTTCTGGCCTTGGTACTTGGTGCCTTGTGTTTCGGGCTTCCTGAACATTGGGACTCATTGATACAAGGGCAAGTCAGCAGCAGGTTGCAGTGGTCCCACTAATTTGGAACCAGAGATTTAGGGGATGTGGCAAAACATTTGGAATATACAGTCCGACTTAGGAACTAGCCTCCCTTCTGCGGGGCCCTGGACTACCTCCACTTTATTTGGGTATCTCCCAATTCTGCCTGTATACCAAGGAGGAATGAACCAACTGCCTAAAAGTTACAGGGAAGGCTTCGGGGGGAACAACATTTTAATTAGACTTTGAAGGATATCTAGTGGTTCACAACAGAGAAAATGTGTTGGAGGGTTGCTTGGGGGAGGACATTCTAGGCCTAAGGGACAGAATATACAAAGGTTCTATCTCCTTCCTCTTTCCACAACTCCACCCTCTCCCCAGTCTTCTCCCTCAGACATCCTTGACAGTCACAGTTTTCTGGTGTTGGCAAAGTGGCAGAACTTCAGTTGTGTGGGACAGGCCACCCTGGAGTCTAGGCCTACTCTCTTGGGATGAAGCTCTAGGATTTCAGGAAGGGGGAACCCCTACCTCCTCAGCTGGAAGTGGCTCCTGGGTCCCCACCACAGGTGGGGATTCCCTACTAATCACCTGAATCTTGCCTGTTTCTTCAGCTACTGGTTTTGTTCTTTTTCTGGCTAAGAAGAGCATGTCTTCTTTTCTGCCCATTGACTGGAGCTGAAATCATCACAGCTGGCTTAGACTAGCAGCCTGTCTCAGGGTCCTCTGAGTAATCATGTCCAGCGCGGGGCAGATGCATGGAAAGGGGAGGGGGACAGGGTGGAGATGACACCACAGGAAGCACAAGGACAATTTCTCCAAAGTCTCTCTCGCTCCCCCTTCCCTGGGCCTCTTTCTAACCTCCAAATTCCCCCTTTCCCTTCTCTCCCTCACCTCATAAGCAAAGCTAATTTCTCTCTGGCTCCTTTCCCACCATTAACAAAGCTAGGAATTTCTTGGCTCACGACCAAGGGCCTTGGGGATCCAGGCTCCTTCAAGCCTGATCTCTGAGTGGATTTAGGCTGACTCTGTAAGAACCATGGCTTTGGTGGCCCCCAATTGCCCCTGAGGTTGACAAAGACTTAGCTTCCTGTCCCAGTCTCTGAGGCTGGCTCCCCTCTCCATGAGCAGCCTCTGGAATTGGCACATTATTCCTCCCAGCCTTGAACCTGGGCACTGACTGCCAGACAGAGCTGCTGGACCAGTCACTAGAAGGGCATGTCCCTTCCATTTCCCTTGGTCTCCTTGTCCTCTCTAGCTGCTGTGCCAAAGGAATCGCTCACTGGCAGAATGAGAAGTTGTCCTCAAATGTCCATTGTTAGCCTATTAGTTCTTGCCCAGGCTCTTTATAGGTGTATTTAGGAAAAAATGACATTCAGGTGAAAGGGCTGACACAGCCAAATGCAGGTGGACCTCACTTTGAGAAAACTCCATAAACAATATAAATTTACCAAAACATCCAAGAGAATTCTTCTTGCATGGTTGGTAGTTATATACATCAGAAAGGATTTACTCCAATAAGAAGAGTGACTTTAAGTTCTTCTTCTTCTATGTACTCTTCAAAGAGATATTTAACAGTTGGGAAGGAGGTGGGATGTCAACTTAAAGATCATCAGGGATGAAGAAAATTTCTGAAACTATGATGCAAGTCAGTGGTGATACAGAATCTGAAGTGTGAAACTCCATTCCCTTACCATGACAGGGCAGTTTTTGTAAAGGAAAGAATACTTGACCCTCATGGTCCAAGGCCAAGATCTGGGTCAAGTGCCTGTCTTGGGAAGAAGAGAGCTAACTAGTCAACCCCTGATGGGCTGGTCCAAGGGGAGGGCTAGATCACACAAAGATCCAAAGCAGAGCCCTTGACCCTCCCTCCATTCCTTTCTTGGGAACTACATGGGCCTTTGATTGCCCAAAAGTGAGCAGCCAAGAGAAGCTGGAGTCTAGATCAATGCACAAACTCAGTCAGTATTCAGCCGTGAACCATAATGCACTGATCTGCCTGGCCCCTACTTTTACAAGACAGGGAGAGATTATCCAGTAATCTGCCAGGGTCAGATCAGTTGTGGGGGAGATTTATAGGCCCAAATGGGGACAGATGGCATTCTTTCAGGCTACAAGACTCTTTAGAGAGGAAAGAGTGCAGGACTGAAGGCCAGATTAAGCCTGGGAGGGGAAAGTGATTACCATTCCATGCAACGATACTTGAGGATGCTACAGGGAAAACCTCCACCATCCCCTCTACATCCCGAACCCAGGTCTCTCCAGAGAGGACCAAACAGCAGGGCCCCTTGAGAAGAGTGGAAACACCTGGACAGCCAGGACTGTTAACTAGCAACTCAGTGAAATAACACTTCCCATTCCAGACAAAAGCAACATAAGGAACTCTTCCTCCAGCTGTTTTCACTGAGTCAATAAAGAGACGAAAGCAATTATCAGAGGAAGTTTAGAAAGCCTCAATTATATATGAAACAGATGTAGGTATCCAAAACTTTTTTAAAACTGGTGTCAGATCCATCTTGATGTGCTGTCTGGTGGTACTGTCACTCGGGTACTTGTCCTCTCTCTCTTAGCCTCCTTGGAGGCAGCAACCATGTCTTAATCACCTTTGTATGCCCTTCAGTGCCTAACAGTGCCTGGCACGTTGTTGGTACTCAGGAGACATCTGATGAATCTAGTTGAACATAAATGGGTAGGCAACCCGGCCTAAAACCCTTTTCAAGTAAAGAAACTGGATTTAGAGCATGCAAAGAAATGTTTGAAACCCACCTGCTCTGGGCTTTACTCAAGCTGACTGGCGGAGGTTACTTCTCTTACTGCAGCCAGTCTGGTGCATTTCCACTCTCCCTTCTCAGTGGTCAAACCGGCCTGACGTTAGTCCTTCCCTCTCTCTCCAGCCCAATATCAAGATGTGTACACCTGGAGAAGCAGTGCTTCAAAAATGTCTCTATCATCATGGCGAAATGGTGAAGCTTCTGAGGTATTAAGCAATCCATCATAACATTTGTGACCGGTTAACTTTAATTTGTCAAAATAAATCTGCAGTTTTTGCATGTTAGTAATACAGTGCTGGTATTGACAGGAAAAATCATCCATCTGCTTACATAGAAACCTTCGTTTAGGAGCACACCTTAGGAGGGAAATGGATACACAATAAAAGGCAAATGTAGGCCAAGCAGCGAGCCCTAGAGCGTAACAGGCTGGATGTCAGATTTGAGGATGATCTAATACAACTGTTTAGCTGCCAATCTGATAAAGGGGAAGCTCTCAACCAGGTTACAACCAGAAGAGAAAAACAAACTCTCTGCTTTTTTCGTGAGCGGTGGCCGTCGTGCCTTCAACACTTGGTTGAATCAGTTCATCAGCATCAAAACTCAATTCCAGTTCCAAGACAGGAGAATTTCACCACACAACCTACTCGGCCCCTGCTTTCAGTGGCCCACTGCCACCCCCAGCCTGCCAACTCTCTCCCTCCCAAAAGAAGACACGACATGGGTTTATTATTGCAGACAAGCTTAAGGTGAATAAAGAATGCATACAAAATATCATTTTAACTGAAGTCATACAATGAAGTCTCACTCCTGTTTATTATACAATGAATTGATAAAGCAATCATTCCTAGTATATATCTTTTTTTTTTTTTAAGAACTAATACTTTCAGGGTTCTGACGACCACACTCTAGCCTGGGGGTAGGGTCCACACCTGCCCCCACTGAGGACTGCTCCTTGGGCCATTGTGGAGGAAGCCGGGGCCGTCTCAATCATAGAGGATTGTGATTGCCAGCCCAGCCAGAGAGAGACGGCAGGTCCCAGCAGGCAGAGCCAGAACCCGGTCCTGGGGCTGCATGCCAGGAAACGTTGGCTTCCTCCAAATGTGGCCACGACCTGCCCAATCCAGGCCTCAGCAGGGCCACGCCTGGGCCTTCCCTACACGAGTCCTTCCAGTAGTCCACACATAATGCTCTACATATTAAAAACAAACCATTTTGGTACTGTGGATAGGAACAGTTGTAACAAAGTCATAGCTACATATTTTTCTCTACATTTTGTTTATTGAGACAAACTAATTAAAAGGCACAAACATAGGGCATGTTTACATGGACATTATAACAAACATATACATTAAAAGTGTAGGAATGTGTTGCCTTCCTGCTAAACAGAAAGTTCCTAAGCTTTTATATATACAAAAGTTGTACAATTTAATGTCCTAAAGTACAAAAGATCATTTATAAAATTATTTTACACTAAGTACTATTTATTTCATTTTTTTACTACGTAGTTCAACCCCCTCGAACTGTTTTGTATAATGACACACAGATACCTGTCCCTGATGTAGGAAGTCTGCCTCTGATGCAAGGTATTTTGATGCTTGAACTGACACAGTGGGGTATAAATGGAAGTCATCCAGTTTGATAGTCAGTCCTGCAAACATTCTGCAAGATTAACACAACTAATGTCCATTTCTCTTAACTGCAAGATTAAAAAAAGGAAAAAAACCCAAAAACATATTGCAACTTAAAAAAAAAAATCACAGCGTCTTGGTTTTAGTAACTTTTTTTCAAAACACAATGCTTTAAAAACATTAATGTGTGGCATGATGGTGTAAAGAGTATCTGTCTCCCTAGCTTTTGGTTTCTACTTTATGTACAGAGATAAAACATCCTGCTAAGAAATAAAAAGCACATGTCTTAACGTGCACAATCATTGCTGGATTTCTGCAGGGAGTGCAGACAGCTGTCTCCCTGAAAACCCGACAAAGCTGATACAAGTGTTTTCTCAAAGAAAAAAAAGTGATGTCCATATTTACAAAGTTGAACAAATCTGCACAATACTTGATTAAGAAACAGAAGGAGAAATTTAAAAAAAGATACACTCTGCTTGTTCTGAAGGGGCATACTACCTAGTTAGTGGTTAGAATAAAAACTGTATACAATTTAATATAAGACATAAACTCTAGTGAGCAACTAACACACCTTTCCCTGTTGAAATATCAACAGACTCTGATTGGGAGAGAGAGGGGCATATCACATCCCAGTGCCTCCAGCGTCTTCCAATTAAAGCAATATATTTTAACTGTTCCAAAGTACTCCTTGACCCCTGGATAGGAGTCCCATTGGCCTCTGTTTGTTAGGAGTCTGCCTGTCCGCACACTTGACTTCTCCTCTGTCAGCTGCGGCCTTTTCTTACCAAAACACAATGTGTATATTTTGTTTGTTTTTTTTTTTTTAATTTTTTAAAAAAGTCAACTACAATGCTATATTCCATCAGGATTAGTATGCTGAGCAATATTTACATCTCCAAATATCAGGTCACAATCCCTATTATATGTTGAAGATAGAATGATAAATTATCATATGCTTTGCATATCAGAGCTGGTATCACCTTTCCCATAGGGAATGCTGCCTGAAATTAACATATTCCCAAAGGTAAAATGCATATTCTCTGAAATGCATTTTATTATGACAATGCATGTATTTACTCATAAAAACAATAAACACAGACAATTTTACACTAGCTCTCAATCCGTGGATTTAGAACAGGTTAAGATCAGCCATCCACCTTGTATATATGGGGAGAAGAGTTCTGCTAGTGTTCAGAATAAAATGATTTCTTGGGATCAGAAACAGTAATGCTGCTTTTTAATTTTGAAATGGGTTTTGTTTTATTATGATTGGTTTTAATTCCGGCGTTTCATCTTGCCAACTACTATCCTGTTTAAGCAATGCTGTCAGCTAAAAGGAATTTCTGATTAAACTAAAGTGGTCCAGTGATAAGTGACATACACACCCTACTTTGAACAATCCCAGCCAAATTGGAGAATAATGCTACTACACTACTATTAACTAATGTAATAAATCTCCCAATGTCACGGTTTACTTTTTGCTTTAATAAACTAAAAGTTGCTGGTAAATATTTACTTTAACCCATATTTTGATTTTATAATACTGTTTACCAAGGTGGTGATGTAGGCAAAGCTTGGGGTAAGAAAGGCATGCTCTCTACAGGCCTCATTGCTATATTGAGAGGGGCAGCTAAAGTCATAGGCGTGGGCAGGTTCATTGGAGACGTGATGGTGACAGGGTGTGCTATATTCACTGGGGCAGTGACGGGGGTGGGGAGGTTGACTGGGGTAGTGAGTGTTAAAGGAGAGGTCATGGATAATGGACTGGTTATAGTCACAGGGTGCCCTATGTTCATTGGGCTGGTTATGTTAACTGCACTTGAAACATTTACTGGACTTCTCATGCTCATTGCAGCTGCCACTGTGACTGGGTTTGACATAGTCCCAGACGACACAGAGGACGTTATATTGAATGGAGTAGTGAGAGTCACAGGTGTCGTAGCAGCCGTGGAGGTTTGGCACAGGTTAGCAGCTTCTAAAATAAGAAGACAAAATGGCCTTTAGATTCTCAAAACAGTGAACACAGTTCAGTTTCTGAATCAACTTCTTTTAATTAAAAAGGACAAACATTTAATAAAATAAATTATAGTTTTCTACCCTGTGGTCAACAGGAAGGGAGGATCCTTCTGGGCACAAGACTGGGGGCCAGGAATCCCAGCATGAGAGCAGATCTCTTTTCTGATGCTGTGCCTTTCACAAGACTGAGGCAACTGGCTTAGCCTTGGTGCTTTTGCTTTGGAGTTTAGATCTACTTACCAACCTCACAGTGATGCTGGAAGATCAGGTAATTTCTGCAAGGCACTCTGGGGGGCAGAGATATCAAGTAGGGCTAAGTATTCTCACTACCACTTCCATGTAGTTCCTCTGAATTCTAAAGACTTTCCCGGGAAGAAGCAAGCACCCACAGGCCAGGCTAGAAGAGCTTGTTTACACAGAGTTGGGCAGATGGTTACACAATAACAGATCATCAGAAAAATCTTCTCACAAGGCACACTGTAACTAGCAGAGAGAGGTGTGTGTCCTCGATGCTATGTACTCTAAAGCCTTCTCACAGGTAAAGCCACATTCTGTTAAGGTTTTAAAAATCCATTAAGTAGGGATGGATAAACAAGCTGTTTTAATATCATCTGTTTATTTTGGTCTTAGGAAAATCATTTTAGTTAAATAATCCTGTTGTTTCTGGTTGTTTCTTAACGCTGTTTAGAATGAACAAGTATCCCTCAGTAGGTTTATGTTGTCCTCCCCACTCCCGTTTCTTCTTCTCTTTCTGAGGCTAACATAATCACCTACTTTATGCCTGGTGTCATTTAACTGTACGTATTCCACACACCACCCGCCATACCAAAGGGGACTAGCCAGGCTAGGAGACCCTGCAGTGAGTTGGGGGACCGTGGTCCTTGTTATCAGCAAAGCCTGGGCACTTCTTAAGGAAAACTTCCCTCAGAGGTGACACCCCTTACACCACCCCTCAACAAAATTCAGCACCACCTGCTGGTGTGTCAGAAAAGTGCAGTAAGAAGACAGATGGGGGTGCTGGCTGTGACTTGGCTGTCAAAACGGAGAAATGCATTTGAGACTGAAGATGGAGGTCTGCCCGCATGCCACGCATGGTCAAATCACCTCAGGTGGACCCCTGAGTCAATGAGCAGCCCTTCCTTGATCACCATGATGTAACCTTGGCATTGTTCCATACTCTATATCAGGGATTCCCAAACCTGGCTGATGATCAAAATCATTTATCTAGGGAGGTTTTTTGAAAAAAACTGCTTCCCAGGAAATTCAATTGTGAGATTTAGATGGAACCTGGAAAATTTATCTATCTAAAAAGCTCCTGAGATGATGATCTGATTGTCATCCAGGTTTGGAAACTTATATTACCTTATTTAAGACCAATATTTAAAAGGGACATGCTGATTCAAGTTCAGGTTTTCAGGTCAAGAGTCTCTCCTCCCCCCAGACGTGACATTTACTAACATGAACACAGAAGTTTCTAACAACAGTGGTCGTTTCCAAAGAGATTCATGCAACAAATGGGAATACAATAGCATTTTGTTTCATGCAGATCAGAAGATGAGCTAAACAACTGAGTCTTATTGTGCAAGCACACTGAAATACAATACCAAACAGAAGAGTGCAGAAGAAAAGAATGAGGGAGAAAACCAACTCACTTCTGAGGTGATGGTAGCATGCTAAAAATATTCTCCTCCTGTTTTCACCAAGTAAGCTTTCACTTACTTGGTGGGTGTGCCATCTTCCCACCTCCCCTTCGTTTTCTTTTTAATCTAACCCTATCCCTTTCTGTAACTTAAACACTTTTACTTCTTCTCTGAGCAAAACATCCTTCATAATATGCTTTCAACCCACTATGCAATTATCACGGCACATACACACATATAAATTTTTCTCCCCTACCCGCCATTCTCCACCCCTTCTCTTATCACAAAACATTTTATCAAAATAATGACAAATATTCATCTGGAAGACAGGAATAAGCAGCACCTGAGGCAAAGTGGAAAGCCTATCTGAGCTGCTGCATTCTTTTCCTCCAATGCCAGTAGATACATGGAAAAGCTATTCCTTTTATCTTTTTCCAAGTACAGGATGTTTAGAAGGGATCTGAGGAAGGGAATAGCTGCACTACATGAACGCAAAGGATGGAAGAAACTACACAGCAAAGGAATTACAGCAGAGCCTACATGCAGGGGATTCCTTATGAATTTAAAATAAAACAGTAAGACATGACAAGGGTGGGGAAGGAAAAACGGAATTTAGGAATCTGTCCTGTGGCTGATGATACACTGACAAAATTATTTAACTGAAATAGCTGCACAGTAGTCCAGAAGCCAAAGCTACAACTACTAAGTTAAAAAACGGTGCTGAAAACTGATACTCCAACTGCTTCTTTATAAGATATATATGAGAGAAAAGCAAACCATTCCCAGTTTTAGTAACAATTACAGTAAAGTCACTAACAACTGAAGTACATACATGTTAAGCTAATGCCAGCCCCAGTGACAGACTGAATTAGATTAAGGGTGAGACCAAGAAAAAAAAGACATCAGCATTACAGAGTCTGAAATATGTAATAAATAATACAATTCAGAAAGAACACTAAAGAGCAGAAAATAACACAGTTGTAAGAAAATGAACTTATGTACACATGAGGATATTTCATCTACCTTTAAGAGTGGGACTATTGTAGAAACACAAAAAGGAGCCTTTAATGCACGGAGGTTGACATAAAAATGAACATAAAAAGGAACTCTGAGCATACATAGCAAAGGACCAAATTTGGCTACAAATGTGTAACAAAATTAAGTCAGAAGAAAGAACCTGACAAGAAGTACTAAGAATTTTTATTTCCTAGTAAAAAAAACTTATTTGGACGCTTGGAAGCTTTGTTGCTAATAACTTTACCAGGTATTTCCTAGCATAAAAGCGTTTCCACGAAGCTGAATTCTCTAAGCTGTGGCTCTTTTACTTTGTTACTTGCACACTAGGTAAAGACACTAGCCAGGCTGTGAGCACTGGACGCCTCGTCTTACCTTTCTTTCTCGCTTTGACAGCTTCTTCCCACAGTCTCAGCGTCTCTACCTGCTTCCCTGGCCAGCTCGTCACATGCTGCTGCTGCTGCTGCTGCTGCTTCTGGCTGCTGGTCTCTTCACTCATGCACGCTGCTCCAAAGACAAAGACAGAAACGCTGGATTTACCTGGAAAAAGTGTGGCTATTTTTTCAAAATCCGAACTTAGATACTTTGACTCCTCATGCCTCTATGATCTTTATCATTTGACCGGATAGTTTTTTACTACAGTACATCTTTTGTGCTGCTGTGTCTCTACTGGTCAAAATAGATAAATTTTAAAAATCCAGAGAGTTAGGGAAAACCAACATAAAAGAATTCTTTGCTACATTAAAAAGCAAGCATCTTTTAGAATGGAACTTGGGTAATATTAGCATGGAATAATTAATGCTCATCAAAATATGTAACATACTTAGTTACCTGACCACAACGATGTACATTAAAAGTAAATTTCTGTAAAGTTAACAAAGTTTGACATGCTAGATAATAAATCCAATGTACTTACAAAGAAGCAAAAACAAATGAGATTGAAACACATTAACCGTTCTTTCCCATTCACTTTTGGCCACCTATTCTGAGAATCTCATGTTTCTGCTGCATGAAGTACATATATAATAGAATACAGAATTAGGAAAACACTTTCTTCTGGTGGTTAGGGAGATCTTAGAAAAAAAGCCTGGGTAAATGCAAGTATTGAATTTTATCCACAAGTCCCTGGAATATTCTATCTTTTCAACTCTGAATTTAAGGTAAGCAAAGCATTTAAACATTCAAATGGGTACGTTATCCCTTTTCTCTATAGATTTGGGTTTGAGAAGTAAAACTATGTAACACTGCTTTTATCTTTAGGTTATGAAGGACATGTTATTAATACTATCCGGAGTTAGGGGGCACTCATGCCTGAGAATCTTCCTAACATTAAATAACAACAGTTAAAATTGCCTGGCATAAGATGCAGCTTCCTAGTATGGCTTCTGCTGCCACAATCCTAACACACTAAAGCTTTTTATTCAAACCCCATAGAAGAAGGGACACACTGAAAAACAGCTGCAGGGAAACTGTGCTCTTCTAACATGGACGTTATTAGTAGACGGTGCAGGATTAAAAGCAAAATTAGTGGAGAGTTTATCACCGTTGCTTGTATACATGTACATAAAATGTATTTCCAACACTAATATACACCGTCCATTGATGCGTGTTTGCATACTTTAGTAACAGGAGGAAACAAGTAAGGTGAACATTAATATAGTCCTGAGAACACATGTGAAAATATCTTCAATATATTATAGAAAAAAATCTAGGTTCCATCAATCTGAAACGCAAAAGAAATACAATTTGAAGTGTCACCTACTTTTACTGATGCCTTGTTTACATGTATTACAGTTGATACTTTGGCTCTGCCCGTGTGTCTTTAAGTGGCTGGTGATGTATGCTGCGCTCAGGAGCTTCCCACAGATGTTACAGGATACCTTGCCTTCGTGGCGTACCATGTGTGTCCGCAGTCTGTCTTTGGTGGCAAAGGCAGCAGTGCACGTCTGCATGAGGGAGGAAAACTTTTTTTAAATATAGACTATCCTGTTCTACTCATTTTAAAGTACGTTATATTCTAGGTATTACCCTACTCATGTCAGCAAGCAGACTGAGTTAACTGAATTTTAATTGCATGTGTTACCTAGAATTGTACTCACAATAAAACACCTGGTGAATTTTGGATGCTTACATTTTGAGGGGAAGAAAAAAAATATCAACAGAGTAGTGAAAAGATGTGAGCTGTAGAGTCAGTTAAACCCAGATTTAAATCCAGCTCCCTGACTCACTAAACAATGTAATATTCAGCAAGTTAGCTAACCTATCTGAATTTATTTCATCTGTAAAATGAAAATAATACCTACCTCACAAAATTACTGGTGAATTAAGAGCCTGGCCCAAGGCCTCATGGCAGGTAATCACTCAATGACACTAGCTTCCTTCCTCCAATTGGATTTTTCTTAGAATTCAAATCACTTACTTAATAAAATCAGTCATTAACAAATTTAACTGAAAGGAGCACAAAAAGACTTCCAGCAAAAAACCAGAATTACTGACGCCTAACACGGTCATTTCATTTAGCAAGATTCTTAACCTTTTCATTACCACAACTTATGTCATTAGAGAATGCTCCAATCTGGCGATAGCAGACAAAAATCCAGTAAGTGGGTAACATTTGGGAGAAAATTCATATTTTCTTCGATTACGGTTAGAACAACCTCAATCATCAGCCCAGAAGTTAATTTAAAACACTTCATTCATTTATTCATTTCAAATAAACAACGACCTTTGCAAGACAATAAATTTTTTTTCGTATAACAATAAATACTGTTGCCCAAGGAAAATGAAATGTAGCTTAACAAAAACAACATTTACATTTTTAAATGATCTTGCCTCACAGAAACAGAAGCTGTCATTTATATTTTATAAAACCAGAATTCAAATGGACCACATTTACTCAAGTCAGTGATTTTAATACTATTCAAGAAAGGTGAGATTTGACTGGCTCAGACCTTCTGGATAATGTGCATTAAGTGCTACACTAAGGATAAGTCATTTTAACTCTTACTTGGCATTTGAAGGGTCTTTCTGTTGAATGGACATGTTTTACGTGACAGCTTAAGTGGTCAGGCCTGTGAAAGAGAGAGTTTCAACAGAAGATGTAATGGAACACACACAGAGAAATGCTACTTACTGTGATGTTTACATGCTTGGCAGATATGGGTGGGGGACATTTTAAAGAAAGCTAGCAGAATTACCAACTCCCCCACCCCCCAGTGCAAGCCTCCTTACCTCTCTTACCATAAACAAAAGTCTTAGTCCTTTACCTGTTAATTTTCTCTCCTAGTCAACATCAAATCATATTAGGTCTTGATTCTTTACAATTACAAAATACCCAAAGTTTAGTCCTAACACTTGCCAGAGACAACTGCTACTACATTAACTTTAAAAGCCTTTAAAAATGAAAATTAGTGAAATGTTAGTAACCACAGAAAAATGGAAAGAAACGTTCTCTTAAAAGTTTTAAGAGATTCCAAGGTCATCCCAACTTCCAGAATATGTTTCTTTGATTTGTGCAGTGAATCTCATGTCCAGCCACCCAAATGAATTGAAAACTAATGGTTTCGCAGTGATAAGAAGTACTGATGTGCCGAAAGAAGGCCTGAGTCCACCAAGGCACTTCTTAAATGAAATAATAAGTTAATCACTATGTCACCACTTGTCAGCCACACCAAACTAGAGTTAGACCTGGAGGTGTAATACTTTATCTGTCACCAATCTCCTCTAATAACACAGGCCTGCAAATATCTATTCTCACATAAACCTTCCAGATCACACAGAGATTGTACTGACACCATAATGAAAAAAAAGCAAAGCAAAATGCAGTACCTCGAGAAGCCTTTCCCACAAACACTGCAAGTATAGGGTTTGGTGATGCCTCCTTCGTGAGACCTCACATGGTAAGTCATCCGGTCCTTCCTCTTGAAGCGCTGATTACAAATAGGACACTCGAAG
The DNA here is from genome assembly GCF_965194825.1 of Balaenoptera physalus. Taxonomy (NCBI): domain Eukaryota; kingdom Metazoa; phylum Chordata; class Mammalia; order Artiodactyla; family Balaenopteridae; genus Balaenoptera; species Balaenoptera physalus. Next base: position 38,744,258 of record NC_138901.1, read on the forward strand.
GGCTTTTCGTCCGAATGGGAGAGCTTGTGCCGATTGAGGTGGTACACATCTCGGAAGGCCTTCCCACACATCTCACAAGCATGGTTCTTCTTGACAGGCTTACTGGGTTTCTTGACAGACTGCGTCACGGGCATAGCTGTGGTGCTGGCACTGCTGCTGGGGTTGGTGCCCGAGGAAGATGTAGTGACTGTTGACAAGATGCCTGCAATGGTTGAGACCAACGAAGTTCGGCTGCTGTCCCCAGCGATGGTGGAGATAAGGGGAACCACCGTGGTGGGGGTTTTCTTTGGCCGGGACACCAACTTGATGCCTGTATGGCAGGACTCGTGGCGCCTCAGGTGATAGCTGTCCCTGAAAGCTTTACTGCAGTAAGTGCACACAAAGGAAGTTTTGGGTTTTTCTTTTTTAATCCCAATGGCATCCTTTAATGTTTCTGGAGCAGCCTGAGGTTTCTGAGTTATTGGTATTGGAAGCAATGGTTTCTGATCAGGGGGCTCCACAGCAGAGCTCAGGAGGGGCAGCAAGCTGTTCTGTGCTGCCTGCTGTTGGTGATGGGAGGCTTCGTGGGCCTAAAACCAAACATTTACACTTCAGAAATTCAGCCTCTCACAATGACCTTCAAAATTCAACATGCTTCAGACAATAGAGACCAGACAATAGAGACCAGAAGAAACAATCAAGGAGCCTGTAAGCTACTCTCTGCAGCAGAGATCCAGCAACCACCTAGCTACTCTCAGAGCTCCCAATACAAAGCATTAAAATCACTGCACAGACACAAAACTTCTGCGAGTAAGTTGCTGACAGTGATCTTGCTTTCAAACAGCTGACTAAACTACACACCACCCTGGTTCATAAGGGACATACCAGCTGATGAAATGAGTCTGCATTAGTCTGTCAGTGCTGAAACCAAGTTTAAATAACTTGTCAAAAAAATTACACTCCAGACTTAACTATTTAACAGTACCTTACTGCAGTAATGCACAAGCCACACACTCACACACATACACATATAGACATGTAATCATCTACTTGTCTATTTTACCTAGGAAAATAGATGTCTCTCCCCTTCCATCAGAAACTCTCAGTGACCGAGGAAAGAGGCTGTTGCTAAGTAATACAAGGAATCTAGGTCTCTGAATACATATGCTAGTGGTGAAGTTTACTTTTAAAGTTTTCACTTAACTCTACTAAAAGAGTTGGTTGAAATGGAGTCTGCATCCTGGAAGGCATCTGTGAAGGCAGCCCCCAGCAAACGCCTGTCACTTGTTTCTCAGTTCACTTAATCTTACACTAGAAGTCTGCATCCTTTAGCAACGCTAGTTGTTCAAACCCTAAACTCAGACTAATAAGAGAAAACAAACTATAAATAATTTAAATTCCTTTCATTTTCATCTTCTTCTAGCAGTTGTAGGGCTAGTTAAAGTATTGGACATTTGCTGTTATAAAGTGCTTTTCCACTCCAAAACTGGGAGCTGGACACTGCTTGGAAATTTTCTTTAGCTGCACTGAAACCAAAATTTCATTGTGGGTCAGGTTCTTGGTATTTATGAATAGTTACTCACTTGGTTTTGATTCTTCCAAAATTCTCCATACCTCTATACTGATAAACATTTAGAAAATGATGGAAAAAAATTCCTGAAATAGTTCTTCCTAATATGTTGTATTTGATCAACATTATTTTTGAAACTCTTGACAGTGAGCTCGAGCCCCTATACTTGAGTTTTGTCATCCTAAAAGGATACATGCACTCAGAGGTAAGAGTTCTAAATATTTTAAGCATACAATGTCCTAGGAATGGCCCATCCCATCATCTCAGACACTCTAGACACTTACTTACCCTTTTCACTCTATAATCTAAGTTCTACATTACACTCCATTAAGTAAAAAAATACAGAGACAGACAAACACAGAGCTCCTCTCCTGATGAATAAGAACATTACCACACACAGCTCCATGCTTACTTGATAGCAGCACAACTTGATAGCAGCACAACAGCTAAGCCTAGAACCAGACTTCCCTAAATCATCAGGAGGTGTCATATCCAGAGTTAACTAACCACTTTCAATTTAATAATTTTGACTGAATCTTCCTTTGAGTCCTGGAAGTACTCATAGAAATTGTGTGCTTACTTATGAGTATCTTTCTGGACTTAGGGCTCATACTGAATTACAGTCCACTTTTAATTTAATTTATGGAGCTCCTGTAATTGTCAGGGTCTACCCAAGTGACTTTAGTAAAACTTTATAGAATTTGGACTCTAATCGTACCCCCTTTCCAACCTGGCTGTAGGATGCCCAAGCTTCCGTATAGTATACAAACGGTTAACAGCTGAAGATAGCTCAAGATATACAATTTCAAAGGCTAACAGATCAGATAATAGGGAAAGCAAATCTTCTGGACAAAGTTCAGACTTATAGTGTTTAGAGGCATTTTTCAATTCTAAACAACCATTAGTTCGATGGAGTACTAAAAGCACTTACTGCCATTTTACCAATTCAGATGTCTGTGGCAACATAAAGTATTTTTACAGCATTGCTGAAGCTCACTGTCACAGGAGGGTCACACCAGGTCCCTGCTTCTCGGGTGAAATGCTGTAGAATGCCTCGCCCACTACGGGAATCACTCTCTGAGGATTCCTAGGATCCCCACACTTCTATATGAAGCCTTCTAAGAGGGGAACTGGGTTTCCCCAACTTGTTCTCTGGGGGAGAGACAGAGTAAAATAACAACCATGGCCTGCCTTCAGTTAAGTGATTTTTAAAAATATATAACTTCTGGGTAGACTTTTATTTGACTAGCATCACCAAACCAAAGTTTTAATTTTATCTCCCATCTCTTTCAACTGCAAGGCTTTTTTAACCCTGCCCAAGCTTTCCTCTTCTGGGGCTGGCAAAAAACAAAACAGAAATGTTATTTCATCACCCAGGGTGGTAGAATATGGCACCATGAAATCTCCAGTGCCAGAGGGTAAAAGATTTTGTACTGAAGGAAACTGGCATCAGTGAGTCATATCTTGAATGTCCTGTTAGGAGAATCATCCATCAAACATTTTAACAGATATGGCTTTCACTTTCCACCAGGTTATTTGGAAAGCAAGCAGGTATTAAATTGTTTTAAAATATAAATTCAACAGGATGATCCAGGAAACAAATGAGAGAGTTTAACTCTCCATTTCCCCAGTGAAAATTACTTAAAACTGGAACTGAGTAAGTCTATTCATACCTTTCCAGAGAAAAGACTGAAATATTCTCTTTACCCATTCAACTGTCCTCGGCTCTAAATTATAAGTTTTCCAACAATTTTCACTGCACACATTGCCAAGCCCAGGATCAAATATTAGCTTTCACACTTCTCCATCAGGTGGGAAAAAAGATTTTAATAGCTGAAAAAAATTAAATAATATAAAATCTAATTAAACAGTTGATCATTAAATGCTTGGCATTTGCTTTCCCCAGGAAAAGAATAATAAAAGTATTCCAAAAGATTTTTCAACTAGTTTTCCAAAAATTAGTTACAGGGTTTTCCTTTACATAAAGAACTCTCGTTTTTTTTTCAATCTCCATTGAGAGCACGTTTAATATGGTTAATCTAAATCATTCCTCAAGTGAAAAATCACTGCAGTGGCCCATTAATCCTATATTTTAAAATGACCATTTGAAAGCTTTTTATAGAGAGAGCATTTGCCACCTTTACACCAACCTGGATGCAAGCCAGTTATATATCATTTTTTTCCAATGCATTTTTAAGTTGACTTATCACATTATCAAGCTCATCAAAGCACTTGTTAAAACAATACTAGATCACAATAAGGGCCAAGTTAGTGAATTCTGTAATTTTGGGTATGTTCAATTTTCAGAAGCCCGAATATATTTCAATTACTTAAAAATCAAATGACCACATTCGAAAGAATATGTCTTAAAACAATAAACCATCTCTAAACAGTAGGCACTGTTTGAATTATCCAGTTCCTTATATTAACTCCACTGGGATGGGTCCAGTGGCTGGGAGGATCTTTTTTGAAAATTCTGCATCCATTCCTGGTTAGTTCCAAAAGGTCTCAAGCGCCCAACCTACGCATTTGGGATTTCACGAAGTTATTCAAAGAAGGAAAATAACTCAGAGAGGCGGGAAGAACGCACTTAAAGTGACGAGCTTCCTAACCTCCGGTTCCTAAGTTTCCCCGTGAGCTCATTACTACTGCCCACTAAGTGCTTCGTTTGCAAACAGAAACGAAGTGGGGAAAAAATAAGTTCTAGGTCTTCCAAATAGGGGTCCCCACCTCAGATGGGCGGGCTAGAGGACTGCCAACGCATCGGCTACAGTCACCTTCAAGTTTCTTGCAAAAAGTGAAGACCAACACCCCACGAATGACTCATCTGGGGGCTCTGTAAGCGGACTTTGTTTGCTCTCTCCACTGGCCGTCTCCCCCACTTGGTTGGAGGAAACGCTAGAGGTGGGACGAGAGAGAAACGCGCCCCAGGAGAAGGTGGGGCCTCCCGGAGTCCCGGCCCCCCCGCCACCCCCCCCAACCCCCGGCCGGGGGATTCCCCGGGCTGAATGGGACGGCGGGAGAGCTGGACAGAGGGAGAGGGTGTCAGCTGCCAAGGCTCGGCACAGGCTTGGGAATGAAAACACGTAAATCCAACGAAAAAGTTTGGGGAGGGGATACACGTTTACAACACCCCCCAACTGGGTAAACATGAGGGGGGCGGCGGGAAGGGGGAGTGGCGGGGAGCCCAAGGATACCCGCTATTCGCGGGGACTCGGGGGGGGGGGCTTGTCATAAAGTCAACACACACACACAAAAAGAGGACAGGGAGGTGAAAAGAACGGAGAGCGAACGAAAAGATGGATGAAGTGGGGGGGGGAAGTGAGCAGGACCCGGGGACCCCCTCACCCCACGGTGCGGGCCCGGGCCCGGCGCGCCGTGGCCGAGCGGACCGCGCTATCCAGCGGCCCGGCGCCCTCCTTTCTCTGGGCCGCGGGTGGTGACAGCGACCGGCCTCCTCCCTTCCCCTTCAGGGCGGGAGGGAAGGGTGTGTGTGTGTGTGTGTGTGTGTGTGTGTGTGTGTGTGTGCTAGGGGGGCCCGGGGGTCACCCCGAGGCCTGCTCTCTTCCCCGCACCCCGTGAGGCCGCCTCCTTTCACCTCAGCAGCCCCGCTCCGCCGAGGCGGGCGGGCGGAAAAACAAAGGGGGATTAAGGCCGGGCCGGAGAGCGGAGCCGGGAGGGAGGGGAGGAGGAGCGCCCGCCCGCCCGCCCGCCAGCCCCGGGCCCGGCCCCCCTGTCCCCCCCGTGTCCCCCCCGGGGGGGCCCCCCGTACCTGGAACAGGAACGCGGTCCAGTTGGCCTCCATGGCTGCAGCGGCCGACCCCCCTCCTCCCCACTCCCCCCGCTCGGGGAGCCTCCTCAGGCGGAGGAGGCGACAACAAAGCGGCGGCGGCGGCGGCGGCAGCGGCAGCGGCGGCTCCTCAACATGGCAGCGCCGAGCGCGGCCACTTCCGGTAACCTCCGGGACGCACCACCGCCGCGGCGAGCGCGGGCGGGGGGGGAGCCCCGACCCGGCCGCCGCCGCCCCCAGTGGCCCAGACCCCTCCCGAGCGTCCCCGCGGCCCGCTCGCCGCCTCGGAGCTCAGCCAGTGCCCGCGGGCGGTGGGGTCAGGGCCCCCGCGGGGGGGCTGGGGTGGGGCCGGGGGCGGGGATGGGGCGCGGCGTCCCCCCCCGCGGGGGTGTGTGGTGCTGCGGTCCGTGGCTCAGGCAGCTGGAACAGGGGGAGCTCAGGAGAGAAGATGGAGGACGCCAGGGTCTGGCGCTGGCTCGCTGGGCACGGCCGGGCCGGCTCCCGTGACTCAGACCCGGTGCCCGGCAGCATCGCGTCCCTCTCAGGCCCTCAGCGGAAGGCACAGGCCACGGTGGCGCCCGGGCTCTTCAGTTCCTTTCGCGCAGCACAGCCCCTACCTCCAAACTGGGGGAAACCCCTTCGACTTGGTGTCTTTCCCCTCTGGTATTTCATCCCAGCGAAACCTTCCGCACTCTTGCTGGATACGCATCTACCTCTGAGTGGCCTTCCAACTCAAGCAGGGAATCCCACTGGGGTGCAGCCTCAGATCCTCCCTGTGCGGAGGGAAACACTTCCCACGCGTAGAGGTGTCATTACTGGGTTATTCTTGGGTGAAGGGCTGAGCTTCCCCATCCTCTTCTTAACTCCAGATATGATGTGAAATTCTACCGAACACCCCCCTCCCCGCCAAAAAAAATATTTTTTTTTAATTAAAGAGAAAGTACAGACAAAAAATTGTTTTAGTGCTTTAGTATAGTCTACTTCCTCACCCCCCAAAACAAGAATCGAACTTCTGGTTGGACAGCGTCAGTTGTCACTGAGGTGACCCCAGCCTCTGTTTGCAGTTCCAAGTCTTCCGTGTAGGCGTCACTGCTACTGGAACTTTGTATGATGATGCCCTGAACATTTTCTATCACAGACAAGCTGTTATTAAACAAGTGCCTCCAGTCCAAGAAGTCTCCTGTGGCGGGAAATGAGGAGGCAGCCTCTATCAGTGATATTTTTGCAAACGCTGGCTTTAAAAAATTCCACAGATGGTCACATTATTTCAAGACTTCAACCTCTTTCATAACCGACTGTCTCTTATCTCATTCCCTCCATTTATTCCTCTTAAATCACATTCTAATCAAGGTCACCATCTCCAACTTCCCCCATACATACACAATAAAAAATAATATGGTTGAAGAATTCTATTGGTAAAAGAAACTGAAGAGGTATAGTAATTTGACAGTCTGTGTTTCCTTTCCATCGACTACACATATATACCCCCTTCCCACACTTTTCTTCCCTCAGTCACCAGAATGAAGGGGCTGGCAAACGTTGGTCTGGTTCCTTTTAGAGTTGATTCCCTACTGGACACTGCCTGGAGGCCTTGGGAACGAATGAGAAGTTCTGCAGTTTGGATCAGTGGCAGAAGCAGGTAACACATCAGGGAACCAGTCAGCCTAAGACAGGAGGGGACAGAAAATTATGAATAGTTTCTGATTACATTCCTCAGCTAAACTGCTACAGTGGCCCCTATGTCTCCTATAAATGTCCATTAGTCTCTTTTGGAAAAAGAAATAAAATGGTTCAGGAAGCCTAAGTTTATATATACATACAAGATAAGGAGAGAACTAAGATGTAAACCTAAGGAATCAACTAGGTAAACTAAAACCTTTTTGCTCTGACCTCGGACACCGGGTATTCTTTTGTTTTCATTCAATGAATGCACATCTCTGCTTCTTTCCTGTTTTAACGCATTCACTTCCAGGTCTCTGTAATACATCTCCTCAGTCTTTCCCCTTCCCTGTATAGCCTCTCCTACTTTGCTGCCTTTCAAACTGTGGTGAAAATGAAGTTTCAGGATTGTAAGACTAGTACTTGATGAAGACCATTTTTCTACTGACAATATTGCCGCACTCTCTTGAACTTCTTTTCCCGGGATCTAGAAAACCTTTCTCTAGCAATCCTCCTCACAACCTCTGGAGAGGGGTTTCCCCACTACCACAAAGTAGAGGTCAAGTAAAAACAGGCCAGTTCTCATTACTGAAGAGCTGGGATTCAGAAGTATCACTTTTCTTAGGTAAATGGCTAATTTTTATCTCTATCCATGAGATGAAACCAGAATTCCTGATTGCTCCGATTTTTCTTTCCCCTTAAAAAGAAAAATTAACAACCTTTTAAATTCAGATGAAATTTTAAATCTTAGGATATTTTCCAGAGAAAATATCCAAAAGTTTGGAATGAGTACTCAAAAACAATCAGCTCCAACTGTTTTGAGGAATACAATGAAATTAGGAAGATCAAAGATTCCATTCTTAGGACAGAAAAAATCCTTAACCACAAACAAAATGAACCCCTCCTCAAGCCTGCTTCCACAGACTACACTGGGGTCCAATCAAAACACTAGCAATGTCTGAAGACAATAAATTCATATTGATTATTGTAAACAACTTTCAGTGAATGAATCAATGGTGTTACCTCCAGATATGATGTATAACTGAAATGTCTGGTGTCTAACCCAAAAAATGTATGTGCCTACATCCATCCAAATAAAATTCAGATTCCCTCCCCACCCGGTTCAGTTTCTTCTTTCCCATCTCCCCTGCCCCAGTGTGTATAACCTGTCGCTTAAATCTTTTAGGGCCTCAGTTTCCTCATCTGGAGAATGAGGACAAAATAAATACCTCTCTCACAGAGACAGGACTGTGGATTAAATGAGAAATGTGTATAAAAAGCTTAGAACATTTCCTGGAATATAACAGGTGCTAAGTAGATGTTTTTATTGGTGCTATTGAAGTCAGGTTCTAGATTAATTCTGGGGCTAGGAACTCTGCATAAGAGCTCTGAGCCAGTTCTTCTTACTTTCTCTCAAAGTAACAGGTTTTCCCCATGCCCCATCCCCCTCTCCTTTGAAGAGCCCTAAGGTAAACGGCCAAAAGGCTAAGGACACATGACAAAGGAAGAAACGTACCAAGATCAGCATTTACAAGGACAACTTTTAGCAAACATTAGAAAGTAACAGGATATTTCCTTCCCATTTTGGAAAGGATTTTAAAATCCTGTGAGTACGTTAAGTATTAAGATTAGACTCAGAATCCTAGGCATAGAAACCATCTCTGCTATTGTCAATTACCCTTCCCAAGAAAGACTAATCAACAAACCAAAACCAAATCAAATCCAAAACCGTCCATAGAGACTATCTAGTTAGAAGCAGCTTCAAATTGGCAGTTAATGAACAAACTCTTCATGCAAGAAAGCTGGAACTGACAATGAACAGATCTACTAGTAAAAAGCAAGACTGCAATATTTAGAAATACCAAAAACATTGGCCAGAGAGAAATGTTACCCTGTATTACCAGCCTCAGTGTAATGGGGGAGAATGGACACACACTCTACCAGACCAAAGGCAACAACCCCCCCACCCCCCCCACCCAAAAAAGAGACAAAAACAAGCCTCTCTGGGAGGAAAGCAGAAGTAATCTCCCCACCCCACCTCCCCACACTAAGGGCTTAAGCCACTTGCCTGTGGCCCATGTGGTCAGAAGCTGGGTTTGTGTTTCAATTCTACCACCTAAAGTGTCATCACTAGTTTATTTCTGTTTTAACTGGTAAGGTGAGGAAGGGGAAACAACGAAGAATTTTTTTTTTCCTAAATACCTATTTAAGTTCCTTGACAGCTGGAACATAGTCACAGAGAACAAAGGGACAGGGAACAAACCTACCCATTTTCCTAGTAGACATTTAGTTTAACTGGTAGTTGAGGGTCCTTAAACACTCTATTGTTTGTAAGAAGGGCCATATACCCAAGATGCCCAAAACATATCCAAAGCCATGGAAACACATTTATCACCTTAACTCTTTTTGAAAGAAGCTGCCAGAAATCAATGCTTAACCTGTCAGTTTCTTCCACAAAGCATCTGAGTAGAAATACCTTCCGTTTTACAACTTCTGAATGGCTGACAGAGGACATCTAACAAATAGCAAGCAAAACAGCATAGGACACAAGAAGGAAAGAAACTAAGATAGGTCAAAAATACACCAAGTAAGAAATTCAATACAACTGGAAAACATACTCTCAGGCACCAACATTTCTCCTTTGGACACCTGTTCCTCCCTGCCCTCAGATGCCCCAAGTCCAGGGTAATGGCTGAGCTTGAAAAAAAGTTGCCACTTAACAGGTCACGCAAACTTCATGGGCCTGAACCAACAACTACAAAGCTTAGTTCAGTTACATTATGCTAATAGTCAAAAACATAAATTAAGTCCTTACATAAGCAGTTATTTTGGTACAAAGGAAAAGCTCTTTTCAGTGGTTATAGCCTCCACCCCAAATATATTCCACTGGTTAAAAAGAGGGATGTAATGACACTAAACAGCATTGTGCTAGTAGCCATCTGCACTACCAGAAAAATGATTCATTTGCAAAAAAAAATAAAAAAATAAAAATTAGTACTTGTTAATGCCTGTCCAAATGTTCTTGTGAAGAGTGGGGCAGGGCAAAAACATACATATATCAAGTGAATACTCTTTACCCAAACTCCCAACAGAAACATCTCTTCAATTTCTTCTTCATTATCAGACTTGAGGATAGTCCAGAGTTCAAATAGGATTCTGTTTCTCAGAAGTCTCCAAAGAGTTACCATATTAATACATGCAGATCTTATGGCTCCCTCTTTCTGAGTTGGTGCTCCTTCCTCGCCCTTTCATTGGCCTAGATAAAAAAAAAGCCTCATTGGGTCAATATGATCTTCGACTGAGGATCCCTCCATTCCTTGTAGTGAAGGAAACAGGAAATAATGAAACAAGTGTTGAGGAACCTATGTAGTATGTTCCTTGGGTGAGGGACATGAACAGTGGTGACCTAAGACACTGATGTGACATCACGAGACTAGTTAGCCTAAGCTTTAGGTAGGCTGCTCCATTCTAGGCAGCAATGCCAAGAGATGGCAACACAAGGTCAGAACAGCATAAGATCTGGCTAAGGCTCCAGGAGAGAGATTTGCTTCTTTAAGGATGTTTCTTGACTCCAAAGTCTCTGAACTAGAAGCTGCCTAAAGTTCTACAGTCACTTATCTGATCCAGGCATATAAGCAGGTGCAGGGAACCTGGCAAGCTGGTTGTTAAAGCTCTACACAGGGACAACAGCTGTACTCAGCATTTACTCCTTAAGCTGGGGAATAAAACATCAAGCTTACCAGCTATCCACAAATACTACTTGAAGCATTTCACCCTTGGTTGCCTGAGCAGTGGCAGTAAGCTCTTTGCTAGACCTGAAGAAAGAGGACCACAATTCCTAGATTTTGACTTGATGAACAATTTACTATGGTACACAGGAAGATGGGTCAGATTCAGAGAATTTAGATTTTTCTTTGAAGTAATTTTAGTCTCTTTAACAAAGCACACATGGCTCTACTCAATTAGTTGACAGAATTAGCCCTTTACCCCCAAGGCCTGACACTGTCCTCTGCTAGCTTTCTGTTTTACTGACCTTACATAAGTGCCCCCCAACTCCCCAGCTCCCACCTCTTATTTTTCCAGCTTCCTTGCCCCCCCACCCAACCTCTCATTTCACTTTCTCTCCCCTTTCATTCAGCAGCAAATGCTCAGAGAGCAGATGGCAAGTACTCAATTCAAACCGGTGAAAATGCTCCCTTAGCATCAGGTACAAGGCAATCCCAGAAACAGGAATCCTGGGGGTTGTGATACACACTATCTCTGCCTTTTAGTGATTTACACTTTAGATGGAAAAGGCATAATATGCTTATTCTTCACATATGGAAGAATATCTTCAGACCAATTTATTAAAACTAAATTTATTAAATAAATAACTAGTTTATTATTTAAATGACTAGTTATACTTAGTTATGTTTCTCAGGGACAAGAGGATTTTTTTTGTTTGCATCAGAATTGACAACTTTTATTCCTAAAGTAATTTGTCCAGGACCTAAATAGTACCTTTAGCAAAACTCATGAAGCCTTAGGAATCCCCCATATATGTCCTATACAAAAGTTCATTTCGCTAAAGATCAGTTACTCTGATCACTTAAGCAAAGCATATGGAAGGATCCAAGTTGGTACTACAATCTGTGTTTAGCCATCTCCCCAGAGGAGAGCTGCAAAAACTGAAAGGAAACCTTGACTACTAGAGGTAGGTTTGGGATTTGTTCCACAGTGACCTTAAAACTGCAGGAATTTTGGGATGGAAACTTACCTAGGGAAACAGGGAAGGGAGAGGGAGAAGGGCACCCCCAAGTCCAAGAGCTCCAATCAGTAAAGTTTAATTTAGTCTCTCCTGGTGGCTCTAAGAGCCCTGGTAAACACCTGGTCCTAAAGATATTGCACGGATGATACCTAAAGAGAATCAGCAGATACAGCCCAAATTCAGGCTGTGCTAATTCCAACCTAGAATGACATATTCAAGGTTTTGAAAGGCCAGCCGGGACACCCCAGGGACTAACTTCCTAGTTCATAATGGATTCTAATCAATTTGAAGACAAAACAAAGACCTCCTAATATGGATTCTCTCCTTAGAAAAATGGCTCATGAGTAGAACTGTGCCATAACTATTATCCTATTTCGGTAAACAAATATTTATCAAGCATCTATTAAACGCCAGGAACTGTACTAGTCAGTCACTGGAATACTTTTAAGAATCTCCTCCAGTAGAAAAATCAAAATTTGAAAAGAAATAATTATAGAACAGTTAAGACTTTTATACAAAGTGCTTATAAGAGCACTGGGAAGGAAAATTTTAAAGGGGCTACGTGCTCTAATACTAAATGAGACTGTACCTCATTGGTTCTCACATAAGTGATAGCTTTGACACTGTAGATTGTCAACTAGGGTTGCTGAATATCAAAACTAATGCTTAAGAGGCTGTATGCTCAGGGCTAAGTATAATCTAGACTGTTACTGCTAACTGGAAAGTGGGAAGTCACCATGCACTGGCTTTTAAAACTGGTAATCAGTCCAGTTTTGTGTATCGCATTTATTTTGCTAATACAAATTTGTGTAAGTGTATACTCAGCTAACAAAACAAATGCATGTTTATAAACATTTACCCATTCTCAGAATCTTTTTATGCTACTGTCTGTGGGGCTGCAGCCTAGTAAGAGTGACTGGCCAGGCTCTGGCCACTGTCTGACCTGCTATCCATCTGTGGGGCCAGCCTGACCAGAGAGGGTCAAAAGTTTCTCTGATGCTAGCTGTGCACTGCACACTGGAAAGACCCACTTTCTTGCTGCTGGGCTCTGGGCCATGGCCACTCTGACAAGATTAACACCAGCTTTGAAACAGCCCCCATCAACTCGGATAAGAACATGGATCAAAGACAGCACCATGGGACACCCTGGTGGCATCAGGTGGACATTACAGGTGGTGATCACTTGGGTCAAAGCCTTATCTTCCCCCCAACAACCTCCCCACTGGAAAAAGGCTGTCTTTTAAAAAAAAAAGAAAAGCAACGTAGTAATAAAATAAACAGGAGTTTGTCACTAGAAAACAGATTCAATTTCTGGGCCTGTCACTTTAACATCTCTGAGCCTATTTCCTCAAACCCCAAAATAAGGCTAATAACATTTGAGAATTAAAAGGAGTCAAAGCACTTCATAAAACAACTACTTCCATTAAGAATGATGAAGTATTTGTCCTTTGTCCTTGCATTTTTCCCTCCAAATTTTCCATTAAGAAGGTAGAAAGGGCATGAACCCTTGAAGTCACTACTTTGGAAATAAGCCCAATCTGATTGGAGGACCACACTGCATATCAGATCTAAGCTATGTAGTCCACCTGCCAAGGATTTCATGAACGTACTTATTTATCCATAAACATTTATTAAGGTGTGTATGTACTAACATAATGAGTATCTTGGAAAAAGTGTCAAAAAGTTATAATCATAGTCTTCGCTCTCTAAGAGTTTACCATGTAGCTGGGGGAAATAAAACATACATGAGACAACTAGACAACAACTTAATGGCAACATGCAAGTGTATGCATTATGTGACACTTAGCATGTTGAAGAAAAGCAAAGCAAAAATACAATGCAATTAGTCCAAGAATGCTTTTGTCTTTAGCTGATCATGAAGGGGTGGAAGAATTTTTAATGGCACAAGGAATGTGGGTGCTTGTAAGACTTGTGGGTGTCTGCTAAATGTTTGCTGAGTCTCTTGGCTTTGAGAGAACTGCTTATGCTAGCTGATCCTCGATCAGCCTAAAGACCAGGGTCAGGGTCCTGGAGTAATGTTAAGATTCCCAAACCAAGGAAATGCTATCCAGTTTTTTCACTCTGTACGTGAATGCCTTTATAGATAACTACTAATAAAAAAGAACCAAAATAATTCAATCCCAACAAGAAATCTGTAGAAGTTCTCACTGATACAGGACCACTAAATTCAGAGAGGATTTAAGGCTTCTTCTTTAAGAATCACGCTTAAGTAAGAAAGATGGAAAAAGGAGACCCAGGAGAAAGCAGCAAGAGAGGGAACTCCTCTGCTCTTTTAGGAGACAATGGCATCAATTCTTGAGATCTGTACTGAGAAGTGTGGCACATCTTGCAACAGAACAACTTTCTTTTTGACTTTGCAAGATTGATTTTGGGGGCAACATTTACTTTTCCAATTATACTTGGCTTAGGCTCGCATTTAAGTTACAGTTGACCCTTGAACACAGGCTTGAACTGCACAGGTCCACTTATACGTGTTTGTTTTTTTCAGTACATATTACAGTACTACACAACCCGCGGTTGTTTGAATCTACAGATGCGTAACTGCACATACAGAGGGCTGACTGTAGTTATTTGGAAATTTTACACTGCGTGGAGGGATCAGCACCCCTAACCCTGGCATTAAGGGTCAACAGTAATTTGCATTTCCTAGCTTCACATCTGAGGAATTATTTGATGCAATGTTAGGATTATTACTTTCTTCAGTAATCTACCCAGTTAACCAACAGTTCGTAAAATAGGTTTCTATAGCACTTTGCTTTTAAGGAGTACTAAGTTCTTTCTCTTGTCAATCAACGTTTATTAAACTTGGCCAAATGGAGGTGGGAGACAAATCCAAACAGCATTTTGAAGAACTCCATCTGGCAAGTAAACATTTGGCTCACTGGGAAAAACAAATACGACAAAAATTCCACTGGGTAGAAAAAGTTAACACAAAAATTTCAACAGTAATAAGATAAAATGGGGAGAAGACTAAATGCATCACAGAGAAGAGAGCTATTACATGGGTTTAGAAGCTTGCTTTTTTATAGTTTCAGAAATTAAATTTAACTTGATAGTGATAAGGATTTGAAGCTGCAGGGTGACTGCTAAGAGGGAAGGAGAAAAGTCTGAAAACATAAAATACAGAAGTAAAAACAAGCATGGTCAGTAAAATATTTACCAGATCAGCCAGAGCAGGGGAAGATGTGATTGAAAATGGTGATAAATTGTAGACTATAACCCATTGTTTCATACTAGGGAGTGACACTGTTTTAGGAAGATCAGATTTGATCGCCAGGATGGAGACGGGTCGGCAAAACCAGTTAACTAGTTTTTCATTACTTTAGTAATGAATTTGGGTGCACAGACAAGGATGTCAGTATGGCAAATGAAGATGGGACACAAATCCAAACAGCATTTTGAATAACTCTATCTGGCAAGTAAACAGAATCTCTTTATCTAGCTCAAGTCGTAGATACAATAGTACTGTGGCTGAGAACTGGTTATATTAAGTTGCAGAACTTGACTCTCACCTTGCTGCATGTTTACTACGTAGTTTTAGAGGACAAATGAGTCATTTTAGATTTTTTTTGTAGTGTGCTTGCTGTACTGCTAACCAACATTTTACATTCCTAGTCTTATGCTATGGACGTCACTCTTATTTTGTAATTCAAGTTAAGAAAAAAAGTCTCCAAAAATTGTTAGAAACATACCAGGAGGTAAAAGGATGGAAAATGTCTTAATGCTACTTAGCTTCTTCTATAAGTATCAACTGAATAAGGACTTATTTCTAACTTGGAAATAGAAGAAACTGAGACTCTATTAACTGGTTACTTATTCAAGATACTCAGAAAGGGAAGTAAAGTAATGTGAATTTCTAGGTTTCTCTTCAAAAGCAATTGAACTGAGTGTCTCCTCAGTGCACAGCATTGTGCTATGTACCTGGGAAGAAAGGGGATGAGGTTATGGCCTGTTAGAAAGGAGATATATATAAACAACTCACTGATAAAGGCAGATTGGCTTAAGTTTTAAGATACAGTAGAACAATACTCTTCAGGAAAAATGATGAAGGACCAATAGTGTTTATTCAGTGACTATCATGTGCCAGACACTGTCTTGGTTCCTTAGAAAGTAAAAACTCATCAATCAAGTAAGATGAGGTAGATAAGTGGATAGAGCAAGCAAGGTAGGTGATAAATGCTATACTAGACATACACAAAGTCTGTGCCAACACAGTATGATGGATGTTAGTTTTCAGAGAGGTGACTCTTGAGATTATTCAAGGTACGTTGCACTTCTCCGAATGAAGAAGAGATGGACGGCACTGCAGAAGGAAGAACCAGAAGGACCAAATACAAGAAATGTTGGACAATGCCAAGTCCTGGGTTAGAGTATATCAGGGGGAAGGCTAGAGATCAGACTAAAAGGTAGGCCAGAGGCCAGGTTACCAATGGCCTCAGATTCAGTCCAGGACTTCCAAGTCCTAGTTAAAGGCAGTAGGTTGTCTTTTGTTCAACTGATGTAGCAGCCCATTCCTAAGGATTAAACCTTAATAAACACCACAACCTGAAAGCTTATCCCAAACTTACAAAGGCTCTCCTAATACCCAGCACTTCAGGGTACAATTCTGCCATGCCATCTGGCACTTAAAACAATCTCCAAGTTTAGTCTTTTTATTTTACAAAGAGAATTCTAGATTTTCATTTGAGCAATTTAGGATTTATGGTCTCTCTTCACAAGTTAAATTAGGAAGATATCAGAGCTAACATTTTTAGAATTAAGGAAAGGCATAATCTAGTGCACTTTTAGTACTCTCAATCCAATTTGCAGCAAGGCTGCTTGCTAGGCAGCAACTACCTTCTGTAGCCTCATTTGCTACATAAAATGTGAGTTTAGCAGGCAAAGTAATCTCTACTTTGTAAACTTGATTCTATTTTCTCTTCTAAAATACCTTTATTTGTCCTCTTTTAGCATCTTATTCTTCAAAGTAGACAAGTTCCTAACATTTGTGTTTTAAGGCAAGTGCTCCCATATTGGTGCTGACTAAATTGGATCATCAAGTGGGCCTAAAAAACTTTAATACAATATTCTTAGTGACAATAAACAGGAAGCCTGTGTCCTTTACATTTTTGCAATGTAAAGTTGAAGGGGGGGGTGGGAATGACAAAAGCTTAAGTGTTAGTTCCTAATAATTTTTGGCTTTCTTAAAATAAAATGGCATTAAATAAACATGTCAAGAGACGTCTGTACTGACTCTGTGATCACAAGATACTCTGCCTACTGAAACAAGGCCTGCAGAACAAAAAAATAAGGCTAACCAACCTGATGAATGAACAGGGTTTTAAGGCACACTAACAATCATTGAAAGTCTCAGTAATGCCAAGAAATAAAGATTGGTATCACTCCCCAAAGTGTTTCACACCATAAAAACAAATGATAAAGGTTTCTGAAAGCATACTTCATTTTTATATCATATGACCAATTTTTGGGCTAGATTGGGGGGGGTAGGCGCACACACATCTACTCCTGTACCCAATTCTTACACTCTGGTCTTACTATTCCATACCTGGAGATATACAAGGTAGGCAGAGAAACAAGCAGATTCACATCTTTAGCATTTTCTCCTAAGTCCCAGAACCTAGACAGTTTTCTGATTTACAGATTTACTCATCAAGTACTATTCAAAACCTAAATGAAAAGGGAAAGAATTCTGCCCAACAGACGGGGAGGCAAAGGTAAAGTTTCAGGAAAAAAACTTAGACCAAAAACACTTAACTTTGGCGCTGATAAAGAGGATTAATATAATTTCCCCCTTGCTGTATGGATTCTTTACTCTAGGGTATTTCCTGGTTGATTTTGTATCATAGCTCCCTCTGGTGGCTAAGTGAATTTCCCTAGCGTTTACTCAAATAGGGAGTGGAATAGACCATTGTAAAAAAACCCAAACAACTCATTAGGCATTTGGCATCCCTACAAAATTAATGTTTGTTCAAAGTATATTTGGTGAGGATGAATATAGCATTCTAGAAAAGCTCTGTTTCTACTATCTTCACATTGATAATTCTATTACTAATTGTAAAAGGAGTTAAAGATACTTTAACTTGATGGTTGAATGTTAACTCCTTTGAACTTTTTCTAAGAGATGAAGATGAAACACCCAGGATCTACTTAACTACTTAAGTGTTTATTCTGTTTCATTTGTGTTTTGCATACCTACCTAACCGGGAACGTCCTTATGCAAAGGCATGCTTGATTTTTCTCTCCCATAACCCAGTGAGGCATCTATTTTGAAATGTTTATTATGAGATTATTTCTGCCTAAATTAACTTGTATTTGATAGAGACTACAGAAGCACCAAGCGACTTTTGTAATAAAAAAAAAATCCTTCTCTCCTTCTATCCCTACAAAATCACAACCACATTCAAGGTTGTTGGGTATAGCTTTCAAAGTTAGCAAGCAGCACTGCCCCCCACCCCCCAAGTTCTCAACCGTAAGAATAAGCTGGTTTAAGTATACCGTAACTTCTTGGATCTATATTTAAAGCAAAAGTTTTTGCCAGGATTACTATTTATTCAATAGACAATCACGAGAGACACAATGAACAGATGTTTCCTTATAATCTCTTTACTTCATGCCAATCCCACCTTTTCCTATAGGATCATATTGATCAATGTTCCTGTAAAAAAAAAAAGTACTGGAAAAAATTACCCCCAAATAAGAGTATTCCACCATATAGGATGGGATGGCAGAATATTTCCTTCAATGGAGTACAACTGATGAGAGTCCACCATAGCAACAGAACATAAAGAAATGTGAGTCATACCTTTTCTTGTGGCTGCTTCAGTCTAAAAAGACAGGGAACTTACAGCTCAATCAATAAAGGATCCACAGTAACCGGTTTGTTTTCATTCACATGCTCAAAACTACACAGAAACTTTCGCTCTGTGTATCCTGTAACAGTTCTACAATCCCTTATCCGGAACTCTTTGGGGCAGATGTATTTGAGATTCAGAGCTTTTTGCACTTTATAAAGGTATCATATATAGACCCTTTATCACATAACACTCTCAGCAAAACCTATGGCAACTGACACATCAATATTTCTGCAGGAAGACAATTCAGTCACAGTTAAGTGCAAAACAAAGGCATCGATTTCGGTCACATTTTATATTCAATTTGCTCCACAACAAAAAACTTTGTTTTTGGAGTTTTGGGATAAGAGATTGTGAACCTGTTTTCTGCCTCTGCATTCTTCATACCATGACAGAAATAAGCTAAACCAAAGGATGGTTATAACAGAACTTCAGTCTAATAGAGTTTCTCTCCTTTTAATACCATTTATGGTAAATACAGACATATAACTTATTTTGTTTGCAATTTCATTACAACTTCATGTACAAAGTAAGCAAAAAGGCACACAAGAAATTCATCTTCACAGAAACTTGAAAAAAAGAACACCAGCCCTAATGAGCAAATATATTTCAAAGACAAAACTGAGAAAGTTAAAATTCTAGAATCATATGGAACTTAAGCACTACGAGTGGATACACGAATAATGGAACATATTATTAAACTATAAAATTTAGGGGAAAAAACATTTTAAATAAGGGAAATCTGTTCATATTCCAAAGAGTATCTTTTTTAAATTAATAAAATTCAGATCCCAAACAATTAGGAATCAGAAAATGGGTTTCTTACCTTTTGTTTCCAGAAGGATGTGGGCTGAACAGCAAGGTGGGTTACTCAATCTGACGTTATGAAAAATAATTGCTTCTTAGAGACTTAAGTTTTTCCTTGGTTAGAAAATAATAAACTAATTATAGGCTCCCTACAATATCTAAGGGGACATAAATAGGGAGAAAAGGCGAAAATCCAAGACAGCTTTTTTAGTTCCAAAAGGGTGTGACTTTCTTCTAATAGCTGCTAATCTAGGTAGAGATTTAAGGTCCATTTCCTAAGACTGAAAAACAGCAAGTCTGCCTCTCCCCTTACAGCATTTAGCTGTCTGGTCTTACTGAACTGGAAAACCTGCGTCCCCCTACCTTTCATACACAGTTAAGTCCTCTCTAATCTTAAACAGCCTATGTACTAGGGAAGTAATATTTTCTATCTCACTTCAGTCAGGGGTTGGAACTACTTTTAGTAGAACACATCTTTCAGCGTAGCTTAAACGCAATTTAAGTGATGGCAACTTAACTTTGCCAACTTTGAGCGATGGCAATTTTCATTTTGGTCCTGTTTCCAAAATATTCAATGAACACAAATGAACCCAGGCTTGCTTAAGTCTAGCTCACATTAATCTTTCCAAAGTTAGTCATTAAAAAATACCAATTGTATATTCTACAGATGAAACAGAACTTAATTGTTTTACGTCCCTAAGTCTGCTCTTGAATAGTTGTTTTGAATTCTCACATAATAACTAGAGTTACTCCCTTAATGAATCTATACCAAGTGTTTTGCTTAAATACTTAAAATGGAATCCTAATTTTGAACTTCCTATCCCTCCTCTTCCTCCTGACATTCCATAAGGTTCATTTAAATGTATTGGTTGGGTGACCTTATGCAAATCCCTTTGGGCCCATTTTCTCTACTACCAAGATTATTTCTAGTGTTTCCTAGGTTTGAAATTACGTCAACTGAATAGCAATCTTAAATTCTGCTCCCAAGTATAATTAACACCCAAAGGAAATGTTACGACTTAGCTATCTTTTGGGTGTAGAAAAAGAATGGTTTGATGTTCTGGCTAGCTATCAGGAAATCAGAAGATTAGGAATTCTAAGTAAAAACCCCTCCCCAACTCTAAACTGAAAACTTAGCACCAAGGGGCTATCAGGTAAAGATACAAAAACCAGTAGACTACAAGATGTAATCACTGCTTTGGTATGTTCTGGATACAGCATAACTTTATGGTTGAGAAGACTTCTAAGGCAAAATTCTAAAGAATGCCCAGCTTTTTATTAGCAATGACTTACTAAAATAAGCAGTTAATCTTCTAGTGTGCTATTCACACTTCAAACAGAAAATGTAATTTACGTTAAAAATCCTAATCTGTGAATTTAATACTTACCAATTTTTTAGATGAGTTTACTTTTATTGAGAAACTCAAAGGCTAACACCAACATTAATTTACTAGTCCTCACCCGATTTTGCACAAAACCCTATGCTCTCTAGATGATCACCAAAAATAAAGCAGCATCTATAAGCTTTTCATCATTTTAAAATCAAAGCTCTGAAGCTTATCCTTCAGAGACTAGATCACCCCCTCACTTACCATATTACATACACAATTGCCTTATTCTCATTTTTTATCTTCCCCTGAAGACTTTTTACAACAATTAACAGATGGCTAATACCATTTATTAGAAAAGTCCTTTCAAGAACCTTTAATTTACTAACACATAAACACAAGAATTGGAATCTTATCAATTTAAAGTATTAACTGAGACTAGTCAACCAGTAAAAAATCTTACAAGAGGAAAAAGGACAACCATGCATAGTTTTTTTAAAAAAATGTTTATTTTTTTCAAAGAAAAACGGCAATAGCCAATTGGAAACCTACTTAGTCTTCAACTCCAATTTTGTTTTCTTTAAATTTAGAAGTGACTTACTGATTTACTATTTTAAACAAACCCCCCCTTTCCCCTTTAAATGTTTACCATCTACTCGTGCTGAATCCTTCCAAGGAGATTGCTCCAGCGTATATCTCCAGGTCCTCGCTTTGCTCCTTTTACCAAAAAATGCAAAACACAATTCCATCGTGCATCTTAAGGGCTCCAATCGTCAAAAATAGGAAAAAAAAAAATCTTTGGAATAGCCAATTAAGTTGAATAAAAAAAAAAAAAAAAATCCACACGAATGCGGTTTGGTTGGGGCAGGAATCCACTCCTATGTTCCTGGTAATCTGATCCCGCTCCATGAATCCTTGTAATTCATCCTCCCTATCCTATCCACATTATGATTTGAATCCAATGATCCAGCTCCAAGGATTGGGATCCAGTGAGCCCTCTCCAATCCAAACCTTTATAACCAGCAAAACCAAAAAAGAGGAGGCAAAATGTTAGATACTGTAATCAAAAAAGGTTTCTGGGGAATGATGAGTTATGTCTGTCATCAGTTTAACAGATGTACATCAATAACTATCAAATTCCCCAAAACAAGTTTCTGAATGGTGTTCAGATAAATTTTAGAAACTTAATTATCATAGAGACTAATTGGAAGAAGCATTTTATATTTACAGTTCAACTGATAATGCCAACACTTGTTACTGTACAGCGTATTACAGGTTTTGTGGTTGCAAAAAGTTATGTAGTTGAGAAGTTTACTGGTATTGCTACCCACCTAAGTCTAAACTAAATCTAATGCTCCCATCTGTAATTTAATTTGTAAATTAAAGTGTTTTAAACATGAGTCAATTATGAATATTAGTTTAAAGGGGAAGGTGAGACTTAAAAGTATTCCCAACTAGATTATCTACACCAATACGTTGGAACTCTATATTTTGCTTTCATTTTGTCTTAAAAAAAATGAAGTAGCAACGCTATATCAGTCACACAGAGGACATGCAGATTTAGCAGTATTGATATTATACTCTATCCGGTTGGAATTAAAGACACCCTGTACCCACATGTACACCAACAGCAGGTCACACATTAACAGTTGTAACTAAGCATTGTGACAAATTAGCCAGTTCTTCCCACATTAGTCCCTATTAAAACAAAAAAAGGGAAGGGAGCAAAATAAATTGTTACAAAATGGGCAACGTAATTTTGCCACAATTGCCAAGGTTTAAAGAGCAAAGCAATTGTAGCTAAAGGTAACTGCATAAGATGTTTGCAAGTGTTTTAAGGTAGATGTATAATCATTTTAAACCCTTGCCTTTTAGTATAAGGTCAATACTGCCAATTTCATCTGTGACAATAGCACTTGGAGTCATACCATTGCCTCCATTATTGATCTGATCCTCCTCAATCCTCCTTTTGACAATCCTAAAATGATTGAAATGTGCTCCACAATCCTTAATCCAAAGCATTCTTAATCCATCTCTTCAGATATGTCTACAGAAAGACACATGAAAAGCAAGATAAACATAAGAACTTCCCCAGGTAAGATAACCACAAACACCCCCAACAACCCAGTTCACACAAACCAGAGCAGAATAGACATTTACATAATATCACAGTCTGAAGAGCATGGAGAGTTAACTAAATTTAAACAATCCTGTCTATGACATCACTTAAAATACAATTTACCAGAGATGAGGGGAATGTAGATGTTAGGAGCAAGGGGATATTACACAAGAATGCAATTCAACACTTTAGCCCATTCTGAACAAAACAGTTTGAATTAAAAAATGAAAAGATTGTACTGAATAAAGGAAAACTGTATACAACATGGGTTCTACAAAAAGTGTCACCAATCATCTTATGTACGAGAGCGAGATCTGCTATGACGGGGAGAATAGCGTGGTGATCCTCTGCTTCTCCTTGGGGAATAACTGCGACTCCTGCTGTTGCTTCTGCTACGGCTTCTGCTACGACTACGGCTTCGAGATCGAGATCTTCCATAACTTGGACTTCTGGGCCCATCAACTTTAACCCGGATGTAGGCAGTTTCTCCCTATTGAATAGACAGAACTTTCGATTGAAAGATCTAAGCTTTCACCTGTCTTCAGGCATGCTGAATACAATGTAACTTAAACCAGAGGCACTTTACTGGGTTTACTCGGACACCCTTGCCTGAATCTTACCTTCAAATTCCACTGTTAAGACCACTGTATCCAATTCTGGCCAAACAAAAGAATAAGTGTATAACCTACCTCATGAGATCTAAACTTAGTGTTATCCAGTTTTCGAACTGCATAGGTCATATCTTCTTTCCGTACAAACTCCACGACACCAGTGCCATCTCGGTAAACATCAGCATAACATACATCACCTGCTTCACGCATGTGATCCTTCAAATCCTGCCAGCTTCCACTTGGAGGCAGTCCTGAAAAAGTTATTTTTTTTCAATACCAATTATCCTAAATTTCACATTAAACTTAAAATTTACATTACAACAAAGATTACTTTAAAATTAACGATTATTTTTAACATCCTAGGTTAAGGAGCTGTTAAGATTCTGGAATCAAGAGCCCAAAATTATTTGCAAAGTAAGGGTCTTCATATTCTAGGTACTGCAACCTAATTTGGTAAATCTCAAATACAGTAATTCTTGTTTACTAAATTCACCCATGGCGCTAAAATAATTTAAGACCTGGCATGAAAACTTGCATTTGTCAAACTGGTCATGCAAGGAAAACTTTAAAATAGTTTCTGCCCCCTTTCATCAACTCGCACGGAACGGTCAACTCACCGGAGACAACCACTCTGTTTTCAGAACGCCTGGACGGGGGGCCATAGCGGCCTCGAGGAGCCCCGCCACCTCCACCCCCGCCGCCGCCTCGGCCTGTACCACGGCCGCTTCGAGGAAACTCCACCCGCAGACGGTATCCATCGTAATCATAGCCGTCGCGACCATACACCGCGTCTTCCGCATCCCTGCGTGATCACAGAAGAGCAAAGACGTAAGGAAAAGGACCGGGAGGGGCGGCTAACTCGGTCGGAGAGCTAGCGGCCCCCCGCACATGCGCACCTGGGGTGGAAGAGCCCACATGCGCTGCATAATAGGAATGGCCCCTCCCCCACCCAGAAGCACGCCAGGCTGCCGACCACTACGGCAGCCCTCGGCGCCTCAGTTTCCCGCTCCGAGCCTGCGAGTCGGCTCCGGTGACGTCCGGAGGGCCCAGCCACCAGAGAAGCCTCGCCGACTCGGCTCCTCATTCCACTCCGGCATGGGCGATTCGTCTTGCTCCCAACCTCGGAGCCCACCTCCCCATTCTCTATGTGAAGGCCTTGGAGCCTTCCCCAACTACTCCAACCTATTTCCTCAAGGCAGGAAGACCCTGACCGCCTCACCGCGGGTCCTCGAACTCAACGAAGGCGAAGGGCGGTCCTCCGCGGCGGTTCTTCAGATCGATGTCGCGGATAGCACCGTATTTGTAGAACACGTCCTCAATGTCCTTGGTTCGGATGTCTGGAGGTAAGTTCCCCACGTAGATGCGGCAGTCGTTGTTCCCTGCCGGCCCACGAATCACACCACCTCCCGACATGGCGGCGACGAAAGGCGCGGACTCGAGAACAGGTCTTCCCACCAAGCCTAGCCAACAGCAGAGCTAACCCACAGCTACACCACGTCTCCCGCGGCCCCTCCAAAATGGCGCCTTTATCAGCTCGGCGCACGGATATGGGGGGGAGGGAGGAAGAGAAGCGAGAGGAAGCAGCTATTCGATCTCACTACGCACGCGCAGAAGCGTAACGGGTGCTGCGAAAGGGACGCTGGCGCACGCGCGACGTCACCCTCCGCGCGAAGGGAAAAAAAGTTCCCGCGTTCCCGATTTTGTGGAGAGGTTCGCGAATGAAGTGACCGGCTGAGTGGTAAAGATTAAATACAGAGCCCTCATAAAAGGGGTTATTAATCTCTGTCGAGTCCTAAAGAATAATCAGTTTCCTCAGGAATGGGTCTCTTAAAGCAACGGCGCCCTGAAAGGATTCGGTGAAACCTAGCCGAGAGCTTTGTCCCACCATGCTCTGCGGTGTTAACGGTCTTTGGCGGGAAAGACTCACGGGGGCGGAGTCTAAGGGGGCGGGACCGGGCGGTTGCTCCGGAAACGGGGGCGTCCTTGGAGAGTGCGCCTAGTTCAGGAGTTGCGTTGTCTGTGATTCAATGCAGAGCCAAGCCGTGACTTGGTCTGACCGCCCCATCTCCTGCGAACTGGCCGTGGGCTGCTTACCTAAGTGTCTCAGGGAGGGGAACCCAGCTTAGATTCCCTAGTAAATAGTATACACTAAGTACCGTACCACCTTCGGTTCAGAACCGAGCTTTGTATATAGCTCAATTGAACACTCCTTCTGCTAGTGGCGGTGATTCGTGCTCTGACCAGTCATTGGTGGTACCTGCCACCCAGGACCCAGACCTCTGCTTCTCTCTTCAACAGCGTATCGCTAGGCCCAACGCAGCGGAAAGGTCCAGTGAAGGTTGCAGAATGAATTGTGCCTGTTATTTCTCCAACCGCTTTCAAAGAACGAGAAAAAGCGCTCCTGCCTCTGTGTATTGCAGAATCCTGAAGTTCCTTCCTTTTTTTGAAGTCATTACCAGGCCTCTCAAGTAATATGAATGAGCACAATGAATGTGTGAGGACTCCTGTGACCACTGGAGACCACAGTTGCTGCTCAGGACTGATTGTGGTAGCATGCTGGTCCAGGGAGATAAGAACTTTTTACATCTCTTCCTCAGAGACATCTGAAATCTAGATTTTTATATGAAATGCTGGGGTTTTTAAATATTAGTGATGAATTCAAATTAAACAACAACAACAACAACAACCCTGCAGTCATAAATATGCTAAAACAGATCTGCACCCTAAGTGTAAGGATGATTTTTTTCGTATTACGTATTTATTTGCAACTCCCTCTCCCCAGGGATGTGAGGCAGTTTACAGAGATACTATAAAACATTACTAAAACTGGATGGAGAAATCATGGGGAGAATAAAGGAGGAGGATTAAAATGAAGGCATCGATAAGGTGAGTACACAAAATGCCTGCAGTAATAATTTGGTGAGTTCCTAGAGATGGACTGCAAATTTGCCTGTGGCCATCCCGAAAGTCACAGTAAAGAAGGGAACACAGTGTGTTCAAAATCCAAAGTGCCTTTGAAATTTTAAAAAATAGATTGTTTAGGAGAAGGGCATGTTTTCAGTTCTGAAAGTTGATTGAATGTATTTTACAAATGTTTCTAGTAATCCCAAAATACAAATTTAATTTGCTCCTCAACAGATCCATAGAGGATCTTTGGTAGTCCTTGAAATCTCTTTGGTGGTTTCCAAAATTATGAGTATATGTGCATGTACTTTTTTGTCTGTCCTTTAGCTCAGGAGTCCCCAACCCCTGGGCTGAGGACCGATACTGTTCGTGGCCCGGCCACACAGCAGGAGATGAACGGCAGGCGAGTGAGCAAAGCTTCATCTGCGGCTCATCGCTCGCATTACCGCCTGAACCTTCCCACTCGCCCCGCCGTCCGCGGAAAAATTGTCTTCCACGAAACTGGTCCCTGGTGCCAAAAAGGTTGGGGACCGCTGCTTTAGCTCATCCTTCAATGACATATTTTTAAACTGAGCTTTCAATTTAAAGAGAGAAGACCCTGGGAATTTCCTGGAGGTCCAGTGGTTAGGACTTCTTCCTTCCACTTCAGGGAGCACGGGTTCCATCGTTGCATCCCTGGTCAGGGAATCCCACATGCGCGGTGCGGCCAAAAGAAAAAAAAAAAGAGAAGACCCTGATAATTTTTCAATGAGAAGCTGACCAAAAGGGACACTATTTCAACAGATTTATTCAGTTTCTAGCACTATCCTACTTGGTTAGCAGCAGAAGAAATGAGAGTTTTTAAAGAATTCCAGGCACATCATGTATTGGTTCTTACATTCAATATTTATTTACTGAGCACATTTTCTCTCTAACTTTATCCATCCATTTATGATTATTCAGATTCATCTTCTGTTGATTAATGTTAAGTCAGTAGTAACTGAGGTGGTTTAAACATAGGTGCTTTTAATTTCAAGGCATTTTCATTACAGAAAAATAAGAAAACCATGAATTTGCTTTGATTTATTCTTGTCCAGTTTAGTGCAGTCATTTCTGATTCTGTTCAGTTCAGAAGAATACAGGGTAAAATTTAATAGAGAGTGAATAGGACATTCTTGTTTCTCTCTTGGCCTATTTTACTGTGTTTGAGTGTAACCAAATTGTAGGTTCTGGGGTCTCTTGTGACCGAAAGTGGGGTTCGGCTGCTCACCGCTCAAAAGCCAATAAAGAGGCCAGCTTGGTGGAAAGGAAAGTTCGCTTTATTTTGGGTGCCAGTGACTGTGGGGGAGGGTAGACGCCTGTCCAAAAGGCCGACTCCTCCCCCCCCGCCCCCCCCCCCCCGACAATGGGGGCAAGAGCTTTTACAGACAGAGGGAGGGGGCTACATGCAGAAATAATACAGTCAGCTCTGGCAGTCATCTTGAAATTGGTCATCAGTGGTCTTACCAGTGTCATCGTGATTGTTTTAGGTACAGTTAATCTTCAGTTCCAGTTTCGGTTTGTTTCCATTTCTTTGAGGCCAGTTCTCGGAATTGTGGAAGCTTATGTCACGGCTACAGCCTGGTCATCATGTAGTTAACTTCTTCCACCTGGTGGGGGCTTCAGTATCTATAAGACAGCTCACAGGATGTGGCTCAGAATATTATCTATAGCCCTTAAGGAGTAACTAAAAGTCCTTGACTATGCTTAATGACTAAACTAGTATTATTTGGTCTCCTCTGTTTTCCTTTGTTTCTTCATTTTCTCACTTCTCTGATTAAACTTATCCTTCAGCTAAAGTTTTTCCACAGACAAAAGGCAGGCTGGGACTTCCTTGGTGGTGCAGTGGTTAAGAATCCGCCTGCCAATGCAGGGGACACGGGTTTGAGCCCAGGTCCGGGAAGATCCCACATGCCGCGGAGCAACTAAGCCTGTGCGCCACCACTACTGAGCTTGTGCTCTAGAGCCTGTGAGCCACAACTACTGAGCCCGCATGCCACAACTACTGAAGCCTGCACGCCTATAGCCTGTGCTCTGCAGCAGAAGCCACCGCAATAAGAGAAACCTGCGCGCCGCAACGAAGAGTAGCCCCCGCTCGCCGCAAGTAGAGAAAGCCCGCACGCAGCAATGAAGACCCAACGCAGCCAATAAATAAATAAATAAATAGTTTTTAGAAAGGCAGGCTAAGGACATGGGTGCGGGAGGGGCAAGGACCATAGGGTCCTGCTCTGTTTCCCTATGACAAGGTCAGGATGTAGCAAGAAAAGTCTGGATGGCTGTTTATCAATGTGTCCTTGGGTGGCATTAGCTTGGCAATTATTACATTTAAGGGTATGATCTTATACTATCAGTGTCCCAGAGTAGATTGGCATGTTTTAGTCCACAAGAGTGAAAAAGAAGAAAGCAAATAAACCAAACCATTTGTTCATTTGTTGGGGGGTGAAGCAGATTCGTTTTTGATAACCGTGATGTTCAAATTGTACACACCAAGAAAACTTTTTGTCAGGTCTGGAAAACAAATCAAGCAGTTTCTTAGTAAATAAGGAATCAAAACAAAATGAGGTGAATTGCTTTGAGAGATGTCTCATTCAGATCCTGGTGAAACCTGATAAATGATCCCTGCCCCACAGCAGAGTGTACCTCTTCAAAGACAAGAAGATTCATACCCTCTGGATTTTGCATCTCTGTTCCCTGAATAGTGCTGGGTAAAGATTGGCAATTCTCTTTCTGTAGGCTAATCTTCATGCAACCTTTTCTCTGAACAGTGTACTATACAATTGATTAGATCTTTGCTGACCAGATTACAGCCACTTCGTTTTGCCTCCTGAGATTACCTCCTCATCTTAATTAGGGCTTTAGAGTGTTTCTAAACTCCTCAGTTACACAGTCACAGACAGTTTTATGGATTGCTCTCACAACCAGCTAATTCATTAAGTATGGATTTTACCAGTTTAATTCTTAGAAGCTGCCTATTTCAACACTTGCTGTGTATGTAAACTTACTTCCGCCAAAAGAAACTTTAAATGCTTTCGATTCAATCCAGTAAGTATAAACTAGTGTAAGCACTATACTGTACCCTGGAAATAATTACTTGGGGAAAAAAGGAAATTCAAAGAGATAGTTACCGTAAGGGTTGAAATCACAAGACCCAGTTTTTCAGTGATTTTCCTAACACTTAAATCTATGCCTGTGGTGATGGTTACACAAATCTGTAAATGTACCAAAAACCATTGAATTGTACAAGTAAAGCAAGTGAATTGTATGGTATGTAAATTATAACTCAATAAAAATGTTTTTAAATGACTGGGGAAAAATATATCTCCCCAATCAGCAAAATCACTCTCCAGTACCATTCCTCTAAAGGTGTTATTAAGGCTTGGAGGTGTTCTAGAGTAGTTTGCACTGAAATATGCCTTCCCTAATCTGGAAATTCTGTTTTCAGTATTTGTGTATCAATCCCTACTGTCATTTCTGGGGATAACTGTTAGTTTTACTAGGTAAAGAGACACAAAGATTAGGAGTACTTAATTCAGCCGTGAATAGCAGTTACTTCCAGAAAGAGTTCACTTGCATAGTTCTCTATTCCCTTGTTCCACCTGTTTAGTGATTAATATTCTCTGAAAAAGGAAGAAATATTAATAGTATATCTTTTTATTTCATTTATATTTGTCTCATCTTCCCTAGTAAACTAGGTTGAGGACAGATTTTTGCTGTAACTCCCTTTATTACCAGTACATTTTCTGTTAAAATGAATATTATTGACTATTTCCTGAGTGCTCTTTGAAAATAATGGGACTTTAGATGAGCAGAATGTTGTTTCTATGGAAATTGTATCATGTTTCTGTCAGTGGATAGACACAATGGGTACAAGGATTGTTTTTCATTTCACAGTGTAATAATGATAGCCACTTTTCAAGCCCAAGTAAATCATCTAATAATATAGTCTTGGTAATCTTATTTTAGGACTGGCCTCCCTCATTCTTTGATTCTTGTTTTGTTTTTGGCTAATTCTGCCCATCTTTACTGTCCCATTACGGAAAGCAATAACATATGATTTTGCCAGAAAACAGCTCTCAAAATGATCTATTACAAAGAGATGTATCTTTTCCATGTCTCCCTATTAATATTATTACTCCCTCTCTCCCTCTTCTTGCTTAAGTTCTTTTAAAAATTAAAACACCAAATCATCATATTGTACATTTCTTAATTGGAGTAAATGGCTGTTTAAAGAATTATAATAAAAATATGGCAGATATCCTTTATTTGCTAAAAATGCTACCTTTTTTGGCAATTTTATCTTATACTATGGTCCTATATAAGTGTTACCTGTTAGTAGTAGTAGTAATAATGGTATTATATGTTAATGCGGCTGTCAAGTATGTTAGAAATAATTTCAATAAAAACATTTTTATTTGAAATTTTGAGAGTGTGACTGATTTTTTCCCCCTTTATTGTTTTAAAAGTTAGATTCACTGAAAACTCTCAGAATTACTTTTCCAAATTTGCTTGCGGAGTTGAGTAGTTGCAACATAGAATACATGGCCCACAAGCCTAAAATATCTGGCCCTTTACAGAAAAAGTTTGCCAACCTCTGGCCAACAGGGAAAAACCTGCTTTTGTAATTTTTGCCTAAACCTAATTTATAAATTCAGTTTTGTCATGTTCTTTCTCTAGTAGGTGTTTTTGATGGGTAATATCTTATATTGTTAATAGTTGTAAACATAAGTCATACACTTCTTCAAGTGATACTTTGCTTACACATGCTTCAGCAGCCATTACTACAGTGTAATGCTAAGGTAATCTGCCAGCCTGCCCAGCCCAGAAGGGAAGGTGCTGCTCTGTTCCAACCGGTTGCATTTTTTTGTAGTCTCGTTGACTCAAAATTGCTCGTCGTAAGAGTGCAGGTTTCTGTAATTGTTCTTGCATTGACGCAATGTCGTATGCAGAGTCCATACAGGTTCTGTTCTAAGTAAGTATCTGTTAATGTCCACTCACTGTGGAATTTGTAGATAAATTTCCGAAATTTGCAGATTGTGTTCCACAGTTCTGGGAGCCCAGCAGCTTTCAGGCTGGTGCTAGTACCACCACTCTGGCCCCAGAGGACTACTAGATGTGGGTACCTGTGTAGTCTACAATCTAGACCCATGCCCATGGGATCCTTCCTTGTCTGGCTCCCACCTGCCTCCATGTGGTCAGGAGCTCACCAGCTGCAATTCCTTCCAAGTTAATTTCTAGTCTTTGTAGAATCCAGACTCCAGGGGAGGAAACGTTCTTTCCCTTAATTTAGAGTCTCCGTTTCCTGTCTTGGGATCTATCTTTATATAAGACAATTGAGAATGAGAATATTTGCTTCTAAAGGAATTTCCTCTCTTTTCTGCAGGAATATAACCTCTCCCTCTGCCTCCTTATGGGCCAACATTGATATATTTTCCGAAGTCTGGATTGTTCACAATTAATACCACATGTAGGACCTTCTTACTGCATAGTCAATGTTGAACCTCATCAGCCAAACATGGTCCAGTACATTTTTTTTTTTGCCAGTTTCAGTTCTTCTAGTAAGTGATGAAAAACAAGTTTGAACATCCTTTATGTGGTCTTCTGGATCTCAGTTTCTGATATACTGCAAGACACAGCTTAAACAGGAACACACATCCCCACAAAAACATATCTACATCCATATAGAGGTAAGTATTTCTGTCTATACATTCCTAATCCCCCATAATAATTTTGCAGTGGTATAGCCTGTGTTTGCCAGAAACAATGATTTATATGCCCAAGTATTGATAATATATTCAGCTTCTCAGTCTAAAATATCTGCGGTCAGAAAACTTTCTTTATAATTTTTCCCAAGGTAAGTGGGTGTTATTTTAAATTTGTGCAACTGGAGAGCCCCATTAGGTAGGCTTCCTAACACAGAAGAAAAGAAACAGTGTAAAGGATTATTCATATCTTCCACCTTTATAGCTACAGTAACTGCTTATCACCTTAAAATGTGTTTTCCTAGCTTCAACTAAATCCAGGTTTAAAAAACAACTATAGATATTTCTGTTAATGTTTTATCAAGTCACAATTCTAGAACGTTTCTTATAAATTCTTAGTTTGCAAGTAAATATATAAATATTTGGGACTCTAGTTACAGTTCCCATCTGACAATATACTTTTTTTTTTTTTTTTTTAATTTATTTATTTTTGACTGCATTGGGTCTTCGTTGCTGCGCGCGGGCTTTCTCTAGTTGTGGCGAGCAGGGGCTACACTTCGTTGCGGTGCGCAGGTTTCTCTCATTGCGATGACTTCCCTTGTTGCGGAGCACCGGCTCTAAAGTACATGCCCAGTAGTTGTGGCACACGGTTTTAGTTGCTCCGCGGCACGTGGGATCTTCCCGGACCAGGGCTTGAACCCGTGCCCCTGCACTGGCAGGTGGATTCTTAACCACTGCGCCACCAGGGAAGCTCCCTGACAGTGTACTCTTAAAGTTCTCTAATTGCCCTTAAGAGAATATAATTGTCTCTCCCCAGTCAAGGAGACTGTCTCTCAACCTCTGTGACTTTGAAATTCCACCAAAAATAGCCCCCTTTTGATATGAGCTGTATAAGTAGGGCTAGACCAAGCTATTTGCCCCCTCCCCCCAAGATGACTTGTAATTTGGTGTCCCTTCAAACTGATATTCTTTAGCTTCTCAACTATTATTTAAATAGGAGATTTAAAAGATTTTCTCAATTAAAAAAAGAACAACAACAAAATAGAAAATATTTCTTTAGACGTTTTTGCACCAATTTGTATGCAACTATTTGAATGCCAAAGCCATGCCCTGACCAACTCATTGTCTTTCCTGCAGAGCTTCAAGCACTTTTGAGCCTTTGTCTTAAATAAAAGTAAGTACTTGTTCGGGGATGGTATAAAGTAATAGAGACTCTCACTAAGCATGATTTGCACTGTACCATGTTATTAAAGTGGTTTTCAAAGTTTACGACACTGTATTTAAAGACACCTATACCAACAAACTTCTGTTAGGTAATGCTTCAGTAATAAAACAACCCCCCATATCTCAGTGGCTTAGCAAAATAGCCAAGGTTTACTGCTTGCTTATGTTACTTATTGGCAACTAGGGGTAGGCAGAGGCACTTCTCTGCGTATCTTATTCTGGAATCCGGAAATCTGGTATGGGTATGGTGGAAAGATGTGCTTTGAACAAGATGGGTTTTTGTTTAAATCTCCTATACCATTTACTACCTGTGTGATCTTGCATAACTCCCTTAACCTACTTAAGACTCTGTTTCTTCATCTATAAAATGGGGGATAATAATAATACTTCTGGGGTTGTTGTGACGATTAAATGAAATAACGTGGAAATCAACTGGCGGTAGAGTGCTCTGCACACAGGTTTTCAGTAATTAACAGTCATTCTTATTCAGGCTCTAAACAACTATGTGCTTGGATTTTCAATGTTTTTGGCTCAGATATTGGTCCACTTTACTCCTCTTTGGAAGAAGGAAGAAGTGAAACTCAAGTGAGTCTGTCTTGTGACTAATTTGATGTTGTGGATAGACAGCTTAGTAGAAAAGAACGTTGGAGGGCTTGCCTAAATTGATTTTGTTTGTTTTTGTTTTTGAAAGGGAAGATATGACCTATGCTGAAAAGAAGTTGAGAAATCCTCTCCATGCATTACATAGAGAAACAAAAGTGCCCCTGGCCACACAGGATGCAGCCTCTAGTGCTATCCAAATATGTAACTAGAGGAAATGTGATGTAGCTCTTTTGTCTTTCTATGTTTCTGAAGGATGTCTCCCTTGTGGAAAAGCTGACTGGATGATTAAAAACCTCCTGATCAATGTAATGCTTTTTTTTGTTGCTCAGGGTTTATCTATGTGTTCTTTTTTTAACCAACTAGTTGGAAATACATCTCAGGTTCCCCCTTGCTAATCTGGTGTGCTGAGCAGGAGCTTGTTCTTGGAAAAGTACAGACTTTGGAGCTAAACAGATCTGAATTTGAATCCTGACATCTCTACTTACTAGTTGTGTTATCTGGGACACCTCCACTTACTAGTTGTATTATCTGGGGCATCTTCTTTTATTCACTGATTCGTCTATTTGTGTATTCATTCTCATTCAGAACGTTTCTCGAGCACTCTCACTATGCCACGGGTACAAACATAAAGCCACGTGACACCTGCCGAGGACAATTTGCCCTTGGTCTACCCCAGTAGCCTACAAACTTTCCTGACCACTCACACCATCAATAAAACATTTTTGAGCACAAGCCCTTCATATATGTACATTTTAATGTATTGTGTATGTGACTT
Organism: Balaenoptera physalus; assembly: GCF_965194825.1. NCBI lineage: Eukaryota > Metazoa > Chordata > Mammalia > Artiodactyla > Balaenopteridae > Balaenoptera > Balaenoptera physalus. Next base: position 38,778,963 of record NC_138901.1, read on the forward strand.
CTACACAATCGTGCACATAAAAAGACATTTGATTTTAAAATGTATAGTATTGTATCACATACCACCTGGGTGCATACACCCAATTTTAGGGGCTACTGGCCTAGTGGTAAGCTTATCTGAACTTCACTTTCCTCATCATTAAAATTGTGATGATGAAATCTGTTTCATGGTATTGTTGCTCATTCATTCACTTGACAAATTTCATTGAACACTCTCCAGTGCTAGATTCTGTCTGAGGGACTGGAGATAGAGTGTTAACTGTCCATTGTGTTTTTTACTAAGGGGAAACTTCCATTGGGGGGGATACTATTATACTTACTTATGTTTTAATTGATATTCAATGCAGCTGGCCTTCTGTATCTGCAGGTTCCATATCTGCGCATTCAACCAACAGTGGATTGAAAATACTTGAAAAAAAAAATTCCCAGAAAGTTTCAAAAAGCAAAACTTGAATTTGCTGTATGCTAACAACTAGTTACATAGCATTTACATTGGGTTTACAACTATTTACATAGTATTTACATTGTATTAGGTATTATAAGTGAGGGAATAAGATTATTTTAAGGCAGTACAAGAAAAATTAAACATAAAATTCTCTCTCTGCCTGTTTGAGCCACTATCCCACTCCCCTTTAGCATGCATTGTGCATCTTCATTATACATTAACTAGATCCCCTTAGAAGACGCCTACTCACCAAAAAAAGCAATTTCCTCCTGGTGCCCTCAAGGTAACTACTTAGGAGATAACATTCCTGTCTCAACCCTGTAAGGTGTCACAATAACCCACTACTCACCTTGTTGGACTATGCAAACTGTCAATATGTTACTTTGATGTACAACCCTTTGTCTCAAAAACTTATATAACTGTGCCTTGACCTCCAACAAGTGGAACAGTCCTCAGAGCTTTCAGAAAGACTGTCTCCCAGGTTATAATCCTCAGGTGGCTTGAATAAAATTTTCCATTTCTCTCTTAGATTGACTATTGATTAATTTTTTGTTGACATAAGCAATCCAGAGATGATTTAAAGTATATGGGAGGATGTGTTTAGATTATATGCAAATACTATGCCATTTTATATAAGGAATTGAGCATCCACAGATTTTGGTATCCACAGGGAATCCTGGAAACAATCCCCTGCAGATACTGAGGGATAATTGTATATTAAAATTCTTAAGTTTTAAAATCTAGTTTTTCTTAAACTTAAAAATCTTGATAATTATTAATCTAATCATATGTTGTATAAAGGTAAGATCCATTATTTTTACTTATTCTATGATTAATATTCAATTAATACCTACATTTAAAAGATTAAATCCTCAAACATTTAGCATATTATATAAGTAGTTCATCAAATTTTATTAAACATTTGAAGTACACATTTAATATATCTGATTCTCTCAAACACTTCGAATTCTTAACATTAGTTCTACATTAGTCAGGGTTCAATGCAGGAAACAGAAACACTCTAGGTGTTTTAAGCAGAAAGGGATTAAATACAGGAGATTAGGTACTTACAAAATTGTTGGAAGAAATGGAGGAGTGGGCTCAAGGCGTACCTCTAGGTGTGACTCCCTGAACATTGCAGAACTGACCTCTCAAGAATGCTGCTTCCTCTGCCACAATCAGGAAAGTGGAGATCAGGAGGCCAGAACCTGAACAGTTGAACCAAAAAAAAAATATATATATATATTGGCACACTGCCTAAAACGCTATTCAGGGGTCACAGAGCTGCAGTAGCCACTACCACAATTGCCTCGTCACTGAATTGTGCTTTCTGCCACTGCTGCAATTGCTTCTCAACACCCAAGAGGCTGGGGACTGGACACTGGCAACTCCAAATTTTACCAGCACTACGCACAGCAAAGTGTCAGGAAGATGGACCTTGCCACACTCCTATCTTCTGACTTATTTGATCATTGTTACTCATGTGTATAATGTGATTCCTCTAAGTGAATTGAAACCTCCATGAGGAAAGGTGTCATGATTTCTTTTTATTTTTCAGCCTGTAGCACAGGCACACAGAGTTTGTTCAGTAAACATACATCGATGCTTGAGTATTCAGTACTCAAGATATTTGATACTGTCATTTTGATGCCTTGGTTTTGATTGATTATTCTAATCCCCCATCTCCTTCAGATCAACTTCCAGTGTGCCAACCATAAGCAACTGAGCATGCACAGTAAGTACTGTTGAAGAACTGGATCACTTCCATTGGCAATTGGTCAGAGACATCCATTGTAGACATTATTATGTGGTTAAAAACATCTGCTGATGAACACGGGGAAGGGGAAGGGGAAGCTGAGATAAAGTGAGAGAGTAGCATTGACATATATACACTACCAAATGTAAAATCGTTAGTGGTTAACAGCTGCATAGCTCAGGGAGATCAGCTTGGTGCTTTGTGACCATCTAGAGGGGTGAGATAGGGAGGGTGGGAGGGAGACACAAGACGGAGGGGATATGGGGATATATGTATACATATAGCTGATTCACTTTGTTATACAGCAGAAACTAACACAACATTGTAAAGCAATTATACTCCAATAAAGATGTTAAAAATAAATAAACAAACAAATAAATAAATACCCCCCCCCCCAAAACATATCTGCTGGTAATAGATGTTTCGTAGTGGTTGTCTACAAAAGAAAGTTTTATAGTTTGTTATATTAGGGCACCAGTACATCTAACTTCATTTATACCCAGAGCCCTAACTGTACAAACATGTTGGGAATGGTACCCGTATATAACACTCATGGCCATCATGCGAATCTAATATAAAGAAAAATTTCCTAATGTAACACTACTAGCCAACCCAATGATTATAAAATTTGGGATTTCCCTAGTGGTCCAGCAGTTAAGACTCCGTGCTCCCAATGCAGGGGGCCCAGGCTCGATCCCTGGTCAGGGAACTAGATCCCGCACGCTGCAACTAAAGACCTGGCGCAGCCAAATAAATAAATAAATATTTTTTTAAATTATAAAATTCTATTTAGAAAATTAACCAAATTCTCTTCAACTTTCAGATTAAAATCACAAATATGAATCAAAACTTTTCAAACAAATCATGATTCTAGAAGACTTCTTATTTTAAGATGGCAGAGTATAGACATTTCTGTCCCATTCTCAACTGAAAAAATACAAGTACAGAAATCAGAAATGCAAACCCAGTCTTTGACGAAACTAGAAGACATCTGAGGCCTTAAATCATACAGGAAAGTAGAAAGTGGAAGTAGAAAGTACATGGGTGACTTGGCAGATTGGCAGAGTTACAGAAGGGCAAAACTGGACACCCTAAGCAATAAGCTGAATTCTCACAAAACCCATGAAAAGCTCAGAAACAGGGGTTCCAGGTATCTGGGTGGGTGAGACTGACACAGGAGACAGACTCTCTGGAAAAGTTCAATTTGACCAAAAGCAAAAGAATTGTAGCCAGCTCTCCCTACAGTGAAGTCCTGCCCATAAATGGTGCTTCCAATTAAGTTTTTAGTGCTGGGGCTTCCCTGGTGGTGCAGTGGTTAAGAATCCGCCTGCCAATGCAGGGGACACGGGTTCAAGCCCTGGTCCGGGAAGATCCCACATGCCACGGAGCAACTAAGCCCCTGCGCCACAACTACTGAAGCCTGCACGCCTAGAGCACGTGCTCTGCAACAAGGGAAGTCACCACACTGAGAAGCCCACGCACTGCAACGAAGAGCAGCCCCCGCTCAACACAACTAGAGAAAGCCCGCATGCAGCAACGAAGACCCAACACAGCCAAAAAAATAAATAAATAAATAAATAAAAAGTTTTTAGTGCCTTACTCCTGTATATGAATGGCCAGTCAAGGGCTGCCAGACATTTAAAGAAAATATCTAACAAGAGAGAGAGACTTCTAAGTGAATAAATAGGAAAAAGAGATTGGACATGTACACGTGGTGTATATATAAAATAATCATGGAATAAGAAAGACGTACTCTTGAAAATTCAAGATATGATAGTAAAAATTAAAGAAAAAACTAAACAGAGGAGTAAAAAGATAAAATCAAGGAGACCTCAAAACATAAATAAATAAATAAATAAATAAATGAGACCTCTCAGAAATTAGAACAGAAAAACAAATAGATGACAATAAGGAGAGAAAGGATAAGAAAATTAGAGGATTAATTCAAGAAGTTTAAAAACTACTGGTGAGCATTCCAAAAAGGCAGAATGGTAAGAAGAATATCATCAAAGAGACATATTTCCCAGAACTAAAGGATATGAATCTTCAAATTGATAGAGACCACCAAAATGCCCAACACCATGAACAAAAAGAATACCCTCGCCAAATTACATCACTGTAAAAATTTAGAATACCGTAGATAAAGTATTCTAAGAGCTTCTAAAGAAAAAAAATAGATCATATACAAACCTCCCCCCCCCACCCCCGAAATCAGAATATCGTTAGATTTCTTAGTAACAAAACTGGAAGCTAAAACAACAACAATAACAATAATGGAGCAAATCCCTTGACATTTTCTGAGTGAAAATTTATTTTCAGTGTTCAACCCTATACTGAGCCAAACTCTCAATCATGAATGAAGCCAAAATTTTCAGTGATGTTATCTTCCATTCACTATTTCTCAGGATGCTGCTGGGGAACTAGAAGAAAGAAGTAAACCAATTTCATTTATTGTGTTGTTCACCATTGCTTGTTTCCTCTTTAGTTCTTCTAGGTCCTTGTTAAATGTTTCTTGCATTTTCTCTATTCTATTTCCAAGATTTTGGATCATCTTTACTATTATTACTCTGAATTATTTTTCAGGTAGACTGCCTATTTCCTCTTCATTTGTTAGGTCTGGTGGGTTTTTACCTTGCTCCTTCATCTGCTGTGTGTTTTTCTGTCTTCTCATTTTGCTTATCTTACTGTGTTTGGGGTCTCCTTTTCACAGGTTGCAGGTTCGTAGTTCCCGTTGTTTTTGGTGTCTGTGCCCAGTGGCTAAGGTTGGTTCAGTGGGTTGTGTAGGCTTCCTGGTGGAGGGGACTAGTGCCTGTGTTCTGGTGGATGAGGCTGGATCTTGTCTTTCTGGTGGGCAGGTCCACGCCTGGTGGTGTGTTTTGGGGTGTCTGTGGCCTTATTATGATTTTAGGCAGCCTCTCTGCTAATGGATGGGGCTGTGTTCCTGTCTTGCTAGTTGTTTGGCATAGGATGTCCAGCACTGTAGCTTGCTGGTTGTTGAGTGAAGCTGGGTCTTGGTGTTGAGATGGAGATATCTGGGAGATTTTTGCCATTTGATATTACATGGAGCTGGGAGGTCTCTTGTGGACCAGTGTCCTTAAGTTGGTTCTCCCACCTCAGAGGCACAGCACTGACTCCTGGCTGGAGTACCAAGGGCCTTTCATCCACACGGCTCAGAATAAAAGGGAAAAAAAAAAGAAAGCAGGAAAGAAAGAGGATAAAATAAAATAAAGTAAGATAAAATAAAGTTATTAAAATAAAAAATAATTATTAAGAAAAAAGTTTTTAAAAGTAACAAAAAGGTCATGAAGAACCTAGGGGTAACACAGGAATGAAGACACAGATCTACTAGAGAATGGACTTGAGGATATGGGGAGGGGGAAGGGTAAGCTGTGACAAAGTGAGAGAGTGGCATGGACATATATACACTACCAAACATAAAATAGATAGCTAGTGGGAAGCAACCGCATAGCACAGGGAGATCAGCTTGGTGGTTTGTGACCACCTAGAGCGGTGGGATAGGGAGAGTGGGAGGGAGGGAGACGCAAGAGGGAAGAGATATGGGAACATATGTATATGTATAACTGATTCACTTTGTTGTAAAGCAGAAACTAACACACCATTGTAAAGCAATTATACTACAATAAAGATGTTAAAAAAAAAAAAAGAAGTAAACCAAGAAAAAAGGAAGACATTGGATGCAGGGAACAAGAGGTTTATATATAGAGAGGGAAAGGAAATTTCCAGCATGATGTCAAAGGATAGACCCAGGAGGATAATTCTGTAGCTTCTTTAGAGGACAGCTATTCTAGATTGGAGCTGGCCAATGAAAAAGTACAGGTGTGGTGCCTCTAGCAGGGGAAAAAGTAACAAATACATCATTGAAAAAATGTATCATTTAAAGCTTGTAATGAAACATTTCCATACTGGGGAGTATTGAAAGATTTAACTCAAGTTCAAAGAAATTTAAGTACATAAAAAATGAGGTTGGTATATCCATACAATGGAATATTACTCAACAATTAAAATAAATAAGTTATAAAAAGACATGGATGAATCTTAAATGCATGTTGCTAAGTAAAAGAAGCCAGTCTGAAAAAATTACATACTGTATATATTCCAATTATATGACATTCTGGGAAAGACAAAACTATAGAGATGGTTAACAGATTAGTGGTTGTCAGGGGCTCAGGAGGAGGGGAGTAGAATAGATGAAACAAATGGGATTTTTTTTTAGGGTGGTGAAACTATTCTGTATGATACTATGAGTACAAGACCTAAAACCTGTAAAACTTTACAGCACAAAGAGTATAAAGTTTAATGCGTACAAGTTTTTAAAAAATTTTATTGAAGTATAGTTGATTTACAATGTTGTGTTAATTTCGGCTATACAGCAAAGTGATTGTTATACATATATATTCTTTTTCGTATTCGTTTCCATTACGGTTTATCACAGGATACTGAATATAGTTCCCTGTGCTATACAGCAGGATCTTGTTGTTTATCCATTCTGTATATACTAGTTCTCATCTGCTCATCCCAAACTCCCAATCCATCCCTCCCGCACCTCCCTTCCCCTTGGCAACCACAAGTCTCTTCTCTATGTCTGTGAGTCTATTTCTATTTCATTCATTTGTGTCATATTTTAGATTCCACATATAAGTGACATCATATGGTATTTGTCTTTCTCTTTTGGACCTACTTCACTTAGTATAATAATCTCTAGTCACGTCCATGTTGCTACAAATGGCATTATTTCATTCTTTTTAATGGCTGAGTAGTATTCCATTGTGTATATATACCACATCATCTTTGTCCATTCATCTGTCGATGGACATTTAGGTTGTTTCCATGTCTTGGCTATTGTAAATAGTGCTAATGTATACAAGTATTAATTATCATTCAGGAGGTTTGGGGAACCCAGCATGAAATACAAAGTGTGATAAAAGAATCTAAATATATTGCAAATATATGAAGCAACCTCTCTGAAGCAGGTAGGGGAATAAAGGAAATGAGTGGAGTCTATAAAACTAAAGGCAAAAGGAACTTACATAAGCACTGTACACTAGTTAACAAAAAACAAGTTGCTTCTGGGACTTCCCTGGTGGTCCAGTGGTAAAGAATCTGCCTTCAAATGCAGGGAACACAGGTTCAATCCCTGGTCAGGGAACTAAGATCCCACATGCCACGGGGCAACTAAGCCTGCGCACCACAACTACTGAGCTCTCGGGCCTCAACTAGAGAGGCTGTGTGCCATGAACTACAGAGCCCACGTGCCCTAGAGCCTGCGCGCCACAACTGCAGAGAAGCCTGCATGCCACAACGAAGAGCCCACATGCCACAACTAAGACCCAATGCAGCCAAAAATAAATAAATAAAAATAAAAAAATAAATAAATCTTAAAAAATAAAGTTGCTTCTTATTTTAACAAATCTGAAATCACTACATGTGTATACTGGAATTGAACAATTAAGTAGATGGATGGCTGATGGTGGGAGCTCAATTCTCATTGGAATGGTTGGAATTGTTTTATGGAATAAAGATATAATCATTTATTAACTAAATATATTTATTTTATAGCTCATCCCAAATTGCCACACATCAGCAGAACACCCAGAGAAGCAAATAATTATCTTTATGCCCTTGGATTAGGCAATGGTTTGTTAGATGTTGACACCAAAAGCTCAAGTGACAAGAGAAAAAAAATAAATTGGACTTCATGAAAAGTAGAAACATCTTGTGCTTCCAAGGATAACATCAAGAAGGTGAAAAAAACCCACAGATAGGAGAAAATATTTCCAAATCATTTCTCTGATAAGGGAACTTGTATCTAGAATATAGAAAGAACTCTTACAAATCAATAATAAAACGACAAAATCTAATTAAAAATGGACAAAAGATCTGAATAGACATTTCTCCAAAGAAGATATACAAATTGCCAATAAGCACCTGAGAAGATGCTCAACATTATCAGTATCAGGGCAATGCAAATTAAAACCGTGAGATACCACTTCACACTTGCTAGGGTGGCTATAATCAAAAAGTCAGGTAACAAGTATTGGCAAGGATGTGGAGAAATTAGCACCCTCATATACTGCTGGTAGGAATGTATAATGGTGCAGCCACTTTGGAAAACAGTATGACAGTTCACCACATAGTTAAACATAGGCTACCATGTGACCCAACCCTTCCATTCCCAGGTATATATTCTAGAAAAACATATGTCCACATAAGAACTTGTATATGAATGTTTATAGCAGCATTATTCATAATATCCAAAAGGTAGAGCAACCCAAATGTCCATCAACTGATGAATAGATAAACAAAATGTAAATCTATACAATGGAATATTATCTGGCAATAAAAAGAAATGAAGTACTGAAATATACTACAACATGGATGAACCTTGAAAACATTACACTAAGTGAAAAAAGCCAGTCACAAAAGACCACTTAATATATAATTCCGTTTATATGAAATGTTCAGAATAGACAAAGTAGATTAGTGGTTGCCTAGGGTGAAAGTTGGGAGAAAATGGTGATGGGGGTATGTGACTGCCAGTGGGTATGGAGTTTCTTTTGGGGGTGATGAAAATGTTCTGGAATTAGATACTGGTGATGGTTGCACAACTCTGAGAATATACTAAAAACCATTGAATTGTACATTTTTAATTGTACATTTAAACATTGAATTGTACATCTTAATGGGTAAATTGTATGATATGTGAAATATATCTCATTAAAATTGATATTTAAAAAAATGACACCTAGCACTGTGCCTGGCCCACGGCAGAGACTGAAATAAAAGTTCTTTTTCCCTTTCCTCTTCCCCAAATTTCCCTACCCAGGACACCCCTGAAAGACTTCCTAGATTTTTTCACCTCTGACAGGATTTTACCTACCACTATCTTAGCAATCAAGATTTTCTCTTTTCACACAAATACCACACCCTTTAGATCTTACCCTTCTGCTGCCTGGTGTCACCCTCAAAGTAACTTCCTAAGATAGGACAGCCTTAGATGACACTCATTTGATTGCTGAGGGGCCAGTGACTAGCTTGAAACAGCTTGATAACCCAGGCTCTGCACAGGCTGTATCTGGGCCCTCCACCTCTGAGGTCACTACACAGCTCTAGCTGGAGGTTTCCAACACTCACGCCTGCCTCTCCTGCCCCTCTCTTCTTTCTCTGGTCCAAGCCAGACCATTTCTTCCCTCAGCTACCTTAATTAATGACAAAATGCTCTTTCTCTCTGGACGTCAGGTCTAGCCTTTAGTAAAAACTTACTTAAAATTAAAAAAAAAAACAAAACCCACCAACAAAACCCAGTAAATATTAATTTCTTCACAACTCCCTAAAACTTGATGGAGAAATATTTCCCCAAGTCTCCAATTTACCAAAATCTCCCTGAATTAGTCCTACTGTTGGCTTGATGTTACTCTTTGGGCTTTCTTTGCTTATCTATAAAGAAAGAAGAGTTCAAGAGTGAATGGAGTCCAGATTATCTGAGGCTGCTCCAGTTCTTATTACCTTTACCTTCACATAAGACTTTCCTTTCTTTCTTCTTCTTTTTTTTTATACAGCAGGTTCTTATTAGTTATCTATTTTATACATGTTAGTGCATATATGTCAATCCCAATCTCCTAATTCATCCCACCATCACCATCCCCCACTTTCCCCCCTTGGTGTCCATACATTTGTTCTCTACATCTTTGTCTCTATTTCTGCCTTGCAAACCGGTTCACCTGTACCATTTTTCTAGATTCCACATATATGCGTTAATATATGATATTTGTTTTTCTCTTTCTGACTTACTTCACTCTGTATGACAGTCTCTAGCTCCATCCACGTCTCTACAAATGACCCAGTTTCGTTCCTTTTTATGGCTGATTAATATTCCATTGTATATATGTACCACATCTTCTTTATCCATTCGTCTGTCGATGGACATTTAGGTTGCTTCCATGACCTGGCTATTGTAACTAGTGCTGCAGTGAACACCGGGGTTCATGTGTCTTTTTTTTCTTTTTGACTTTTATTTTATGTATTTTTTTATACAGCAGGTTCTTATTAGTTATCCATTTTATACATATTAGTGTATATTTGTCAATCCCAATCTCCCAATTCATCACACCACCCCCTCACCGCCACTTTCCCCCCTTGGTGTCCATACGTTTGTTCTCTACATCTGTGTCTCTATTTCTGCCCTGCAAACCGGTTCATATGTACCATTTTTCTAGGTTCCACATATATGCATTAATATACAATATTTGTTTTTCTCTTTCTGACTTATTTAACTCTGTATGACAGTCTCTAGATCCATCCACGTCTTTACAAATGACCCAATTTCGTTCCTTTTTATGGCTGAGTAATATTCCATTGTGTATACGTATCACATCTTCTTTATCCATCGTCTGTCATTGGGCATTTAGGTTGCTTCCATGACCTGGCTATTGTAAATAGTGCTGCAATGAACACTGGGGTGCATGTGTCTTTTTGAATTATGGTTTTCTCAGGGTATATGCCCAGTAGTGGGCTTGCTGGGTCATATGGTAATTCTATTTAGTTTTTTAAGGAACCTCCATACAGTTCTCCATAGTGGCTGTATCAATTTACATTCCCACCAACAGTGCAAGAGGGTTCCCTTTTCTCCACACTCTCTCCAGAATTTGTTGTTTGTAGATTTTCTGATGATGCCCATTCTAACCTCATGGGTGTGAGGTGATGCCACATTATAGTTTTGATTTGCATTTCTCTAATAATTAGTGATGTTGAGCAGCTTTTCATGTGCCTCTTGGCCATCTGTATGTCTTCTTTGGAGAAATGTCTATTTAGGTCTTCTGCCCATTTTTTGATTAGGTTGTTTGTTTTTTTAATGTTGAGCTGCATGAGCTATTTATATATTTTGGAGATTAATCCTTTGTCCGTTGCTTCATTTCCAAATATTTTCTCCCATTCTGAGGGTTGTCTTTTTGTCTTGTTTATAGTTTCCTTTGCTGTGCAAAAGCTTTTACGTTTCATTAGGTCCCATTTGTTTATTTTTGTTTTTATTTCCATTACTCTAGGAGGTGGGTCAAAAAAAATCTTGCTGTGATTTATGTCAAAGAGTGCTCTTCCTATGTTTTCCTCTAAGAGTTTTATGGTGTCCAGTCTTACATTTAGGTCTTTAATCCATTTTGAGATTATTTTTGTGTACGGTGTTAGAGAGCGTCCTAATTTCATTCTTTTACATGTAGCTGTCCAGTTTTCCCAGCACCACTTATTGAAGAGACTGTCTTTTCTCCATTGTATATCCTTGCCTCCTTTGTCATAGATAGGTGACCATAGGTGTATGGGTTTATCTCTGGGCTTTCTATCCTGTTCCATTGATCTATATTTCTGTTTCTGTGCTAGTACCATATTGTCTTGATAACTGTAGCTTTGTAGTATAGTCTGAAGTCGGGGAGTCTGAGTCCTCCAGCTCCGTTTTTTTCCGTCAAGATTGCTTTGGCTATTCGGGGTCTTTTGTGTTTCCATACAAACTGTGAAATTTTTTGTTCTAGTTCTGTGAAAAATGCCATTGGTAGTTTGATAGGGATTGCATTGAATCTGTAGATTGCTTTGGGTAGTATAGTCATTTTCATGATATTGATTCTTCCAATCCAAAAACATGGTATATTTCTCCATCTGTTTGTGTCAGCTTTGATTTCTTTCATCAGTGTCTTATAGTTTTCTGATACAGGTGTTTTACCTCCTTAGGTAGGTTTATTCCTAGGTATTTTATTCTTTTTGTTGCAAAGGTGAATGGGATTGTTTCCTTAATTTCTCTTTCTGATCTTTCGTTGTTAGTGTATAGGAATGCAAGAGATTTCTGTGCGTTAATTTTGTATCCTGCAAATTTACCAAATTCACTGATTAGCTCTAGTTTTCTGGTGGCATCTTTAGGATTATCTATGTATAGTATCATGTCATCTGCAAACAGTGACTGTTTTATTTCTTCTTTTCCAATTTGGATTCCTTTTGCTTCTTTTTCTTCTCTGATTGCCATGGCTAGGACTTCCAAAACTATGTTGAATAATAGTGGCGAGAGTGGACATCCTTGTCTCATTCCTGATCTTAGAGGAAATGTTTTCAGTTTTTCACTATTGAGAATGATGTTTACTGTGGGTTTGTTGTACATGGCCTTTGTTATGTTGAGGTAGGTAGGTTCCCTCTATGTCCACTTTCTGGAGAGTTTTTATCATAAATGTGTGTTGAATTTTGTCAAAAGTTTTTTCTGCATCTATTGAGATGATCATATGGTTTTTATTCTTCAGTTTGTTAATATGGTGTATCACATTGACTGATTTGCATATATTGAAGAATCCTTGCATCCCTGGGATAAATCCCACTTGATCATGGTGTATGATCCTTTTAATGTGTTGTTGGATTCTGTTTGCTAGTATTTTGTTGAGGATTTTTGCATCTATATTCATCAGTGATATTGGTCTGTAATTTTCTTTTTTAGTAGTATCTTTGTCTCGTTTTGGTATCAGGGTGATAGTGGCCTTGTAGAATGAGTTTGGGAGTGTTCCTCCCTCTGCAGTTTTTGGGAAGAGTTTGAGAAGGATGGGTGTTAGCTCTTCTCTAAATGTTTGATAGAATTCACCTGTTAAGCCATCTGGTCCTGGACTTTTGTTCGTTGGAAGATTTTTAATCACAGTTCCAATTTCATTACTTGTGATTGGTCTGTTCATATTTTCTATTTCTTCCTGGTTCAGTCTTGGACGGTTATACCTTTCTAAGAATTTGTTCATTTCTTCCAGGTTGTCCATTTTATTGGCATAGAGTTGCTTGTAGTAGTCTCTTAGGATGCTTTGTATTTCTGCAGTGTCTGTTGTAACTTCTCCTTTTTCATTTCTAATTTTATTGATTTGAGTCCTCTCCCTCTTTTTCTTGATGAGTCTGGCTAAAGGTTTATCAATCTTTTAAAACAATAAATTTATGTATTTATTTATTTTTGGCTGCATTGGGTCTTTGTCACTGTGCGTGGGCTCCCTCAGTTGCAGCGAGTGGGCACCACTCCTCGACGTGGTGTGCGGCCTTCTCACCATGGTGGCCTCTCCTGCTGTGGAGCACGGGCTCCAGGTGCACAGGCCTCAGCAGTTGTGGCATACAGGCTTCAGTAGCTGTGGCTAGCAGGCTCCAGAGCACAGGTTCAGCAGTGGTGGTGCACAGGCAGAGCTGCTCTGTGGCATGTGGGATCCTCCCGGACCAGGGCTCGAATCCACGTCCCCTGCATCAGCAAGCAGACTCCCAACCACTGCGCCACCAGGCAAGTCCCAAGGTTTATCAATTTTGTTTATCTTCTCAAAGAATCAGCTTTTAGTTTTATTGATCTTTGCTATTGTTTTCTTTGTTTCTATTTCATTTGTTTCTGCTCTGGTCTTTATGATTTCTTTCCTTCTACTAACTTTGGGTTTTGTTTGCTCTTCTTTCTCTAGTTGCTTTAGGTGTAAGATTAGATTGTTTGAGATTTCTTGTTTCTTGAGGTAAGATTGTATTGCTATAAACTTCCCTCTTAGAATTGCTTTTGCTGCATCCCATAGGTTTTGGATTGTCGTGTTTTCATTGTCATTTGTCTCTAGGTATTTTTTGATTTCCTCTTTGATTTCTTCAGTCATTTCTTGGTTAGTTAGTAACATTGTTTAGCCTCCATGTGTTTGTGTTTTTTACGTTTTTTTCTCTGTAATTTATTTCTAGTCTCATAGCGTTGTGGTCAGAAAAGATGCTTGATATGATATCAATTTTCTTAAATTTACCAAGGCTTGATTTCTGACCCAAGATGTGATCTATCCTGGGGACTGTTCCATGTGCACTTGAGAAGAAAGTGTAACCTGCTGTTTTCGGATGGAATGTCCTATAAATATCAATTAAATGTATCTGGTCTATTGTGTCATTTAAAGCTTGTGTTTCCTTATTAATTTTCTGTCTGGATGATCTGTCCATTGGTGTAAGTGAGGTGTTAAAATACCCCCCCACTATTATTGTGTTGCTGTCGATTTCCTCTTTTATAGCTGTTAGCAGTTGCCTTATGTATTGAGGTGCTCCTATGTTGGCTGCATATATTTTTATAATTGTTATATCCTCTTCTTGGATTGACCCCTTGATCATTATATAGTGTCTTTCCTTGTCACTTGTAACATTCTTTATTTTAAAGTCTATTTTATCTGATATGAATATTGCTACTCCAGCTTTCTTTTGATTTCCATTTGCATGGAATATCTTTTTCCATCCCTTCACTTTCAGTCGTATGTGTCCCTAGGTCTGAAGTGGGTCTCTTGTAGACAGCATATATATGGGTCTTGTTTTTATATCCCTTCAGCGAGCCTGTGTCTTTTGGTTGGAGCATTTAATCCGTTCACATTTAAGGTAATTGTTGATATGTATGTTCCTATGACCATTTTCTTAATTGTTTTGGGTTTGTTTTTGTAGGTCCTTTTCTTCTCTTGTGTTTCCCACTTAGAGAAGTTCCTTTAGCATTTGTTGTAGAGCTGGTTTGGTGGTGCTGAATTCTCTTAGCTTTTGCTTGTCTGTCAAACTTTTGACATTTCCATCAAATCTGAATGATATCCTTGCCAGGTAGAATAATCTTGGTTGTAGGTTCTTCCCTTTCATCACTTTAAATATACTGTGCCACTCCCTTCTGGCTTGTAGAGTTTCTGCTGAGAAATCAGCTGTTAACCATATGGGAGTTCCCTTGTATGTTATTTATTGTTTTTCCCTTGTTGCTTTTAATAATTTTTCTTTGTCTTTAATTTTTGTCAATTTGACTACTATGTGTCTCGGTGTGTTTCTCCTGGGTTTATCCTGCCTGGAACTCTTGTGCTTCCTGGACTTGGGTGGCTATTTCCTTTCCCATGTTAGGAAAATTTTTGACTATAATCTCTTCAAATATTTTCTCGGGTCCTTTCTCTCTTCTCCTTCTGGGACCCCTATAATGCGAATGTTGGTGCGTTTAATGTTGTCCCAGATGTCTCTTAGGCTGTCTTCATTTCTTTTTATTCTTTTTTCTTTATTCTGTTCCATGGCAGTGAATTCCACCATTCTGTCTTCCAGGTCACTTATCCGTTCTTCTGCCTCAGTTATTCTGCTGTTGATTCCTTCTAGTGTATTTTTCATTTCAGTTATTGTATTGTTCATCTCTGTTTGTTTGTTCTTTAATTTTACTGGGTGTTTGTTCTTTAATTCTTCTAGGTCTTTGTTAAACATTTCTTGCATCTTCTCGATCTTTGCCTCCATTCTTTTTCCGAGGTCCTGGATCATCTTCACTATCATTAGTCTGAATTCTTTTTCTGGAAGGTTGCCTATCTCCACTTCATTTAGTTATTTTTCTGGGGTTTTATCTTGTTCCTTCATTTGGTACATAGTCCTCTGCCTTTTCATTTTGTCTATCTTTCTGTGAATGTGGTTATCGTTCCACAGGCTTCAGGACTGTAGTTCTTCTTGCTTCTGCTGTCTGCCTCTGGTGGATGAGGCTATCTAAGAGGCTTGTGCAAGGTTCCTGATGGGAGGGACTGGTGGTGAGTAGAACTGGGTGTTGCTTTGGTGGGCAGAGCTCAGTAAAACTTTAATCTGCTTGTCTGCTGATGGGCGGGGCTGGGTTCCCTCCCTGTTGGTTGTTTGGCCTGAGGTGACCCAGCACTGGAGCCTACAGGCTCTTTGGTGGGGCTAATGGCAGACTCTGGGAAGGATCATGCCAAGGAGTACTTCCCAGAACTTCTGCTGCCAGTGTCCTTGTCCCTGTGGTGAGCCACAGCCATCCCCCGCCTCAGCAGGAGACCCTCCAACACTAGCAGGTAGGTCTGGTTCAGCCTCCTATGGGCTCACTGCTCCTTCCCTCTGGGTCCTGTTGCACACACTACTTTGTGTGTGACCTCCAAGAGTGCAGTCTCTGTGTCACCCAGTCCTGTCAAAGTCCTGCAATCAAATCCTGCTAGCTTTCAAAGTCTGATTCTCTGGGAATTCCTCCTGCCATTGCCGGACCCCCAGGTTGGGAAGCCTGAGGTGGGGCTCAGAACCTTCACTCCAGTGGGTCGACTTCTGTGGTATAATTTTTCTCCAGTTTGTGAGTCACCCAACCAGGGGTTATGGGATTTGATTTTATTGTGATTGCGCCCCTCCTGCCATCCCATTGCGGCTTCTCCTTTGTCTTTGGGTGTGGGGTATTTTTTTTTGGTAAGTCCCAGTGTCTTCCTGTTGATGACTGTTCAGCAGTTAGCTGTGATTCTGGTGCTCTCACAAGAGGGAGTGAGCGCACATCCTTCTACTCCGCCATCTTGATCCCACGTAAGCCTTTTCTAATGGCTGCTCCTGATAACTGATCATACTGCCCCCTGTATGTTACTTTTGATTTTTATAGCATTGGTGCTGGAGGGGGTGCTTTGGGACTCATGTTGAAAGCAAGGAAATGAGAGCAAGGATTAGAACCTGGGCCTCTGTGTTCTCTCTCTATGTCCTCTCATTACCCAACCCTACTCTCAAGGGCACAGAGCCAAGTGACCTTGAACCCTTGGTATGTTGATTAATCTTATTGTAATGTGAACCACAAGGGCCAAGCTCAGTGCTAACAGCTTCACATGAATTATTTTATTTAATTCTCTTAACCCTACTGTTACTTCCTCTCTTATAGACAATAAGCTGAGGCACTGCGAGGGTAAGACTCTAGTCCAACACCAATCAGCAAGTAAAATAGCTGTCTAGCATTGGTATCCAGAGATGCCCAGTCCTTAATGCAAATGTTGCATTTCTGAGGACTAATGTCCACTCGGATGATCCTACGTCCATCTGAATAGGGTTCTCAAATGGGAGAGGAAGGAGGATAGGCCCTGTGACCCTTGATACCCAGAGTGGGACCAAAACAGTCACCTAGTAGCAGATAAGCAGGTAATCCTAACATCTCTTGGCCAGGTTCTTGGAATGTAGGAGTCTCCAGCCTTTCCTGAGTGATGAAATTTCAGTCTGGTTTGGGTTTTGAAAATATCATTGCAACTAACCCTTTGCCCTTCTCTCCTTTTGAAACCTGTTCCTGTGGCCCCAAATGAACTTAGAGCCTTTTGTGATGTTACAGCTTGGCTAGCAGAAAATTTAAAATGCTTGAACCATTTGAAAGGGCTTCAAGTCAAGTTGTTGCCATAAAAACACAAGTACTGGGACCCAGAAGATACTAAGAAAAAAAAAAAAAGACAAAATTTCCTTTTCTGGTAGAGCTGCTCATAAAAGGAAAGCAAGCTCTTTGCTGCCCAGGAGAGAAAAATGTGTATAAAGAGTAACAGAAGAGATGAAGTGATTGTCATGGGATTTATGTCACTTGGGCCTGGAAATCACCTGAGAGGCAGAGGTTTGCTTAAAAGCAGGAGAATCACTAACTTTGGACTAGAAACAAACAAAAAAGTCAAAATCATTCAGTCTAATAATTTAAGACAGAAAAAAGGAGACCTAGACAGTGAGGTGGCTTCCTGAAGGTCACCTGTCTGAAGAGAGGCAGTGGCAGAGCCAGAGGCGGTGGCCGGGCCTCAGTTCCAGTCCACTGCTGGCAGCTCTGCCCGCCTGGCTGAGGCCTGGGGAAGCATGTGAACCAGAGAGGCGGGAAGCGCAAAGCATCTTTGGGGGGTAAACAGAGAAGCAAAGCTACCGAAGAAAGTTTGTTTGGAAGAAAGTGCCACTGAAGGTTGAGAAAGTGGGTGATTTGAAACCCTCCTAGGACTTGCGCTACAGCCTGAAGGCAATGGGGAATCTGGGAGCACACCTGAGGAAGGGATGAGTAAAAATGGGACTGAGGGATGTTAATCTGGTTGCGGTGTGCATGATGCATTTGAGGAGGGATATTTTAAGGCAGAGAGGCCAGTGAGGACACGATAGGGAAGGCGTGTGCTAGAAATCCTGCGGTTTTATGTTTTACTTCCTAATGCTGCATGTATGAAAGAGAGAGAGAGAGAGAGAATGTGTGTGTGTGTGTGTGTGTGTGAGAAAGAGAGAGAGAGGTCTCAGCCTGATGCTCAGCTAGAACACAGACTTGTTGGGACTTGACTAGGGAACAGGTTAGGTTGCCATCCAGAAGCACGACCTCTAAACTTCAGTAATTTCCAGCAGGTCTATTTCCATCTTCCCTTGCCCACCTGCGGGCCTCAGCTGAAATCGGTCTGCTTCCACCCAGGCACTTACGTACAAAGAGGCCTATTGATGATACATTGTGAACAAAGAAGCAGGTGGCACCAACATCTCAACAGGCCCTCACACCCAGCCCAGAGCGGAATTCCTCCCATCCCGACAACTGGAGCAGGTTCTGTGCTCCTGGCTCCTCCTGCACCAGAGTCAGCTCACAATTCTCCATCTTTCCTGTCGCAGGAGAGCTGGCGGACACTCAGGGCATCCTCAGAACAGGCCGGTGGTGTTCCACCAGCTGCAGACCGTGTTCGGGGCGACCTTGGGTACCGGTTCCCCCAGCTCGACCCTATAGAGGCAGGCAGCTCCTGGCCGGACACTCCCCTCAGGTCCCTTAGTGAGAATGGAGGCTGCTCTCTCATTGGCTTCTCTCTCTCCAGTAGTCAGTCTGAGGAGTGGGGTCTATTTATGAATGGCATCACTGTTTCTAGGTTTCTTAGGACAGCAATTGAACAAATCAGTATTTTTTTTAATTGAAGTGTTGATTTACAATATTGTGTTAGTTTCAGGTGTACAGCAAAGTGATTCAGTTATACATACATATCTATCTTTTTTCAGATCCTTTTCCCTTATAGGCTATTACAAAATATTGACTATAGTTCCCAATCAGTATATTTTTTGAACAACTGTTACATTAAACAAGCACAACTCATGGGAAGTAATTATAAAGAAACTTAAGTTTTCTCTCTTGTTAAGCCTTTGAATTCGGTAGGGCTGCTGCGTCAGCTGCACCTGAATAAAAATTCAGGCAGGCCCTGAGACTTCCTTGATCTTTCTTAGGCTGTATTCACCTTAAGCCTGAATATAGACACAACTCAGTGTCTAAAATGTTCATATAATCACTAAAATTCCAAATATGATGTAAAATTAAGGCTTTTCCCCTCTCCTTCAGCCCAGGCTGAACACTCACAGTCGACAACACTTCTGTCTCTCCTCTTCCATCCTTTTAACTGTGGTTTTTGATGCTTACGGTGTTGGAGTGGGAACAAGCAGGAAAGTTCCCCCTTGACTGGTGCAGGGGTGGGAATCTGGCACTGGTGTTTTCTGGGCTTGCAGGTGTTTAAAGCTGACTTTTGTGGATACTTTATATCCCCTCCTTAGTTCAGGCTGCTATAGCAAAATACCATAGTCTGGGTGGTTTATAAAAACAGAATTTTATTTCTCACAGCTCTGGAGGTTGTAGTCTGAGGTCCGGTGGCCAGCATGGGTGGGCTCTAGTGAGAGCTCTCTCCTGGGTTGCGAAATGCTGACCGGTCTCATTGTATCCTCACGTGGCAGAAAGAGAGCAAGATAGCTCTTTGGCCTCTTCTTCTACAGACACTAAATCCCATTCATAAGAGCTCCACCCTCATGACTAATTACCTCCCAGAGGTCCCACCTCCTAACACCATCACATCGGGGTTAGGATTTCTACATATGAATTTTGGGGGGACACAGACATTCAGCCCATAACACCTCCATTGCTGGAGACCTGTCATATGCAGTCCTTTATTCTGGGTGATGTACTTTCCTCAGGGTCATCGTTTACTCCTTTCTCCATCCCTAGGAATCTGGCCATACCTCCAGCTTGTCCTGGCTGAGATCTCTTTGCCCCTCTAGGCTGTCCTCTTGGATAGGATCTTTGACTAACCTAGGCAACCCTCTCTCTCTCCCACTCACAGCTCTCACCTTTGT
This sequence comes from Balaenoptera physalus, assembly GCF_965194825.1. Lineage (NCBI taxonomy): Eukaryota > Metazoa > Chordata > Mammalia > Artiodactyla > Balaenopteridae > Balaenoptera > Balaenoptera physalus. The sequence goes on from NC_138901.1 coordinate 38,799,013, forward strand.
CCCAACAACTCGGCTTGCGGGATCTCAGTTCCCCGACCAGGGATTGAACCCAGACCATGTCAGTGAAAGCGCCGAATCCTAACCACCAGACCACAAGGGAACTCCCCTGGTTTCTCAGTCTTGACACCTCTGAGATAGGGGGTGGAGTGGAACTCATAACACAGCTTTCTCCAAAGAAATTCTCATCCAAAATCTTACCCTCAACTCTTTTGTACCTTAAGTAGTCTTTGCCACTTACTTTGTAAATCCTGGTGTAGCACTTCACTTTGGAATTTGGTATTTATTGTGATTCGCTGAAACTTCTACTTTAATATCTACTTTCATTTGATTTAGGATACATCCATCTTGAACAAAAATGCTTCTATTATCTGAATCCTGAGTGTTGATATGACATTTACTTCTATTTTTTAGCATAAGATACTGTCTACCATTTGGATGTTTTTTCGACACCCTGCCTTTATAGATCCAAATCTGGACTGTAGTAAGAGAGGAGGCTCTAATTAAAAAGAAAGAGAGGCAGCGTTTCAAGTAAACTCTGTAAGGCCGTGGGGCATCCTTGTGCGGTACTCTAACTCTGGAAGGGAGTTGCTGTCCCTCCCTGCTTTCCAGCATCTGCAGGGTGTGGTGTGAGGTGGTGGAGCAGTGACAAGGGCAGACTTCTTCAACGGAAGACTGAGACATCGCTGGGGACTCCCTGCAGGAAGAGGCAAGAGCCAAAGAAATTGGGAAACTTGGGCAAAACATGACCTTGAGCAATTTACTTCTCTCAGCCTTGGTTTCTACATCTGTAGAATGAGAACAGTAATCCCTATGTTCTTCACAGCTGAGAGCCTATGAAGTGCTTTCTAATTTGAGAAATGGGTCACGAGGGTCAGGAATAGGGACTTGTCAGTAGACACACTATTTAGTCCCCCATCTTGGACTGTGTGGACCTTGACATCAGGGTCCGTGTCATGTTGGTTTTCTTCTGTCTCAATGTGAGTACAATTTATTGGATGGAATGGTGGTGCTGTTGGCCTGTGTCTCTTTGGAACGTTTGTGGTGTGGATTTACCTTGCGGAGCTGCCTATTTATTTCACACGTGCTCTCCATCAGGTTTAACCCACAGAAGGTGAGTGAAGGACCAGTGCTTCTTCAACTTCATCACATCCCAGAAAACCCAAGCCAAAGCTCTTTAGTGATTTATGTGATTATTTCGGTTCATTTTCCAAGGTATTGAATCCAGTTCTCTTTGCTTCTACTTTTGCTGTGATGCCAATTCTCATTTCTAAAAGAGTTTTCTTGCTTTCTCCCTGATTCTTTCAATAAAGTTGTTTTCATCTTCACTCGTCTCTGGGTTTTTGGTGTGCCCTGTGAACCATATTGACTCGCTCAGACAGGGGTGTGGAGGAAGCCAGACCAGGAAACCCCAGCCACCTCCAGCTAATGCCTTTCTTTTTGTGATTACTACAATTGTTGCCTAGTGGAACAGGGAGCCATTAGCTGGGTTTTCACCCCCCTATTAGTATTACCTTTTAATTTAATCCCAATTAGACTCCCAGAAACATAGGCATAGGAAACAAGTAGGCAAAAGAGGTAGATGGCCGAAAGTAACAACAGTCAGGGCTTTTCATCAAACACACTGTTTTCCAAAGGTGCAGGGCCAAGGAAGAGTGAGGTCGGAGCTTGGAACAAAGTAATTGGGTAAATGATTAAAAGGACTTGAGTTTTACTTTCCGGCCTTGAGGTTGGGGTCTGTGAGCATTGATCTCATGGGCTGGGCTGGGCCAATTTGTTTAATAGCAGTAGGGACTGAAAGAGGTCTTGAGAGATGACTCCCTGCCCCCTTCACCTTCTCTCCTTGGGGTCTATGGGAGGAAGGTCTCAGAGGAAGTTTTTTTGTTTTTAATCTCACCTGGTTTCCTCCCTTGGGTCCCTAAGCAAATCCTTATGTGTATGTTGGAATCAACCTCCTTTCTGAGGGACTCACCGAGGCCCAGACCTGGAGATGACCATTCCCGTTGACTATGTGTCCTACTGGAAAGTGTAGTTGCAGGCAGTGTATACAGCTAGGGCTGGAAGTAGAGGATTCTGAGGTAGAGATGTCCTTGGGAGGAGGAGTGTCCTTAGATCCTTACAAGGGACTGTTGTCCTACTCAAGCTTCAGAATCCTAGGTTGCAGTATAGAAGGGAGGAATCCCAGTGTTTGAGGGCCCAAACGACAAGGAAACGATTATATCACTCTCCTCCATGGGACTGATCCAAGAAAAGCCAAGTGTGAAAGTTCAACCCAGCCCGGTCCTTCATTCTTCAGTAACAACAGCCACCCTCGGCCCAAGTCAAGTTGTTAAGGGCAGAGATGGTTGAGAGAGCTGTAGGGATGCGGCACGCAGTAGGGGGAGATTGGAGCAGAGCAGGGCGAGCAAGAAGCCGTGAGCCCAAGCAGCTGTAAGCAAAATCACGACACACTCCGGAAGCCTTCTACTTCCCTTTACTCTCTCTACTTCTCTTCTTCCCAATCAGGAGCCAGTCCTCCTATAAATCCACTCATGTATTTAATTACTGAGCACCCTCAAGGGTATTAGGAGAAGTTTCTAGTATTCCAGAAGGTTCTGGAAGCCCAAGGCTCCTTTCCTCCAACCAGAAGACAAGACCTGGGTGTATGGGAAGAAGGACTTCTCCCTTCCTCTGACTCTCTTGGCATCACATTCTTCACTTCTTATGGTAACCTTGTGCTACTATGTTGGGGGTTTCCAGGACAGTTCCAGTTTTAAACATTTTATCCTATTGTCCTCATAAGTACGTGTGAAGCCGCATGCCCTGAATTTGTTATGGAAAAAAACTGTGAGTACAATCTTAGCTCAGAGTATTTCCTGTCCAGCTGAATCTATATAAACCTTGCCCTTCCCTGGCACCTAGCCATAGTGGCATTTGGAAGATTTGCTGGAATCCCAGCTAAGGAAAAGTTAGCTTGTGGTTTGGTGTAGGAGCAAAGGATAGGTGATCTCCTGTATCTTGAAGCTTGATTCTGAAGGCCCCAAAACTTACGCAAAAACCCACCCTCATGGGCTTCCCTGGTGGCGCAGTGGTTGAGAATCTGCCTGCCAATGCAGGAGACACGGGTTCGAGCCCTGGTCTGGGAAGATCCCACATGCCGCGGAGCAACTAGGCCCATGAGCCACAACTACTGAGCCTGCGCATCTGGAGCCTGTGCTCCGCAACAAGAAAGGCCGCGATAGTGAGAGGCCTGCGCACCGCGATGTAGAGTGGCCTCCGCTTGCCACAACTGGAGAAAGCCCTCGCACAGAAACGAAGACCCAACACAGCCAAAAATAAAAAAAAAAAAAAACCCATCCTCATAATGAACAGAGATTCAAACTTGCTTTTACCTTTAAGTCTCAGATGTGGCTATGTGGCTTCAGCTTTTCAGAATTTTCTTTTCCACTAATTCCCCGATAGAAATCCATTTAAGAGGGAACAGAATCTTTTGCTCTATAATGAGAAATGAGAGTTAACTGGCCTCTTCCACCTGGGGCACTGTTTTTCACACTAGAGGTCTCAACCCACTGTTGGGTCATGAAATCAATTTATCAAGAGAACATATCAGAATACATTACACTTGATTTGGATAAGTATTGTTTCATGAAACTTTTGTGTCTTCTGTTTTATCTACCTATATGTATGTGTGTCTTGGGTCACTATGTAAAATGTATTTTTTTTTCCTGGGGGTCACAGGAAAAAAAAGTTCAAGACTACCCTCCTAGGAGAGGTCACAGAGTTCACACTGAGACTGAAACTGCTAAGGCAGACCCTCCCCCAGAGTTGGTTCCTTAGGGAAGGAGAAAGAGTAGGCTGCAGGGGGTGGGGCGGGCGGGATGGAGCCTGACCAAGGGCGTGAGGACAAACAGTGTAGAAAGGAGGAAGGGGCCTGAGTAGAAGCCCACTTCCTATCCCCTCCACCACGGCAGCCAAAACGCACTGAGGGCCAACAGCACACCAGGCACTCTGCTGAGTACCTTAAATGAGTTATCCCTTTCAAGTCTCACCACACCCCATAAGGAAGATGAGTACTATTATCACTGTCCCATTTTATAGGTGGGGAAACTGCGGCTTGTCAACTACAAACTGACATTTTCCACTGACACTTGCCATCTACCTCTACAAGGATTGAATCATATGCGGCTGCAGCTGCTGACTTTCAACACCCCCTGAAAGGAGTTCAGGTGGAGAGCAGAAATGAGGCCCTCTGTGCTCTGGGAAAAACTGGCAGAACAGGTCTTCAGATAGTTAGATGTTTTCAGGAGCCAATTTTATGAGCCCAATTCTTGTATCTCCTCATATCTAGAAAAGCTCTAAAATCCTTCATAGTGACGTCTGCTCCTCCTGAGTAGCACTAACCCACACGAGACTAGCAGAAATCTTCTGTAAAAAAATATGTGCTCGACTGCAAGTACTCATGTACTCCCCCTTCACCAAAATCACATATATACTGAGCTTCTCCCCTGCCTCTTTGGAGAGATTTCTCAGAGCTATCTGGGATGCTGTCTCCCGGGCTGCAGTCCTCATTTTGCCCCAAATAAAACTTACCTCACAGGCTTCCCTAGTGGCACAGTGGTTAAGAATCCGCCTGCCTGGGGCTTCCCTGGTGGCGCAGTGGTTGAGAATCTGCCTGCCAATGCAGGGGACACGGGTTCAAGCCCCGGTCTGGGAAGATCCCACACGCCGCGGAGCAACTATGCCCGTGAGCCACAACTACTGAGCCTGCGCATCTGGAGCCTGTGCTCCGCAACAAGAGAGGCCGCGATAGTGAGAGGCCCGCGCACTGCGATGAAGAGCGGCCCCCGCTTGCCACAACTAGAGAAAGCCCTCGCACAGAAACGAAGACCCAACACAGCCAAAAATAAATAAATAAATTAATTAATTAAGAATCCGCCTGCCAATGCAGGGGACACAGGTTCGAGCCCTGGTCCAGGAAGATCCCACATACTGCGGAGCAACTAAGCCCACGCGCCACAACCACTGAGCCTGAGCTCTAGAGTCTGCGAGCCACAGCTACTGAGCCTGCGTGTCGCAACTACTGAAGCCCGTGCGCCTTAGACCTTGCGCTCCGCAACAAGAGAAGCCACCGCAATGAGAAGGCCACACACCGCAACGAAGAGTAGCCCCCGCTCGCCACAACTAGAGGAAGCCTGCGCGCAGCAACAAAGACCCAAAGCAACCAAATATAAGTAAATAAAATAAATAAATTTATTTTTAAAAAAAACCTTGCAACTCTCACGTTATGCATTTTTTTTTTAAGTCTACAGGCTCAAGAGGTTAAATAACCTGCCTGAGGTCACACAGCTTGTAGTTGCAGACAACTTGGTCTCACACTCAGGCGTGCCTGATTTTTCAGCTCATGCTCTCATGCAGCCACAGTAAGGAGTTCCTCTTTGGCCTAAGAACAGGATTTGGTGTTGGCCCAGTATCAATGATCTAGGTAGGCCAGCCACGGGCCTTGCCCCTGGGTGCAGGGCAGGCAGGGCCAGGAAGCAAAGGAGTCCAGGTTTCGGAGCCCAGGGCCAAAGCTGGTGGCTGCGAGGGTGGCAGCCCTCCCCCAGCCCTGCTCCTGCTTGAGGCAGGCGGCAGCTTTGCCATCGCAGAATATGCAGCTAATTATAACCAAACAATGAGCAATCACAGCCTGCTGGTGGTTTAGCTCTCGTTAGAGGCCTGGCAGGCTTTTCATCAGGACTTCCCTGCCTCTTGAAGGCAGTGGCAGGAGCTCTGGGCTCCAGCTCCCTCCCCGCTTTCTGCTCCCTCCTCTCTGAGCTAGGTGAGCTAGGTCTGTCTAATTCGGTGAGTGTTTCCTTAGCTTCTGAGGTGTGCAGGCTGTGTTCAGTGTTGCAGGGGGGGTGGTATCTGAGGCAGAACTTTGTTCCTGCCTTCAGTGAGCTCACCATTCTCCCAGCAGTCTATTGATCAGAATCAAAAAAACCAGACCCATTTGAGCCTGGCAGAGAGGAGAGAGGTTTTGGACAGCTCTGTGTCCTTGGCTGCGTCTCTCTGAGGTCCTTTCTTGGGCATGGTGAGAATTTATTTCTGACCTTTAATAATGTGGGGTACAAAAGCGCTTGCTCTGTATAAATGATCTCTAATGGTGCTCATTTTTACAGGATGTCACAGGGAGAGGAACTCTTTCCAGATCTTGGGACATGTAAATCTGGGCCAACAAGAGAGATGCATAAAGTCACTATAAACCTTGGAACCCAGGAGAGTTTCTCAAATGCCTTTTCTTTTCTTTTCTTTTTTTTGGCTGCTTGCACAGCTTGCAGGATCCTAGTTCCCCAACCAGGGATTGAACCCCGGCCCTTGGCAGTGAGGAGTCCTAACCACCAGGGAATTCCCACAAATGCCTATTTTAAGGGCTTTGGGAAGGGTATCAGGAAATAGCCTCAGACTGTAGAGAATCTGCCTCTGAGAAAAGGTACGCTGGTTATTGTTCCTGGGCCAAACTTCAAAGTCCTTCAGGTTTATCTTTTGCCTCTTCAGCCCTCTTCACCCTTCCTGACATCTAACTTCCTTCAGGTGTACTCTGGGGACCATTCTTCCTGCTTCCATGTTAGGGCTTCCTTATCTGCTATCAACCAATCACATTAAGGCCTTAGTTGAAAATCTGTCAAGATAGTATGCCTCCAGGAACCATCATAAACATGAGGGATACTTGGGTCTGGATCACTGAGGAATCCCTAATGCCTCCCTAGCAGAGTGCTTGCTCAGAGGAGTAGAACATGGTCCATAGTTGCGGGGTGAATGAGTGAGAAGCTGGGAGGGACATGAAAGGGCATCTGGTCTTCATTTTCCAGGTGAAGGCCTAAGGCCCAGAGGTAGAGTGACAAACTGTCTCAGTTTGCCCAGGAATGAGGATTTCCATGACATGGGACTTTCAGTTTTAAAACCAGACAGGTTGATCACCCTATAGGGCGTGGTGATGAGTAAACCCATGTAGGCAAAGTAGGAAGGAAAGAGGACTTGGTCAGATTTTGTTCAGCAGAAAGATGGGAAGCATCTTTCCAGAGGCCTGTGGGAAGGCAATTCTTAAAAGAAGAAATAGATATGGCCAATAAACACATTTAAACAGTTTGAAATTACTGGTAATATCAAAATACAAACTAAAGCAATTTTCACCTATTTGTCAAAGATTTAAAAATACATAGGGAATTCCCCGGCGGTCCAGTGGTTAGGACTCTGAGCTTTCACTATGGAGGGCTCGGGTTCAATTCCTGGTCGGGGAACTAAGATCCTGCAAGCTGCGCAGCGCGGCCAAAACCGGCCCCCCCTCCGCCCCCGCCACACACACACTGGGAAGCCAACACTCATTCACTGTTGGTGGAAATACAAACTGTTTCAGTCTTTCTGGAGGGCAATTTGTTAAAAAATGTTTTTAAGATATCCATGCCCTTAGACCAAATAATTGCATTTCTTAGAATCTGGTCTTAAGGAAATAATTAGAGATATGATCAAGGTTTGAGTACTTATTTGTTCATGACAGTTTCATAACAAAGTCAGGTTGAAGACAACCTAAAATTTCTCCTTGGGAGGCCAAATGAAAAAAACAAATTCCTTTTGATTTTTATTTATTTATATTTTAATATTTATTTATTTATTTGGTTGCTTCGGGTCTTAGTTGCGGCAGACGGGATCCTCAGTTGCGACTCACCAGCTCCTTAGTTGCAGCATGCATGTGGGATCTAGTTCCCAGACCAGGGATCGAACCCGGGCCCCCTTGCATGGGGAGTGCGTAGTCTTAACCACTGCGATGCCAGGGAAATCCCTCCTTTTGATTTTTAAGCAAAGTAATTTGACTCTCCTTTCGTTCTGCCCTCTACTTTCAGATTATGCCTAAAAGCCTATATTTTACACTCAAACAATTCTTTCCAAAAATGAATTTTGCCATTGGCCCTTTAAATATTGTTTCCAGCCACTCTTGGCTTTCACTGGTCACATAGTCTATCCCAGAACGTTTTCGGTTCTAAATAACAGAAACCAACTCATATTGTCTCAAGAAGAAGGAGAAGAAAAGAATGGTAGCAGATATTGTTAGATGTGGGGGACCCAGGCAAAACTGACCAATGGAGCCTCAGGGAGGGTTCATTTAAGATCTTCTGAGATCGGCTCTTTCTCTCATTTAACACGACTCTGAATCTGAGTCCCTCACCCTGGCCCTTACTAGCTGTGTGCCCATAAGCAAGTTACTTAACCGCTCTGTACCTCAGTGGCTTCATCTATAACAAGGGATTATTAATACCTTACATAGCACTTATTATGAGGCAGGTTGTGGTATAATAAAATATATTTGGTCTTTGTCCTTGGTTCTGGCACAGAGCTCCTAAAACTCATGGAATTTCTGGAGTGGTAGTAGTGTCTTTTGTTGTCCATAATGAGCTCTTTTTGACCACACCAGAGTTTATGCTAATGAGATGACTCAGGGTGAAGCCCCTAGATAGCTTCAGGATGGAGGTTGGCCACAAGAAAGACCTAACAGGTAAATTTAGAGGATGGGAACTTTCAGTCCCATCCCCCAATTTCTGGAGAAAGAGGAGGGCCCAAGACTGTTCAAGATAAAAACTCTTGAACAGCAAGATTTGAAGAGCTTCTGGGTTGGTGACTAATACATCCACATGCAGGAAGGGTGATGCATCCGAACTCCACAGGACAGAGGCTCTTGCATCAGGACCCTTCCTGACCTACCCTGTGTACCTCTTCATCCAGCTGTTCATTTGTGTTCTTTACTGAATAAATGTAAGTACAGTGTTATCCTGAGTTCTGTGAGTCACTCTAGCATCCGTACACTTGGCATCACTCCTGCGCCCTTCAATGCCTATTAGATGATCTGCCTTTCCATTAATTAATCTCCTCCCACCTCAGTCACCTACTTCTGTCATCTTATCCTAGATCTTGTCACCAGCACCAACTGTGCCAAGTCCAAAAACCTTCATTTCAAGCAGCTCTCTCTGGCCACTACCTCATATCTGTTCAATTTGCTTTCCGCTCTGAGATTCTTCCACACCTTCAGTGACCTCTCTTCCATTCAGTGATTCTCTAGTCCATTCATTCATCCCTCTAGACCATCAGTTCTCTCCCTTCTCAGCTTAGAGTTCATGGTCCATCACAAGAAACTCACTTGCATATATCTTTGTCCTTTGTAATGACATTAAAGTATGTCTGCAAGTTCTTTGACACGTGTGTTAGTCTTCTTGGGATGCCATAACAAAATATCATAGAGTGAATGGCTTAAACAACAGAAATTAATTTATTCACTGTTCTGGAGGCTAGAAGTCTAAGATCAAAGTTCTGGCCAATTCAGTTTCTGGTAAGGCCTCTCTTCTCGGCTTGAAGAAGCAGCGAGCTGAGTCTCTTCTTTTTTTTTCTTTTTTTTAAATCACTAAGAAAATATTAAACCTTTTTTTTTTCATTGTTAATTTAGTTCTAAATATATTTCTTTTTTTTTTTTTTTTTAAAGTTTTATTTATTTATTTATTTATGGCTGTGTTGGGTCTTCATTTCTGTGCGAGGGCTTTCTCTAGTTGTGGCAAGTGGGGACCACTCTTCATCGCGGTGCGCGGGCCTCTCACTATCGTGGCCTCTCTTGTTGCGGAGCACAGGCTCCAGACGCGCAGGCTCAGTAATTGTGGCTCACGCGCCCAGTTGCTCCGCGGCATGTGGGATCTTCCCAGACCAGGGCTCGAACCCGTGTCCTCTGCATTGGCAGGCGGATTCTCAACCACTGCGCCACCAGGGAAGCCCTAAATATATTTCTTTAAAAAAATTTTTTTATTTTGTACTGGAGTATAGTTGATTAACAATGCTGTGTTAGTTTCAGGTGTACAGCAGAGTGATTCAGTTATACATATATGTGTATCTACTCTTTTTCAAATTCTTTTTCCATTTAGGTTATTATAGAGTATTGAGCAGCTGTGTCTCTTCTTATAAAGACATAATCCTATCAGATCACAGTCCCATCTTCATGATCTCATATAACCTTAATAACTTCCTTCAAGGCCCCATCTCCTAATATAGCTATACTGGAGGTTTAAAGCTTCAACATATAAATTTTGGGGGGACACAAATGTTCAGTTCATAACAACACTTCTCCCTTCATAAGGTGGAGTCTAATTCCCCTCCCCTTGAACATGGGCTGAACTTGGTGACTTGCTTCTAACAAATAGAATGTGGCCAAGCAATCCACTGTGACCTGAGTCTAGGTCAGAAAAAGATAGCTTCAGTTTATTCCCCCTCTTGAATTTCTATCTCTGTGAGAAGCCATATGTCATGTTGTGAGGACGTATGAACACCCTGTGCAGAGGCTCACATGGAGAGGAACTGAGTCCGTTTGCCAACAACCACCTCTGGTTTGCCAGTCACATAAGTGAGCCATGGTGGAAGCAGAGTCTCCAGCCCCAGTCAAGCTTTCAGATGACCGTCACCCTGATAACATCTTGACTGCATCCTCATGACAGAGCCCGGAACTGCCCAGCCATGCTGCTTCCAAATTCTAAGTTCTATCTCTCAAAAACTGTGAGATAAGAAATGTCTATTGTTTTAAGCCACTAAGTGATGGGAACATTTTTTTAACAGCAATTGATAACTAATACAACCACCTTGACCTTCTTCCCTCCCAACCTGTGGGCCTAACAAAGCCCCAACACTAGTCAAATCTAACTTTCACCTATCCCACGCCTGTACTCCAGCTGCCGAAAGTGGCTGGGGAAAAACACATGACCGTGCTGAAAGGTCTCCCTTTAAAATCATGGCCTTTAACCTCAGGAGGACCATATTGTTGCCCAGCAATCCTACAATCTCTCCCCAGGCAAGTCATTCTCCTGCTTTTTGTGATAACTGTATCACACTCCTCCCTTCCCAGGCCTTCACACAACTATCCCTGCTTCTCACTTTCAGCCAATGATAGCATTTTTTTTTCCTCACTGAGAAAATAGAAGAAATCAGAAAAAAAAAAAAAAAATCCTTACCATCCCACCACCAAAAATACCAACCTCCAGTATCCAGGTCCTTTTACTCTGCCTCCATCCTCTTATGATGGATGGACCATCCACGCATCTATCTGAGGCCAGGCCCTCCCCTTGTGCGCTGGATCCCTTCCCTTCCTGCTTATTCAAAGGCATCACTCCAGCAATTATCTGCTCTCTCATATGCATTGTCAAACTTTCTCTCTCTAGTGCACCATACCCATTAGCATACTAAATGGGATATAACACTCATCTTTAAAAAAAAGAATCCTAGACCCTACTTTCCCCTCCAGTTACTTCACCATTTGTCTGCTAATCATTCAGAGCAAAATTTAAAAACATTATCTGGACTGTTTCTATTTCCTCACCTCCTATTCTTTGTCACACACCCTCCAATCAGGCTTGTGTCCCTATCATGACAGTAAAACCACATTTATCAAGGTTTCCAGGGACTTCTATGATGACAGATTCAATGGTCAATTCTCCGTTCTTATCTGACCCATCAGCAACAATTTAAGTCGTTTGGTCACTCACTTCATGAAACAATTTCTCAGTTGCTTCCAAACACCAGAGTTTTCCAATCTTCCTCCTACGTCACCAACTGTTCCTTTTCCCTGTTCTTTCCTGGATTCACTTTTCCCCCTTTCACAAGCTCTAAGATTGGAGTGTCCCTGGGCTCAGTTCTTGTCTATCCTTACCCCTCCTCTCTTTCCTGCCCTGTCCTCTTCTCCTCTCAGTCCTTCCTCCTGGGTGTCTTATCTAGCCCATGGCTTTAAGCACCATCCATAATGCTGCAGACTCCCTGTTTATATCTCTAATCCAGAGCCTCTCCCCTGAGCCCAGGATGAATAAAGGCAATGTGTGTCTTCAACTTCCTCCCTTTTTGGCATGTTTCTCCCCACCTCTCTGTGGTTTCACTTTCTTCTCCTCATATTCAGTTTATTCCTACTCCAGGGTAACTGGTAGGATTAAAACATTAACTAGTGTTCAGCAGTGCCTTGCACATGATGGAAATATTCATCAAATGTAACTAAGTGTCTCCCTTCAGGGCAATATTTACATTCGGCCTAAAGGCGAAGTTATACCTCTTTACTGATGAAATTTCAGATACGGGCAGATATGGTTTCATCCTAATCAGGGCTGGGATGGAAATGGGGGATGTGTGTGGATTTTTTGGAGTGAGAGGCTTTTTCAGAGTAGCTCAGATCATGTTGATCCCTGACTCAGTCTTTCTGTGGCATGTACTTGGCATTCTTCTATCTTTTTTGGTCTTGTTGTGGTCAGGATAAGGTAAACTGGCTGGGGAGTGCAGCAAAGTCCCACCCGAATTTTAGTGGTTCCTGTCTGGTTAGGGTAGTCCCATAGTTAGATCACGATAGTGACAAGCTGTGGATTCATTTTCCACTGAGCTTTTCAGAGAGACACTGTTCTTCAGCCACTGACTAAATCCTTAACTTGGTCAAAAATGGTAGATATTCCAGATCAAAGATGCAAGTTAGACCTTGACATTTGGCTGAATCATTGTTGAAAATTTTACATGTCAGAACCTCCATAAATAAGAATGTAATCCTTCCTCCCTCCCCTCTCCACTTCACAACGATAAGGTGACACTCCAGGAGGTAACAAGTCTGTGAAAGTCAGGGGCACTGAATCAGTCCACATCCTGTCACTCCAGGCAGTGAGGAGAGCTGGATGAAGGAGCTGTTTACAGGGTTCAGACAAGCGACGAGGGTGAGGAAGCCAGGGAAGGTGGTAATGAGTCCCAGGGACCAACAGCTACAGGGACTCGCTACTGTCTCCAGGCTGAAGGGGAAAGTGGGAGTAGTGACCAGAGCCCAGGGGCAGCTGCAGCTAGGAGAGGGCCTGGAATGGGAGTCTGGGCCAACCCTCAGCCCAGCAGCTGGGGAGCTGGCAGAATAAACATCCCAACCTCCTCCTTCCCATCTCTCGTCAATGCCTCCCATTGGCCAAACCCAATCAGGAGCCAGACAGCGAGGGAGCCTCCAGGTATAGACCACACAGGTCGGCGTCCTGGATCTCAGAGCAGGGTCGAGAAGGCTGGAGAGTGGAGCTGGAGGAACCAGTGGAGAATATCCTTGGACTTGTTCCAAGTAACAACCACAAGAGGAGAAGGTATGAGAAGGCAATGTTCTCCAGGTGGATGGTTCATGACCGCCCCCCCATCCCCAACAGCCAAAACCACTAAAGCTGATGTCCTACTTCCAGATGGGGTATGTGATGTTGATTTTGTGTCAGCTTGACTGGGATAAGGGGTGCCCAGATAGCCAGTAAAACATTATTTCTGGGTGTGTCTGTGAGGATGTTTCTGGAAGAGATTAGTATTTAGAATCAGTAGTAGACTGAGTAAAGAAGATCTGCCCTCATCAGTGTGGGTAGGCATCATCCAACCCAAGGAGGGCCCTAATAAAGCAAAAAGGTGGGGGAAAGGTGAATTCCCCCCTCTCTTCTTGAGCTGGGACATCCATCTTCTCCTGCCCTCAGACATAGGAATTCCTGGTTCTTGGGTCTTCGGACTCCAGGCCTTATACCAGTGGCTCCCTGGATTCTCTGGCCTTTGGACTTGGACTGAATTATACCAGCATCTAGCCTTCCTGGTTTTTGAGCTTGCAGACGGCAGATCATGCAACTTCTTGGCCTCGATAACCATGTGAGCCAATTTCTACAATAAATCTCACATATATATACATAAATCCTAGTAAATCCTATGGGCTCTTTCTCTGGAATACATAGCACTAGAATAATTTATATGTATATGAGACTGGAAGTCTGTTTCCCCAATGATGCTTATGTGACAGGGACAAGGTTTATTGAAGTGTGTGAGTACTCTAAGAAGAGTTCTGGCTCAACTTTGATAAAGATCTTTTGGGATGTAGAACTGGGAGAATGAGTGGGAAGAGAGCCCAGAGGAAATGGAACAGGACCTGACACAAGAGATTAAATCACCCTCCATAATAAAAAGCTCCAGGGACTTACCTGGCGGTGCAGTGTTTAAGAATCCTCCTGCCAATGCAGGAGACACAGGTTCGAGCCTTGGTCCAGGAAGATCCCACATGCTGCGGAGCAACTAAGCCCGTGCGCCACAACTACTGAGCCTGCGCTCTAGAGCCCGCGAGCCACAACTACTGAAGCCCGCACGCCTAGAGCCCGTGCTCCACAGCAAGAGAAGCCACCGCAATGAGAAGCCAGCGCACCGCAACAAAGCGTAGCCCCCGCTCCAGCCGCAACCAGAGAAAGCCAGCCCACAGCAATGAAGACCCAACGCAGCCAAAAATAAATAATAAATAAAAATCAATTAAAACAAAATAATAAAGAGCTCCAAAAGAAGGGAGACATTTGGGTGCTGGAGAGAGCATGGGAGCTTTTGACACGCAAAATGCCCTTGAGTAGCTGGGGATGTGAGAGAATTAGGGAGGAGAAAAGGGGACTTTAGAAAAACTTTGCAAAGTGTTTATATCTCTTCATAAGATTTAAATAAATAATTGGATTAAAAAAATCACTTTCAGTTGTTGAGCCATGTTTCTTTCTTCCTTTCTTTTTTTTAAATATTTTTATTTATGTATTTATTTGGCTGTGCCGGGTCTTAGTTGCGGCATGCGAACTCTTAGTTGCAGCATGTGGGATCTAGTTCACTGACCAGGGATCAAACCCAGGCCCCCTGCATTGGGAGCGTGGAGTCTTAGCCACTGGACCACCAGGGAAGTCCCCATGTTTCTTTATATGAGCTCCAAACAGTGCCAGAGCCACATGGGACCTGAAGTTTTGGAGTTACACTAACAGACCTTCTGGATGGTTCTGGCAATTGAGGACTGGCCAAAAACCACTCCACATACCACATTCTCGATCCTCTGTGATGTAGCACGGAATCCTGGAAACTTCTGAGGACTCAGCTTCATTCCAAGCTGTCGTACCTTACACAGGATCACTGTAAAAGTGAAGGGATGACCATTTCACTCTTTTTGTAGAGAGGCCAGAGAGGATAAACATGTCGTTCATGATCATCCAAGCCTTCTAAGGAGGAAAGAGGCATACCCCAGCTCTCTGACTCCCTGTGTGGCCCACATTCCACTCAGCTGACTGGCTGCAGATTCTTTTGCCTTCCCTTTCTAGAAAGTGAAAATCCATCTCCTCTTTCCTTCCTGAGAAGGCCCAGGCTTTTGCCCAGGGCCTGTGTGGGACAAAACCGGAGCCTGAGCTTTTAGAAAATCATTTCTTTTGAGTCCTTCATTCCTTTCTTGAAAGCAGTTTAAATTGCAGAGAAGGCTAAGCCCAAGGACTTGGAGGTCTGAGCACTGAGGCAAGCCATCTGTACCATGTTCTGAATTTCCAGGCCAGGCAGCACTCCAAGGACAGAGGGTCTGATCAGGATGGGATGTTTCCCAACGTGGGCTAATGAGATGTGGGGACACATTGACTGAGGGGTTCTGGAAAGAAGCTTCCACTTTCATTCATGGGAACTATCAAAAAAGCAGCTTGCTCTCTCTTCCGAGAATGAATGAAGGTGCATAGAGCTTTGGTTGCTGCTGGCGACCATGTTGCAACCTTGAAGGCTGAGAGTCTTAGGATGAAGTTGACACAGTGGAGGAGGGTGGAGAGACAAAAGCAAACAACACAGAGCAAATGAATCAGACCTTGCATAAAGCCCAGCCACCTCAAACTTTTTTTTACTGTCACGGACCGTAGATTCCTTTTATTGTTTAAGTCAGTTTGAGCTGTGTCTTCTGTTATTGAGATAAAGGTCATCCATCCTCCTGATACCTAATGGCAGCCCAGACTTTGTACTGCAGGCTCAGGAATGGGAAGGCACAGTCTGGTGTGAGATCCTATCCTGACGCAGTGATGTGTCACTGCATCACTGGGTTTTGACTCTCTTTCTTGGGGAGGGAGGGAAGGCCAGGCGAGTTCATCTTGCAGCTCAGGGCGAGGGGGTAATGTGTTAGTCACTCAGCAAAGACACAGCTGAAAGGAAGCCTCATGTGCTTGAACGTGACCCTCTGGAAGCTCAGAGGGCAGATCCAGGTGGGGCAGATGTTCTTTGCCTGGGGTTACTGGACTCCTAGGAAAGGCGCCAGAAAGTCCATGAAACCCTGAAACTGTATGGGAAATTTTGTGTGTGTACGTGTTCACCACGTTTTCAAAAGGAAAGTATCACTGCTCTATGTTTAAATGGTATAAAGCCCTCTAACCGCCCCCTGCCTGGGTTTCCCCTTGTTGTAAAGCAGGAGTGACTACTTCTCTTCCTTCTTACTCTCCAGGAGGGATCATAGATGATAGATAAACCTATTAGATAGAAATTAAAAAAAAAAAAACGACCAGGGACTGTGCCACGCTATTGGGAGAGGAGAGCAGGCGGCAAGTCCTGAAGAGAGAAGGTCTATTCGGATGTGAAGACAGCCACGAGCTTAGGTGAAGGAGAGCAATGAAGATCAGTCCTGCCCTCTCGATAGGAAATCCAGGTACATGGATATACGTGACACGTACCCACGCATGCCACACACCACGTGTGTGTATGTGATAACAGCATTTGCATTGTCTGATGGCTTTTAACGGGCATTTCCGTAACACTTGCCTCAGACAGGTCATGGCACCTAGGTCTCACATGTTTCCCCCGGGGTTTAGAGAGTGCAGTGCCCAGGGTTCTTCAATAAATGGTGATGCTGCAACCCAAATTCAGGTGTTCCGTCTCCTCTCCTGGGGCTCTGTCCTCTACGGCAGTGGTTTCTAAACCTGACCAATCAGCAACAGCACCTGGATGCTCCCCTACAATGTCCAATGTCTTGGGCTCGGCTCCAGCCCCAGAAACTCTGATTCAGTGTGAATGGGGCAGGGCCTGTGCACCTGCATTTTTGGAAGCATCCCAGGTGAATCTGAACATGACTTAGGTTTTTGGACTAATTGCTCTCTATAAAGAGCACTGTGTGTGTGCATGTGTGCATGCATGTATGTGTGTGTACGTGTGTACACGAATGTGTCCTCCCACAAGCAGGCCTTGCAAACCTGTAAAGTAGGTAATATGTCTTGGACGCCTCTCATCTCTGCTTTTAGGGCTCTTCTACCAACGCTTTGGTCATCCTCCCCGATGTCTCACGGTTCTTTTGCTAACCCCTCATCAGATGGTAACTTAGTCCCTTTTAGGGGTTGGCACATTGTCACAGTAGACTCTTAGGGATGAGTAATCACTCAAGTTCAAAAGTGGTAAATCTCTAGTGGTGGCATTTCAGGCTTTGGGACGGGCCAATGGATGTGGGAGATGTTTTAGGAGGAGAGATGTCTTATCACGCTGTGCGGTGGTTGTGTATTTGCCACGACAGCGCTCCACCACAGAACTCCCACGTGTATATCATATGCTTGCATGTATCCTGTACAAATATAGTACTCACAAAACTCTCAAAATAAAAAGCAAACACATGTAACAAGCAGGTGGATTTTTAGAACATGCAACCTTTTTTAGGGAAAAAAAATTATGAAGGCATTTTCAGGGTTGAGTCTCATCATAAGGCATCCTCTCGAAGCTGGGAGAGAGGCATGCAGAAACACGAGTTTGTCATGGAAACGCCGACAGGGCTTCAGCAGAAGGATGCTCACAGGTGCAGCTTGGAATGGCACAGCCTCTCATGGCTTATTTACAACCCTGCACACTGAATGAATTCTCTTTTCCTGGTTCCTGGTCCCTGGAAAGTCAGCTGGCCTTCAGGGACCTGGGGGCTTCTTACCAGAAAGGTGGCTGTGTTTCTCTGGGTGGTGGTATTCAGACTTCTGGAGCACGGAATTGAGGGGGTCTTAGGACCAGGTTCACATCTGGGAGAAGGGCTCCTGGAGGGAATAGAGAAAGGAAGGAGGGGAGGAAGGAGGGAAGGGAAACATACTGATTCTAAATGCTAAGCACTTCTAGTCTCAGAAGCTTATAGCATCATCTTCATGTCTTTATCACCACCAGCTATAACCCAGTCAGTTATAAAATGTTATTTCCATGCAACAGGGAAGGAAACAGGCTGGCAGCTCCCAGAGTGGGAGCTTACACCTGCATCCTTGGGGAGACTAGGTGGCCGGGTGGTGTAAGGATTAGGAAGCTGACCCTGAACCCACCACTTCTGTTGACGCCAAAGCCCTCGAGCAGGGCACAAAGGCCCTCCCTTGACAGCAGAGAGAAAGCTAGGAAGGCAATTCCTCCTGGGAGAGGCTGTGTAGAGACCATCCTTGGGTCTGTCAAGGGGTAGATGACTGACCACAGACCCTGTGCTGTGGGCACTGGGTCCCTGAAGATAAGGGCTCTCTCTTCTTTTAGGCTGGGCCCCAGGAGTCCTGGCAGGAGCCAGAGAAAGCCATCAGCTGCTTTAGGAACCCCATGGGCAGGACCCGAGAGGCTGTGGTGAGGATGGTTGGGAAAGGGAAAAGGTGGCTTCTGCCTAGGGGAAGTTTCCATTTGGTGGGGAAAGTGTCATTCCTTAGGGGCTCCCAATCCAATACAACAAGAGCTCTGCACACGAGGAGTCCAAGGGAGACAGAGGAAAGAAGGCACAGTGCATACATTCCAAGGGCTCACAGTCTGGAGAGAGAAAGACCAGTTTCTTCCATCCTGGCCACAGCCTGCCCCACCCTGGACCGCGGCAAGAGCTGGGGTGAGATAGACCCCCCAGCCCTCTCCTGCGCACCTGCATGGCCTCAAAGCATCCTCCTGCAGCCCTTTCTGTCAGAGCTGCCGCTCCCCACGCCCCCCAACCCCCCAGGCCTGCAGCTTTGGCCAGGCCTAGCAGCTCTGCTGGGAGGCTGGTTTGCAATCAGGGCTGCTCCGATCGGCCCACCTTCCCTTCCCCACCAGGAGCCTTGGCAGCTTGGGAGACATTCCAGCGCTGGCTCTGACATGAATTTGCTGCTCCGTGCGCCAGGCGATCAGAGCTGAGTCCTCTCCCTTTTCCCTTGGAGGTGTTGATAGTAACAGTAGAGCCGAGCTGCCAAGTTGGCAGGAGAGCAGAGCGACTGTGCACTGCGGATGGAGGGGGCGGGGAGCGGCAAGCCGGCGGAGGGCTGGGCCAGAGAGACAGTTTGTTTATCCTGAGATCGAAAGGGGTCCCTCCAGTCTGGCAGCCAGCACCTTGCACGAGGAGGGGAGACTGCAGAAGAAGGTGGAGGCCCCAGGGGAGGCCTGGGACGGTGGTGCGGGGTGAGGCATCTGGGAGGCTCCCAGGAGTGGGTGCTGCCAGAGTCTGTGGGAGGGACCTTCTGGCTGGGCCCGAAGCCACCAGCCAGCCTGGCCCCCAGAGGGAGGATAGAGATCCACCTTTGTTCCCGCTGTGATGAAGCAGCTGTGGAGTTTCCAAACAGAAACGGACCTGGGGTGGGGAGCTGGGGAGCTGAAGCTGCCTCCTACCAAAGAGGACCTTAGGAGGGTACCCATGCTGTCAGTCAAACGGACCTGGGGCAAGTCATCTGACTTCTTTGAGCCTCAGAGATGGGTATCTATATATTTCAGAGCTTTGTGTGAGGCTTCAACACAGCAGTAATAACAATAACTTACCTACAGCTTACTGTATGGCAGACACTGTTTGAAGAGCTGTATGTCTGTGAATGTACTTAATCTTCCAATGACTTCATCAGGTGGGTGCTATTATTTTTCCCATTTTATTAATGAAGTAACTGAGGCCCAGAGAGGTTAAGTGACTTGCCCAAGGTCACAGAGCTGGTATCAAAGTTGGGCTTCAGCCCAGTCTTGTGTCACTTAGGCCATGTTCCCAGCCCTTACACAAAACTGCCTTCATAGTGCAACAGAATTCTCAGCACGGTGCCTGGCACAGAGCAAGTGTTTGTAAATGTGAGCTCTCACTGTGACTCCCCGAGAGCCGTTGCAGACAGGGGATCCAGGCTCCTGACATCCTCCACAGGGACTCCATGGGGCCCTAAGTTTGTCTTCCCTTCCATCTTTGGTCCGAACTACCTCGCTTATCCTAGGGGGGAAGATTCCTCCTTTGGCGTGAGAGCTGCTGGCCTTCCGTCTCCCCTCCTTCTGCCTGCCTGCCGCCTGCCCGCCCAACGCTGAGCGGAGCGGAGCAAAGGAATTCTCAGCTTCTAGTTACCCTCAGCCTGCAAAGAAAACATAGTCTGCTGTGTCTGCTGCCAGCTCGGCTCTGGTGACAGCCATAACCCATTTGCTCAGCGCCAGCCCCAGCCTGTGCTGTGAGTAGAGCCGGGAGCTGGACCCCAGTCTCCTGCAGGAGATCCTGGGCCAATCACTTCAAGGCTGGGCCTTAGGGGCTGGTCAAAGGGAAAGGCAGACCAAATGATTTCTTGAGGCCCTCTTGGCTCTAAGAGCTATGCCTGAAGGTTGGTGTGCTGCGTTCACAGCCTCTTCCTAGGGTAGGAAGTCCATTGTATAAACATGTTTCCCATACTTGACTGCCGGGGGGAGGATGGTCATTAGCGCCGCCTTGCAAATTAGTAACCAGCTTTCCAAGACAACTAAACTGTGCGACCGGCCACCCTTGCCTCTGAGGAGATACCAGGGAATGAAACCTTTGCCACTTTCTGGGCAGCCAAATCCGCCTCCAGTCAGTCAGCTGTGACGTCGTCAAACCAGAGCCAAGAGCCTGGACTACTGACTGCTTCCCAGGCCTGAGTTCCCCCCTGGGACAATTAAACCCCAGCCATCATGGGGGAAAAGAACTGCAGAGCAGATGTCTCAAAACAACACTCTTCGGCTTATGTGTGCTGGGAAGCGTTGTGGGTACGTTGGCTACAGATTCACATCCTAATTGTTTCCTTCACGCAATGACTGCTGACAGGAGGAGACCAGGTGGGGTTGGGAAGCTGGGGCTGAAATTTTGCCATGGATAATTCAGGAGGAAAGGAGATAGTCTACATTTTATACTTAGAACAGAGAAAGCAGGGATATGATGTCTGCTAGTTGGAAACCTTTAATTAAAGGAATGTTCAGTCCCCAGGGATCAGCTGGAGCACCGTGGCCAAGAATTATGAACAGAGAGGCTGTCACAACCCTATAACTCCCTCCTCTGCACTAACTACGCCAGCAGCCCTTAGGCACCTTTAGGCCTGGGCCAGGGAGCTGGAGGGGAGACCAAGGCTCCGAAGCAGAAGACAGGTCCTGAGGTGTTGCAAGGTGCACCCAGAAGGCAGTCGCCCATCATCACACAGGGCTGACCACTGTCTTGGCCTTTGAGGTCCAAAATATTGAACTTGCTTTATTGGAGATTTGCTTCTTCCTAGGAGAAGAATATTCTTCTGTTGTAACAGAAGTCAGAGAGAGAAAGGGCTGCCTTGCAGTCAGCTTGCTGACATATATCTGTTCTGTAAAGTTACAAAGGTCTTTATCCATTGCTTCCAGAGATGCATTTACTCTGTCCGACCTTGAGGGGCTCATATACAGTGGATGACAAAGAGTCTGGCGGGGCGCGGTAGAGAGGGGAGACCCCAGAGGAGTGGGGCGCCACTCCCTTCCTCCTGCTGCTGATTCCATTTGGTGACAAGCAGTAGTCAGAAGAACGGCAGGAAGTGAGGAGAGGTGAGAAGCAAAGAGCTGGAGCTGAAAGAGAGGGAGAGTTTACTGGGGGTGAGAGAATGAAGGTAAGAGCCCCAGGGAGCTGGGAGGAGGGATACTACGTCCAGGAGAGGGAGGGCCTCCCCCCCGGTGGGGATGGCAGGCAGAGGGCACAGGTCCCAGCCTTGACCTTCTTGGATGGGGTACATGGCAGGCCAGGCTGGAGGCAGGGAGATGCCCAAGATGGCCTGTAAGATTTCCTTCCCTCTGGAGGCCTCTGTAGAAATCCAGAATGGGTGAGCAGAAGTGGGTTGAGGTTCGATTTTCCTGAAGAAGCCCTGAGCTGGAGACAGGATGCGTTGACTCTGTATTTATTTATGAGGCTATCGATTTGAATGCAGCTTTTCCACAGGATCCCGAGGTCGCTGGAGTTGGGAGAAGAAACCTCTCACCAGTTAGCTTCCTTTGCCCTCTAGATATCAGGCGCTCAGATAGGCTGCCCCCACCCTCCCTTCATTCCTCCTCCTCCCTTCACCCCTTCTGCCCTTCACCCCTGTGCACCCTGAGTGTTGGGGGCCCCAGACAGCCCCTCTAGTTTCCTCTCTTTCTCAGGTCTGGCTGTTCTGGGTTCCTTCCAATATTTAGGGCACACTCCAGCACCCCAAATCCTAATAGAAGGGCATTGCTTCACTCAAGCATAGATGTTAAATTTCCAAGCTGTAAAAGACCTCTGAGATCCTCCCAGCAAAAACCTTTTGCTTTACTGAGAAGGAACAGAGGCCAAGGGGAAGTAATTTCCCCAAAGTTGCGCAAAGAGAGTGGCACAACCTGGACAAGAATGAGGCCAGGCCTCCTGATTCCCCTGACGAGAGCCCTTTGAGCTGTGCCACGTCGCCTCCCAGTCTGGCCCCTCAACCCAGAGGTGGGGATGCCCCTGAGCTGGGACTCACTCTCTGAGACCTTTGCCCCCTTTTGCAGTCTCCCAGCAGGGCCTCTCCTGAGTTTGTTTTGCACTTGACGATTCTTTGCTCTCAGTCTGCCCCACTCCAAAATAGGATTGAAAAAGTTCTATGTAACCACAGAGGAAAGTAGAGGCTGGTGATAATGACTCGGATTCTGCTCAGCCTCACCTCGCCTTAAACACCCTACATTCCCACCTCCCTCCCTACTGGCCACCTTTCATGAGGCCCCTCCCAGCCTTTGTGCCCCAACATCAGCCTTCAGGTGGGCCGAGATGCCCACGTCTACTCATCCTTGTGAAAGAAGATGGCTCTTCTCCCTCAGCCTTGATTCCAGAGCTCAGTCTGCCAGAGAGGCAGAAATAAGCCTTTCTAGGTGGGTAGAATACAGGAGACAGGCCAACACTGCACCAAGCCCCAGGGGCTGCCTCCCCATCTTTGGACACCCTGAAGTTTGGCCCAACCGAACATAGCTCTAAAGATGAGCACCAGGGCTTCCCTGGTGGCGCAGTGGTTAAGAATCTGCCTGCCAGTGCAGGGGACACGGGTTTGAGCCCTGGTCCGGGAAGCAACTAAGCCCATGTGCCACAACTACTGAGCCTGCGAGCCACAACTACTGAGCCCACGTGCCACAACTACTGAAGGCCAGGAGCCTAGAGTCTGTGCTCTGCAACAAGAGAAGACACTGCAATGAGAAGCCCGCGCACCGCGACGAAAAGTAGCCCCCGCTCGCCACAACTAGAGAAAGCCAACGCGCAGCAACAAAGACCCAACACAGCCAAAAATAAATAAATAAAATAAATAAATTTTAAAAATAAATAAATAAATAAAGATGAGGACCATTGCTCGAGGCAAGGTGGGCGTTCTGCCTTCTTAAGGTTGTCTATGTTATTGTACTTTTCCTTAGGTTCATTCTGGCATTCAGTGTTCCAAGGTTTAACCCCAACACGATTTACTGGCTTCATCTCTTCTTTCTTCCCTTCTCACAGGCTGCAGCCAAAAGGAATTCCATACAAGCACCACATTTTCTGCCTGTGGCCTGACTGTTCTGGAATGCCCTACCCTCCTGCTCCACACGTGCAGAAAACCCGTGTTCTAAGCCACTTTCCCTGATTCTAGCAGCTGACATCCATTGAGCTCTACCAGGTGCTGGACCCTGCACTTTATCTTCGCAATAACCTCAAAACTCCCCCCATTTCTCCATAAGTTACACGGCAAGTGGCAAAGTCAGGATTTGAACCCAGGCCTGTGGTCTCCAGGGTCTATACTTTCAGCCACTATACTTTATTACCTCTCAAGAAACGGCGACCCTTTCCAAAATTATCTTTCTCTTATCTAGGATTTTATCTGCATTTTCCTTTTCTCGCATCGCTTTTTGATTTTTGACTGCAACTACTTAGATCATATGCTTTCACTCTCTCACTAGACTGTGAGTCTTCAAAAGTAGGGCCTGGGTCACATTTGGTGTGTCCCCAGCATCAAGCTCAGTGCTAGCACATGGCAGGGGGCCATTCAATCTGTTTCCAATGAAAGAATGAATAAACGACCCAATGGATTTGAATCATAGTGAGGGCTAATGTCTGCCCATGGTGGAGCAGGGCGTTGGAACTAACTTTTCTAAAGGCCCCAGCTTCACATTTCCTTTCTAAAGGCACCATGGGAAATGAAGGGAACGGAAGCTTTTCATAGATGAGTGAGAACAGGAACGCAAACCCCTGCATGTCTGTAATTACAGAGCCTCTTCATGCCGGCTGCCGCTGGCAGCACGTTGGGGAACATGTTTTCAGTTAGTTCTCCAGGTTGGGAACTGCAGGTACTACCAATTGCTTTGTGTGAGCTGACATGGCTGTGAAAGGAAAAGAGAGAAGAGGATAATAAAATCTGGGAGCGATGGCTTTGCCAGGTGGAGAGAAAGGGCCTCCAGCGTGCATCCCACCTTCAAGACCCACTGGGCAGGGCAGAGGGGACTCTAGTCACCCTTTCTGTGCCAGACTCTTTTGGGATCAGGGACTCCACATGGAACAGCCCAGGGCAGGGTTGTCTCTGGCTGGGTTACGGGCAGGGTCAATCCACTGGGAGTCCTTCTAAGTTGAGAAGGGGTAACTAGAGGCTCTTGGGTGCAAGGCACTGGGCAGAGGAACTGGAGTGTGGGCGTCATCTACACAGGGTGTGTGTTCGTGTGTGCCTGTGTGTTCATACTCTCCTGAGTGTGTCAGAAGCAGCAAGGCAACCCAAAATCGGACTGTGCTTCTTTCAGGCCCCAAGGTTAGGGAACCACCTGGGCAAACTTTCTCCAAGGTTCTGCTCAGGACTCAGCTTTTCTGGTCCAAGTTTAGAACAGGCAGATCAGGCTGCTGGGCCATGGCTTGGGAGGGTGGTTTCCACTCTGCCTTCATGTAAACCCACTTTTGTCTTAAGCGCTGGGTCCCCATCCCCCATCTCCTTCACCTCTCGGAAATCTCCTGAGAGGCTCACACTTCATTAGCAACATGCACATGGATTCTCCTGGTGCTGGGTAAACAGACACCTTCCTCACCGCCTCCCCCTATTCCTAACCCACCTCACCCCCCGCCCGGGAGGAAGCTCATCTCTGTGAGAATCCGCAGCATAGCTCCTTCTGAAAATGCTGGGGACGTGCCAGGGAGCTTTCCTGGGAGGAGAGTCAGTGCTGTTTGCCTTTGCTGGGATGGAGGACGGGACAGTGGTGGCCTGGGTCTCCACAAATGGGCCTGTGCAGGCCTGGAACAGAACCGAAGACCAGGCCACATGTTACAAGTTTCCCTTTGCCTCACCTCCCAAACTGGGAGCTTAATGGTCACTGGGTGGCGAGACTTAGAAGTCATCTAGTCTGGCCCTACCCTGAAACTTTGTTTATCTGGCTTTGGAGTGAGTCATTCATTGATTCAGCATACGCTTGTTGCCTACTGACCACGTGCCAGCTCTAGGTGCTGGGGATACTACAGTGAACATGATAGGCACATTTCTGATCAGTCTGGAAAAGGACACAGTTAGAGGGCACAGTCATTTGGGGGTGGGTGGGGTGAGGTCAGGATAGAGAAGTAATGGGAGCTCAGAGAATCAGGGTAGCTGGGAAGAGAAGCATCTAAGCCAAGGCTGGAGACATGAGTGGAGCATTAAGCCACCCAAGAGGGGAGAGAGCGTACCAGACACAGGGCCCAGAGGCTAGAGAGCACCTGGTACGTTTAAGAAACTGAAAGGAGTGCAAGGGGAAGGTGGAGGGAAGGAGGAGGTGGTGAAAGATGAGGCTGGAGGGCAAGGCAGGGGCTGGGCCGTGGAGGGCTTGAAAGCCATATTGAGTGGAAGGAGCTTTAGCCTAAAGACAATGAAAGGTTTTCAGAAGATGCGTGACATGTTCAGATTTGTGTTTCAGAAAGATGCTTTTTGCTTTTGTGTGGAGCAGTGCTATTTTTTTTTAAAGTATTTGTTTATTTATTTATTTATGGCTGTGTTGGGTCTTCATTTCTGTGCGAGGGCTTTCTCTAGTTGTGGCAAGCGGGGACCACTCTTCATCGCGGTGCGCGGGCCTCTCACTATCGCGGCCTCTCTTGTTGCGGAGCACAGGCTCCAGATGCACAGGCTCAGTAATTGTGGCTCACGGGCACAGCTGCTCCGCGGCACGTGGGATCTTCCCAGACCAGGGCTCGAACCCGTGTCCCCTGCATTGGCAGGCAGACTCTCAACCACTGCGCCACCAGGGAAGCCCGAGCAGTGTTATTTGATAGATATATAATGAGAGCCACAAATGTAGTTTTATTTTTTATTTTATTTTTTTTAAACGAAATTTATTATTTATTTATTTTTGGCTGTGTTGGGTCTTTGTGCTGCGCATGGGCTTTCTCCATCTGCAGAGAGCAGGGGCTACTCTTCGTTGTGGTGAGCGGGCTTCTCATTGTGGTGGCTTCTCTGGCTTCAGTAGTTGTGGCACACGGGCTCAGTAGTCGTGGCACGCAGGCTCAGTTGCTCCGCGGCATGTGGGATCTTCCCGGACCAGGGACTGAACCTGTGTCCCCTGCCTTGGCAGGTGGATTCTTAACCACTGTGCCACCAGGGAAGTCCCGCAAATGTAGTTTAAAATTTTCTAGTAGCCACATTAAAAATGTGAAAACAGGTGAAATTAATTTTAAATAATATATTTTATTTAATCCTATATATCAAAGCTATTATCATTTAACAGAAAACTTAAGGTATTTTACATTTTTTTCACATTAAGCCTTTGAAATCCAGTGTGTATTTTGCACTTACATTGCATCTCAGTTTGGACTAGCCGCCTTCTGAGTACTCAGTGGCCAAATGTGTTTGGGGGCTAACATGTCGGACAGTGTAGATGTAGAGAGTGCATTTGAGAGCAGCAGGAATGGTGAAGTTGTTGCAGGTGACCAGGAGGAGGATGGTGGCCTGGGGATAGAGACAAAGTGACAGATTTCAGAGATATGAGCCCCAGGTTGTCATCCTAGGCTTGGACTTAATACCTCTGAACTCCTTTTATCTGAAAGAGAAATCTTGTTTGGGCCATTTTACTTGGGGTTTCCCCTCTACTCGTGGCTGGACCTACTTTTAATGACAATAACACCTAAATGGAGATGTCCAATGGACAGTTAGATCTGATAGGTCTAAATAAGCAGAGAGGTCTGAGAAAGCCACAGAGAGATTTGGGAGTTCCCAATCCATATTTGGTCCTTGAAGCCATGGCAACATATGAGATCTCCAAAGGAGAATGTTCTAGTGAGGAGAGGAAGGGTCTAGAACAGAACTCTGAGGAACACCAACACTTAGGATGGGCAGAGGAAGAGGAGACGGCAGAGGAGCAGCCAGAGAGGTAGGAAGGAAATCAGGGACGTGCTGCTCCGCGGAGGCATAGGGAGGAGAGAGTCTCAAGGACGTGGTGATCAACAGCGGTAAAGACTGCTGTCTCTGCTTGCTTCTAAGCATGAGGAGGCCACCAGGGAGCCTGAATAAATCAACCTAGGCTTCTGTTGTGGCCCCAAACTCCAGCAAAGGCTGGTCATGTCATCCTCCAGCTCAGTGCCCTTCAGTGGGCTCCAAATGTTTTAAGGACAAAGTTCTAGTTCCTTAGCACATCCTTTAGGCTCCTCCAAAGTCTGGCCCTAGCTCTTCTGTCCAGCCTGTCCTTTCCCCAGCACACTCTGTCCCTGCCAGGCCTGGCTTCCTACCACTCCCTGCCTTGGCTTGTGTGCTTCTCTCTGACAGAAGAACCTTCCCTCCTTCCCTTTTTCTCCCCCAATCCTGCCATGCTTCAAGACTTACCTCAAATGCCAGCTCTTCTGTTCTCTGACTCTTCCAGACAGAAGACCCCCCAACCCCAGCCCCCCACAAGCATTTTTCTCACTCTCAGTCACAGCCCTCATTGTAATCCAGCCTGTGTTACAGTTGGCTGTGTACCTGTGTGCCTCCCCAGCTAGACCGTGAGGTTGGACAGTCTGAGGCTGCTTCTGGCTACTCAGCCCTGTCCTTGGTGCCTTCCACATAGCTTGTAACAGATGTTTAAGAAATGTTTATGGATTTAATGGAACTGTTGTCCCTCACAGCCCCCAAGTAACAATGTGGTCTCTGTCTTTTTTGTCATATTACTCCGGAGGGATGAGGGAGACACTAAAATAGAGAGAACCCTGTTTTAGAGGGAAATAGACAAGGAGGTGAGTTTGAATCTAGCTGCTCAAAGGAATAGTCCCAGTCTGAGCTTCCCCTGACCTGAGCAGCTTGTATCATCTGAGTGCTCAAGAAACACCTTATTAACAGAAAGGCAATAGAAAACAGTTAGTGAAATTAAAAGTTGGTTCTTGGAAGAGATGGACAGAATTGACAAATCTTTTAGCTAGGCAGACTAAGAAACAAGACAAGACTCAAGTTACTAAAATCAGGAATGAAAGAAGGGATCTTAAAGAAATAAAAAGGATTATACAGGAATACTATGAACAAGTATATGCTATGAAATTAGAAAACCTAGATAAAATGGACAAATTCTCAGAAAGACACAAACTACTGAAACTACTTCAATAGATAATCTGAATAGACCTAAAAGAAGTAAAGAGATTGCACTAGTATTTTCAAAACCTCCCACAAAGAAAAATCCAGGCCTAGATGGCTTCACTGGTGAATTCTACCAAATGTTTAAAGAATTAATGTCAATCCTTCACACTCTTCCAAAAAAATAGATTAGGAGGGAACACTTCCAACTCACTCCATGAGTCCAATATTACTCAGATACCAAAACCAGACAAAGACACCACAAGAAAACTATATATCAATATCACTTACGAATATAGATACAAAAATCCTCAACAAAATACTAGCAAAATGAACCCAGCAACATATAAAAAGGATTATACATCATGGCCAAGTGGGATTTATCCCAGGAATGAAATACTGGTTTAATATTTGAAAACCAATGTAATGCACCATATTGATAGGTTAAAGGAACCAAGCCATATGATCCTCTCAATAGATGCAGAACAAGTATTTGAAAAAACTCAATATCTTTTCATGATAAAAACACTCAACAACCTAGGAATAGAAGTGAACTTCCTCAACTTGATAAAGAGCATCTACGAAAACTCCACATCTAACATTAGACTTAATGGTGAAAGACTGAAAGCTTTCTCCCTGAGATCAGGAACAAGACAAGGATGTCTGCTCTCACCAATTCTATTCAACACTGTACTGAAAGTTCTAGCTAGGACAATTGGCAAGAAAAAGGAAAAAAAGGCACTCAGGTTGGACAGAAAGAAGTAATACTATCTCTATTCACAGATAATATGGTCTTGCATATAGAAAATTCTAAAGAATACACACACATACACACACACATACACACGCAAACTATTAGGGGTTAATGAATGAGATCAGCAAGGTTGCAGAATACAAAATATAATATACAGAAATCAATTGTATTTCTATACACTAGCAATGAACAACCTGAACATGAAATTAAGAGAATAATTCAATTTACAATAACATCAAAAAGAATGAAATACTTAACAATATATTTACAAAAAGAAGTGCAAGACATGTACACTGAAAATTATTTCACATTATTGAAAGAAACTAAAGAAGACCTAATAAATGGAAAGAAATTCCATGTTCATGGACCAGAAAACTTAATACTGTTAAGATAGCAATACTTCCCAAATTGATCTATGATACAACATAATCTCTATCAAAATCCCAGCTGATTTTTTTTTTTTAACAGAAATTGGTAATCTGGTCCTAAAAGTCATATGGAAATGGAAGGGACCCAGATTAGACAAAGAATCTTGAAAAAGACAAAGTTGGAAGACTCACACTTCCAGATTTCACAACTTACTGCTAAGGTACAGTAATGAAGACAGTGTGGTACTGGCATAAAGATATATAGACCAGTGGAAAAGAATTGACAGTCCAGAAATAAGCTCTTCTATTTATGGTCAACTGATCTTTGACCATTTAGTGATGAAAAAATAGTCTTTTCAACAAAAGACATAGGACAATTGGATATCTACATGCAAAACAATGAAGTCAGACCCAAACACAAAAATTAACACAAAATGGATCATTTAGCAAGAGCTAAAACTCTTAGAAGAAAACATAGGACACATCTTTGTGATCTTGGGTTAGGCAATGATTTCTTAGATGTGACATCACAAGCACAAGGGACAAAAGGAAAAATAGGCAAATTGGTCTTCATCAAAATTGAAAACTTTAGTGCTTCAAAGGTCACTATGAAGAAAGTGAAAAAACAATCCATAGTGTGGAAGAAAATACTTCTGAACCACGCCTCTGATGAGGGTCTGTTATCCAGAATATATAAAGAACTCTTACAACTCAATAATAAAAAGACAACTTAATTTTAAAAATGAAAAGATCTGAATAGACATTTCTCCAAAGAAAATACACAAATTGGGACTTCCCTGGTGGTCCAGTGTTAAAGAATCCACCTTCCAATGCAGGTGACGTGGGTTCGATCCCTGGTCAGGGAACTAAGATCCCACATGCCACAGGGCAACTAAGCCAGCGTGCCACAACTACTGAGCCCATGTGCTGCAAACTACAGAGCCCACGCGCTCTGGAGCCCGTGCACCACAACTAGAGAGAGAAAACCCACACGCCGCAACTAGAGAGAAGCCTGCGTGCCACAACGAAGAGCCGCTGCAACGAAAGATCCCGCACGCCTCAACAAAGACCCCGTGTGCCACAACTAAGACCCGACACAGCCAAAAAATAAAAATAAAAATAAATATTAAAAAAAGAAAATACACAAATTGCCAATAAACACATGAAAAGATGCTCAACATCATTAGCTACCAAGGAAATACAAATGAAAACCACAGTGAGATACCACTTCACACACACTAGGCTGGCTGTAAACAAAAAGACAGATAATAACAGGTGTTGGTGAATATGTGGAGAAATCACAACCCTCATGCACTGCTGGTAGGAATGTAGAATGGTGCAGCTGCTTTGGAAAACAGTCTGACCATTCCTCAAAAAGTTAAGCATAGAGTTACCGTAAGTCCCAGCAATTCCACACCTAGGTGTATATCTAAGAGAATTGAAAGTATATATCCATACAAAACTTGTACGTGAATATTTATAGAGACATTATCCATAATAGCTAAGAAGTGGAAACAACCCAAATGTTCACCAGCTGATGAATGGATAAACAAAATATGGTATGCTCATACAATGAAATATTAACCAGCCATACAAAGGAATGAAGTACAGAGTCATGCTACACCATGGATGAATCTTGAAAATATTATACGTAGTGCAATAAGACAGTTGCAAAAGACCATAACCGTATATTTTATGATGCCATATATATGAAATGTCCAGAATAGGCAAATACATAGAGACAGAAAGTAAATTAGTGGGGTTTGGGGGGAAATGGAAGAATGACTGACAATGAGTATGGAGTTTATTTTTGGGGTGGTGAAAATGCTCTAAAAGTAGATGGTGGTGATGGTTGCACAGCTCTGTGAATATACTAAAAACCACTAAATTGTGTACTTTAAAAAGGTGAGATTTATATGTGAACAATATCTCAATAAAGTAGTTATATATGTGTATAAATATATATAATTATGTTGAAATGTAAGGTGGGCCTCCATTTCTTAGTGGGAAGATAATTTTTTTTTTTTTTGCCAACTGGAGTATATCACAATATACCTGACAAGGCAAGGTTTTCCTCCAAAATTTTCCTCTGAAAGGACGGCAAAGTTGTGCAGACCTCATTTTTTAGAGCTCCTCTCATCATTTCCCACCTCACCCTAAGGGACTGAGGGTGAGACAGCAGAGTGTTTTTATGACCGTGGGGATGAGGATCTCCCTCATAAATAACCTTGGCTCCCACTCCTGAGGATCTCCAAGGTAGATATCTGTGGTTTCTGCCCGCCCAGTACCCACTCTCTGGCTTCTTGTAACTGCATGTAGATTTTCCTTCTGTCAGCTATCCCCCCCCCTCCATCTCAGAAGGTCTACCAGTCTGGCTGCCCTTTATTTCCATGGCCAAAATGTGGACTTATGACCCAGTTTGTCCAATCAGATGCCCTTCTTTGGGAATTTGAATTGAGAGTGGGGTGACTCAAAGAAAAAGCCAGTGATTTGCCACACTGGGATGCCCTGTGGAAACCGTTCCATGGTTCCTGCTCCCTGGAGTCAGGGGAGCTATTCAGGTCCTGTTTTCTTCTTCAGGTGTTTCTTGCACCCAAGAACTTAACTTCGTCTTTTGGATATTCAAGGGCTGACACATTCCATGTCATTGTCTTGGTTCTCCCGCAGCAGGGGCAGGGTTCCTCAGAACTGTCCATACAACGAAGGAGGAAGACTCCTAAATCCTAAGGAGTCATGACCTAGAAACCACTAGCTCCATTGGAACATCTTTTCTTTGGCTCCTTCTTGGTGACCATTTGCTTTATAAATTTATGTGTTTATTTATTTGGGGCTGCATTGGGTCTTCATTGCTGCACCTGGGCTTTCTCTAGTTGCGCTGAGTGGGGGCTACTCGTCATTGCGGTGCGTGGGCTTCTCATTGCGGTGGCTTCTCTCGTTGCTGAGCACTGGCTCTAGGCGCACAGGCTTCAGTAGTTGTGGCGCGTGGGCTCAGTAGTTGTGGCTCGCGGGCTCTAGGGCACAGGCTCAGGAGTTGTGGCGCACGGGCTTAGTTGCTCCGAGGCATGTGGGATCTTCCTGGACTAGGGCTCGAACCCGTGTCCCCTGCACTGGCAGGCGGATTCTTAACCACTGCGCCACCAGGAAGTCCCATGACCATTTGCTTTAATATTTTAATTGAAGCTCTAAACATTAATTGAATCTTAACTATGTCAAGTTGCTTTGTTAGTTGAGGGAGTAAAAGATGAACAGAATTATCTCCCAACTTCGGTGGGTGGTGTGAGTGTAGAGAAATGCTCTTTGAATTCTGACCGCATGGACAGACAGAAAGAACAGAAAAGGGGCATTTAAAGTTGGCCTGAGGTAGAGGCTCCTAGCCTGAGAAATTTCTCCCATCCACATGGAATGTGCCCTTTGGGATGGTGTATTGAAATAAGAGAATCATAGACTTTGGGGCTGACAGGGACCTTATAGAAATGACTTGACTAGAGCCAAATTGGGCTTAAGACTTCTCCTTTGGGGCTTCCCTGGTGGCGCAGTGGTTGAGAGTCTTCCTGCCAATGCAGGGGACGAGGGTTCGAGCCCTGGTCTGGGAAGATCCCACATGCTGCGGAGCAACTAGGCCCGTGAGCCACAATTACTGAGCCTGCACGTCTGGAGCCTGTGCTCTGCAACAAGAGAGGCCGCGATAGTGAGAGGTCCGCGCACCACGATGAAGAGTGACCCCCGCTTGCCACAACTAGAGAAAGCCCTCGCACAGAAATGAAGACCCAACACAGCCATAAATAAATAAATAAATAAATAAATAAATAAATTAAATAAAATAATTAAAAAAAAAAAAAGACTTCTCCTTTGACTCCCAGTCCAGTGCTCACCTTACTAGCTCCCAGTCATGTGGTTGACCTTGGCTGGCTCCTCTAAGTTTCAGGGGATTGGGGAGGAGGAGGGGCAATATTTGGGGCTTGGTAAATGGTTGCCTAGGGAAGTATGTCTTGCAAGGCCACCCAAGAAATCAGCAATGAACTGGAGCAAATTCCAGTAGTTCTATAGTCACACTGTTTCTTCCTTAAGTTTCCCCAGTGGGGACTTGGCAGAAGGGACTGATACCAGGGTATGCACTGCAGTGTGTCAATGTGTGTGTTTCCCACCCTTTTCCATCCTCCTGGAGCTCTTGAAGCAAGTCAGTAGCCAAAGGGCTTGGTGAAATGACCTCTGTCACTGCCATGGTCTCTTTTCTGTAGGTGACCTAGTCAGCTGGGGTGGGAGAGCCTTGCTAGTCTTTACCTGTAAGGTGTAAGGATATCCGGCAAATAACCAGAGAGTGTGAGAAGGAAATCAATTCAGAAATCAGGCCTGGACTTTCCCCAGGGCTGACAATGACTTACCTTAGTTAGCAACTTGCACTGGGCAGGAAGGGCTCAGTGTAAATAGTGTGCATTGCTGGTTCTAGGAAAAGAGACAGAAGAGCCTAGACAAGGTTCTTTGGGTGGAGAAGAGATGAAATGTGTCCTTCCAAAATGTATTTTTCAGCCATTAATGGGCATGATCGGTTTAACGAATACTTAAACAGAGAATTTCCCATGTTCCAAGAACTGTGTCAGGTTCTGCAGCCCACACATAAATAAGATGTGATCCCTGTATGCAAGGAACTACAGACAAACATAAGACCAACAAGTTTAATAAAATGCGGTGGGTGATAAGCCCTGGATGTTACCAAAACATAGACGAGGGGTATGCTTCCCACCTGGGATTCAGGGAAGGCTTCCTAGAGGACAAAGAGCCAGGAAAGAAAGCCACAAGTCTCACAGGCAAGAGAACCACATAAACAAAGGTGTGGAATCTGGGTGCGGGGTGGGGGGCGGGCGGGGGGACCACAGGCAACAGCTGATGGTGTTACTAGAGCCTGAAGAGGGAGATGGGAAGTGTGGGGAGATAAGGCAGAGAGGCTGGGCTGTGTGTGGCTGAGAGGGGAAGTAAGTTATGGGAAAGAGCATGGGTCTTTTTTCTGAGCAGGGAAGAGGGAAGTGCCTGGGAGGTTTGCATTTTAGATAGATCACAGCAGTGTGGATTTGGGGAGGAAGAGTTAAGAATGGGGCAGGGAGCCTACTGGAAGTGATGATGAGTACTAGATGCAAGGTATTCACAATGAGAATGAGGCACTCCTAATGAGAGGGGTATGGACTGGAGACATGGCCGGGAGGTGAGTGATAATAGAAATGTGGTAGGGAAGGGAGAGACACAAATCCAGAGGGGACTGCAGGTTTCTGACTTGGTACCTGGGTGGATAATGGGGCGAGGAACTGAGGTAAGAAATGCAGGTAAGGAAAATAAGTCTGGAAGAGAGATGTTGATGATACCTAACATTTATTAATCACTTATATGGACCACACATTTTGCCAAGAGTTTTTTGTGCATTTTTCTCATAACTCTATAAAGTAGATATTATTGGTCTCAACTTATAGATGAGGAAAATGAAACTTTGAGATGTTGAATAGGTTGGCCAGATCTGCACAGCTGGTTGAGTGGTGGAAAGAGGTTAAAATCCAGGCATTCTGGCTCCCGGGCCACCTCCACAGTGGAGGTCTGGAATTTAGGGAGGCCATCAAGGCTCAGATCATGGTACAAACTACTTAAGTTGACCACAGTGCCCTGGGGAACCCTTAAGTTAAAGAAGTAGCCAGTGGGTAAGAGGCTCACAGATGAGACAAAAACAAAAGTCCCATCGGATTTTTAAATCTGAAGACATGGCTCTGCTATCTGGGCAACAGAAAACTGGACAATCATGAACATGTAGTGGCATCAAATAGAAATGTCCACCAAGTTAAGCAGACGTATTAATTATAACAGTTACTATGTTGCATAGTAATTATCCTAAACAGTATGCAGTTTACATAAATAGTAGCAATTAGCATAGCACAAGTTTCCCAAACTGTGTCCTGTGGAACAGTAGTTCCTGGAGATGTTAATAAATGTTTGGATAAAAAAGGTCTTTGGAGTCAGATAAGCTTAGGAAATGCTGGTATAATTTAGATAGGGCACCCAACACCTAGTTTACAATTTTATTTTTTCTCTGTCAGGAGGATAGTGGAAAGGCTAAAAGTGTAGGCGCTGGGAATTAAATACTGCTGCTGACAAGCTGGGGAATTTGGGGCAAGTTACTGAAATTCTCTAAGAGGTAGTTTCCTCCTCCCCACACGTGCCCCGCCCCCCATTCATTCACACTGAGGCTGACATCAGAATACCCTTGGTGTGAGGGGATACCACAAGCCTTGCCTGTTTCTTTCACATCTCCTGATTGAGGTTGAAGATGATAGAGCAGGTTGGGAAAGCATAAGTGGGAGGGGATGATTTTCTAGGTTTCCCCTGACTCATAATGAACACTAAATTATGATGCTCCAAATCAGAGCAGGTCAGGGCCAGAACAAGCCTGACTTCCTGACCATGGTTTGGGGCAATGAAGGGTTAGGGTTAGGGTTATAGGATGAATGGAAGCTTCTTAATCCTTGCTGTGTGGCCCAAATGCTTGGCTCCCCATAGAGACCCTCACCACCCCTTTAGGTAGACACTTCCTTTGGAAAGAAAGGAGCAGCTTCTTCCTGTTCTCCTTAGGAGGTGGGTGGTGTGGCATGGAGGGCAGGCACTCCCCCAGTGTGCACAGGCATTTACACACACACCCACAAACCCCAGGGGGACTGCTGCCTAGAAGCACCTCTTTTCAGCCTAGAAGCCAGGTCCAGGCCTGACCTGTGGTGGTCTGGCAAGGGCTCCCCGCTCTCTGTTCCTTGTTTCTCTCCTTTATAAGGTGAGGAATACGGATGGGGTGAATTTTAAGGCTCCTGGCTGTACAGACATGCTTTGGTTTGTACCTCTAGGGGATGCTATTCACTCCCCCTCTAGTCCTGTCTAACCAGACAGGTAGACTGACTGGAAATGGCTTACTCTCATCTCTCTTCCAGGGGCCTGTGTATCAAAGACAAACCTCCCCTCTCACAATCGCGCTTAGGGTTTGCCTCCATTGCTCTTGAAGATAAACAGCATCTGGGGCCCCAGCTGGGAGTTTAGGTCCTGTGGCCTTGAGACTCCGAACAAAGGCAGAGCAGGAAGGGGAAGGGGCCTTCCCAGAAAGTGAGAGGAGGGGAGCCCTGGGGCTGTTTATGGCTTTACCTCTCCGTAGGGCTGGCTGTCCTCTCCTTCCCACAGTTTTGGGGGGATGGAAGGGGTCCTGTCTTTTCCTCTAAAGCTGATGACTTCACCTCCTTCCCCTTCCTCTTTCTAAGGTTAGGATCTCTACTCCTTCCCCATGGGCTCCCAGGATCTGAAATCTCCATCCCACTCTCTTCCTTTATTCTTCTTCGAATTGGGGTCTTTACGCCCCTCCCTCTTTTTCTCTCTCCTTGAACCCGGCCTCTTTATTCCTTTTTAGGCCTGGCCTCTCCAGCCCTGGATTGAGGGGTCTATATACTTTTTTTTTCTCTTCCGAAGGCCACGTCTCCCTCCCCCAACCTTTCCCAGCTCCCCCTCCCCACCCCCCTCCCTCCGCCCCGAGGCATTGTGGGAGGAAACAAGATGTGGGGCGAGAGCGGCGCGGGGAGAAGCCCGCAGTGCGGGGCCGAACGGGCCCAGCCAATGGGGAGCGCGGACGGCGGCGCGCGCGGCGGGGGGGGCGGGGCGGGGCGGGGCGCTATTTCAGTCGGGGGGTCGTGCGTCTGCCGAGCTCGAGGCAAAGAGGAGCAGAGCTGCGACGTGCCAGCGCGGAGCTGGCTAGCTGGCAGGCGGGCCGGCGGGCGCGAGGCGGAGCGCGGGCGGCGGGAGAAACTCGAGGGCGGAGGGCGGCGGCGCGAGTGCTCGGCCCGGGCCTGCGGGAGCCGGAGACCGCGGCGGCGGCGGTGGCTGCTGCCAGAGGAGCCGAGGGGACACCGCCCTGCCCGCGCTCTGCCTCAAGCCATCCCTGCTCCCCCGGGACCCTGCGCGGACTCGCCTCCGTAAAGGTGAGCGGTGGGTGGAGGCTGCCCCGGGGCGGCGGCCCAGAGCAGTGCTGGCCTCGGCGTGACGCCCCCGGCGCCTCTCCTGCTCAGGGCTGCGCCACCCTGTGCCCTCCCGACCCTGGGGCCCCCGGCTGCAGAGGTGAGGCCTCCCGCCCCCCGGAATCTCCCTGCGCGCTCGGAGGCCCTTGCTGTCTGGGCCGAGGGAGAGCCGCGGAGCGGGCTCGGGCGTGACGCGGTTCGTCCCGCCGTCGCCACCCTCTGGGGCGTCCTTCCTGCAGCGAGGACGCCCAGTCACTCCGGCGCCGCTCTAGGCCGGACGGGGGAGGGCGGCCGGCCGGGCGGAGGTCCGGGGGGAGGAGGCTTTCTCCTGGCCCAGGTGCCGGCCTTCGGGATCGCAGCCCACTGGAGGATGGGGTGGTGGAGGGAGACGGCCCCTTGGGGATCCGAAGGGAGGAAATACAAGCGTTTGTGCGTGTTGGGGGCTGGGGAGGGCGGGTCGTGTCGTTCGGAGGCTTGGTCTTTTTGTCGCAGGGCCGGGGATAGAGGAGAGTGAGCTGTCCTGGAGTGCCCTTTTCGCTTTTCAGAGGAGCCCCTGGCTCGTGACCGAGGCAGCTGGCCTGGGGCCCTGTGGTCATCCTTCAATCTGGAGGCCCAGGTCCCTTGCTTTTTTTTTCTTTTTTTTTTTCTTCCCCGGGGGGGAGGGGCTACGTTGGCCCCTCCCTTTCCTTTTCTCATTGGCACCTTGGACAGGGGAGACTGGGGCTAGGCCTCACCTCTCAGACGCCTGGGGGGTCCGGGGTGAAGAATCGTGGCATTGTAGTCACAAGACGAACGTTATGTAACTGCAGGCTCTCCTGGAGGGTGAGGTGGTTTTAATTACTGTGACAAAGTTGTTTCTTTGGACTTTGGGAATGAGGCAGTGGGGCAGGTGAGCTTGCTGGGAAAACGGGTGCTGATTTCATACTTTAATCAGGCCCCACCCCACCCTTGGATTTGTAAACAGTGCCCCCTTCCGAGTGGTAACCTGGGATAGGCCACCAGGTGACACTAGTTTTCTTCACACTTAGCGAGCCTTGTAATAGAACATTCTCCCTGTGCTGCTGCTGTTGCACCTTTGTGCAAACCCACTGAAGTTGCCACATTTATCTTATTTTAGCCATTGTTTTTTACAAAGAAGACGTTGGTTTGCCCCAGGTCCTATAGACAACTAGGCCTTGAACAGGGTGTTCCTGACCCTTTCCTCAGCCCCAGCTGGTGCTCGCAGACTCCTCTTGAGGCTCTGACTTTCCCTCTCGGGCGTACGGGAGCACAGGGTGCTGGGGCACTAACCCTTTGCTCTGCCAGCCTTTGCAGAAGTGGAACCAGCCCTGCTTAATTTGCCAGTGTGAGACAAAGGTGCCCCGGATGCAGTAAAGGGTCGCCTGGCTAGCAACTGGCACGCATGCCTCCTTTGCATCTAGTGCAGGCTGAAGAAGTAGTCATGAATTCTGCTTCCCTTTTCAGCCCACCCAGCCCACAGGCTAGCGTGGACTCAGATCAGGGTGGCCTGGAATGATACCAGGGATCTCTCCTTGAGCAGTCAGGTCCCTGTGTAGCTTGGTATCAGATAGGGCTGCAACGACAACATCTCTTATCCACTGGGCAGGCCACAGAGTGGCGCTTTGGGGGAGTAGCACATGAGGTGGGGGTGGATTGTTACTGCTCTCTGTGATGGGACTGTGGTCAAGGACAGAGGGTAGGATTTTGCAGCTCATCTCTTTTCCTGCAAAGCACCTCACACGCCATAGACTGCTAGGCAGGCCGTGGCCAGCCCTCTTGGAATTCCTGTCATCCTAGGAGGGAACCATGCAAGGTGAGCCCTGGAACTCTGGTTGCTATAGGATGAATGCAGTGTCTTAGATAGTGGGGATATGAAACAGTACTATTAAAATAATAATTCTTTACCTTTTGTTGTCTCTGTCACCACTGGGCATTGGTAGCCTAGGGCTTGACAGTCTTTTTCTGTGAAGGGCCAGATAGTAAATATTTTTGGCTTTACAGGCCATATAGTTTCTTACAACTATTCAACTCTGCCGTTGTAGTGTGTTCCTATGAAACTGTTTACAAAAGCAGGCTGAATCTGGCTAACGGGCGAGACCATTGTATAGACTGTCCTTGTTTGCAGTGTTCTCATATAACCTTAATTAATCCTTACAACAACTCTTGATAGAGATATCCTCATTGCTAAAATAGAGGTAATCAAATGCAGAAAGGCTAAGTAACTTGTCCACGGACCAGAAGTCAGACCTAATTCATCTTTCCACTTTGATACCAATGATACAATAATGGTCATTAAATCAAGGGCTTATTATATTCAGGTGTTACACCACCGGGTTTACCCTGAGGTTAACTCAAGTCCGCATTTTAAGATGATGAATGAGAGCACAAAGTTTAAGCAACTTGCCCAAGGACACAGCTGGTAGATGGTATATTGTAACATCTTGGCTATTGGTGCTATTCAAAATATTGGAAATAGATAAATTTAGAGTTGGAAAAGCCTCATTTTACATGTGATAAAAACTGATGGCTTATTATGTTTTTTTAATTATTTACCTTGTGTTTCCCAGACTTGGCGACCATGTCTCTGCTAAAATCTTAGGAGCTCCCTTTTCTAATGCCTCATATCTGTGTTTTCTATTGGCCTCATCTTCTGTGCTCTCCTCTCCCAGCCCCACACCCAGCTGTTAGTGTTCATTGCCCAGAGCATGGGATTGCAGCCTCACCTCTCTGCTTCTTCTGCAGTGTCACGATGTCTGACCGGAAGGCAGTGATCAAGAACGCAGACATGTCTGAGGACATGCAACAAGATGCCGTTGACTGCGCCACGCAGGCTATGGAGAAGTACAACATAGAGAAGGACATTGCTGCCTATATCAAGAAGGTGTGCTGGGAGAGCTGTGGTTGGTGGTCAGGGGTAGGGATGGATAGCTGAGCTATGCCCCAGGGAGGGCTGGAGCTGGGGGTATAGGAAAGTAGGTATATTCCATGCAAACAGAACCCTACGAACTTGCAAAGGAGATAAATTAGGGGATGATTCTTATTTATTAAAGCATTTACCTTAAGAGTTCTTAATAGGAACTCTGCCGGGGTTGTGTGTATGTTTTACAGATAGTTATGTGACTGCAAAAGCAATGGGGAGTGAAGCTTCAGGATTAAATATAACTGTCCCAATTCAGAACTATTTAAAATGAAGATCAAGGATGTTTGAATGGATAACATAAGATCATATACAAATTTTCAGGGAGCTGCATCATTTAAAGTGGGATAGCCCTATAAGTAATTCTCATTATGTAGGAGGTTTCCTTTTCTTTAAAAGGACTCAGGTGGGGAGTTCCCTGGCCGTCCAGTGGTTAAGACTTGGTGCTTCCACTGTCATGGGCCGGGTTCAGTCCCTGGTCAGGGAACTAAGATCCCACAAGCCGAGCTGCGCGGCCAAAAAAAAAGGGACTCACGTACTAAATCGTCCCTTTCTCCCTACCTTCTTGAGGAAAGGGTGGGCTTGAATATATATATATATATTTTTAATAGATGAGCATTACTGGGGCAATAGGTTTAGTCCCTGAAGAATTCCTGGGTGAATGGATATAGTTAACATATATATAGTGAGGAAGCTGCTGAGCTAGAGGTGAAAGGTGGTCCCCAGGGTCCCTGATTCCCAATCAGGGTCCATGTCCATTGGTGGCATAGTCCCAGTCTTTGATACTCTTAATTCTGGTATCCCAAGGATGCCTAAGAGCCATGGCATTCTGGTCCATACAGGTGGTAGAGTGTCCTTGAGTTTTACAGAACTCTTTCCTTTCTGTATGGGTGGTATGAGAAGAGGAAACTGGGGTCCTGAGAGACTTTTTCTTTCTGTGTGTGTAGCCAGGGGGTGCAGAGCTGGCAAGGCTGCTAGGCGTGCTGGTTCCTTGTTGAGTGATGGTTTTTCTGTTCTATTCAGGGAGAGAATGTAGAATCATGGACTCTTAGGGCCAGAAGAATCGCTTTCTCGTTTTGCTGATGGGGGAAATGGGGAAGCAACTATGGCTCTCCTATGTTACACAGGGTCTTCAGTCAGGAATAAAGCTGAGTGTGGTGACCCACGCCCTTTCCACTGTTTCCTATACCTTTTGGAGTTACGTGGTATGGGGGCTGTGAGGAGGCTAAACAAGTTGCAGGTTGAGCCCCTAGGGGCCCGAGCCCCAAGGTTGGCAGCATTGCTGGGCCCATGGTGGAGGGCTGCTGTCCTTTCACAGCCATGGCAGGATGCATCTAGAACTGAGCCATCTGCTTCCTGCTGGGTCCACAGAGTGGGAAGGTCTGTCTGATAAGGTCGTGAGGATTTCTGAGCTGGCTTTGGTGCTGAACTTGTTCTACCCCTGAGAGAAGTGAGGGAATTGCCTTGATCTCATGGTTGAGGTCTTTTTCTGGTGCTTACAGCCCACATAGTGCCTGGCACCCTGGGGTGTCTTTAATGTTGGCTTACACAGAATTGCTTCCTGGTACTCCTGCAAGTACTCCGGGTACTTTTGTTCCCCGTTTTGCTCTAGTGTCTTGGTTTTTGGCATTTGGAAAATGCTGGTCTAGTAACATGAGAGGTAGCAAGTGGCAAGGCAGGGAGGCTTGCTCCTCTTTTGCTCAATGCTGCGTGACACTGGAGTGGTCATTTATTCCACTGGCTTTTCTGATTCCCTTGCTGAAGAATTGTGGGGTGGGCTTTTGAAAAGCAAGGTAGCTAGAGGAATGAGAGATGATCAGGGTGTAAAGTGCTAGAGGGAAATAACGGAGCCTTTGTGGTGTTCCATTATTAATGAAGGCGTGTCCTAGCCAACCTTAGAACCTGAGCTCCTGAGGTTCAGAGGACCGAGGCCGTGGACTGGGGGCGGGGTGGGGCTGACAGCTAAACTAATCAGACTCTCATTCTAATTTCTCATCCTCCAGCTGTCCTAATCACCTTTTTTCTCTTTTTTATTCTTCTTTTAGGAATTTGACAAGAAATATAACCCTACCTGGCATTGTATCGTGGGCCGAAATTTTGGCAGCTACGTTACACACGAGACAAAGCACTTCATCTATTTTTACTTGGGTCAAGTTGCAATCCTCCTCTTCAAGTCAGGCTAGGTGGCCGCAGTGAAGGTGTCAGTGGCGGCGGCAGTGATGGCAAGCAGGCGGCGTTGCTGGGACTGTTTTGCACTGGGGCCAGCATCAGGATGTCCTCTCCAATGGCTGTGCTACTGCATGGACTGTATACTCGATTTCATGTGTATGTCGCAGTAAACAAAACCAAACTTCTTTCTGTTTAGTTGCCTGGGGAAGAAGGCTGCTTTATGTTTATTTTTCAAGACTTAAATTTTTTTTTTTTGGTTGTATTGCACTAGGAAATCTCTCCCA
This sequence comes from Balaenoptera physalus, assembly GCF_965194825.1. Taxonomy (NCBI): domain Eukaryota; kingdom Metazoa; phylum Chordata; class Mammalia; order Artiodactyla; family Balaenopteridae; genus Balaenoptera; species Balaenoptera physalus. The sequence continues at coordinate 38,841,983 of NC_138901.1, forward strand.
CCCCTCTCTTTTCTCTTTCTCTCCCTATACAAATAAAAAGCCCTCAACAAAGCCTGTAAGACTAGGAGGGCTGGGGAAAAGAAATAGGTTTCTGGAGGTGGAACTAAAACTGTGCAGCTGCCTCTTCCTGGTGGTGGATGCTGCTTTGGGAGGGCCAGGGAGGCTGCAGTGTTAGGATTGACAAGGAGAGAGGGATAGGAAGGAGGGTAGGGGGATTGATCTAGTACCAGGGAGAATATTCCACTGAACTGTGATTCCACGGCTTGGGGCAGAGGGTGGGGCAGGGGCTGGATTCTTTAAGGGGCCCTGAGACGTGTTTGTCTGTGGTGTGTGGGAGTGGGGAGCAGACTTATCTTGCTGTCTTTGTCAGAAGAGTTTCTAAGTGAGGGCTGTGTCTTTTATTCTTTTATTCTTCCTGCCAGAGCTCACGCTAGGAGGATGTTGAGGGTAGGATTAGCTTGATTTTTTTTCTTTTCATTCTTCTCTCCTTCTGTCTGCTCCCTGCTTAGCTCTCTGTTTTCTCATTCCTCTGGAGTTCTCTTAGAGCAGCCCCTGGTAGTTGGCTGGCAAGGGAATTTCTGGTGACTAGTTCTTAGTTAGGTCTTAGCAATCAAACCAAATCAATGTGTCCCTTGATTTTCCTCTGTGTATATGTGTGTGAGTGTGTGTATATCTTGGTTTGGGGTAGAGGGGAGGGAGGGGCAGGACTGTGGAATCTCTAGGGTGTATGGGTAGACGAGTAGGCCTTTATGTTAAAAACCTCTGGGGGCCTCTGTTTTGGGGGTGAAGACGGGTATCCCCCTACCCCCCCTCAGCCATCTGGCCTAGACACTGCTTGCCCTATGGCTGTCTGCTCCCAGGAAGGCTTTAGGAGGATAGTCCAGGATGAGGTCATGCTACCATCCATCCTGGAGCTGGGTCTCAGTGGAGAGGGAAAGTGACTTTGTGAATGGTGGCAGCCTCTTGTGGGAGGCAGGGGTGGAAGTGTGATAAAGGGCTGTTGAGGGGCTTTGGGGGAACTTTGGAGGAGGTCAGTCTTGCAGTGGTGAAGCCAGGAATTAGGGGATGGAGCAGGACCGCTAGTGGGAGGAGATTCCAAGGGGAGTGCTCGGGAAATCTTGTCTGTGGATCAAACAGGGATGGGGTGGGGGATGGGGTGGGGGGAGTCATTACTGATTGAGCTGTTGATTCTTGTGAATCGCATTAAACACTCTCATGTGTAGGGTTGATGCTGTGGAGGGGGTTTGGGATCCAGCTCATTCTCTTTTTTTTTTTCCCAAGTCCATCCTAGAGGTTGGTGGGGAGGCAGGAGAATGCCCCCTTCTCAAGCCTTTAGTGTGTGCTGAGCTTTCTTTTTGATGCTAACAGGGGAGGGTGGGGACTGGGATGGTGAGTGAGTTCCCTGTATCAAACCCTGTGGTGGGCATGAGACTGAGTGCTTGAGTTTAGGTTTATTTTTTTATGAATGTCCAGATCCGTTTCCCCCTGCCCTCCCAGACTTGTGTGGCCAGTTGGAAACGTCTGGTTTGTGTTCCTCTCTCCCTCATTTCTGGAGCAGGGGCTGAGACCCCGCCACATCTCCTGTGCTCTGCATCCACGCCTCTTTTGGACATTAAAGGTCGATTGATGCACTTCTGAGCTGTTTGGGTTTCTTTGGGGGTAAAGGGGATGGCCTGGTGGCGGTGGTGCCACACATGGGTGGGGTGGGTATCTAGGGTGGAGTAGAATGGGGGCCAAAGAGATACTGAATCAGGTCTTAGTTAGAGGGCCTAGGCTTGGGCCCCTTAAGTGGAGGAAAATAACCAGCAGCACTCACCCACAAGATTTCTTGGGTCATTGGTGGAGGTGGTCTGGTGAGCCGCATTTTGAGTCTTCCATATAATAGATGCTGAGACCTGGAGGCTGTTTCTCTTAGCTCTAGCCACTCAGGAACGGAGAAGCTGAGGGTCTTCAGAAAGGTGGAAGCTGAGTGGTTCTCTGACTCTTGGGTTATCCTGGTTGTCCCACTTGGGGCTCCTGCCCACACACACCTGGAGAAGTCAGCAGTACCGAGACGCTTCTGAGAAGTATCTGCCCACCCGTGTGACCCTAAGCCACTGGTGTCTGGGCTTATGGCTACAATTCTTGTGGAGGGTGTTTGGGAGCAGAGGTGCTTTATACTCATTTCTGTTGTCAGTTATTCACTGAAAAACATTTCTGAGTTTTATACTTGGGCGTAGGATGCTGTTCACATAGGAGAACAGGACAGGGAAGTTCTGTTCTTTCATGGCACGTACATTCTAGTGGACAGAGCAGACGTACACATTAAAAAGCCAGTAGTGACAAATACTATCAAGGAAATAAACTGGGCAATGAGCTATCGGTGTTGGAGGTAGGTGGATCCGGTTCCTCCACATAGTTGAAAGTTGGTGGGCTGGATCCTGGGGAGAAAAACCTCCAGGGCAGTGAGGTCCTAAGGGAGTAAGACGAGGGGCTCTAGAACCTCAACTTCTGTTCCCACCTTTGCTGGTATGAATGATTTGACAGAGCTGGAGCTTTGGAGGAGGAGAGGGGGCCACGGTCCACATTTCATCTGCAATGGGTGCCTCTAGGGTCAAAACTCATCCTGTCCTGATGGGAGAGGCAGTCCAGGTAGCATCTGTGGACAGCACACTCCTGCACGGGTAGGTACATGGTGCTCATCTAGGAGGTTAATCCTGCAAGGCTTCCTGATGAGCCCCCACCCCATGGGGCCCAGGAGGGGCACCACGGGAGGATTGACTACAGAAGGGGCTGTGGAAGGCAGATGGGAACTGTGGCAAAGAGGAACGCAGCCACTGTCGGAACTGTGGCCAGGCAGAGGAAGCAGGAGCTTCAGTATCCCACCTCTCTTTCATCCTGTTCTCCAGTCTTCTGGGGACCTCCTTTTGGCTGAACCTAACAAAAGTCAGGCAGAGGACAAGGCTGACCCAGGGATGCAGTCTGTAGGGGTCAGCCCCCCTCCCCCCAGGGAACATAGCAGGGGAATGAATCTAAGAGGGGCAAACCAAACCAGCATGGTAGGAAATTCTCTGTTGCCATGGGCAACGTGTCTGTCTCTCCCCAGAACTCTAGTGACCTCTAGCCTAGACGGAAGGTGTGGCCGTCTCCTAAACTATCCCCTTACTTCCTTCAGGTCTTTCCTCAAACATCCTCTTATAAGAGGGGCCTGCTGACACCCTACAGAAAATAGTACCACTCCCCCATCACTGTTAACCTTACCCAGTTTAATTCAGCATAGCGCCTGCCAATGCTTGACATTCGTTTACTTATTGATCTTTCACAACTAGAACGTAAGCTTGAGAGCAGAGCCATTGTCTCTTTTCTTCACTGCTTTATCTTCAAGCCCCCAGAACAGCATCTGTGCTGTAAGGAATGCTTGATAAATGTTGATTGGCCAAATGAAAAAAGAGTGTAAGCAAGCATGGGCAACCCGGCTTTTCCCGAAGACACTTTTGCTTTTGGCTTGACTTCCGCTTGCTGGCCAAGCCCTGGAAAGGCGTCAGTGGGTCACTCCGCAAGTGTGTTCATGCCTCAGCCCTTCTTCATTATCAGCTAAGGGAGAATGAAAGAGTGTGTTCATAAAGTACATTTTATTTTTAAAGCATTTCAGTTTATGTCCCTGAAACCTCCAAGCACCCCTCTGAGCTAGACCCCAGGCAGTCATTAGCCGTGTTTTTGGATAAGCAAACTGAATCAGAGAGGGTGGGTGACTTGCCAAAGCACACATGGCTGGTAGTGTTACTAGTGCCCAGGCACTGTGACTTATAAGGGCTGACCTGGGTTTGACAGCAGTGGTCTCGCTGATACTCCTTGAGATTTAGGCCCAGCTCCCTGAGCTTGGGAGTGAATGCCCTGTTCACTGATGTTCCCTTTCCTGGGCTCTGCTTCAGCAAAGGCAATGAGGATAATTCCCAGGCCTTCTCTTCTCCTCACTACTCTTGTCTACTAAACATTGAGGAAGTGCCTCTTCCTTCTTGAAGCTTCATGAAAGGGGTAATGAGTCTTCTGGATTTAGGAGAGAGCAGACTCCCAGAGTTCTGACTCAGGACTCCCCTGAACTAAAGGCATAGCTTCCCCACCACTCTGGTAACAAGGAGTGACCTCTCATCTGTTGAGGTCATGTGTACCGGTGTGTGTATCTTTGTGACACAATGGGCTTGGTGTCCACACCAGTGTACGTGCATGCTCCTATGCACAGACTGCTGCTGTACCAGTATAGAAGGGTTCATAAGAAAAGGTCAAGGAGGACCCAAGTCCTTGTGCCTCTCCTCCCTTGCTTTGTCCAAACAAAGATGTGTTTATAGTGAGGCTGCTGGACATTGCTGTCTTCGGCTTTAGAGAGAGGCCAAACATGCAAAAACAGTGTGGTGTTGTGGACAGAACTGGGGTTGAGTCCCAGCTCCTACACTTAACCACTGTATGAACTTGGGCAAGTCATTTGACTCTGAGGTTTAATTTCTTCATCTGTAAAATGGGGATGATACCTATCTACCCTAAAGGGTGGTTATGAGGATCAAATGACATCATATATGTGAAAGTGCTTTGAAATTGGAACAGGATGATGATGATGAAGATGCTGGTGATTAGGGTCGGTGATGATAAATCTTGGGGAAAGAATAAAGGATTCTGGGAAGTCAGGCCTCCCTGAATCTCCCCTCGTGTCTCATTGTACTGGCCTTCTCCCGCGTTGTCCAATTGTATCATATTATAGAGAAGGAAATTAAGAACTGGACAGGGAAAGAAACTTACCTAAGATCTCATGGATGTTTGGGATAATTGGGATGTAGAACTTGGCCCCCTAACTCCCTGGCTGGTCTGATCCTGAGGTGGTAGAGGGGACTAACTTATCACTCGGTGCTAAGCCCCCTAACTGAACTCTGAAATGCCTTGTACTTGGTGATGGCGTACAATTCAGTGGTTTTTAGTATATTCAAAGAGTTGTGCAACCATCACTACTATCTAATTCCAGAACATTTTCATCACTCCTCAAAGAAACCTTGCACCCATTTGCAGTCACTCCTCATTCTTCCTACTCTCTAGCCCCTGTAAACCACTAATGTATTTTCTATCAATCACTGTGAATTTGTCTAGTCTGGACATTTCATATAAATGGAATCATACAATATGTGGCCTTTTGTGTCTGGCTTCTTTCACTTAGCATAACGTTTTCAAGGTTCATCTGTGTTGTAATATTTATCAGTACTTCATTCCTTTTTCTGGCCAAGTAATGTTCCACTGTATGGATATATCACATTTTATCATTCTGTTTCTGTATCAGTTGAGTGATTTTTGGGTTGGTTCCACTTTTTGCCTATTGTGACTAGTGCTGCTATGAACATTAATGTATAAGTTTTTGTGTGGACAGATGTTTTCAATTCTCTTGGGTCTTTTTTTTTTTTTAATGTCAGCTTACTTTTCTATTTTTAAAAAATCTAGATTGATATCGGCAAATTTTTTTCTGTGAAGGGTCTGATAGTAAATATTTTAGGCTTTGTGGGCCATATGACATTGTGTATGTTGTGTATGTAGTTGTTCCAATTACTGAACTCTGCCATTGCAGCTTGCAAGCAGCCATAGCCAGTATGTAAACAAATAAGCATGAATGTGTTCCAGTAAAACTTTAAACAGGCAGTGGGTTAGATGTGGCCTGTGGATTACAGTTTGCCAATCCCTAATTTAGATGATAGACTCACATAATCCAACATTCCAAAAGTACAAACAGTGAAAATCCTCCCTCCTACTTCTGTCCCAGAGCCCCGGGGCTCCCCTCCTTAGAAGCAATTAATATTATGAGATTTTGTATCCCCTTTCAGGGGCAGTTGATAAAGAGCACATTTTTAAAAATTAATTAATTTATTTATTTATTTTTGTCTGCATTGGGTCTTTGCTGATGCGCGGCTCTCTCCAGTTGCAGTGAGCGGGGGCCACTCCTTGTTGTGGTGTGCAGGCCTCTCATTGCAGTGGCTTCTCTTGTTGCGGAGCTCGGGCTCTATGCACGTGGGCTTCAGTAGTTGTGGCACACGGGCTCAGTAGTTGTGGCTCGCGGGCTCTAGAGCACAGGCTCAGTAGTTGTGGCACATGGGCCCAGTTGCTCCTTGGCATGTGGGATCTTCCCGGACCAGGGCTCGAACCCGTGTCCCCTGCATTGGCAGGTGGATTCTTAACCACTGCGCCACCAGGGAAGCCCTATAAAGAGCATATTTTTAAGTGGTCGTGTAGCATTCCACTGCGTTACAGATAGTTTAATAAATATGAAAGGACTAACATATCCGAAGGCATGCCCTGAAAGACAGAACACTATTCTAGGAGTGTCGCCCTGACCTGCCCAGTTGATTCCTCCATTAGAATAATCCTTTGAACTCCTGGGATTTGCCCAGGAGTTTTGGGGGGCATGCCTGATGAATATGTTGAGTGATCCCTTTTGGATCAAAAACAAGCTCTGACTCTCAAGGGATGCAAGATTTTCTTAGGTGGTATTTGTGGCAGTCAGTTCCACCACAGAGATAGAGAGATGCAAGCTGTGGATATCTATCCTACCTATTCCATCTATCCATCCATCCTCTATCTTTCAATTATCTATCAATCAATTTATCTATTTATATCTATCTATCTATCCATCTATATTTATTGCGAGGAATTGGCTTTTGCCACTCTAGGGATCAGGTAGGCAAGTCTGGAATCTGTAGTGCATGCCATGAGGAAGGTCAGGCTGGAAACTCTCAGGCAGGCGCTGACGCTGCAGTACGCAGGTGGAATTTCTTGAGGGAAACCTCAGGCCTTTCAGTTGGTTGGATCAGGTCCACCCAGATTATCCAGGAAATTTCCTTTACGTAAAGTTAACTGATTGTAGATGTTATCACATTTACAAAATACCTTCACAGCAACACCTAGGTTAGTGTTTGATTGAATATCTAGGTACTAGAGAGTAGCCAACTTGACACATAAAACTGATCATCACAGACCACATCTGGTCAACCTGGCACCAATACACATCTCCTAAACCATACTTAATCTCCAAATAAAGACAATAACAAAGTCATATTTCCACCTAACATGATACAATTATCCTGTGTACAATGGAAAATGTGCTAACCCTTTCCCCAGAAGAGGAGGCAAAGTCTTTGGATGATGTTCACTCCCCTCCTTGATAATCCTATAACTTCAATAATGTAAACTTAGTTTTTATTGGTACGTTTTATGTTAGATGACAAGGGGATAAGAGAGGGAAGAAAAAATACACAAACATTCTCACAATAAAATAAGGAATAAATACTCGTAATAATACAACCTTCAGTTCTGAAATTGGTCAGGTAGTCGTAGCTGGTATTTATGACTACCTTCTTCTACTACCCATTCCATATTTCCTTTACCCTCAGCAAGCACCTCAGTGCTGGTTGTGGTTCTTTTCCTGGTGGGATGCCCCAAACATCCATTCTTGAAGGGTCTGTGCCATTAGAAGTCTTGCCTGAATTGTGCTGTTATAGTATTTCATTGGCTTTAGTCACGGGCTATGATAGTACTAAGAGATGCCCTAAGGGATCTCCTGTATTCCAGACATACTTTTCCTTACCTCCATTGTGTAGTAGCAGCCCACTTTCCCCTTGGCAGGCAGAATCAATCACCCCAGCCAGCCCAGTAACTCCCATCTTTGTCTGTTTATTTAGAAGGATGAGGAGTCCAAAATAGAGGTAGCAGTCTTAACTTCCAATTCAATGGAATCATTGTTGTGTTTCCAGGTGGAAGTGTTCCTCCCTTTGGAATGAAGATGTCTATATCAGCAAGCATATGGTTGCAGACAAGAAGCAAAATTTTTCTTATCAATCACTAGGGTTAATATTGAATGCTGCTATGCCATTTCCACTCCTTGATTCCTGGAACCATGAATCCTAGCTGTGGGAGAAATAACACCATGCATGGAATGCTGATTTGACGTGGCCCCAGCCCTGCAAGGTGTTGCCACCTAGCTAGTTCTGTAACTGGATCTTCAAAAGGCCATTCAACCTTTCTATCAAGCCAGCTACTTCAGGATGGCGGGCAATATAGTAAGACCAGTAAAGTCCACGAACATGAGCCCATTACTGCACTTCATTTGCTGTGAAGTGAGTTCCTTGACTAGAAGCAATGCTGTGTGGAATACCATGATGGTGGATAAGGCATTCTGGAAGTCCACAGATGGCAGTTTTTGCAGAAGCATTACATGCAGGGAAAGCAAATCCATATCCAGAGTAAGAACAAAGCACTATCCCTTCCATGATGGAAGCAATCCAATGTAATCAATCTGCCATGAGGCAGCGGGCTGATCACCCCAGGGAACGGTGCCGGGTCTCAGGGTTGGTCTTTGCTGCTGGCAGACTGGGCTCTCAGCACTGGCTGTAGCCAGCTAGGCCTCGGTGAGTGGACGCCCACGTGGCTGAGCCCATGCATAGCCTCCATCCCTGCCATCTGGCTACTTTGCTTATAAGCCAATGGGCAATGATGGGGTGGCTGGTCACCCTATCCCCCTGATTACTAAAGTCCTCCTCTGTGGAGGTCACCCTTTGGTGAGCATTCACATGGGACATAAATATCTTCACATTCCTTGCCCATTCAGAGAGGCCTATGACCTAGATTCCTTGTCACCAATTTTCCAATCACGTTCCTTCCAAGTCCCTGGCTATCTAGTCAAACCATTGGCCACAGCTCATGAACCAAACTTATGCCTCTGGCCATTTCTTTTCAAAATGAACAGCCAGGTGCCCTGATCAGAGTTCTGCCCTCTGGGAAGATTTACCTTCACCGCTGTCCTATAGGATGCACTAGAAAGGGCTGCAGTGCTGTAGCTATCCACTTTTGGGGGATGCCTACATATCGTGCAGAACCATCTGTAAACCAGTCCTGAGTTTTCTCTTCCTCAGTCAGCTGGTTATAGGGAACTCCCCATGAGGCCATAGGGGCAGGCTGGGAGAGAAAAGGCAATGTGGCAGGCATAGGGACTATGGGTGTTTGGGCCACTTCATACCAAAGAAAAAGAACTGAGATATAGATATTTATATATATGTGTATAAATCCCCACACCATATATAATATACATTCATACATATATTATACTATTGATAATATATGAGCAATAAGATAGTATCAGTATATGATTCTGATAGGTATGTTAGGATATATAATATATTAATATATGATATATTCTCTCTGTGTAAAGAGATTTACTGTAAGTACTTGGCTTATGTGTCTATGGAGGCTGGCTAGGCAAGTTTGAAATCTGTAGGCTGGCAGGCTGGGACTCTGATAGGAGCTGAAGCTCCAGTCCACAAGCAGAATTTCTTCTTCCTCAGGGAAACCTCAATTCTGTTCTTATTTATTTATTTATTTGGCTGTGTTGGGTCTTCGTTGCTGCGCGCGGGCTTTTCTCTGGTTGCAGAGAGTGGGGGCCACTCTTCGTTGCGGTGCGCAGGCTTCTCATTGCAGTGGCTTCTCTTGTTGTAGAGCACAGGCTCTAGGCACGCGGGCTTCAGTAGTTGTGGCATATGGACTCAGTAGTTGTGGCTTGCAGGCTCAAGAGCACAGGCTCAGTAGTTGTGGTGCACGGGCTTAGTTGCTCCGTAGCATGTGGGACCTTCCTGGACCAGGGATGGAACCTGTGTCCCCTGCATTGGCAGGCGGATTCTTAACCACTGCGCCACCAGGGAAGCCCTCAATTCTGTTCTTAATGCCCTTCAACTGAGTGGATCAGGCCCACCCATATTATCCAGGATAATCTCCTTTCCTTCTTTCTTTCAACTGATTGTAGATATTAATCTCATCTACAAAACACCTTCACAGAAACACCTAGATTAGTATTTGATTGAATAATTGGGTACCATAGCCTAGCCAAGTTGACACATAAAACAACTGACAGAATTTGTAAACTGAGAAAGTTGTAACTTCTCATAGAGGAACCCAAACATGTTCAAAGAGGCAGGTCATTTTTAAAAACAGTTTTATTGTAGTGTAATTGACATACAGTAAATTGCATGGCTTTAAAGTGTACAATTTAATAAGTTTTGACACATGTATATACCGTTAAAACTATCACCACAATTAAGATAGGAAACATTCCCATCACACCCAAAAGTCTCCTCATAACCCCTTGTAATCCCACCCTCTCCCTTCCTTGCCTCCCTTGCAGCCCCTGTCACCAGACAACCACTGATCTACTTTTTGTCCCTATAGATTAGTTTGCATTTTCCAGAATTTTATAAAAATGGAATCATACAATGTTACTCTTTCTGGGTCTGGTTTCTTTCACTCAACATAATTATTTTGAGATTCATCCATGTCGTTCTTCTGTGTATCATAGTTTATTCTTTTTTGTTGGTGAGTAGTATTCCAGTGTATGGATATATAAGATGTATTAATCCATTCCCCAACTGAAGGACACTTGGGTTTCCGTTTGGTGATTATGAATAAAGTTGCTATAAACATTTGTGTATAAATTTTATATTAATGTCGGGTTTTATTTCATTTGGATAAATAAGAGTGGGATTGCTGGATTTTATGGTAAGTGTTTGTTTACGTTGAAACAAACTGCCAAACTATTTTCCAGAGTGGCCACACCATTTTACATTCCCACCAGCAATGTATGAGAGTTTCATTGGCTTCCATCTTGTTAACACTAGCTATTGTCAGTTTTTCTTTTTTAATTTTAACTTTTCAGATAGGTATATAGTGATATCTCATTGTGTTTTTTGTTTGTTTGTTTTGTTTTTTATTAATTAATTTATTAGTTATATTTGGTTGCACTGAGTCTTTGTTGCTGCACGCGGGTTTTCTCTAGTTGTGGTGAGCGGGGGCTACTCTTCATTGCGGTGCACAGGCTTCTCATTGTGGTGACTTCTCTTGTTGTGGAGCACGGGCTCTAGGCCATGAGGGCTTCAGTAGTTGCAGCACGTGGGCTCAGTAGTTGTGGCTCGCAGGCTCTAGAGCGCAGGCTCAGTAGTTGTGGCGCACGGGCTTAGTTGCTCCATGGCATGTGGGATCTTCCCAGACCAGGGCTCGAACCCGTGTCCCCCGCATTGGCAGGCAGGTTCTCAACCACTGCGCCACCAGGGAAGCCCCATCATTGTGGTTTTGATTTACATTTCCCAAATGACAAATGATGTTGAGCATATTTTCATGTGCTTATTTACTACCTGTATATCTTTGCTCATCTTTTTATTGTGCTGTTTGTTTTTTCATTGTTGAGTTTTCAAAATTTCTTATATGTTCTGGAAAGAAGTCCATTATCAAATATAAGATTTGCAAATATTTTCTCTTGCTCTATGACTTGTCTTTTCATTCTCTTAATTGTCTTTCACAGAGAAAATATTTAAAGCATTTTGATAAGTCTAATTTTTTTTTCTTTTTTTCATAGTGCTTTTGGTATATCTAAGGACACTTTGCATGACCCGAGGTAACAAAGGTTTTCTCCTACTTTTTTTTTCTAAAAGTTTTAGAGTTTTACATATAGCTCTGTAATCCATTTGGAATTAACTTTGTATATGATATGAGGTATGTATGGATCGTGGTTTATTTCTCTTCTCATCTGTTCCTCCCTCCCTTCCTCCCCTCCCTTTGCATATTGTTTCCCTTCCAATGGTTTCATCATCATTTTTGAAAAGACTCTCCGTTCTCCATTAAATTGCCTTTGCACCTTTGTAAAGATTCAATTGGCCATATCTTTATTTCTGGACTTTGTGTTCTGTCCCATCCATCTACTTGTCTATCTGTCTGCCAACATTGTACTGTAGTTTTATAGTAAGTCTTGAACTTGGGTAATGTAAATCCTCCAAGGTTATTCTTTTTCAAAATTAATTTGGGTATTCTAGTCTCTTTGCATATAAATTTACAAATCATGCTATCAATATTTGTAAAATATCTTTCTGGGATTTTTGTTTGGATTGCACTGAATTTATAGATCAATTTGGAGACAACTGACATCTTAACAATATTGAGTTTTCTGATCCATGAACCTGGTATTTCTCTTTTTTCTGGTCTTCTTTGATTTTTTCCCATAACTGTTCTGTAATTTTCAGTGTACAGATTCTGCACCTATTTTATTAGTTTATATCTAAGTGTTTCCTTTTTCTGTGCTATTTTAATAGTACTGTTTTTTTATGGAAGTAATGTAGAATTTTTATTCTGTTGAATTTATATATTTATTTAATGTGTCAACATTATCATAGATTTAAAAAAATGTTTTATTATCTAGTAGAGATAGTTAGCTGCCATTATCCTTTTTCGGAATATTTTTAGGTGTTTTGCTTGTTTAAATTTTTCTTTTCTTTTTCTTTTTTTTAAATTTAATTTTTATTTTATATTGGGGTATAGTTGATTTACAATGTTGTGTTAGTTTCAGGTGTACAGCAAAGTGGTTCAGTTATACATATACATATATCCATCCTTTTTCAGAATCTTTTCCCATATAGGTTATTACAGAATATTGAGTAGAGTTCCCTGTGCTGTACAGTAGGTCCTTGTTGATTATCTATTTTATATATAGTAGTGTGTATATGTTAATCCCAAACTACTAATTTATCCCTCTCCTCCACCTTTCCCCTTTGGTAACCATAAGTTTGTTTTCTATGTCTGTGAGTCTGTTTCTGTTTTGTAAATAAGTTCATTTGTATCATTTTTTTAGATTCTGCATATAAGTGATATTATATGATATTTGTCTTTGTCTGACTTACTTCACTTAGTATGATAATCTCTAAGGCAACTTTAAAAGAATGTCCATTAATTGATGTATAGATGAAGGAAAGTGGTATATTCATACCATGGAATTTTTTGGGCCGTGAAGAGGAATGGAGTGTGGATTCATGTATATAACGTGGATGAACCTTGAAAATGTTATGCTGAGCAAAAGAAGTTGGACACAAAAGACCACATAAAACCTGTGAGATAACAGAAGTTTATTGTTTTAGGCCACTAAATTTGGGGGTAATTTGTTACATAGCAATAGATAATGAATTCAGTGGGTTTGTAAGGATTAGTGTGAATAAGGGAATATATGTGAGATGTTTAACATATAGAAGGCCACCATGGACTTCCCTGGTGGCGCGGTGGTTAAGAATCCACCTGCCAATGTAGGGAACACGGGTTCAATCCCTGGTCCGGGAAGATCCCACATGCCGTGGAGCAACTAAGCCCGTGCGTCACAGCTACTGAAGCCCAGCTGCCCTAGAGCCCATGCACTGTAAGTACTGAAGCCTGCATGCTCTAGGGCCCACGTGCTGCAACTACTGAGCCTGCGTGCTGCAACTACTGAAGCCCACGCACCTAGAGCTCGTGCTCTGCAACAAGAGAAGCCACTGCAATGAGAAGCCTGCACACCCCAAGAATAGCCCCCGATCGCCACAACTAGAGAAAAGCCTGTGCGCAGCAACAAAGACCCAACGCAGCCAAAAAAAAAGAAAGAAAGAAAGAAAGAAAAAGGCCACCATGATGAATGGTGGCTGGTACGAGTGGGAAAAATGCCATCCAGTTCCAGAGGTTGTCTCTTGTGGGCAACCAGGGATGAGGAGAAGGGTGGGCCCAGGGGCAGGGCCTCAGCACTGGCCCCAGCTGGGCAGAGCCTCCTCAGGTCACTCTCTGCCTGCCCTGGAGGAAAAGGACATGGATACACATACACTCCTTCACCCCTTAATCTATATCTACCTCCCTTAGGGTGCTATCACTTCGTCTGTTGAATAGAGTTCTATAAATACTAGTTATACACTCTATAACTAGCATATAACTAATAATTACCTATATAACTGATATATACCAGCTATGTAAATAATCTTTAGTATTCATGTGCCTGAGGGCAAAGCCTTGCCTCATTGACTTCTGCACGTCCAACACAGTGCTCTGCACACAGCAGACACTCAGTGCAGATCTGTGAAAAGAACACATGAACAATAACGTGGGGAATAGCTGTTGAACTAAAAAAGAATGACCCACATACATTGACCTAGCTCACTTCTAGGATCCATTAGAAAGGGGTGTGAGGAAGGAAGCCATATGTCCAAGGATGGGTATTGCAGCCTTGCTTGAAACGGTCAGGAAGGAAAACTTGGAAACAACCTGACTGTCCATCCTTAGGAGAGTGGGTGAGTAAATTGTGTCCCATCCGTACTCTGCAATGTCATGCAGCTCTTCAGAAAGAATGAGTTGAGGGTCTACCCATTGACCTGAAAAGTTAAGATGATGTTAGTTGAGATAAGCAAGTGGAATTATCCTCTGTTGTCAAGGGATGACCAAAGCACCCTCTAAATAGGATGTGTGTGTTTGGACACGGCTGTGTGAGTATGGAGACGTGGGTAGAGAGTCACATCCAAGCAGCTAATATTGAGGGGGTGGGGAAGAGTTTAATCACATTCCTTTTTGGGGGGGTATTATACATACAGTTGTCTCATTGGAAGCAATAAACATAAGTTATTTTTGTGATTTTTGAAAAGTTTAGTGAAATTCTAAAGGAAACCAATGGCAAGATCTTGGACCTAACTGTTGCCACTCTCATGTGCCTGGAGGTGGATCCCAGATGTTCTATTAATGAGTCAGGTGAGAGGAAGATGGATCCACTTCACCCTCAATTTTAAGGTGCACCCCCCTCTTGCCTTCCTGACTGAACCAGGCGAGAGTTGCCCCTCTTCTACAGGGAACCTCCTCTTAGCCTCAAAACAAACTCTCGGGGTTTCCCTGGTGGCGCAGTGGTTGAGAATCTGCCTGCCGATGCAGGGGACACGGATTCGAGCCCTGGTCTGGGAAGATCCCACATGCCGCGGAGCAACTGGGCCCGTGAGCCACAACTACTGAGCATGCGCGTCTGGAGCCTGTGCTCTGCAACGAGAGAGGCCGCGACAATGAGAGGCCCGCGCACCGCAATGAAGAGTGGCCCCCGCTTGCCGCAACTAGACAAAGCCCTCGCACAGAAATGAAGACCCAACACAGCCAAAAAAATAAATAAATAAAAAATAAATAAGTAAATAAATAAATAAATAAACCAAACTCTCTAGGTTCTTCATGACCTTTTTTTTTTTTTAAAGATTCCATATATATGTATTAGCATATGGTATTTGTTTTTCTCTTTCTGACTTACTTCACTCTGTATGACAGACTCTAGGTCCATCCACCTCACTGCAAATAACTCAATTTCGTTTCTTTTTATGGCTGAGTAATATTCCATTGTATATATGTGCCACATCTTCTTTATCCATTCGTCTGTTGATGGACACTTAGATAGCTAGCTAGTGGGAAGCAGCCTCATAGCACAGGGAGATCAGCTCGGTAGTTTGTGACCACCTAGAGGGGTGGGATAGGGAGGGTGGGAGGGAGGGAGACGCAAGAGGGAAGAGATATGGGAACATATGTATATGTACAACTGATTCACTTTGTTATAAAGCAGAAAGTTACACACCATTGTAAAGCAATTATACTCCAATAAAGATGAAAAAATAATAATAATAAAAAAACCCAAAAAACAAAAAACAAAAACTCTCCCTGTCCGGGCAGGACTGGGGATGAGGGAAGGGATTGCCTCCCCACAGCCCTGCATCTGGCCTGGGAGTGAACTCTTCCCTGTTCTCTAGGGAGAGAGCGCCTTCCCAGCCAGAGAAAAAAATATCTGTGGCTACAGCCCCTTCTTTGAGGGAAGGAAGTATGGTCAGGTTAGGAAGTGTTTCTCTAACCTGACTGTGTGCACAATCCTTTTAAAGGGAAAAACATTCCCAGGGTCTCTCGGTGTTGATAAATTAATTTCATTATAATATTACTTAAGTGTGTAGAAGCATAAAACTAGGTATACATGTATGCTTATAGCTCTTACGTGACTATGAAACCAGAAACAAATTTACAAGTTAAATACAAGCAAAATTACAAACTTTCTAAAATTCAAATGAATGACACTAATGCTATTTTTTCTTTCTATATCTAAGTCACACTTCCCGCTGGGAACGAGTGCCCACCAGACACAGCACAGGTTCACCTGGCATGCTGCCCTGGGTGTGCCAGGCAGATCACTCACTTCTCCTCCTTGATTTAAACCTCTATAAATCTTCCCTTCTAACAATGTATCTTGGGGTCATTTGACTTTCACGTGGTATGAGTGCATCATTTAGGTATTAGGTCTAACTCTCATTGGCGCTGAATAATTAAAGTAGCCGAAGCTACCGGAAAATACAAAAGAGGACACTGAAATTGGGAGGCAGCTGTTAGTTTTAAAGCGGCCATTCATTAAAAAAAAAAAAAGTTATCATTTTGACAATATGAATAGCCCTTGAGGGCATTGTGCTAAGTGAAATGTCAGACAGAGAAAACCAAATACTTTATGAGCTCACTTAGGTGTGGAATCTAAAAACACTGAACTCATGGAAACAGTGAGTGGGATGAAGGTGGCCAGGGGTTTGGGGGGGTGGGGGAAATGGGGAGATGTTGGTCAGAGGGTACAAACTTCCAATTATAAGATGAGTAAGTTCTGGGGGTCTAAGGTACAGCTTAGTGACTACAGTTGACAACACTGTATTGCATACTTGAAAGTTGCTATGACGGTAAAGCTTTAATGTTCTCACCATAACAACAACAACAAACTTGTAACTATGAGAGGTGGAGGATGTGGTAACTAACCTTACTGTGGTAAACGTTTCACAATATATACTGGTGTCAAATCATCACATTGTGCACCTTAAACTCACACAATGTTATGTGTTAATTATATCTCAGTAAAGCTGGGGAAAAAGTGAACAATGAAAACACAAAGTGAAAAATTATTCTAGTGAGTTCTTGTACCCCCATAAACACTCGAGTTAAAAATGCACTGGCGTAGGGGATGAGGGGCAGACTCAGAGGCTCGGGACCTCATCTTCAGATCTGCCCCTCAGCAGTTGTGTGTACTTGGGCAGACAACCTTGCTAAGCCTCAGTTTCCTCATCTGAAAAATAGAAATAGTAATACATACTCTTCACTGTTCCTATGAGGATTAAAATAAATGAAAGAGTGCATATGAAAGTGCTTGACAACTTATCAAGATCAATAGAAATAGCTTACAAATATTATTCTTAGGGGCAGGGCTCAATGTGCTTTGAAGTCACCTTGTGACTTCGCCAAGTCCCTTGTGACAGCCTCAGTTTTTCCATCTGTAAAGTGGGGATAAAAACTATTGCCTAATGGAGTAAGGGATGATGTGGGCAAAAGCACTTCATCTAATAATTCAGCAGATGTTTGGTGAGAACCTGCTTTGTGCCAGGCACATAGTTTTCTATCTGTTTCCCTCTGGTTTTCATTGTATATCTAGAAACTGTAGTTTTGGACTGAACACTCTCTTTGGTCCTGCTACACTAGCTCAGCCTTTGGTTTTCTATCTGCAGTTACAACTCAATCAATCAGTCAATCAGTCAATCAATACTTATTGATCATCAATCAAATGCCCTATGCTATGAAGGCTACAAAGATGGGGAAATCAAATCAACATTTACTAAGCACCTACTTCTTCCTTTTATCATCTCTGAGCATTGGCGGACCTGGTTTTTAAAAGAAGGGTTGTAAAGTAGCTGGCACAGTACCTGGCACGTTCCGGTAATATTTAGTTTCTTTCCAGAAAAGTCCCAATTCCCTTCTAATTTCGAATTGTCCTTGGTGCTTGTGATGCGAGTGTTCTGGAAAGGAAGGGACACACGGTTACCCTCTGCACTCGCTCTGTGCCCAGCTCGGTTTGCGCACAAACCGGTTGAACGCACACGGAGAACGTGCGGTTGAACGCACACGGAGAAGCAACACCACCTTCTGGCCTAAGGCGGTAATGCTGCACTAGGGCGGGTGAGGGAGAGCTAGTTCGATGTGCAAGAAACCTTTGGAGAGAGGCTCAACAAGAGGCTCCGTGCACGCGTGTGTGTGTGTGTGTGTGCATTCCAACTGTGGTAGATACCACTCTGCTTTTCCAACTCTGCCATCCGTCACATCAGAACATTAGCCAAAGTATGATTGAGGCATCCTGGCTTCTGGAATGAGAGAGTTGCTTTGAGGAATCACCTCCTCCCCATCACAGGTGGGTGAATCAGGATCAGAGAGGTGATGGCTGGCTCACGGTCACCTTGAAAGATAGTGGCAGTACCCAGACTGGAACTAGCACTCCTAACTCTTCATTCAGGACTTTCCCCAGGACCCCAGCCAGAGAACACTTTCCTCCTGAAGTCTGGAGGATTTGGGTTTTAAAAGCCATAATTTCTTTGAAGTACATGTGCAACTTGGGAAAAAACATTTGGTTGCTCACGGTTGCAGGCAGGGAGGAGTTAAGAGAAATAGCATTTATTGAACGTGCCAGCACTTTATATGTGTTATCTTAGACTTTACCATCTGTACAATGGGGATAAAAACCTATTTGAAAGGGTTTTAATACATAAAGTAATAGCAGTGTAGTAATATATGTAAAATGTTTATGTATATGTAAAGTTGCTGGAACATGATAAACACTCCTTAAGTTTTAGGTTTCTTATCAGTTAGATTTTCTGAGATGCAGTGAAGTTACTTAGACACAGTCTGATCATCTGAGATCTTGTTTTTATTAGGCAGGTCTGGAGGAGTGTTCTGTTTAGGACTAGTTATCCCCCCACTACTGAAGCATGACCTTCCTGAGTATTCCACTCAATGCCCTGTAGATTGAGTTTTTACAGTCTGGCTGAAGACAGCAGCCCCCATTTCTGGCTCTGGGTGAGTGTGGGGCACTGTTCTCTCATCCTTTCAAATGGGTCTTTCCCTGGCCTCAGGTAGTTTACTGACACGCATGTGCTAAGTACCCTGCTGAATACTCAAGGCGGGGACTTGCAGGTCTCCAGGGTTCTCTCTGGGAGCAGCTCTCTCCTCTCCAGCACTCTGTCCTGAGAACACCACCCACCTTGGTCTCCCCAGGCTCTCAGCTATGTCTTCTCAGCTCAGACTCCATCTGGGTCCCCTCATCTGCACTGAAGCCTGGACAGTAAGCTGGGGTGATCTTAGGGCTCACATCATTTGTTTTCCTGTCTTTTGGGGATCGCCATCCTTCAGTACCCACCCAATGTCCAGAGTCTTGCTTGAGTATTTTGGTTTTTTCAGGCAGGAAGATAAATCTGATCCCTGTTACTTCATCTTGGGCAGGAGCATAAGTCTATCAATTAGATTTTACTGCATAACAAACCACACAAGACATAGTGGCTTAAAACAAGCATTTATTTGCTCATGATTTGGCAGCTTGGCAGTTTGGGCTGCGCAGTTCTGCTGTCTTGGCTGGGCTGACCCATGGGCCTGCAGTCAGCTGTGAGTCAGCCAGGTGACTCTGTTTCCTGGGCATTTGCTGGCTGTTGACTGGAGTGATGGGGTCAACTGGGCCACGTGTCTCATCATCCAGCAGGCTAGCCTGGCCTTCTTCACACGGTCTCTCGGTTCTAAGAGCATGAGAAAGCAAGTCTCCATGATTCAAGTCTATTCTAGCATCACTTTTGCTATTGTCCCTTTGGCCAAAGCAAGTCACGAACTCAGATTCATGGGCTTAAGAAATAGACTCCACCTCTTGTTGAGAGGAGCTACGAGGTCACATTGCAAGGGCATAAATACAGGAGGGCAAGAATGTGTATGATTTTTTAGGATTAGTCTATCAATAGCCATTATTACTTCCCTTTACTCCTCACAGCAAGCCAGGAGGTAGATCGTACCATTGACGTTTTACAGATGAGAAGAAAACTGAGGCTCAGAGACATTGAGAGAGTTGCATATGCTCTCACAGCTGGCAAAAGGCAGAGCCAGGACTTGAACCAGAGTCTGCTTGACTCTGAGCTCTTCCTGTAGTCACTGCCTCATGTGCTTGGTGTGGCGTATGTGCACGCGTGTGTGATTCCGATTAGGTACATCTGTGTTCACCACCGTCAGTTGTTCATCCCCCCACCCTGGTCCCTGCTGCCCTGTGGAGCTGCCCATGCTCTGGATCTTTCCTGATACTCCCACCCTCCCTCCCCAAACAGAAGGCCCTGGCCTGGGACCCTCCTCTCAGGCCCTCTGGGCTGATGGATGCTTGGAAGGGACAGCTGTGTGTCGGTGTCTGTGTGCAGGAGCTCGCAGGTGCTGTTGACCTCTCTTCCCACCCAGCTTGCTTCTCAGTTGGTTGGCCCTTCCTCTCTGTGCTGCTTCACAAGCCTCCTTACCTCCATGGTCTCCTTTGTCCCCATCTTTCCCTCAGGCCAAAGACAGATGGGCCCATGTCTGATCCCACCACTCTACTGTCATCAGACCTTCAGTGTCTTCTGATTTTTTTTCCTAGATGAAAGCTATATTTATTTTCCTGGCATCCAAGCCCTCCATGATCTCATCCTAACCTATTTTCCCAGCCTGTTTCTCACTGCTCGTGTTCACTGCCTCCATAATTTAGCCAAGGACACCGTGGCTTTGCCCCCTCTGGGTCTGGCCCCTGGATTGTCCTCCATTTCTGCATGGCCAACGCCTACTCCCTTGTAACACCTCCTTGCTCTAGTTTATGTGTCGTGTCTGATCATTCCATTCAGGCTGTAACTTCCTGAGGGAACAGACCTTGTCTCATTTGTGTTTGACTGGTCGCAGAGCTTTCTGTGGTGCCTGGTACCCAACTGGTGTTCAGTGAAGTGCCCCAGAGAAAGACAATCTGAGAGACACACTGCCTTACTCTCCACCCCTGGGAGGCCCCGCTGTCAAGTTCTGTGAGACTGACCTGTGTCCTCACAGTAAATTTCCCTTCTCTGCCCAAAATAGTTTAGATGAGCTCCTGTTACTGGAAATCAAGAGAATCTTGGTCAGGAGAGGAAGAATGTGTGGTGTTTTAGCTTTCCTGGATAATATTTATTGGAATCTTGGAAGCCTTAAACACAAAGGTGATCTTTAGTGGTGGAAACCTCAGGGAGTAGAGGCAGTTAAGAAGAGAAGATATTGTATTTGGGCATCAGAAGGGTGTGCTTTGCTGCTCCTCAGATCCCAGCCCTCAGGGGACAGCTCCTCTGACTGTATGTGTAGCTGGTTCAGGGACAGGAGCGGGGAGGTGTCTCCGAGGGGTAGTTGTGGCAGAGGCCTCAGGAGACCGCCAGTCGGCTCCCCGTTTGGTAGATTCCTGGCTCTTCCTTGAATTACACTCTGAGGGACATTGCTTCTGTGACCACTTGTCTACAGCCTTGGTTTCCAGTTTGGACCTAAGCTCTGCCTTATTGTGACAAAAGCAGTTAGTGCTGCAGGAGAAAGCCCAGGCCCTGGGAGGGGATTGGGAGAATTCTCTGTCTTTGTGTGGTGCTTTCAGCCCAGAGACAGGCACAGAGAGCCTTTCCCAGGAACCCCTGCAATTCCAGCCCAAGACTGAGACCCTGACAAAGCAAGTGGAGCTCCAGTGGCTGAATAAAATCTTGTGGACTCTAGAGCAAGGTCAAGTGCCCCTCATGACCTTGGGGGAGGGGAAGAGAGTACAAAAAAGGCTGTGTGAATGCACCAGTGGGGTGGCAGAGAAGTGGGCAGGCTAGGGGGGCAGTGCCTCTGGCTGGGATACCCACAGTGCTGGCCATCAGACACTTCTGTTCTCCCCTAAGGTACACTTTGAGGTAGGTAGACCATGAGACTTGCTGTGGCTAATGAAATGTGAGTGAAAGTGACATATGTTCCTTCCAGGTGGAAGCTTTTTTTAAAAAATCACATTGAGTATTTATTTATTTATTTTGGGCTGCATTGGGTCTTCGTTGCTGTGCATGGGCTTTCTCTAGTTGCAGCGAGTGGGGACTACTCTTCGTTGCGGTGCGTGGGCTTCTCATTGCGGTGGCTTCTCTTGTTGCAGAGCACGGGCTCTAGATGCGCAGGCTTCAGTAGTTGTGGCTCGCAGACTCCAGAGCGCAGGCTCAGTAGTTGCGGAGCACGGGCTTAGTTGCTCCGCGGCCTGTGGGATCTTCCCAGACCAGAGCTCTAACCAGTGTCCCCTGCATTGGCAGGTGGATTGTTAACCACTGCACCACCAGGGAAGTCCCAAGGTGGAAGCGTTAAAAGCCAGTGCTTGAGTTGCCACATCCCCTTGCCCATGGGCTGTGGTCAAGATGGATAAGTCTCATTAGCCTGGATTCCTGAGTAATGATGATGAGCAGATCTGCCCACCCTCCCATGCTGACCATGAGATTTGGGGTTTATTAATTACAGCAGCATAACCTAAACTGTCCTGAAGGTACAACAGAGGAGCGAGAATTTTAGATGTTTAAAGAAGGTGGAGAGACAGCTTCAGTTTGTTTCCTGGCATGTGTGTCAGCCTCAGAGAAGGCCTGCAGGGTAGGGGTCTAAGAAGACAGAGACCACTTTTAGGGGCTCTGCCTCTCTCCAGCTGACCCTGGTTCCCTGGATTTTGGGGATGGTGACACACTGACTATTCCTCCAGAATGCAAACCTGCTCTGTCTCCACAGACCTGGATTAGAATCTTGGCTCAGGTACTCACTAGCTTTGGCCTTTGGCAACTCACTTTACCTCTTGTGAATTTCTGTTTCTTTATTTGTAAAATGGAGTGAAGAGTACCTACCTTGAGGATTAGAGGTAACACACATAAAGCACACCTCTTGTCATGTAGTAGACAGTCATTTAATGGCTGCTGATTTTTTTTTCTTTTCCTCTATCTTCTATCCCTGGAGGTGGTGGATGGGTAGGGGAGAGGACGGGCCACAACCATTTCAGACTACCCTCCGTATCCACCTCAAAATTCTACTTCGCTTTGCTCAGCTGCCTCTGCTAGTGATGTTGGCCAAATGCAATCATGAAATATGGACCATCTCAAACAGATGTTGTATTGTAATAAAGATCCCTAGATCTGCCTGAGTGTGTGTGCGTGTGCACGCATGCATACACATGCGTGCACAGGAAGGAGAGATCAGAGGAAGTGATAACCTGAAATCAGCAAAAAACAATTGTTTCTGGAAAAACTTGTACCAACTGCTGGGGAGCCTGAAGGCAAAGGTAGGCACAGGCCAATTCAGAGAGCAACAGGCCTAAATCAGGTGATAGTAATGACAGTGATGGTGGTGGTGGTGGTGATGATAGTGATGAGGATGGTGGTGATGATGGTGATGATAGTGATGAGGATGGTGGTGGTGGTGATGGTAGTGATGAGGATGGTGGTGGTGGTGGTGATGGTAGTGATGGGGATGGTGGTGATGATGGTGATGATAGTGATGAGGATGGTGGTGGTGGTGGTGGTGATGGTAGTGATGAGGATGGTGGTGGTGGTGCTGGTGATGATAGTGATGAGGATGGTGGTGGTGGTGGTGATGGTAGTGATGAGGATGGTGGTGGTGGTGATGGTAGTGATGAGGATGGTGGTGGTGGTGGTGATGGTAGTGATGGGGATGGTGGTGGTGGTGGTGATGATAGTGCTGAGGATGGTGGTGGTGGTGGTGATGGTAGTGATGGGGATGGTGGTGGTGGTGGTGGTGATGGTAGTGATGCGGATGGGGATGATGATGGTGGGGAGGATGACAACAGCTACATTTGTTGAGCACCAGCAGATGGATGTAATGGTTCAGAACAGGGCTCTGATGTTAGGAAACCCTGAGTTTGAATCCTGTTCTACTTATACCTGAGTTGAGGGGCATATTGGTTAACCTCTCTGCTATCCTTTCGTAAAAGTGGAAACAGTGGTCTCTACCTTTTAGGGTTGATGTGAGGATGGAAAGAGATAATATGTGAATTCTTAGCACAGTGTAGTTCATATTAAGTACTCAATACTTGGTGACTATTGTTAGTATTATTACTCTCTTGGGCCAGGTATTGTGTTAAGCACTTTACATACATTTTCTCCTTTGACCCTTCCCAAAAGGATGTCATGATAGTATTATTATCCTCATTTTGCAGGTGAGGAAAGAGAGGCACAGAGAGCCCAAATAGCTGGTGCAAAGTCACTTAGCTTGTAAATAAAAGCATAATTTAAACCTTGGTTGAACTTACTCTGAGCCTTGGCCTTATGTCTAGAGGCTGTGATGGTTTTTATTACATCAAAAGATTTAAAATATAAACATCCACTGGTTGGAAATTGGTTAAACAAGTTACAGGACATCCTCTCAATATATGTAGCCATAAGCAAAGTATTTAGGAAGATTTTCAGATATATAATTAAGGGAACAGGGCACAGTAAAGAACAATGTATAGCACATTACCATTTCTGTAACAGGAGGAAATTATTATATGAATGTATGCATTTACTTATATATGCACAGGATATGCAAGAAACCAATGACATTAGGTTCCTATTAGGAAGGGAACTGAGTGACTGGAGGACATGGATGAGGAAGACTTGACTGTATATACCTTTTTATACTCTTTGCATTTTTCCATGTGGTTCAGAGCTGGTCTATAAATTAACATGTAAATAATCAACATGGCTTCACTGACTTAATTTCCTAGCATGCTCTTCCACTCTCAGTGCCACAGCTACACAGGGCTCTTGTTGTTCCTCAAATACTTACTATATGATATCTTGCTCAGGAGGGTTTTCTAAGCCTGACTTGGAAGAAGAGCATGAATTTGACCTGCTTGGAAGAAGAGCATGAATTTGACCTGCTAAGAATATGAATTTGACCCATTGCCAGCCTTGACTGGTCTCCTTGGAGGAACTTGCAGGGTGAGGGTTGGGAGCTGTGGCTGCATGTTACTGTCCGTGGTTCTGAATATCATCATTGCTCTTTAGGATATGACTGATTCTTGTAACCCAGGGACACTAATGACTCCTGTGGAACATCTCTCAGAGATCTGGAAATAGGTAAGGAATAAGAAGGTGGAGGAAAATAGAAGAAGTCAAGGGAGAGAGCAAGATCGAGTGAGAGAGAAAATATAGAGGCTGTTAGAAAGGCACAGTCCCAAGAGTGCCAAAGAGTTTTGGTTTTGAAATATTTGTTTCCACTGTGAAAGAAATCACCTTAGACTTGCACAATGTCCAAAATACTGAAAAGCTGAAGAATATGGAGAAATTCGTACACCAGCTTAAGCAAATGTGAGTGAGTATGGATAAGACTGGGAGAGCAATATCAAGATGGTTCAAGTGAAATTATATCAGTTATTATACTAAAGAGCCCATAGTTTTTATTTTCTTATCACATACTCATTATAAAATCAAACCATATGAAAAGTTACATATTCATTGCATATTATTATGTATTTTGTGTATTTATAATATGAAATATTACATATGTTTAATACATACTATATAATATATTAAAATTTATAATGTATAATATATTATACCTAAAATATATTATAAATGATATGTAATTAAGATATGTAATATGTAATATTCCTTATTATATATTCATTATAAAGTTAAGCCATATAGAAAAAATTTAAAGATGAAAGCAACAAACCATCCAGTTATATCACTCAGAAATACCATATTTCATCAAATCCACGTTTTGATTCTGACAAATCATTTTTTGTATCATATAAAAATGCTGCCAATTAAACCATGACAGAATGCTTTTTATCACTTAGAATTTTTATTGAAAAACTCTTTTAGACTTATTTAAACATATGTTTTATATTGTTTTTTTTGTTTTGTTTTGTTTTTTTGGCTGCACTGGGCCTTCGTTGCTGCGCGCGGGCTTTCTCTAGTTGCGGCAAGCGGGGGCTACTCTTCCTTGCGGTGCGCAGGCTTCTCGTTGCAGTGGCTTCTCTTGTTGTGGAACATGGGCTCTAGGCACATGGGCTTCAGTAGTTGCAGCACACAGGCCCTAGAGCACGCGGGCTTCAGTATTTGCGGCGCGCGGGGTCTAGGGGGTGTGGGCTCAGTAGTTGTGGTGCACGGGCTTAGTTGCTCCGAGGCATGTGGGATCTTCCCGGACCAGGGATTGAACCCGTGTCCCCTGCATTGGCAGGTGGATTCTTAACCACTGCGCCACCAGGGAAGTCCCTTATATTATTCTTATGCAAACATGAAAATGAAAATATATGTGAAATAAATTGAGCAATAAATTGAGCAATATATTCCTAAACCATCTTCATCTTTTCCCCCCCTTTGGCCACACCGTGTGGCATGCGGGATCTTAGTTCCCAGACCAGGGATTGAACCCAAGCCCCTGCAGTGAAAACACAGAGTCTTAATCCCTGGACCACCAGGGAAGTCCCCATCTTCACATTTAGAGTTCAACTTTTCTGAATCACTTTTTGACTCCAAGTCGTGTGTGTATGTGTGTGTGTGTGTGTGGGGGGGTTATCCTTTGTGCTTAAAGAATGTGGGGGATGCAGCATTTCTTAAAAGACTGCTCAAAAGTCTCTGGACTTTTCTTCCAAAGCACTGATACACAGTTATGCATTTTGATGCTGGCACTTTCTTCATCTTACCAGAAGGTGTCACCAATGTCAACTATTGTACTTCACTTCTGGCATCTGTCCAGCAGCCATTGCATGAACTTACTAGATTTCAAAGTTGCTTATATGCGAAAAAATAAATCTGCATTTTAGAATGGATGAAACAGAAACTCTAATAAACATGACTTCAAATATCTTTCTGTGCTTATATACAAAAAGAAGAATGAGTGGAGAAGTGAGAGAAAAGTTTAGATAAGGTTAGACAGAAATGATACTGTAAAATTGGTCCCTACTCTACATTTTATCACTATTTAAGCTTAATTTTAATAAAATTCAACACAAGAAATTGAAGTAGATCTGAAGAAAATGCTGTACTTTAAATATTTTTCCCTCACAGGAGATGTTAATTACTAAAAGATTACCCCCCCAGGATAAAGAAAAATGATTATGAAAACCATAAAACCATAAGGAGGTTAGAGTCATTGATTTTCGAACCTCATGGTTCAGTTTTAGACAGTATTGATTGATTCCCTGCTCTAAAAGCTGAGGTGGTTAGCACACTATACTTCCTCCTCCCGCTATCAACCTCCTAATTTGTTACTTCTGTTGCTTTCCCTTTCACTGGGGTTTATATTATTTATATTGCATTCAGTAATCATAAGTTCCACGTTATATAATTAAATGTATCTAAAGCTGATTGCTTTAATAATTATGAAATAAAAGAAATAATAATAGGGTTGGTCTTTTTTATACTGCCTTCTCCATCCTTAAATTCTTTTGATTTTATAATTGTTTTTCAAAGTAATATGTGCACATAATTAAAAAGTCAAATTTTACCACTTGGCTCTAAATGAAACAGCATTTCTCTGCTTCAAGTCTTCACCCACCCAAATCTCACTGCTCCAAATCCCTACCTCCTACAGCAATCTCCTTTGCTATCACATTCACACTGCAAAGCATTGACTTCCTGCTGTTGAGGCAGTTGAGGCTCTGGATAATTTACTTGACCCTCATCCTAACACATATGCGTACACTCAACTTCTTCTCATACTCCAAATATATATAATTATCATTCATTTTCCATTGAATCAATATCCACATTGCATATATGACAGGTGGATTGGATCTTTTTTTTTTTTTTTTTGGCCACGCGACTTGTGGGATCTTAGTTCCCCGACCAGGGATTGAACCCAGACCCTTGGCAGTGAAATCATGGAGTCCTATCCACTGGACCACCAGGGAATTCCCATGGACCTTTTTTTTTTTTAATTTATTGATTTATTGATTTATGGCTGCGTTAGGTCTCCGTTGCTGCATGTGGGCTTTCTCTAGCTGTGGAGAGAGGGGACTGCTTTTCGTTGTGGTTAGAGGGCTTCTCACATTGCGGTGGCTTCTCTTGTTGCAGAGCATGGGCTCTAGGCGCGTGGGCTTCAGTAGTTGCGGCACACGGGCTCAGTAGTTGTGGCTCGTGGGCTCTAGAGCGCAGGCTCAGTAGTTGTGGCACACGGGCTTAGTTGCTCCGCGGCATGTCGGATCTTCCTGGACCAGGGCTTGAACCCATGTCCCCTGCACTGGCAGGCAGACTCTTAACCACTGCGCCACCAGGGAAGTCCCCCAAGGATCATTTTTTGACACTCCTCTGTATGACAACTTTATTTACAGTAAAAATCATGAAACAAAATAAATAATAATAAGGGTTTGAAAAGAAACACAGAGTAAAAATTTTCTTTTATTGAACTTCGTA
This sequence comes from Balaenoptera physalus, assembly GCF_965194825.1. NCBI lineage: Eukaryota > Metazoa > Chordata > Mammalia > Artiodactyla > Balaenopteridae > Balaenoptera > Balaenoptera physalus. Next base: position 38,870,032 of record NC_138901.1, read on the forward strand.
TTTATGTATAATGCCAGTAAAAAAAATTTAAGTACAAAAAAGAAAAAATAATCACTTTAATCTTTTTTTAAAATAAATTTATTTATTTTATTTTTGGTTGCGTTGGGTCTTCCCTGCGCGTGGGCTTTTCTCTAGTTGTGGCGAGCGGGGGGCTACTCTTCGTTGCGGTGCGCGGGCTTCTCATTGTGGTGGCTTCTCTTGTTGCGGAGCACGGGCTGTAGGCACGCGGGCTTCAATAGTTGTTGCACATGGGCTCAGTAGTTGTGGCTCGTGGTCTCTAGAGTGCAGGCTCAGTAGTTGTGGTGCATGGGCTTAGTTGCTCCGCAGCATGTGGGATCTTCCTGGGCCAGGGATCAAACCCATGTCCCCTGCATTGGCAGGAAGATTCTTAACCACTGTGCCACCAGGGAAGCCCCATCACTTGAATCTTGTGTTGTTTCTGGTATAGGTGCTATGGATACACCAACTTGTACTTCTTAAGATTTTTAAAATTAACTTTATGCAATGTTGAAGGCTTACATATTTCAAAATAGACCCATACATTGCTCTTTTACATTTTCCTTATTAAACTCCACTGGATTAACATTGTTACATGTTAGTATGCATACCACACTTCAAGTATCTTTATGAAATTCAAAATAATTACAAACTGAATCAGTTGCTGGTTTCACAACAATACTACAAATGACTGCAAGTTCTTCCAAGTTCCTGCAGGACAAAAAAACACAACTATTTATCTAAGAGTTTTTATGTCTACCTAATAGAATTTTTCTTGAAATACAGTTGACATATTATGTTAGTTTCAAGTGTACTACATCATGATTTGACATTTGCATACATTATGAAATGATCACCATGGTAAGTCTAGTAACCATCTGTCCCCATAAAAAGTTATTACAATTTTATTGACCATATTCCTTATGCTGTATATTACATCTCTCTACTTATTTATTATATAACTGGAAATCTGTACCTTTTAATCCCCTACATCTATTTTACCCCCATGCCCCTCCTTTTTGGCAACCACCCATTTGTTCCCTGTATCTCTGAATCTGTTTTTGTTCTGTTTTGTTTGTTTGTTTTGTTTTTCAGAATCCACATGTAAGTGAGATCATTTGGTATTTGTCTGTCTGACATCTCACTTAGCATAATACCCTCTAGATCCATCCATGTTGTCACAAATGGCAAATTTTCATTTTTTGGTGGCTGAGTAATATTCCATTGTGTATATATACCACATCTTCTTTATCCATTCACCTATATATGGACACTTAGGTTGCTTCCATGTCTTGGCTATTGTAAATAATGCTGCAATGAATACTGGAGTGAATATACCTTTTCTAATTGCTATTTTTGTTTTATTTGACTAAATACCCAGAAGTAAAAGTGTTGGATCATATGGCAATTCTATTTTTAATTTTTTGAGGAAACTCTGTACTGTTTTCCAGAGTGGCTGCATCAATTTACATTCCCACCAACGGTGCACGAGGCACAAGTGTTCCCTTTTCTCTACATCCTCCTCAACACTTGGTTTTTATGTTCTTTTGGTAATAACCATTCTGACAGGTGTGAGGTGGTGTCTCATTGTGGTTTTGATTTGCATTTACTTGATGGTTAGTGATGTTTAGTATCTTTTCATGTGTCTGTTGACCATATGTATATCTTTCATGGAATAGTGTCTATTAAGGTTCTCTGTCCATTTTTAATCAGATTGTTCGGGTTTTTTTTTTTTTGGTGTTGAGTTGTATGAATTCTTTGTATATTTTGGCTCCTTATCGGATATATTGTTTGAAAATATCTTTCCCATTCAGTAGGCTGCCTTTTCATTTTGTTGATAGTTTCCTTCACTGTACAAAAGGCTTTTAGTTTGAAGTTGTTGTCCCATTTATTTTTTATTTTTTATTTATTTTTGGCTGCATTGGGTCTTTGTTGCTGCGTGCGGGCTTTCTCTAGTTGTGGTGAGTGGGGGCTACTTTTCATTGTGCCGTGCGGGTTTCTCATTGCGGTGGCTTCTCTTGTTGTGGAACACGGGCTCTAGGCACTCGGACTTCAGTAGTTGTGGCACATGGGCTCAGTAGTTGTGGCTCGCGGGCTTTAGAGCTCAGGCTCAGTAGTTGCAGCACATGGGCTTAATTGCTCTGTGGTATGTGGGATCTTCCCAGACCAGGGGTCGAACTCGTGTCCCCTGCATTGGCAGGTGGATCCTTAACCACTGCACCACCAGGGAAGTCCCTCATTTATTTTTGCTTTTGTTTCCCTTGCCTGAAGAGACAGATTCAAAAAATATTGCTAAGACCAATGTCAAAAAGGATACTGCCTATGTTTTCTTCTAGGAGTTTTATGGTTTTAGCTCTTAAATTTAATTATTTAATCCATTTTGAGTTTGTTTTTGTGTATGATGTGAGAAAGTAGTACAGTTCGATTCCTTTGCATGTAGCTGTCCAGTTTTCCCAACCCCTTTTATTGAAGAGGCTGTATTTTCCCCAAGGTATATTCTTGCCTCCTTTGAACATATAAGTGTGGGTTTAATTCTAGGCTCTCTATTCTGTTCCATTGATCTGTCTGCTTTTGTGCCAGTACCATGCTGATTACTGTAGCTCTGTAGTATAGTTTGAAATCAGGGAGCATGGTGCCTCCAGCTTTATTCTTTCTCAAGATCGTTTTGGCTATTTGGGGTCTTCTGTGTTTCCATACAAATTTTAGACTTCTGTTCTAGTTCTGTGAAAAATGCCATTGGTATTTTGATGGGGACTGCATTGAATCTGTGGACTGCCTTGGATAATATGGTCATTTTAATGATATTAGTTTTTCCAATCCATGAGTATGTTATATCTTCCAATTTGTGTTGTGTTCAATTTCTTTCATCAATGTTCATAGTTTTCTGAGTACAAGTCTTTTATCTCTTTGGTTAGATTCATTCCTGGGTATTTTATTCTTTTTGATGCAATTGAAATTGGATTGTTTTCCTAATTTCTCTTTCTGATAGGTTGTTGTTAGTGTATAGAAATGCAACAGATTTCTGTATATTAATTTTGCACCCCACAACTTTACAGAATTCATTTATTAGTTCTAATAGTTTTTTGGTGGCATCTTTAGGATTTTCTAGATACAGTATCATGTCATCTACAAACAGTGACAATTTTACTTCTCCCTTTACAATTTAAGTTCATATTATTTCTCTTTCTTATCTGATTACTGTGGCTAGATCGTCCAATACTATATCTAATAAAATTATGAGAGTGGGTATCCTGGTCTTTTCCTGATCTCAGAGGACGCTTCCTGCTTTTCATCACTGGGTATGATGTTGACCATAGGTTTGTCATAAATGGCCTTTATTATGTTGAGGTTTGTTCCCTCTATACCCACTTTGTTGAAAGTTTTTATCATAAGTGGATGATGAGTTTTGTCAAAAGCTTTTTCTGCATCTATTAAGATGATCATATGATTTTTATTCTTCAGTTTGTTAATGTTGTGTATCGCATTGATCAGTTTGCAGATATTGAACCATCCTTGTATCCCTGGGATAAATCCCACTTGATCATGGTGTATGATCCTTGTTGAATTCAGTTTGCTAATATTTTATTGAGGATTTTTGCATCCATGTTCATCAGTGATATTGGCCTGTAATTTTCTTTTCTTGTGGTATCTTTGACTGCTTTTGGTATCAGGGTGATGCTGCCTTTGTAGAATGACTTTGGAATTATTCCTTCCTCTTCAGTTTTTTGGGAATAGTTTGAGAAAGGTAGGTGTTAACTCTTCTTTAAATGTTTGGTAGAATTCACCAGTGAAGCCATCTGGTCCTGGACTTTTGCTTTTAGGAAGTTTTTCTTTATTAGGGGGGTAGATTTTTTTATAATACTGATTCAATTTTGCTACTGGTAATTGGCCTGTTCATATTTTCTATTTCTTCCTGATTCAGACTTGGGAGATTGTATGTTTCTAGGAATTTATCCATTTCTTTTAGATTGACAAATTTATTGGTGCATAATTGTTTATAGTAATCTTTTATGATCCTTTGTATTTCTTTTTTTATTGAAGTATAGTAAATTTACAATGTTGTGTTAGTTTCAAGTGTACAGCAAAGTGATTCAGTTACATATATATATATATTCTTTTTCAGATTATTTTCCATTATAGGTTATTAAAAGATACTGAGTATAGTTCCCTGTGCTATACAGTAGGTCCTTGTTGGTTATCTATTTTATATATAGTAGTATGTATATGTTAATCCCAAAGATCCTTTGTACTTCTGTGGTGTTGATTGAAACTTCTCTTTCATTTCTGATTTTATTTGTCTGGACCCTCTCTCTTTTTTTCTTGATGAGTCTGGCTTAAGGTTTATCAATTTTGTTTACCTTTTTAAAGAACCAGCTCTTAGTTTCATTGATCGTTTCTTTTTTTTTTTTAAAGCCTTATTCTTTTAAATTTTATTTATTTATTTATTTATGGCTGTGTTGGGTCTTCATTTCTGTGCAAGGACTTTCTCCAGTTGTGGCAAGTGGGGGCCACTCTTCATCGCAGTGCGTGGGCCTCTCACTATCGTGGCCTCTCTTGCCACGGAGCACAGGCTCCAGACGCGCAGGCTCAGTAATTGTGGCTCACCGGCCCAGCTGCTCTGCAGCATGTGGGATCTTCCCAGACCAGGGCTCGAACCCGTGTCCCCTGCATTGGCAGGCGGACTCCCAACCACTGCGCCACCAAGGAAGCCCCTTTTCTATTTTTTAAGTCTCTATTCCATTTATTTCTGCTCTGATCTTTATTATTTCTTTCCTTCTTCTAACTTTGGGTTTTGTTTTTTCACCTTCTTGTGGTTTCTTTAGATCCAAGTTTAGATTGCTTATTTGAGATTTTTCTTGTTTCCTGAGGTAGGCTTGTATTACTATAGACTTCCCTTTTAGAACTGCTTTTGCTGCATCCCATAGATTTTGGTTTGCTGTGTTTTTGTTTTTATTTGTATCCAAGTATTTTAAATTTTCCTCTTTGATTTCTTCAGTGACCCATTGGTTGTTTAGTAGCATATTGTTTAGCCTTCATGTGTTTGTGTTTTTTGCAGATTTTTCTTGTAGTTAATTTCTAGTCTCATACCATCGTGTTTGGAAAATATGCTTGATATGACTTCAGTTTTCTTTAATTTAATGAGACTTGTTTTGTGTCCTATCATGTGATTTATCCTGAGATGGTTCCATGTGGACTTTAAAAGAATGGGTGTTCTTCTGCTTTTCGATGGAATGTTATACATATATCTATGAAGTCATTTGGTTTAATGTGCCATCTGTCCATTGATGTAAGTGGGGTGTTAAAGTACCTTACTATTATTGTGTTACTGTCGATTTTTCCCTTTATATTTGTTAATATTTGCTTTATGTATTTAGGTACTCCTATGTTGCATGCATATATACTTACAATTGTTATATCTTCTTGTTGGGTTGATCCCTTGATCATTATGTAATGTCATTCTTTTTTTTTTTTTTTAAATTAATAGCTACTTTATTTATTTATTTATTTATTTTTGGCTGTGTTGGGTCTTGGTTTCGTGCGAGGGCTTTCTCGAGTTGCAGCAAGCGGGGGCCACTCTTCACTGCGGTGCGGGGCCCGCTCTTCATCGCGGTGCGCGGGCCTTTCACCATTGCGGCCCCTCCCGTTGCGGGGCACAGGCTCCAGATGCTCAGGCTCAGTAGTTGTGCCTCACGGGCCTAGTTGCTCCGAGGCATGTGGGATCTTCCCAGACCAGGGCTCGAACCCGTGTCCCCTGCATTAGCAGGCAGATTCTCAACCACTGCGCCACCAGGGAAGCCCTGTAATGTCCTTCTTTGTCTCTTATTACAGTCTTTGTTTTAAAGTCTATTTTGTCTGATATAAGTATGGCTACCCCAACTTTCTTTTTGTTTCCATTTGCATGGAATTCCTTTTTCCATTCCCTCACTTTCAGTTGTGTGTGTCTTTAGATCTGAAGTGAGTCTCTTGTAAGTAGCATATATATATGTGTATATATATATACACATATATATATTTTTTAATCCATATGTATATGTCTTTTGATTGGACCATTTGGTCCATTTGCATTTAAAGTAATTATTGATGGGTATGTACTTATTGCCATTTTGCTAATGTTTTAGAGTTGTTTTGTAGTTCTTTTTTGTTCCTTTTTTCTTCTTTTGCTCTCTTCCCTTGTGATTTGATGACTATCTTTAGTGTTATGTTTGGATTCCTTTCTCTTTTTGTTTGTGTGTATCTATTATAGGTTTTTGATTTGTGGGATATATATATATATATATATATATATATATATATATATAAATATATAAATGGGATTATTTTAAGTTGGTGATCTCTTAAGTTTGAATGCATTTTTATTCCTCCTTCATGTTTAATGTTTTTGAAAGATTTCACATCTTTTTGTTTTGCATTTCCCCTAACTACTCTTGTGGATATAGATGATTTTGCTACTCCAGCCTTATTCTTTTCAAAATTGTTTTGGCTGTTTCAGTTCTTTTGTCTTTCCCATACATTTTAGAATCATCTTGTCAATATCTACCAAAAAAACCTGCTGGGATTTTGATTGTGTTTGCATTGAATCTATACACCATTTGGGTAGAATTGACATCTTAACAATATGAGTCTTCTAGTCCTTGAACACAGTATGTCTCTCCATTTATTTAGGTTTTCTTTCATTTCTTTGATCTTTTGTAATTTTCAGCATACAAAGCCTGTACACATTTTGTAAGATTTATACATAAGCTCTTCATTTTTAGAGCTATTTAAAATGTTCTTCTTTACATTTTGGCATTCAATTATTTATTGCTAGTATCTGCCATCTTGCTAAACTCACTTATTAATTTTTGGAGTATTTTTGTAGATTCCTTCCAAATTTCTATATAGAAAATCATGTTTTCTGAGAATAAGGATAACCTGTATACCTTTTTTAAAAAATTAATTAATTAATTAATTAATTATTTTGGCTGCATTGGGTCTTCATTGCTGTGTGTGGGCTTTCTCTAGTTGCGGCGAGTGGGGGCTACTCTTCCTTGGGGTGTGCGGGCTTCTCATTGTAGTGGCTTCTCTTGTTGTGGAGCACAGGCTCTAGGAATGCAGGCTTCAGTAGTTGTGGCACATAGGCTCAGTAGCTGTGGTGCATGGGCCCAGTTGCTCCGCAGCATGTGGGATCTTCCCGGATCAGGGATCAAACCCATGTCCCCTGCATTGGCAGGCAGACTCTTAACCACTGCAACACGATGGAAGTCCCAACCTGTATACTTTTAATTTCTTTTTATTGCTTTAATTTACTGGCTGGGATTTCCAGTATGATGTTGAATAGAAGCAGTGAGAGTAGGCATCCTTGCTTTTATCAATTCTCACAGCTTCTTACACATGAGTACTATAGATTGAGTGGCTTATAAACAACAGAAATTTATTTCTCACAGTTCTTGGACTCCTGGGAGTCCAAGATTATGGTGCCAGCAGATTCAGTGTCTGGTGAAGTCCACTTCCTGGTTCACAGATGACCATCTTCTGTGTCCTTACATGGTGGAAGCAGGGTAGAGAATTCTCCAGGGTCCCTTTTATAAGGGCACTAATCCCATTCATGAGTGCTCCACTCTCATGACCTAATTACTTTCCAAAAGTCCTACCTTCTAATACCATCACATTGGGTTTAGAATTTCAACATAATAATTTTGGGGAAGTCAAAGTCCATTGCAGAGTGCTTTCATCAGTCCCTTAATTGATGTTTTGGCTGAGATTGGAATAGTAGATTGAAAATAATTTCCCCCGAATGTTAAAGTCATTTCTTGATTTTCCTCTAGCATTCAGTTTGCTCTTGAGAAGTCTGAAGCTGTTCTGCTTCTTGTTCTTTTGTGGGTGGCCTCTTCCTTATCTCTGGAGGCTTTTAGGACTTCCTTTTTGTCCTTAGTGTTTTGAAATTTTACAATGAAGTGTTTGATATGGGTTTTATTTCTTCTGCTATATTTGGTGGACTGTTTTAATATTTGGAAATTTCTTGTATTATTACTTTGACATTTTTCACTTCTGTAATTGCCATTCTTTTGGGAATTCCTAGTGAATTAATTTCTAAGCCTCTTATGTTTTCTCTCCAGTTGTTTACCACTTCTTAATTTTTTATTCTACAGTGAGAAATAATTTCAACTTTATCATCTAATTCCTCTTTTGAAGTTTTTACATTTGTAAATACATTTGAATTTCTAAGAGTTATTTCTTGCTTTCTATTTTTTCCTATTCTCATTTTATAGATATTATATCTCCTTGCCTCTCTCCAAAGATACTAATTATATGAACTAGAGATTTTTTTTTAAGGTTTCTTATGTTCCCTGCATCATTTTTGTTTTCTTCCCATTAATTTTTCTATTTATTTTGTTTTCACTCTTTCATGAAGAGACTTCCCATTAATTTTTCTATTTTTTTCACTCTTTTATCGAAGACTTTCTTAAATGCCAGTTGATCCTTGATTGTCTATATCCATTTATGAGTAAGGCACTAAAATGCTGATTGGAACCTCTGTGTATAGGCAGGACTTTTATACTGATATATTTTACTTTAGGGAATCAGGTGGCCAAATCAGTACTTCACAGGAGGACTTCCAAGTGCCAGCATGTTAAGGCCAATTTTTCTGAGGCTGTTGTTTCTCCAAAGAAAAATCTTGGTTTCTTGCCTTTACATTAGATGCTAAGGTTCTACACTGGGTTAAGGAAAGAGATGAAACTAAGTCCTCTTTTAGTCAGGGAAGTTCCCACCTACATCCTCTCATTTATATTGCCTACATTTGAGTTTGTGACCCCTGATATTGTAAGAATTCTTTTGCACAAGATAGACTTCGTGTCATTCTCAAGATTCTCTTGCTTTTGGCCCATCATGTTCATTCTTGCTGCGAGGTACTTTACAACAACATGGCAGACACTACAAATTGCCTACCCAGCACTTCCATTCCAAATCCCTCTTTCTTGCCTGCCTCCTACCAAAGCAGCTAAAAAAGCCAGGTATTTATGTCCCCAAACCACTTGGTAGCTAGTAGTCATGTGATCAATTTAGTATTGGCCAATAAGACATAGGGGTGTTCACTGGGGAGTTCTGGGGAAAGATTTCTCTTCCGTGATTAAAGGCAAGAGATTCAGAAAGAGAAAGACCTTGTCCCACTCCCCTTTCCTCACCTCCAGCTTTTGAATGAGATTGTTTGGAAACATGTATGATGATTGAAGCTATGAAAGCCATCTCGGCTCATAAGGGAGAGGCCAAGGGCACCACAGACTCACTGAATCAGGGTCTTGATATCACTGAGCCATGGGTCCCTGTTGGCTCGTCGGCTTTCACACTCTGATTTTTCTTAATTACCTATTTATCCTCCTCCTTCTGTACTTAGCTCCCATCTCCTTTTCCCTTTCTCCTTTAGCTCTCCACCCTTCTCACATCTTTAAGAGTTTTGAAGCTGTGATGGGCTGAGTCACAGACACAGGAAAAGTTATAGGCCCTCAACTGCTTTCACCAAGTCTTTTCTGAAACAGGATGGGATATGAATAAACAAAGGAGCTGCACCCACTATGTCCATCCTCTCAACTCTCCCCTCTCTCCTTCTCCCTGCTGCCAGAGAGACCCTCGTCTGTAGGTCATTCTTCTGTATGACATCCTCCACTGGCTTCTCATGTCCCACAAGATAAAATCTAAACTCATTAACCTGGTCCCTCAAAGCTCTCCAGAGTCTGGCCCCTGCCTCCTCTCTACACACATCTTCTACCACGTCTCCTGTGCTCCAGCCTTGCTGAGACTCAGGGGGGTTCCTGGAGTGTATGCTGTGCCATTACGTCTCTGGACCTCTGTTCTCCCTGCCAGAGACACACTTCTGCCTACATGCATAAACTTCCCCTTTGTTTAAATGTCTCCTCCTCTGGGAAGGCTTCCTCTCTCTCCCAGGCATGGTTAGTTGCTCAGCCATTTAGCCTGTGAGCATTCCTCTAGTCGAACCATTTCCTCTCTGAGGTACATTTATACATTTCTGGATCTGTTTTCCCCATCAGCCTGTGAGTTCCTTGAGAGCAGAATGTATGTCTTATTTTTGTATCCTCAGCATTGAGCATAGAGGCGTACCCAGAACTGCCTCACACTGCTTTTCAACTCTTCAAGAAATTTAATTTCAAATTATTAATACCTAACTTAACAAAAGTTTGCTGAATGCCTATAATAGACCAGGCATGATTATGCCAAAACAATAAATCACATCGTAATCAATTTGTAAAACAGAAAAAGGAAGAGGATAAACCATCCATAACCCCACATCCTTTAACACATTTGTTGTTAAGATCTGGGTACTTACTACAGATATTTTAGAACAAAACTTTTAAAGTGGTTCCAGTGAGCCTTATTAGCTGCAGTGGCCGTGGCTCTCTGCCCACTGTTTCCATTAAAATTTTACAGGCCCCAGGGGAGGTGGACAAGCCAGCTTAGACCTCCCTTGGGTTCTGACCTTCCTCTGGGGTACAGTAGTGAGTCAGTTTCCAGTGGGGATTGTCAATGAAGTTAATAACCTCTCATCTGAATACTATTTTCTGTTTTCCATATTCTTACAGCAGCATTAGCTCATTTGTTCTCATCTGTAATGCTCATCTTGCCCGTCGTGCAGCTGAGGAGTGGAGACACTCAGTAAGGGGTGATGGAAAGAGTATTGATGTAACAGTCCTGTGTGTAAGACCCAGCTATGCCATTAGCCAATCATGTGACTTGGAGTAGGTTATATCATGTTTCTAGGCCTCAGTTTCTGCATATGTGAAAGTAGAAAGTTAAATTAGATGACCTCTTAAGGCTTCATAGAACTTCAAAATTCCATGACTTTATGTCCTGTTCAAGGTTACATGGCTTGTTTGTGGAAGAACCATGGCAAGAATCCAGGTTTTTTGGCTCCTGGTCCAACGCTTATTTGATCACACCACAAAAAATCTGAGTTCTTCCATGAGAATTTCCTCCAGAATGACTGGATGCTGTGGCTTTTACCTCTTTCTTCCCTGTCCATCACTGGGATAGAAGGACTTGGCTGGAGGGAAGGAATAGGGATGGGCTGGGCGGGATGGGAGGGTGGGTTAAAAAAAAGAACAGAGCAGGGCTTCCCTGGTGGAGCAGTGGTTGAGAATCTGCCTGCCAATGCAGAGGACACGGGTTCAATCCCTGGTCTGGGAAGATCCCACATGCCGCGAAGCGACTAGGCCCCTGAGCCACAATTGCTGAGCCTGCGCGTCTGGAGCCTGTGCTCCGCAACAAGAGAGGCCGCAATAGTGAGATGCCTGCGCACCGTGATGAAGAGTGGCCCCCGCTTGCCTCAACTAGAGAAAGCCCTCACGCAGAAACGAAGACCCAGCACAGCCATAAATAAATAAATAAATTTATTTAAAAAAAAGAACAGAGCTATAACACTTTGCACTTGAATCTGGGCTGTAAGGAAGCATGATCCAGGGTATAAGTGGTAGAAATCTTGGGAAGAAAGTGGCCAAATCACTTTTTGGGGAAAGGAATGAAAGTTGGTCATTGAGTAAGGCAGATTTTAAAAGAGTGAGATAAGAATAAGTCTGATTTCATGAACAGAGACAATCTCTGAAAGATAATGTATGGCAGGGAGACAGGAGAGGCACCTGTCCAAGGGCAGATGCAAAAGTTTTGTGAATCTGTAAAATAGCCTCAGGGTTAAAGCAGGAATGAGCTAAGCCTTTGGATAAAGAAAACTAATCCAGGGCAGTTGCCCAGGGAAGCTGAGAAAACTCAGAGCTTTTGAGCTCCTGTTAACTTCAATTTTTTCCAGCAATGGGTGACATTTAAAGCAGAAAAGGGGACACACACACACACACACACAAGGAAATGAGACCCTGGAGTGGTGGGAAGGTGGTGAGTCTAGATCATCAGGCCCAGATACATCATCTCCAAGGTGAACTCTGACCAGGTGTGAACTCAACCATGACTGTGATCTTTTGTCTCTCTGTTGTCAGACTGGATAATTTGTATTGCTCTATCTTCAAGTTCACTGACTCTTCTCTCTGTCATCTCCATTAAATGCCTTCAGAGAATTTTTTTTCCATTGTTGTATTTTTTCAGTTCTAATATTTCCATTTGATTCTTTTTACAACTTTCATTTCTTTGCTGAGAGCTGCTATCTTTCCATGTGTTTCAAGCGTTCAATTTTATTGCAGGAAGCATGGTAACAATAGCTACTTTAAAGTCTTTGATAATTTCAACATTGGCATCATGTTAGAGCTGATGTTTGTTCGTTGTCTTTTCCTTGTAAGTTATCGAAGTTGTCCTTTTTTTTCTTTTAAAGTTGAAAATTTTGGATTGCATCCTGGAAATATTATTTTGTAAGACTTTGAGTCCTGCCAGCATCCTCTGGAGAACGTTTATTTTGTTTGTTTTTTTGTCGGTTTTAGCTGTCAGTTAACCCTGTAAGTCTTGACCTGTCTAGTGTGAGGTGTAGTTCCAAGGTCAGTGGCTTTTCAAAGCCTTTGCAGTGCTATTCAGTCCGCACCAGGTGGGCGCCACCTAGTGGCCAGTCTGGGACTTGGCTAGTGGTCCACACGCTACTTCAGTTCTCAAAGCCTTTGCTGTGCTGCTTCAAGTCAGTTCCACCCATGCACAGACTTAAGGATTTCTTTCTCTCTGTGATTTATGCCTCCTAGGTCCTAGGGGCCCTTTTTCCCGGTGTTCTGGCTACAAAGTCAGGGTTTTAGCCTCCCTGTGTTGTCATGAACTTCCCATGACTGTGTTTGCCTTGGGGCAAAGTGGTGAAACTAAAGAGAGAAAAAATACGAGGATTCCCCTCACTCTGTTTGGACTCCAGGAGCCTGTTTAGCCAGGTCCTCTGGCAAAAGAGGATTTTTGTTCAGAATTTTAAGTGCTTGTGCAGCAGGTGCAGGATTGTCACCCCATGACTGGGCTTTAGTTGGGATAGGACCAGGAGAAGAGAAAGAAAGGGGAAAAAATGGGTATTTCCCCACATATTCTCAGTCCTGCAGGGGCCCCCTTTCCCAGTCTTCTGGCCACAAAGGAAAGGCTTTTCTTGGACTTTTTTGTCCATGTCGATGTTTACACTTCTGGGGCTCTAGAGTCTAAGCAATAGCTATGGAAGGAAAAAATAATCAGGGAGCCAACCACTACGTTGATTGTTCTTCAAGGTTTGACTTCCCTCCCCAGACTGCCTGCTGCTGTTCTCTTCTCAGAGCCCGCAGATTTCAGTTTTTATTTGCAATGAATGGGAACATTTGGATGAGCCTTAGAATTCCTAGGTTATAGTTTTGACTCGTGTGATGGAAATGTCTTTCTGCTGTGATCTCATTGTTCTTGAGCTATTATTGTACTCTGCAGTCTTTCATTTCTTCTAACAACTTTGTATTGGATTTTCCCTTGATATTTTTCTGTGGCTCATTTTTGTGTGAAAGTAGTTTTGCTGAACTTTTAGAAGGGAACAGGATTCATGCATTCCCCTCTTCTGTTCTTTTCATGTAGTATTCAAAAAAATGTGGTTTCTTGCTTTCTGGGTTTAGTAATTCTGTTAGAGCTAGCTCTGTCCCCCTCCTCCCTCCACCAGTTTTGTCTGTACCTTCTATTTTCTTTGTCTCTGTTGTCCCATCTGGATCGGCTTTGATCCCACTCCCAACAGTTTCTCTTCCATGTGGGATGTGTGCTGGAAGGAGGCTCTGGCTTGTTGGTTCTGACAGTTTCTGTGACGGAGACCATTCCATCCCTTGGCTTGTGACTCTAGGCTTTTTGCATTCACTATCCACTGATCTCAGTTTCAGCTGCTATTTTTGAATTGGTCTGCCATACTTTCCAGAGAATACCTCTTGGCTATTTTTAATTTTCATTCTTTTCAGGTCCATTAGGTACCTCATTGCTTTCCTCTGCTTCCTCCTTCACAGATGCTGATACCGTGCGTGGAGTTTCTTCATTCACTTATTGGAGTCCATGGGATACCTCGTTATCTAGTTTTACTGTAAATGTTGTCCATGGATGTTTACTTTGCTATCTAATGCTCTGCTGTTTTGTTTTGTTTTTTCTAACTCTTTTATTTTAGAGATTTTGGAATAGAAGTTAAGAAAACTTAAGTGACATTCCAAAGAACATACAGTTGATTTGTAGTCGAGCTGACAGTAGTGCACATGCCCTCTGAATCCTGGTCCAGTGTTGTTTTTGTTTTGTTTTGCTTTTTTGTTAATTGAAATTAATGTAGATTGACATGCAGTTGTTGTAAAAAATAATAAAGAGAAATCTCTTTTACATTTTGTACAATTTCCTCCAATGGTAATGTCTTGTAAAATTATAGTGTAAGATCACCCCCATGATATTGCTGCTCTGCTGTTTTAGTATGGGGATTCTGGGAAAGTTAAAAATAGTGCTGCTGCCACCATTGCTTTTTCCTCAAAATCATCCCAGGGAAATGTGATGCAGATGGATCAACAATGAAACAAATCCTAGTAAAGTTATAGAAGTTCAAAGGTAATGACAGACTTTTATGATACGTAGGAAAAATAATCAAACCATCTGTAAGGAAAAAAATCAGACTGACTTAGGCTTTTCCAGAACAATACTTAATTTTATGAGGCAATGAGGCAATGTCTATGTGGTCCTAAGGAAAAGAGAGTCTGATGCTATACTCATATCCAGATACACCATCATTCAAATATAAAGGAAACAGATGTTTTTATTTTATTTATTGATTGATGGATTTCAGATTTCAGGTATTTTCTTTAAAAAAATATATTTATTTATTTATTTATTGAGGTATAGTTGATGTACAATGTCATATAAGTTTCAGGTATACAACATAGTGATGTTATAGACCACAAAGAAGTGGAAATAGAAGTGGAAAAGAATAATAGGAAGTAATCTAAGCATACTAGTTTCTTTCTTTTTCATTGTTTAAAGCTGATAAATCAAGTAATGGACATATGAGTTTAATTTATATTTGATAAAGAATGAATAGTAACACTACACCAACTAAGAAAGATAGTATGCACAACTAAAATTGAGAAATAAAACAGAAGGGGGAAGGGACCTGGGAGAGTGGGATATATCAATTTCCTTATATTTTAATATGAATAGTCAATAGATATTGTCTAAAGTTGGTAAGAATTTTATAAGTGTGTGTATTTATTTGTATATAAATAGATAACAAATAAAAATAAAAAGAAAAACATATCATATTATAAAAATAAAATACAAAAGAGTCATTAAAAATAGAGAAGTTATCATTAAATAAAATGATATAACCAAATATGGAGGAGTGGCCAAGATGGCAGATTAGGAAGAACCTGAGCTCACCTCCTCCCATGGGCACACCAAAATTACAACTATTTACAGAGCAACTACTGATGAGAAAGACTGGAAGACTAGCAGAAAAGATCTACAACTAAAGATATAAAGAAGGAACCACAAAGAGATGGATAGGCGGGGCAGAGATGCAGTATTGTCAAGACTCATACCCCCGAGTGGGTGAGGATAGTTACAATTGTAGAAATTCTCCCCAAGGAGTGAGGCGTCCAAGCCCCACATTGGGATCCCCAGCCCAGGGGTCCTGCACTGGAAAGACAAACCCCCAGAGCGTTTGGCTTTGATGGCCAGCAGGGCTTGCTTTCAGGAGCGCCAGAGGGCTGTGGGAAATAAGAGACTCCACTCTTAAAGGACCCACACAAAATCTCACATGCTCTGGGACCCAGGGCAGAAGCAGTGATTTGGAATGAGTCTGGGTCAGAACCACCTGCTGATCTCGGAGAGCCTCCTGGAGAGCCAGGAGGCAAATGGAGCTCACCCTGGAGACATATACAGTGGCAGAAGACCATTTTTGGGAGCTCTTTCTACCATGAGGACACTGGTGCTGGCAAGCACCATTTGGAATCCTCCCTCTAGCTTATTACAGCTGGGATAGCCACACCCACCAGCCTCATGGCACCAGTACTGGGATGCCTCAAGTCAAGCAGCTAGCTGGGTATGGACACAGTCCTACCCAACAGCAGGCTGGCTTAAGACCCCCTGACTCCACAGGCACCCTGGGACCCAGCTCCACACACCAGTGTGCCTGCACTAGCCCAGGACAACCAGGGCCCTGCAGCCAGCCATCCAGATCCAGACCAGCCCACCAGTGGGCCAGGACAAACCCTGGGACCAGCCTCACCCACCAGTGGGCAGGTACCAGCTCTGGAATCCCCTAGACCCCAGCCCTCAGCCCCCACAAGCTGGCAAGCACCAGCTCCAGGACCACTACAGCCCCATGGCCTTTATGTCAGGACCCAGCCCACCCACCATCAGGCCAGCCCTGGGACCCCCTGGGCCCTGACCCTTCCCACCAGTAGGCCAGCATACCAATTCCAGAACCCCCAGTGTCCTGCAGCTAGAGACCTCAGGACCTAGCACCACCCACCACTGAGCCTCCTAGTCCTGGGACCCCATGGGCCTTGACCCCCCCACCAGTGGGCTAACAGTAGCCCTGGGACCCCACCCAACTAGCCCTGCCCACCAGCAGTCTGACACCAGCTCTGAGAAACTTTGGACCCCTCAGCCAGCCACCCTGGAATCCAGCCCCACTCACCAGCAGGCTCACACCAGCTTTGGGACACCCTGGACCCTGCAGCCAGACATGTCAGGAACTGGCCCCACTCACCAGGTTGACACTAAATCTGGTACCCCTGGCCCTGCAACCACCCACCCTGGAATTTGACTCTGCCCACCAGTCGGCCAGCTCTAGCCCAGGAACCCGCCCCCCCCACCCCCCCACCAAGTTTCCACAGCCAGCTCCTCTGTGATCCAGTCCCACTCATCAGGGGCTGGCAGTCTCCACACAAAGCATGGCCTGGCAACCAACTGGATGGGGGCCAGCCATGCCTACTAGACCACCCACAATAGTCAGCCCACCATAACAGAAGGACCCACACAGCACACAGAGCATATAGTTCTGGTGACCAGAGGGGAATGAGCTGCTGAGACACATAGGACTTCTCCTGCAAAAGCCCACCTCTCCAAGACTGGGAAATTTAACAAACTTACCAAATACATAGAAATAAAAACAGTGAATAGGGCAAAATGTGGCAACAGAGGAATATGTTTCAAACAAAAGAACAAGATAAAACCCCAGAAGAACTAAGGGAAGTGGAGATAACCAGTCTACCCAATGAAGAATTCAAGGTAATGATCATAAACATGCTCAAAGAACTCAGGAGAAGAATAGACAAACACAGTGAGAGGTCTAACAAAGAGTTAGAAAATATAAAGAAGAACCTAACAGAGACGAAGAATACAATAACTGATATAAAAAATACACTAGAAGGAATAAACAGTAGATTAGATGATACATAATAATGGATCAGCAAGCTGGAAGACAGAGTACTGGAAATCACTGAAGCTGAACAGCAAAAAGAAAAAAAGAATAAAAAGAAATTAGGACAGTTTAAGAGACCTCTGGGACAACATCAAACATACTAACATTTGCATTGTAGGGGTTCCAGAGGGAGAAGAAAGGGGCAGAGAACATATTTGAAGACATAATAACTGAAAACTTCCCTTCCATAATAGTTGAAACCTTCCCTAAGACATCTAGGTCCAGGAAACACAGAGAGTCCCAAACAGGATCAACCCCAAAAGGGCCACACTAAGACACATTGTAATTAAAATGGCAAAAATTAAACATAAAGAGAGAATATTAAAAGCAGCAACAAGCTATATACAAGGGAACTCTCATAAGGCTATCAGCTGACTTTTCAGCAGAAACTTTGCAGGCCAGAAGTGGGTGACCCAATATATTTAAAGTGATAAAAGGGGGGAAAAAATCTATGACCAAGAATACTCTAACCAGTAAGATTTTCATTCAGATTTGATGGAGATATCAAAAGTTTTACAGACAAGTAAAAGCTAAAAGAGTTCAACACCACTGCCAGCTTAATAAGAAATGTAAAATTCAACACCCACTTGTGATTGAAAACTCTCAACAAAGTGAGTATAGAGGGAACATACCTTGACACAATAAAGACCATATATGACAAGCCCACAGCTAACATCATTCTCAACAGTGAAAAGCTGAAAGCATTTTCTCTAAGACCAAGAACAAGACAAGGATGCCCACTTTCACCACTTTTATTCAACATAGTAGTGGAAGCCCTAGCCATAGCTATCAGACAAGAAACATTTATTTGTCACAGTTCTCGAGGCTGGGAAGTCTAAGATCAAGATGCTGGCATATTAGGTGTCTGGTCCTACTTCCTGGTTTGTAGACAGCAACTTTTCACTGTGTTCTTACATGGAGGAAGGGGTGAGAGAGCTCCTTGAGCTTTTTTCATAGGGGCAGAGCCCTCGTGACTTAATCACCTCCAAAGGCCTCACATCCTAATACCATCACATTAGGGGTTAGGTTTCAACATATGAATGGGGGAACACAAACATTCAGACCATAGCATGCTGCTTACAATAGGCTCACTTTAGAACCAAAGTCAAAAATAGATTGAAAGTGAAAGGATGGAAAAAGATATTCCATGCAAATAGTAACCAAAAGAGAGCTATTTACTATTCCATGCAAATAGTAACCAATAAGGAAATAAGGGGCTAATAATATTATAAACCAACTAGACTTAAAACACATACAGAACACCCAAGAATGGCAAAGTATACATTTTTTCTCAAGTGCACATGGAGAATTTCTTTGGATAGAGTATATGTTAGGCCACAAAACAATTACCAATAAATTTAAAAAGCTTGCTCTTCTCTGACTACAATGGAATGAGGCTAGAAATCTATAACAAAAGGAAAACTGGAAAATTTGCAAATATGTGGAAACTAAACCACACATTCTTAAACAACAAATGAATCAAAGAGGAAATCACTCAGGAAATTAGAAAATACTTTGAGATAAGTGAAAACAAAAACATAACAAACAAAACTTATGGGGTGCATTGAAAGCAGTACTTACAGGGAAGTTTATTGCTCTAAATGTCTACACTAAAAAAGAAGAAAGGTCTCAAATCAACAATCTAACTTTACTCTGCAAGGAACTACAAAAAGAAGAAAAACTAAATACAAAGTCAGCAGAAAAAAGGAAATAATATAGATTAGAGCAGAAATAAATGAAATAGAGAGTAGAAAAATAATAGAGAGAATCAACAAAACCAAAAATAGATTCTTTGAAAAATGAACAGGGACTTAATGGTGGTGCAGTAGTTAAGAATCTGCCTGCTAATGCACGGGACACAGGTTCAAGCCTGGTCTGGGAAGATCCCACATGCTGTGGAGCAACTAAGCCTGTGTGCCACAACTACTGAGCCTGGAATCTAGAGCCTGCGAGGCACAACTACTGAGCCTGCGTGCCACAACTACTGAAGCCCGCACACCTAGAGTCTGTGCTCTGCAGCAAAGACAAGCCATTGCAATGGAAGCCTGTGCACCACAAGGAAGAGTAGCCCCAGCTCGCTGCAACTAGAGAAATCCCGCTTGCAGCAAAAAAGACCCAACACAGACAAAAATAAATAAATAAATTTATAAAAAAATATATTTAGAATGTTTTCAAGATAATAGAGATTGAAAACTGCAGCAGACTGAGGAATTTGTACAAATTCAGCATAGTACCTTCTTTAAAAAAAAAGAAAAGAAAAATGAACAAAATTTACAAGGCTTTAACTAAACTGACTAAGAAAAAAAGAGAGAAGACACAAATGAACAAAATCAGAAATGAAAGTGGGAAGGTTACTACCAACCGTATAGAAATGAAAAGGTTATAATGGAATAATACAAGCAATTACATACCAACAAATTAGATAATCTAGATTAAATGGACAAATTCCTAGAAAAACACAAATTACCAAAGAAATTACTCAAGAAGTAATAGAAAATCTCAATAGACCTATAGCAAGTAAAAATTGTATTTAGAAGCCTCCCAACAAAGAAAAGTGGAGGACCAAATGGCTTCGCTGGTGAGTTCTATCATTTAAAGGAGAAGTAACACCAATACTACTCAAATGTTCCCAAGAAACAGAAGCAAAGAGAACACTTTCTAACATATTCTACAAGGTCAACATTACCCTGATACTGAAGTCAAACAAAGATACCACAAGGAAAGAAAACTATAGACCAATATTCCTTATAAATATAGATGCAAAAATCAATAAAATACTAACAAACCAAATCCAAAGGCACATTAAAAGGATTATACGCCATGACCAAGTAGGATTTATCCCATAAATGCAAATATGATTCAACATAAGAAAAAATCATCAATGTAATACAACATATTAATAAAACAAAGGTAAAACCCACATAATCATCTCAATAGATGCAGAAGGAGCGTTTGAAAAAATTCAACACAGTTTCATCATAAATACACTCAGCAAATTAGGAATACAAGGGGGACATTTATGAAAAACCCACAGCTAACGTCATACTCAATGGTGAAAAACTGAAAACGTTCCCCCCACTAAGATCAAGAAAAAGAAGACCACTTTCACCACTGCTATTCAATATTATATTGGAAGTTCTGGCCATAGCATTTAGGTAAGAAAAAGAAATAACAGGCATCTACATCAGACAGAAAGAAGTAAAACTATTTCTATCTTCAGATGACATGATTCTATATATACAGAAAATCCCATAGAATCCACAAAAAACTATTAGAGCTAATGAACAAATTTGGCAAAGCAGGGTCCAAGATCAACATACAAATGTAGGTTGTGCGTCTATAAACTGGTAAACAATCAAAAAAAGAAGTTAAGAAAACAATTCATTTACAATAGCATCCAAAAGAATAAAATACGTAGGAAAGATTTAACCAAATCTTATGTACTGAAAACTACAAAATATTGCTGAAAGAAATTAATGAAGACCTGGGCTTCCCTGGCGGTGCAGTGGTTAAGGATCCACCGGCCAATGCAGGGGACATGGGTTTGAGCCCTGGTCCCAGAAGATCTCACATGCCGCGAAGCAACTAAGCCCATGCACCACAACTACTGAGCCTGTGCTCTAGAGCCTGCGAGGCACAACTACTGAGCCCATGCACAACAGCTATTGAAGCCCACGCACCTAGAGCCCATGCTCTGAAACAAAGAGAAGCCACCACAATGAGAAGCCCACGCACCACAACGAAGAGTAGCCCCTGCTCACTGCCGAGGCACAACTACTGAGCCCATGCACAACAGCTATTGAAGCCCACGCACCTAGAGCCCATGCTCTGAAACAAAGAGAAGCCACCACAATGAGAAGCCCACGCACCACAACGAAGAGTAGCCCCTGCTCACTGCAACTAAAGAAAGCCCACATTCAGCAACGAAGACCCAAAGCGGCCAAAAATAAAATAAATAAATTTAAAAAAAAGAAATTAATGAAGACCTAAATAAATGAAAGGACATCCTGTGTTCATAGATTGGAAGGCTTAATGTTGTTAAGATGGCAATACTCCCCAAAGTGATCTATAGATTCAATACAGTCCCTATCAAAATTTCAAATATCTTTTTTTGCAGAAATGGAATAGCCAATCCTCAAATTCATGTGCAATTACAAGGGGTCCCAAACAGCCAAAACAACTTTGAAAAGGTAAAACAAAGTTGAAGGACTCACACTTCCTAATTTCAAAACTTACTATAAAGCTACAGTTAATCGAAACAGTGTTGTGTCAGAATAAGGATAAACTTATAGACCAGTGGAATAGAATTGAGTGTCCAGAAGTTAACCAAAGCATCTATGGTCAATTGATTTGTTTTATAATGGTGCCAAGACCATTCGATGGAGAAAGAATAGTCTCTTCAAAAAATGGGACAATTGGATAACCACATGCAAAACAGTAAAGTTGGGCCCCTACTTCACTCTCTATATAAAAATGAATTCAACATGAATCAACTACCTAAATATAAGAGCTAAAAAACTATATAACTCTTAGAAGAAGTAAATCTTCCTGACCTCAAATTTGGCAACAGATTTTTAAAATTTGACACCAAAAGCATGAGCAAAAAATGAAAAAATAAATATATTAGACTTCATAAAAATAAAAAACTTTTGTGCATCAAAGCACTTATCAAGAATGTGAAAAGACAACCTACAGAGTAGGAGAAAATATCTGTAAATCACACATCTTATAAGAGTTTAATATCCAGAATTTGAAAAGAACTCAAAACTCAACAACAAAAAGACAGCTCAATTTAAAAATGGACAAAGGACTTGAATAGACTTTTCTCCCAAGAAGATATACAAATGGCCAACAATGAAAAGACGTTCAATACCACTGATCATTAAGGAAATGCAAATCAAAACCACAATGAGACACCACTTTACTCCTACAAAGGTGGCTAAAATAAAAAGACAGATTATAAGTGTTGACAATGATATGGAGAAATCATCACTGCTCATACACTACTGGTGGGAATATAAAATAGTGCAGCCACTGGAAAACAAACTGGCAGTTCTTTAAAAGGTTAAACATAGAGTTACCATGAGCCAGTACTTCTACTCCTAGGTATATACCCAAGATAAGTGAAAACATATGTCCAAACAAAAACTTGTGTACAGATGTTATAGCAACATTATTCATAATCGCCAAAAAGGAGAAACAACCCAAATGTCCAAGAACTGATTACTGGATAAAAAAAAGTGGTATCCATGCAATAGAATATTATTTGGTCATAAAAAGGAATGAAGTACATGCTACAATATGGATGAAACTTGAAAACATTATGCTAAGTGAAAGAAGCAAGACATAAAAGACAACACATCATATGATTCCATTTATATGAAATGTCCAGAATAGGTAAATCCATAGGAACAAAAAGTAGATTAGTGGTTGCCCAGGACCGAGGAGAGAACAGAATGGGTAGTGACTGCTAAAGCGTACGAAGTTTCTTTTTGGAGTGATGAAAATATTTTAGAATCAATGGTGATGGTTACACAAGTTTGTGAATATACTAAAGCCCACTGAACTGTGCATTTTAAAATGGTGAATTTTATGGTATGTGAATTCTATCTTGAGAGTAAACTTAGTTGATTTATATTGAGAAATTCACTCTGGCTGAAAGGACAGCAGATCAGAGGCTGGGGCGAGAGATACCTAAACAGTTGTACATGTGAAAAATGCTTCAGAGTTTACTCTCTAGAGGGTGTGACCTGGACCAGGTCCTAGGACCTAGCTCACTTTTTCACTGACTAGTGGTAGGAGAGGGTGGAGGTCTTGCACTGCCCATGGTGCTGACCTCAGGGAATTCGGTTCTTGTAAACCTCCCTGGGAATTTATTTCCTTTAAGCACTCTTATCCTTCTTCATCTTGGTCCTATGATCAGAGCCCCTGAAGTCTTTTGTCCCAAGACAGTTTCTCAATGATAATGTACATCTGATGTAATAGTTCACATACTTTTTAATAACTCCCATTGCTCTTGCCCTCAGCAGCCTGAGCCCAGGTTTATTTCGTGAATTAAGCTTGAGTTTTGTCCCCCGAGGAATGTCCCTCCCCTTAAGACCAATTCTATATGTGTTCCTGGTCTGAGAGAGGCCAGGAGAAAAATGGAGCTGCAGGAGAAGGCTGGCCTGGATGATGGGAAGCTCTAAGTCCCCTTGGCCTCTTTGGGCTGGAGGTAGGTGATGGCTCCGGGGTCCTTCCCACGGACAAGTCAGCCTTGAGAAGGTTCTTGCCAAAGCCCATTGTAACACAAGCATGGGGTGGAGGGAAGCTATGGGGAAGTCTTTGGGCAGAATGCTGGGGAATGGGATTTGAGGAACAGTTGATTTTATCTGGAACTAAGACTTTTGTCTGTACTGGTGTATGTGTTGGGTGGAATTTAGGACAGAGAGTGGGAGGGAGAGCAGTATATAGATGCGAATGGTTTCTCCTCCACCTCCCACACATGTACTACAGCTTCTTCCCACACCTAAGAGAAAACAAACCAGGGCTTTCTCTCTCCCTTCCCACCCTCTAATGTTTCCCTTTTAATCCTCTTTTCTCCCTCCTCCTCCTGCTTGCTGCCTCTCCCACTCACTTCAGGTTTTTATTCCTTCTCTGTTGCTATTCCTCCATGTTTTCCTTTCTCTTAAATCTTGTGTTTAATAAAAACTCTTAATGTTTCCAAGATGACCACAGAGTAGATTCACCCTCATTTTTGGAACCACTTATATCTCCTCCCCTCCTCTCTTTGTCCTGTGTAAACTAATTTCCTGAGAGCAAGACAGAAGGGAGAGAGGACTGAGTAATAACAGAAAAGGGTCTGGAATCCTTGCCTTACCCCACACATGTCCATGTCCTTCCTTCATGTCTCTTTATTTTCTTTCCCTCTAAATCTATTCTCTAGGCATGCAGGTGAAACAATCATTTCCAAAGATAATTTATGAGTCTGTAGAAAGAATTCTGGCCATGCTAAGCTGATGCTTCTAAGATTGTAAACCTGGTGTTGCTGGGAACTAGGATGCCTGGATGCCCTTTAAGGTCCCTTAAACTGAACCCCTCTGTTCAGTGGCTACTCTCTCTCCTCACCTCTCACAGAGGTCTGCCCATCTCTCCACCCACTATCAAGCAATCAAGCATTATTTTGGGGACCATCTATGAGAAAGGTTTTGTGTGCCTAAGAACTGTATGGCATGCAATATGTCAGACTTGCACTGAAATTACAAACACATGTAAGGTGACAGAACCATCCTTATGGAAAAATACCAGTACATGGCAATGTATGGAAGAGCTAATTACTCTCGGGAATTGAAGGAGAGGTAAAATTCAGATAGGTGAACGGGATGGGAAGGCAGTCTAGGTGGGGCACTAGCCTGATGAAAGGCACTGAAGCCTGAGGAACCAAGGAGGAGATCAGTTTGTTTGAAGCCAAGGATTCTTAGAGGGGAGCAAATAAGAAGAGAATAACAGTTAGGAGTGCAGATTCTGGGGCTAATCAGAATCTGGTTCAGAGTCCCAGCTCTACTACTCATTCTCTGTGTGACCTGGGGCAAATTATTTAACCCTTTTAAGCCTCAGTTTACTTATCTGTAAAGTGGGGATAATAGTACTTACTATACTTTATAAGCATGAGAATAATATATGAGAATTAAACAGGATAATGCTTATAAAATGCTTAGCATAGTGCCTAGCACATAATAAACACACAATAAATGTTAACAATCATTACCACTACTGCTACAATGAATGTTTACTACTTCTACTACTATTAAGTGGCAGGTGGGTCTGGAAAGAAAGGTAGGAGCCAGTTTGTGTGGAAACCCTTGAAAATCCATCTGAAAACCCTGAATTTTTTCCTGTAGACAATGAAGAACCATGGAAATTTTTTGAAAAAACTTTGAAGGAGAGGGAAAATATCTTTTAGGAAGTTGACTTACGTATAACGTTGCACAGGGTGCATCTCTGACTGATAAAAGCGTATAAAAGCGTGTAATTGTCAACATAATAGGGGTAAAGAAAAAAAGTAGAGATAATCAAGCTATGCCGTTGGCATTTTAGGAATCAATGATCAGGTGGGAGAGTTGAAAATGAAGGGTTAGGTGTCAGGGGCTTTCTCAGAGAGGCCAAACCATGCTTTTGAAGCTGCTGCCTACCCAGTCTGACCTTGACACCATGTGGAGGAGCAAAGACACAAAGCCAGACTAAAGCGTATTACCCTTTGTAGGGGTTGCTTTGACAATTCCCCAGGAAGTGCTGTTCTGCTCTTGCCTGTCTCAGGGCTTCCTGCCCTACTGTGCTAGGATAAACCCATTTTAACGCTGTTTCATCACATCATTTCCCTCCAAAAGTCTTGCAGGGGTCTCAATGGCCCATGGGGACGCTTTTCCAATGCTACTATTCTGAGAGTAGATGCAGCCTGAATAAACAATAAAGGGCATCCTCCCGGAACATCATTTTTACACAAATATTTGAGGATAAATGTGAGTTTTAGATGAGATAAACCTGGTAATATTTTGAGTACTGTAATATCTCACAGATACTTTTAGAGAGAATTGTTTTATATTTGTCTACGGAAGTTGATAGAAATCTTTTTACATATATTCTTTCAGTTCCCTTGTAAGAAGAACTTCAGTGCATTTGATGCTGCCCTTCCCATATTTCAGGTGGGGATCTTTCTATGTTCTATTATCTTCGCAGGGTGGGGCCTCAGGGCAAAATTTCCTGAACGATTAGAGAAAACAATTCTGGAAAAGTATAATCTGAGGGAATGGATTTTTTTTTAAAACATCTTTATTGGAGTATAATTGCTTTACAAGGTGTGTTAGTTTCTGCTTTATAACAAAGTGAATCAGCTATATGTATACATATATCCCCATATCCCCTCCTTCTTGTGTCTCCCTCCCACTCTCCCTATCCCACCCCTCTAGGTGGTCACAAAGCACCGAGCTGATCTTCCTGTGCTATGTGGCTGCTTCCCGCTAGCTATCTATTTTATGTTTGGTAGTGTATATATGTCCATGCCACTCTCTCACTTTGTCACAGCTTACCCTTCCCCCTCCCCATATCCTCAAGTACATTCTCTAGTAGGTCTGTGTCTTTATTCCCGTCTTGCCCCTAGGTTCTTCATGACCTTTTGTTTTTCTTAGATTCCATATACATGTGTTAGCATACGGTATTTGTTTTTCTCTTTCTGACTTACTTCACTCTGTATGACAGACTCTAGGTCCATCCACCTCACTACAAATAACTCCATTTCATTTCTTTTTATGGCTGAGTAATATTCCATTGTATATATGTGCCACATCTTCTTTATCCATTCATCTGCCGATGGACACTTAGGTTGCTTCCATGTCCTGGGTATTGTAAATAGAGCTGCAATGAACATTTTGGTACATGACTTTTTTTGAATTATGGTTTTCTAAGGGTATATGCCCAGTAGTGGGATTGCTGGGTCGTATGGTAGTTCTATTTTTAGTTTTTTAAGGAACCTCCATACTGTTCTCCATAGTGGCTGTATCAATTTACATTCCCACCAACAGTGGAAGAGGGTTCCCTTTTCTCCACACTCTCTCCAGCATTTATTGTTTGTAGATTTTTTGATGATGGCCATTCTGACAGGTGTGAGATGATATCTCATTGTAGTTTTGATTTGCATTTCTCTAATGATTAGTGATGTTGAGCATTCTTTCATGCGTTTGTTGGCAATCTGTATATCTTCTTTGGAGAAATGTCTATTTAGGTCTTCTGCCTATTTTTGGATTGGGTTGTTTGTTTTTTTGATATTGAGCTGCATGTGCTGCTTGTAAATTTTGGAGATTAATCCTTTGTCAGTTGTTTCATTTGCAAATATTTTCTCCCATTCTGAGGGTTGTCTTCTGGTCTTGTTTATGGTTTCCTTTGCTGTGCAAAGGTTTTAATTTTCATTAGGTCTCATTTGTTTATTTTTGTTTTTATTTCCATTTCTCTAGGAGGTGGGTCAAAAAGGATCTTGCTGTGACTTATGTCATAGAGCGTTCTGCCTATGTTCTCCTCTAAGAGTTTTATAGTGCCTGGCCTTACATTTAGGTCTTTAATCCATTTTGAGTTTATTTTTGTGTATGGTGTTAGGGAGTGTTCTAATTTCATACTTTTACATGTACCTGTCCAGTTTTCCCAGCACCACTTATTGAAGAGGTTGTCTTTTCTCCACTGTATATTCTTGTGAGGGAATGGATTTTAACACCAAAGAACTCAGTTTATTTTTCAAGTGGATGTCTTCTAGAACTTTCACTTACTGAACTAAAGAACCATGTTTCTTCCTTGTCATATATATTTTCGATATCAACAACCAAACTTTAATGAAATATCATTTACGCTTCACCAGCATTATTTCTAGGTCAATTCAGTGATGATTCAACAAAATGAACAACTCATTTAAAAGGATGCATACTATTACTATAGAGGAAAGAAGTACGTAATATTGAAGAACATTCACTTTTTAATCACATGAATACAAACCTTACCACGTGTGAGTTTGGTAATGTCCACTATGTCCCTACTCTCTCTGATAGAAATCTCTCAAATATAAAATGTGAAGAGTCCCTACTTCCCTGTGTCATTATAAAGACAAAATAGGATCACACCTGCAAAGCCCTTGACAAAATTGAACATGTTATGAAAACTCAATAAATGGAAACTATTAATTATTGTGGACTCTTCTATTTCTTCTATTGTTAGATTTTAGATTATTTCCTATTTTTTCTAGAAATAACTGAACTATACATCTGTTTTCATAAGTGCTTGTTTACACTTTATAGTATATTTACAGGCTCAAGTTCCTGAAGTCACAATACATATTTTTAAAATTCAGACATAGGTTAATAAGTTGCATTCTAGATAAATTATATTAATTTATACTTTTACCACCAGGGTGTGAGAAGGCCTATCTCAATCAATAATCCTTTACAAGTGGATTTTTAAAGCTGATTTGAATTTGAATTTAAATTTCTTTCATTACTAGAGAATATGCATTATTTATTTTTAATGTATCAGTCAATGATACTTCACCTTTTGTCTTTGTCCTTTGTCCTTTTTCTCGTAGAGTGTTATTTATAAATACATATTTTTAAGTGTTCTTGACAATTGTGATTTCCAGTTTGTATTTATTAATCGAATATCATTTACTGGTTACGTAGAGGTTTTCTTGCCTTTTCGGATGTCTGAGGTCTTCTTTCAGCGTTCAGTAGCTGTTCTGTGTGAATCGTTCCACTTGTAGATGTATATTCAATGTTTTTGTGGGAGAAGGTGAACTCCACATCCTACTCCTCTGCCATCTTGATCCCCCTCCCTCCCTTATTCTATATTTTCTTTAACACCTTGGTCTTACAAAGTTTTACAAGCCACAATACTTAAATTTTAAGCCTCCCAAAGATTGTCTAGAGATATGTGTTTAATAGAAAATTCACATAAGTTTTAAAATATAAAACATGAGAGTTCAAGGAGATTTTGCATTTGTCCTGGGCTGCTTTGAGTTACCCCTGCAGATGGCCCCATGGCAACAAATGCCATTCAAGAAGTATTTATGTGGAAAGGTTTCAGAAGCTCTAATCATCCCAGTTTCACTACAGCCAAAATCATCTGCTTGTTTTTCTTCACATTTCCCTCTGAATTTGTACATGACAATTTCTTCTAATACACATCTCTCTTTCTTCAGCAATGAAACATAGGCAGCCCCTCAAATGTTCACTGAAAAGAAGTCTCTATTTGTTTATCTAAAATCATTAATCTCTATATCCTCTCAAGATTTGACTCAACCCAAAATTTATTAACCCTATAAAGGTTTTAGAGGAAAAATTAAAAATAAATTGTTCATATGTGGCTTAAATTAAGAATGTTCCCTATTCTTGAAGAGTATAGTGGGACAATAACAGTCTTTGAAGCCATGGGACTCATATCCCAGCTCTTCCTCCTCTTGGTTGTGTTCTTTTTGGAGACCATTGAACCTCAACCTTTTTAGCTGTAAAATTTATATAATATTCACCTCACAGTGTGGTGTGGATCAATGAGGTAAATGTAAAACACCCAGCACAGCACTTAGCACATAGTAGGCGTTCAATTAATGTTAGTTTCTTCACATGTTCCCATTTACCATTTTTAAAAATTCCATCAATATTTTAAAATTAAGCATCTGTTTCCTTAGGATCTGAACAATCAGGTCAAGTAATGCTCTTCAGTTATTTTGTTGATATGATTAGTGAAAGCAGCTCTCTTAAAAGTTGTTGAAGGGGGACTTCCCTGGTGGACCAGTGGTTAAGACTCTTGCTCCCAATGCAGGGGGCCGGGGTTCAATCCCTGGTTCAATCCCTGGTCAGGGAACTAGATCCCTCATGCCGCAACTAAAAGAGCCTGCATGCTGCAACTAAAAAGATCCTGCATGCCGCAACGAAGATCTCGCATGTGGCTATGAAGGTCCCGCGTGCTGCAACTAAGACCTGGTGCAGCCAAATGAATGAATAAATAAATAAATATTTTTTAAAAAGTTGTTGAGGGAAGGCTGTGAGTCATTCCAGTAATAGTAGATTAATTATGGTCCAGAGAATACTTCAGTTCTTCTCAGGCTCATTAATCTCTTGATCTTGCCATTCCACCTGTACTTATAATCAAGCTTGGGGATGATTTAAGTGTAAGGAGAGAAAGACCTCAGTAAACTTTGCCTATGAAATTTACTTCACATATGATCCATTAAAAGTGGTGTATCAGTTAGGGTTTCACCAGAGAAACAGGACCAGTATGATATGGAAATGTTGGGGAGAAGAAATTTTCCTCTACCCTTGCAGGTTCTTCTCACTGGTCTAAGAATGAAATTGACATGAGACAGATTAACAAGAGAAAATCAGAGTTTAAGAACATGTATACATGGGAGAGACCCAGGCAAACTGAGTAACTCACTAAAATGGCTGGAACTTTCACCTTAAATACCATCTTCAACTAAAGACATAGGTATTTGAGGTAGGTGTGTGGAACTGCAAAAGAGGAAGAAAATTGACATGGAGATGGAAAAGCAAATGTTTGGTAAATTAATGCTTGCTGGGCCATGTAGAGACAATGGAACACAGAGTGGACACTATCTAGGCCCTGTCCCCCTACACATACACACCTAGCCCACATTCTTTGCAGGTGTCTCTGGTGATAGTTCCATTCTGGGAACAGGTTCTCTATCTAAATTCTTTTTGCAGCTAAAGGGGAAGGTCAAAGTTTCTTCCTGAGTCTTTTGGGCCTTGATTGTTTTCACCTCAAAATAATCCACATGTCAAGGAGACAGAGAGAGAGAGAGAGAGAGAGAGAGAGAGAGAGATTTTTTTGTAAGGAATTCTTTATCGGATTGTGAGACTGGATAGGTAAGTATGAAACCTGTAGGGCAGGCCAACAGGAAGGGCAGGCTGGAACTCTTAGGCATGAAACTGCAGTCCAGAATTTCACCTTCTTCAAGGAAACTTCAGTTCTGCTCTTAAGCCCTTTTAACTTATTGAGTAGGGGCACATTCAGATTAGCTAGGATAATCTCCTTTACTTAAAATTTTTACTTATAAAAAAATATAAAATAGGGCTTCCCTGGTGGTGCAGTGGTTGAGAATCCACCTGCCAATGCAGGGGACACATGTTCGATCCCTGGTCTGGGAAGACCCCACATGCCACGGAGCACCTAAGCCCGTGAGCCACAACTACTGAGCCTGCATGCCACAACTACTGAAGCCCGCATGCCTAGAGCCCGTGCAACAAGAGAAGCCAACGCGATAAAAAGCCCACACACCACAACGAAGAGTAGTCCCCACCCACCGCAACTAGAGAAAGCCTGCACACAGCAATGAAGACCCAACACAGCCAAAAATAAATAAATAAAATAAATAAATTTTAAAAATAAATAAATGAAAAATAAAACTGATTATAGAATCAACTGCATCTACAAAATACCTTCTCAGCAACACCTAGATTAATGTTTGCATAACTGAGAACTATAGACTAGTCAAGTTATCACATAAAACTGACCATCACAAGGGGACAATTATTAATCATCAGTGATGCTGAGCTCCCTCAATGAGGATGTAAATGAAGTTCCTTTTATATGTATCCTGCATCCATTTAACAATTTGAAGTTAAGTCTGAAAAATATGTATTTTCTTAGATGTATGGTACATAGAGAAATCATTTTCTCAGCTCAGTGTCCATAACTGGGTCTTTAGAATAATTCCTCCATTCTGGCCATTCTGGGCTTTCAAAATCATTATGTTGACTAGTGGATGCAGTGAGCAAATGAGGTCTGGTGGACAGTTTACAGACTCAAATGTGCCCTGACAGGGGAATATATAAACTGGAACATATCAGGTTTCTTTTATTGAAAGGTAAATCAGAAACAAAATCACCCATATTACAGTCAGTGAGATGGACAAGTCCTGTCCCCTCACCCAGAATCAATCCAGGGTACTTTTTCAAGTGACTCAATTTTAAAGTATTCTAAAGCTCTAAATAAGTAGTTTTCCCCCCATAGCTAACATACTCAATAGTGAAAAACTGAAAGCATTTCCTCTAAGATCAGGAGCAAGACAAGGATATCCACTCTCACCTCTTTCATTCAGCATAATTTTGCAAGTCCTAGCCACAGCAATCAGACAAGAAAATGAAATAAGAGGAATCCAAATTTGAAAGGAAGAAGTGAAAGTGTCACTCTTTGCAGATGACGTGATGCTGTACATAGAAAATCCTAAAGACACCACCAGAAAACTATCAGAGCTCATCAATGAATTTGGTAAAATTGCAGCATACAAAATTAATATACAGAAATCTCTTGCATTTCTTTAAACTAACAACAAACTATCAGAAAGAGAAATTAAGGAAACAATCCCATTTAACTATCACATCAAAAGGAATAAAATACCTAGGAATAAACCTACCTAAGAAGGTAAAAACATGTACTTGGAAAACTGTAAGACACTGATGAAAGAAATTGAAGATGACAGAAACAGATGGAAAGATATTCCATGTTCTTAGACTGGAAGAATCAATATTGTTAAAATGACCATCTACCTAAGGCAATCTATAGACTCTGGCAATCCCTATCAAAATACCAATGGCATTTTTCACTGAACTAGCACAAATAATTTAAAATTTTTATGGAAACACAAAAGACCCCAAGTAGCCAAAACAATTTTGAGGAAGAAGAATGAAACAGGAAGAATCATGCTCCCTGACTTCAGACTACACTATGAAGTTACAGTAATCAAAACAGTATGGCACTGGCATGAAAACCAACACATAAATCAATGAAACAGAATAGAGAGCCTAGAAATAAACTCATGCACTTATGGTCAATTACTCTACAACAAAGGAGGCAAGAATATACAATGGAGAAAAGACAGTCTCTTCAATAAGTGGTGCTGGGAAAACTGGACAGCTGTATGAAATTAGAACATTCTCTAACACCACACTCAAAAGTAAACTCAAAATGGATTATAGACCTAAATGTACGACTAAATATTATAAAACTCCTAGAGGAAACATAGAACACTCTTTGACATAAATTGCCACAATATATATTTTTTTGGATCTGTTTCCTAAAGTAAAGGAAACAAAAGCAAAAATAAACAAATGGGCCCTGATTAAATTTAACAACTTTTGCATAGCAAAGGAAACCATCAACAAAATGAAGACAACCTAGTGAATGAGAGGAAATATTTTCAAATTATAGGACCAATAAGGGATTTATAGCCAACATATATAAACAGTTCATACAACTGAACATCAAAAAAACAAAAAACCCAATTTAAAAAATGGGCAGAAGAATTGAATAGACATTTTTCCAGGAGAAACACAGATAGCCAACAGGCACGTGAAAAGATGCTCTACACTGCTAATCATCAGGGAAATTCAAATGAAAACCACAATGAGATATCACCTCACACCTGTCAGAATGGCTATCATCAAAAAGAACACAAATAACAAATGTTGGCAAGGATGTGGAGAAAAGGGAACTTGTACACTGTTGGTGGGAATGTAGACTGGTGCAGCCACAGTATAGAGGTTTCTGAAAAAATTAAAAATAGAACTACCATATGACCCAGCAATTCCAATTCTCAGTATATACCCCCAAAAACCAAAAACACTAATGTGAAAGATACATACACCCCAATGTTCATAGCAGCATTATGTACAATTATAAAGATATGGAAACAACCAAAGTATCCATCAACAGATGAATGGATAAAGAAGATGTGGGATATATATATATATATATATATATATATATATATATATATATATACCAATGTATACATATATACAGTGGAATACTGCTCAGCCATAAAAAAGAATGAAAATCTGCCATTTGCAGCAACATGAATGGGCTTGGAGAGCATCCTGCTAAATGAAATAACTCAGACAGAGAAAGACAAATATCATATGATATTACTTATATGTGGAATCTAAAAAATACAACAAACTTGTGAAAAAACAATAAAGAAGCAGACTCACAGTTATAGAGTACAAATGCAGTTACCAATGGGAAGAGGCAAGGGAGAGGGGTAATATAAGGGTAGGGTATTTAAGAGGTACAAACTATCAGGTATAATAGTTATACCTAATATAAATATATATATTTTAGATATAAAATAAACTACAAGGGGGGCAGAGTCAAGGTGGCAGAGTAGGAGTATGTGGAGTTTGTGCATCCTCACAAGTAGGGAACCTAACATATGCTGGTGGGGACTCTCAACACCAAGGGGATGGGAGGAACCCCTGAGCTACTGAGTAGGACATGGGGTGGGGGAACAAGAGGGGAAGAGAAGTGAAGGCAGGATGGGATTGGTGCCCCTGAGGGGCAGCTGGGGGAGGGGAGGAGTTCCCATGTCTGGAGAGGCCCACTCACCGTGAGGGGATCAACGGGGATGGGGAGAAACCCTCGGGAGTTTGGAGGATTGGAGGGGAATGCAGTTAGTGTTTTCCCTGCCCACTCGGGCTCTGGGGAGCCTGCTGGGGTTTTGGGTCTGGTCCTTCACCCTCTGAGGCCTCCTCCAGCCGTGTGGGTCCTGGTGGTGTGGGAGAAAGGTGGGGAGGAAGAGTAGAGGCGAATGGGGAGGGACCCCCAGGGATTGGAGGATGGGGTGGGGAAATGTGGTTACTGTTTTCCTCACCAACTCAGGCTCTGGCAAGCCTGCTGAGGTCCCAGGCCTGATCCTCTGCATTCCTAGGCTGGAGGCACTCTGGGCCCCTCTCTGGCCGGCTAAGCCTAAGCCTCACTCCGCCAGCCCTCCAGAGCCTTTTCCAGCCCTGTGGGTCCTGAGCCTAGACTCCATCACTGCCTAAACCACGGTCCCACACAGCCAAGGCCTTTTTCCGGCCTTTTTTTTTGTTTTTTTTTTTTGCTATTGTAGCTCTGTTTTACCTTCCAGTTGTTGTTTCATTTATATTTTTATTTTTTCTAATATATTTGTTAGTTTTCTAATATTATTTTTTATTCTTTGTTATTGTCTGCTCCTTTTTTTTTTTTTTTTTTTTTTTTTTTGCCATGCCTTGTGGCTTGCAGGATCTTGGTTCACAAGCAGGGGGTTGGGCCTGAGCTCATGTTGTGGGAACACCAAGTCCAAATCACTGGACTAACAGAAAGCCTCAGACCCCACGGAATATTAATTGGAGTGAGGTCTCCCAGGGGTCCTCATCTTGGCACCAAGACCCGGCTCTACCCAACTGCCTGCAAACTCCAGTGCTGGAAGCCTCAGGCCAAACAACCAGTAAGACAGAAACACAGTTCCACACATCAAAAAAAATGAGATGACAAAAAATATGTTACAGACGAAGGAACAGGGTAAAAACCTACAAGACCAAATAAATGAAGATGAAATAGGCAACCTACCTGAAAAAGAATTCAGAGTAATGATAGTAAAGATGATTCAAAATCTCAGAACTAGAATAGAGGCACAGATTGAGAAAATACAAGAAATATTAACAAAGATCTAGAAGAACTAAAGAACAAACAACAGAGATGAACAACACAAAAACTAAAATGACAAATATGCTAGAAGGAATCAATAGCAGGATAACTGAGGCAGAAGAATGAATAAGTGAGCTGGAAGATAGAAAGGTGGAAATAACTGTCAAGGAGCAGAATAAAAAAAAAAGAATGAAAAGAATTGAGGACAGTCTCAGGGACATCTGGGACAGCACTAAATGCAACAACATTAGAATTATAGGAAGAAGAAGAAGAGAAAAAGAAAGGGTCTGAGAAAATATTTGAAGAGATTATAGTTGAAAACTTCCCTAACATGCGAAAGGAAATAGCCACCCAAGTCCAGGAAGTGCAGAGTCCCATACAGAATAAACCATAGGAGAGACACACCAAGACACATATTAATCAAACTAACAAAAATTAAATGCAAAGAAAACATATTAAAAGCAGCAAGGGAAAAGCAACAAATAACATACAAAGGAATCTCTACAAGGTTATCAGCCGATTTATCAGTAGAAATTCTGCAGGCCAGAAGAGGGTGGCAGGATGTATTTAAAGTGATGAATGGGAAAAAACTTCAACCAAGATTACTCTACCCAGCAAGGATCTCATTCAGATTCAACAGAGAAATCAAAAACTTTACAGACAAGCAAAAGCTAAGAGAATTCAGCACCACCAAACCAGCTCTTCAACAAATGCTGAAGGAACATCTCTAGGCAAGAAACACAAGAGAAGAAAAAGACCCACAAAAACAAACCCAGAGCAATTAAGAAAATGGTAATAGGAACATACATGTCTATAATTACCTTAAATGTAAATGCATTAAATGCTCCAACCAAAAGACACAGACTGGCTGAATGGATACAAAAACAAGACCTGTATATATGCTGTCTACAAGAGACCTGCTTCAGACCTAGGGAAACATACAGACTGAAAGTGAGGGTATGGAAAAAGATATTCCATGCAAATGGAAATCAAAAGGAAGCTGGAGTAGCAATACTCATATCAGATAAAATAGACTTTAAAATAAAGACTG
Organism: Balaenoptera physalus; assembly: GCF_965194825.1. NCBI lineage: Eukaryota > Metazoa > Chordata > Mammalia > Artiodactyla > Balaenopteridae > Balaenoptera > Balaenoptera physalus. The sequence continues at coordinate 38,906,409 of NC_138901.1, forward strand.
TTGGACTTCCCTGGTGGTGCAGAGGCTGAGAATCTGCCTGCCAATGCAGGAGACATGGGTTTGATCCCTGGTCTGGGAAGATCTAATATGCTGCGGAGCAACTAAGCTTGTGTGCCACAACTACTGAGCCTGTGCTGTAGAGCCTGTGAGCCAAAACTGCTGAGCCAATGTGCCATAACTACTGAAGCCCGCACACCTAGAGCCCATGCTCGACAACAAGAGAAGCCTGCACACTGCAACGAAGAGTAGCCCCCACTCACCGCAACTAGAGAAAGACGGCATGCAACAGCAAAGACCCAACACAGCCAAAAATAAATAAATAAATAAATAATAAATAAATAAATAAATAAAGACTCTTACAGAGATAAGGAAGGACACTACATAATGATCAAGGGATCCATTCCAAGAAGACATTGAACAATTGTAAATATTTATGCACCCAACATACGAGCACCTCAATCCATAAGGCAAATGCTGACACCCATAAAAGGGGAAATCGACCATAGCAAAATAATAGTGGGGGACTTTAACTCCCCACTTACACCAATGGACAGATCATCCAGACAGAAATAAATAAGGAAACACAAGCTTTTTAATTAATTTATTTATTTTTGGCTACTTTGGGTCTTTGTTGCTGCACACGGGCTTTCTCTAGTTGCAGCGAGCGGGGCCTACACTTTGTTGTGGTGCGTGGGCATCTCATTGCTGTGGCTTCTCTTGTTGCAGAGCATGAGCTCTAGGCCTGCAGGCTTCAGTAGTTGTGGTAAGTGGGCTCAGTGATTGTGGCTCACAGGCTTTAGAGTGCAGGGTTAGCTGCACTGTGGCACATGGGTTTAGTTGCTCTGTAGCATGTGGGATCTTCCCAGACCAGGGCTGAAACCCATGTCCCCTGCATTGGCAGGTGGATTCCTAACCACTGCAACACCAGGGAAGTCCCAGGAAACACAAGCTTTACATGACACAATAGACCAGATGGATTTACTGGATACTTATAAAACACTTCACCTGAAAGTATCTGAATACACTTCCTTCTCAAGTGCACATGAAATATTCTCCAGGATAGATCACACCTTGGGTCACAAAGCAACCCCCGGAAATTTTAAGAAAATTGAAATCATATCAAGCATCTTTTCTGACCACGCTATGAGATTAGAAATCAATTACAGGAAAAAAACTGTAAAAACACAAACACGGGAGGCTAAACAGTGCACTGCTAAATAACCAGATCACTGACGATATCAGAGAGGAAATAAAAAAATACCTAGAAACAAATGACAACAAAAACACGACGACCCAAAACCTATGGGATTCAGCAAAATCAGTTCTAAAAGGGAAGTTCATAGCAATTCAATATCACTTCAAGAAACAAGAAAAATCTCAAATAAACAATCTAAACTCACACCTAAAGCAACTAGAGAAAGAAGAACAAAGAAAACCCAAAGTCAGTAGAAGGAAAGAAATCATAAAGGTCAGAGCAGAAATAAATGAAATAGAAACAAAGGAAACAATAGCAAAGATCAGTAAAACTAAAAGTTGGTTATTTGAGAAGATAAACAAAATTGATAAACATTTAGCCAGATTCCAAGAAAAGAAGGGAGAGAACTCAAATCAATAAAATTAGAAATGAAAAAGGAGAAATTACAACTGACGCTGCAGAAATATAAAGGATCATAAGAGACTACCAAAAGCAACTACATGCCAATAAAATGGACAACCTCAGAGAAATGGACAAATTCTTGGAAAGGTACAATTTTCCAAAATTGAACCAGGAAGAATTAGAAAATATAAACAGACAAGTCACAAGTAATGAAATTGAAACTGTAATTAAAAATCTTCCAACAAACAAAAGCCCAGGACCAGATGGCTTCACAGGTGAATTCTATCAAACATTTAGAGAAGAGCTAACAGCTATCCTTCTCAACCTCTTCCAAAAAATTGCAGAGGGAGGAACACTGCTAAATTTATTCTACAAGGCCACCATCACCCTGATACCAAAACCAGACAAAGATATCACAAAAAAAGAAAATTACAGACCAATATCACTGATGAACAAGGATGCAAAGATCCTCAACAAAATACTAGCAAACAGAATCCAACAAAACATTAAAAGGATCATACACCATGATCAAGTGTGATTTATCCCAGGAATGCAAGGATTTTCCAGCATATGCAAAACAATCAATGTGATACACCCTATTAACAAATTAAAGAATAAAAACCATATGATCATCTCAAAAGATGCAGAAAAAGCTTTTGACAAAAGTTAACACCCATTTGTGATAAAAGCTCTCCAGAAAATGGGCATAGAGGGAACCTATCTCGACATAATAAAGGCCATATACAACAAACCCACAGCAATGGTGAAATGGTGAAAAACTGAAAGCATTTCCTCTAAGATCAGGAACAATACAGGGATGTCCACTCTCGCCACTCTCATTCAACATAGTTTTGGAAGTCCTAACCATGTCTAAGACTTCTTTTCAGAGAATAAAAAGAAATAAAAGGAATGCAAATTGGAAAAGAAGAAGTAAAACTGTCACTGTTCACAGATGACATGATACTATACATACAAAATCCTAAAGATGCCACCAGAAAACTACTAGAACTTATCAATGAATTTGGTAAAGTTGCAGGATACAAAATTAATGCACAGAAATCTCTTGCATTACTATACACTAACAACAAAGATCAGAAAGCAAAATTAAGGAAACAATCCCATTTACCATTGCAACAAAAAGAATAAAATACCTAGGAATAAACCTACCTAAGGAGACAAAAGACCTGTATGCTTAAAACTATTAGACACTGATGAAAGAAATTAAAGATGATACAAACAGATGGAGAGATATACCATGTTCTTGGATTGGAAGAATCAATATTGTGAAAATGGTTATACTATCCAAAGCAACTTACAGATTCAATGCAATCCCTATCAAACTACCAATGGCATTTTTTACAGAACTAGAAAAAAAATCTTAAAATTTGTATGGAGACACAAAAAACCCTGAATAGCCAAAGCAGCATTGAGGGAAAAAAACGGAGCTGGAGGAATCAGACGCCCCAACTTCAAACTACACTACAAAGCTACAGTAATCAAGACAGTATGGTACTGGCACAAAAACAGAAATATAGATCAATGGAACAGGATAGAAAGCCCAGAGATAAACCCATGCACCTATGGTCAACTAATCTATGACAAAGGAGGCAAGGATATACAATGGAGAAAAGACAGTCTCTTCCATGAGTGTTGCTGGGAAAGCTGGACAGCTACATGTAAAAGAATGAAATTAGAACACTCCCTAACACCATACACAAAAATAAACTCAAAATGGATTAGAGACCTAAATGTAAGACTGGACACTATAAAACTGTTAGAGGAAAACATAGGAAGAACACTCTTTGACATAAATCACAGCAAGATCTTCTTTGATCCACCTCCTAGAGTAATGGAAATAAAAACAAAAATAAACAAATGGGACCTAATGAAACTTCAAAGCTTTTGCACAGTAAAGGAAACTACAAACAAGATGAAAAGACAACCCTAAGAATGGGAGAAAATATTTGCAAACGAATTAACGGACAAAGGATTAATCTCCAAAATATATAAACAGCTCAATATTAAAAAAACAAACATCCCAATCAAAAAATGGGCAGAAGACCTAAATAGACATTTCTCCAAAGAAAGCATACAGATGGCCAAGAAGCACATGAAAAGCTCCTCAACATCACTAATTATTAGAGAAATGCAAATCAAAACTACAATGAGGTATCACCTCACACCCATGAGGTTAGAATGGGCATCATCAGAAAATCTACAAACAACAAATGCTGGAGAGGGTGTGGAGAAAAGGGAACCCTCTTGCACTGTTGGTGGGAATGTAAATTGATACAGCCACTATGGAGAACAGTATGGAGGTTCCTTAAAAAACTAAAAATCGAATTACCATATGACCCAGCAATCCCACTACTGGGCATATACCCTGAGAAAATCATAATTCAAAAAGACACATGCAAACCAATGTTCATTGCAGCACTATTTACAATAGCCAGGTCATAGAAACAACCTAAATGCCCATCGACAGACGAATGGATAAAGAAGATGTGGTACATATATACAATGGAATATTACTTAGCCATAAAAAGGAACGTAATTGGGTCATTTGTAGAGACGTGGATGGATCTAAAGACTGTCATACAGAGTGAAGTAAGTCAGAAAGAGAAAAACAAATATTGTATATTAACACATATATGTGGAACCTAGAAAAATGGTACAGATGAACCGGTTTGCAGGGCAGAAATTGAGACTCAGATGTAGAGAACAAATGTATGGACACCAAGGGGGGAAAGTATAACTAAATATAACTAAATACATTTATAAAAAAAAAATGGGCAGAAGACCTAAATAGACATCTCTCCATAGAAGACATACAGATGGCCAAGAAGCTCATGAAAAGGTGCTCAACATCACTAATTATTAGAGAAATGCAATTAAAAACTACTACAATGAGGTGTCACCTCACAGTGGTCAGAATGGCCATCATTGGGCTTCCCTGGTGGTGCAGTGGTTGAGAATCTGCCTGCTAATGCAGGGGACATGGGTTCGAGCCCTGGTCTGGGAAGATCCCACATGCCACGGAGCAACTAGGCCCGTGAGCCACAACTACTGAGCCTGCGCGTCTGGAGCCTGTGCTCTGCAACAAGAGAGGCCGCGATAGTGAAGAGGCCCGCACACTGCGATGAAGAGTGGCCCCCGCTTGCCACAACTAGAGAAAGCCCTCACACAGAAACGAAGACCCAACACAGCCAAAAATAAATATAAAAATAAATAAATAAAAGATTACTATAAAAAAAAAAAGAATGGGAAGCTAACTTTAAAAAAAAAATAAGAATGGCCATCATCAAAATATCTACAAACAATAAATGCTGGAGAGGGTGTGGAGAAAAGGGAGCCCTCTTGCACTGTTGGTGGGAATGTGAATTGATATAGCCATGTGGAGAACAGTATTTTTAGGTTCTTAAAAAACGAAAAATAGAACTACCATATGACCCAGCAATCCCACTACCAGATATATACCCTGAGAAAACCATAATTCAAAAGGACTGTACCCCAATGTCCACTGCAGCACTGTTTACAATAGCCAGGACATGGAAACAACCTAAATGTCCAACAACAGAGGAATGGATAAAGAAGATGTGGTACATATATACAATGGAATATGACTCAGCCATAAAAAGGAATGAAATTGGGTCATTTGCAGAGATGTGGATGGACTTCGAGTCTGTCATACAGAGTGAAGTAAGTCAGAAAGAGAAAAACAAATACCGTATATTAATGCATACATATGGAATCCAGAAAAATGGTACAGATGAACCTATTTCCAGGGCAGGAATAGAGTCACAGACGTAGAGAATGGACATGTGGACACAGTGGGGGAAGGGGAAGGTGGGACGAATTGGGAGATTAGGATTGAAATATATACACTACCATGTGTAAAATAGATAGCTAGTGAGAAACTGTTACAAAGCATAGGAAGCTCAGCTTGGGGCTCTGTGATGATCTAGATGGGTGGGATGAGGGATTGGGTGGGAGGGAGGTCCAAGAAGGAAGGGATATATGTATACATATAGCTGATTCATTTCATTGTACAGCAGAAACTAACACAACATTGTAAAGCAATTGTACTCCAATAAAAATATGAAATAAAATAAACTACAAGGATATATTGTACAACACAGGGAATATAGCCAATTTTTTTATAATAACTGTAAATGGAGTATAACCTTTAAAAATTGTCAGTCAGTATATTGTACACCTGTAACTTATATAATATAGTACAGCAACTATAAGTCAATTTTTTAAAAATAACTTAAATCTATATCTCTTGTATGTGGAAGAGCTTCACATTATATTCTTATCTGCCACAGGCAGATACTTTATTTTGCCAAGTATAAACATTTGCAATGAAAGAATTCAGACCAATCTGGAAATCCTATGCAGATCAGAGAGCTCTGTGTAAGAAGTCAGACAGTTTTTACAGCACATCAAGGTTACAATGCCAATTAATTCCAGTTTTGAGCAATTCCTCATAATGGGATATATATGGGTTTCCTGTACCAATCCTTGTGTTAGAGGTGATAAGAATTCACATGTAAAGAATGTTGGCATTTTATAGATGATGTAGTAGACTTGGGACAGGTGGTTAATCAATATTGGGACTTTGGTTGGCAAAATAAAGGACACGGTTTACAGGGCAGTAAGTTTCCACTGTAGTCTACAAACATTTTCCCACCTATGAATTTCCCAAAGTGAAGATCAATTAGGCTTAAAAGTAGAAGAAAGGACAAAGAGAAGAAGGAGGAGAAGAAGAAGGAAAGAAATCAAGCCAGTTATCTGGACGATTCCAGGAGAGAGAGAATAGTCCCTGTGCTGATGAGCAAGTCCGTGATGCTCAAAGTGTGGTCCCCAGAACAGGGACATCAGTATCATCTGAGAACTTGTTACAAATGCAAATTCTTGGCCTTACCATTGACCAACTGAATGAGAAAGGCTGGGGTTGGGGCACAGTAATTTGTCTTTTAACAAGTTCTCCAGGTGATTGTCTCAAGGGTAAGAATCACTGGTCTAAGAAATGGGTTCTTCCAAAACTCCCAGAGAGTCTGTTTCTTTTGAAGAGACTCTTGTCCTTTTAGATGTTGGCCTGAGAATTCTACATTCTACAAATCTATAAAATTATATTGTCCTTGGTCCTTTTGGCCCCCAAGGAATAACTCTTAATAATTATGTGTTTTTGAGACATTTTGAAACTTTTTAACAACTCCCATTGCTCCTTTGCCCCCAGTGGTAATCAACCCAGCCCTGCTTCCTGAGCTGAGTCCAGTAAGTTCTCCCCAGGGATATACCCTCTTCCCCAAGGGTCACACCCATTGTTGTATAGGTGATGTATGGGCAGTGGCTGGGAAGCTAAAGCTGCAGAAAAGGATTTCCAAGAAGATGGAAGACCTGAAGGCTCTCTCCCATTCTGGTCTGAAGAAAGGTGAGAGACCAGGGTTTCCTCACCTATAGATAGAGCAGCTGTAAGAGGCATCCAGAAACACTTGCTGGACGTGGAGATAATAAACAAGTGACATAGGCTTGATAGTAGTAATTCTTACGTGTGAGGAGAGCCTCAGAAAGTAATGCATGGAAAACGAGGTGTTGAAAACAGATTCCTCAAGTTGCATGTGCAAAACCAGTCTTTTTACAACCAAGTGAAAGCTTGGTTCTGTGATTTAGAGGGAGGACGCTAAGAGTAAAGGATAAGGGAATACAACACAAAATTCTCCACATGGATCACATAATTACCTATTAATACATTATGTTCACAAGCATTTTTTGAGCAACTGCTAAATCAGACTTAATATAGGTGCTGGGGCTACTAAGTCGTTGAATTGAAAATCTAGTTAAAAGTGACAATAGAAAAAAATGATAAATACTATAACAGAGGTACTTATAAAAACATTATTGGAACCCAGAGAAATAAGGGATTAATTCTGCGTGGGAGAAATGGAGAAGGAGTCACAGAGAAGGTGGTATCTGAGGACTTCTAGGTTGAGAAGGTAGTAGAAGGTATTTCAGGAAACAGAATTCATTCCCAAAGCTACAGAAATAACCAAGCATATGGCATATGTGAGAGGTTATGAATTCCTTGAACAGCAATCAGTTCCTGGATAACAGGGATACTGATTAGAAAGGTAGATGGAGTCTACATTTTACAGTTCGGTATGACATACTGAGAGGGAGTTGCACATATGGAAGTATGTTTTTCAACCCTGAATTAATCTACAAAGCATGTTAGGCAGCTTCTAAGAGTTTGAGTTTTAAGCTGTGGGCCCTTGATAGTCATTAAAAGATCATAATGAGGGAGGAAGACGATCAGATGAGTTTAGAAAGGTCTCTCTGAGAGTGGTATAGAAGATGGCCTGGCGTGGAAGCAGATGGAAGCAGAAGGATGCGATTAAAATGACCTCTGATGGACAATAGATTGCAGGAGGCAGGTGGGGGGGGGAGTGAGACAAAGCAGGGGAGTGTGGGGGCCACTTAACCCTCACCTGTCACCTCTGTCTCTCACCCTCTGTGTCCTTCTTCACCTTTGTTCCCATTCCCTTCCCCGCCCACCCCACCTCTCCATTCCCCTTCCTTCCTCCCCCTTTCTCTTAATCTGCCCTCTTTATTCCTTTGTCTATTCTATTTCTCTTGTTTCAACATCTTCCTTTGTCTTCTATCCTTGTATTCAGTAACATCTTCTAAAATTCTTGTTCCGTTCAGAAGAGCTCTTCCAGTCCCCTTCATACAATAGCCCTCACTCATTTCTTAATCCAGAGAATCTCTCTCCCCCTTCTCTTGTCTCAGCACTCACACCATATATCCCATTACCTCATCCAGTAAGAGACCACCTACATCAATGAGGGAGGCACTCCCTATAGCTGTTCACCCACACAGCAGTCAACACCACGTGTTTTTGAGTATTGACTGTCAGCAAAGATGAGCACTGCAGGGCAGAAATAAATTATAAGATACATATTTATATCTCTGGGAACTTAGAGTTGAATTACGGAGGGAAAACCTAGAAATGTTAATGAACCATGAAAAGTTCATTAACATTATGATGTGTTCATTGTTGCATGAAAAATGATTGGTACAAAAAAGTATTAGAGACTGGAAAAGGGAGGGTATCTTTAGAGCAGGAGACTACACAGAGGAGAGTGATTACCATTTATTATTCCAGACACTGTTCTAGGAACCTTATGTGTTATTTAATTCCCTAGGCAATTTCTATAAAGGAAACATTCTTCTTAGAGATGTGGAAACTAAGACCCAGATTAAGTAACTTACTCAAGGTCAAATTCAAGGAAATAGAAGCTCTGAAATTTGACTCTCGTTTGTTGGATTCTAAGTTGTCTCCCCATCACTATATTACACTGAATCATTGAAAGGCAGGCTCTATGTGTCTCTGGATGGCTTTAAGATATCGCTTGAATGTGTATTCCAGCACTGACCAGTGAAATCTCCAAAGACAAGGCCATTTAATCAGCACCTGGTATTATGATCTGCACATGAGGATGTCCATCATCTGGACTTGGACAATTGCTTTGAGCCACTGAGCACTAGAAGGGCACATAGTAACTTCATGCATCTCTGTCTATGGTGTGTTTTCTTTAGGTGTATAGAGAAGACACCATGGAATCAGGGAACCTCACATGGGTATCAGAATTTGTCTTCCTGGGGCTCTCACAGACTCAGGAGCTCCAGCTCTTCTTGTTTCTGATATTCCTCTTTGTCTACACCACCACTCTCACGGGAAACCTCCTCGTCATGGTCACAGTGACCTCTGATTCCCGGCTCCAGACACCCATGTATTTTCTGTTCCAAAACCTGGCTATCTTAGACCTCTGTTTCTCCTCAGTCACTTCCCTAAAGATGCTTGTGGACTTCCTCGCTGAGAAGATCATCTCCTACCAGGGCTGCATGGCCCAGGTCTTCTTCTTCCACTTTCTGGGAGGTGCCATGGTCTTCTTCCTCTCAATGACAGCCTATGACCACCTTGCTGCCATCTCCCAGCCCCTCCACTATGTCACCATCATGAACACTCAGCTCTGTGTGGGGCTGGTGGTGACAGCCTGGATGGTAGGTTTTGTTCATTCCATTTCCCAGCTGGCTCTGATGCTTCCACTGCCTTTCTGTGGCCCCAACATCTTAGGTAACTTTTACTGTGATGTTCCACAAGTACTGAGACTTGCCTGCACAGACACTTCTGTCTTAGAGTTCCTCATGATCTGCAACAGTGGGATGCTCGATGTCATCTTGTTCATCCTCCTCCTGATCTCCTACTCAGTCTTCCTGGTGATGCTGAGGTCCCACTCAGGGAAGATAAGGAGGAAGGCAGCTTCCACCTGCACCACCCACATCATCGCCGTGCCTATGGTCTTCATTCCAAGCATTTACCCTTATGCCTGGCCCTTCACCTCCTTCTCCATGGACAAGGCTGTGTCCATCAGCCACAGGATCATGACCCCCATGCTCAACCCCATGATCTACACCCTGAGGAACCAGGAGATGCAGGCAGCAGTGAAGAGATTAGGGAGGCGCTGGGTGGTTTGTAAAAGGGAGTGACAGTGGGTCACTTTTCTTTGGCTTTGTTTTCCATTTATAAGGTGGAGAGAGAGTATCTGCCCTCTTCATACCCGTGGATGTGTTGTGAGGGTCATTGTAGAAGTGAATGAGTTTGAAACTAAACAACTTACTCAGATTTTTAGAAAAAAGGAAAATATCCTTTTTTTGTGGTGGATGATTTGAACACTCCTAGGACAAGATGTGTTGTCATGGAAACATTCTGGAAAGCCATACCCTCCTTTCTGCCTTCTTGGTGGACAGTTTCCTCTTAAGATGTCAGCATTTCCCCAGAAGAGTAGTTCTGTTTTCTGTATTTTGACCTCTTTTCCCAGTTCCCCATTTTGGTGTGAATCTGGATTGTTGGAAACTGCACAGAATTCAGAGTATTAATCCTTAAATTAGAGACCCTAACCCAACACTTACCAAACAGATGACCTTGAATGAGACACCTGGCCTCTCTTGAACTTGTAACTTCTTCCTCAACAAACTTGCTGAAATTAATATCTGACCCCAAGCCTCCCAGGTGTATTATAAAAGTCAAACCCCCAAAATTGTGAGAAAACATTGAGTGAACCATATAACTCTATTTTATTTTATTTTCAAATTGGAAATTATCATGAATATTCAGATTTTTTGCTGTACATTTTAATATAGTATAATAATTATTACAAGCAAAAGATTATGTGTAAAATGCATGTAAGTTATAAAACACTATATTGTATGAACACTCATGTACACACTACTCAGTTCAAGAACCATATGGCACCAACAGCTTATACCTGCCTGTAGGTACTCTCCATCACATCACTTCTCTCCAGATGAAACTATGTTCTTGAATTTTGTGTTTATCATTTCATTGCTTATAAAAATAATTTCATCACATTTTTACATAATCAGTGTATTGTTTTGTTTTGATTTTTTTGAACTTTATAAACATATCAGACTGTACTTAATATTCTGGGGGTGTTTTTCACTCAACATTATGTTTCTAAACACCCGTATTGCTCTGTTTGACTGTGGTTCATTCATTTGCACTGCTATATTATATTCCATTGTGAGAATAAGTTATTGAGGTTGTTCCCAGTTTTTGCTCTAGCAAACAGTGCTCTTTTGGATATTTTCCTGCTTGTCTCCAGTTGTTATGCATGGGTCATTACCTTGAAGTGGAATTACTGAGTCATGAGATCTTCAAAGACTTACCTTTACAAAATAGTGCCAAATTGTTTTCCAAAGTTGTAACACATTACATGTTCATCAGCAGCGTTGAAGTGTTCCTACTGATTCACATCCTCCTAACAGTTGATATTGTCAGACATCTTCATTTTTGCCAGTTTATGGGTAAAAAATGATATTTCACTGTAGTCAATTTGCATTCCTCTAACATTTCTTTCCATATTTTTTATTGCATTCAGGTTTCCCATGAATGCCTTTTGTTCACTTTTCTACTGACTTTTTCTAGTTAATGTAGGAGTTCTTACATAATTTGCTGATCTATTGTCAGCTATATTTATTACAATACCTTCTCCTAGTTTGTGGTTTGTCTTCTTTATTTTTGGTGTTAGTGTTCATGTAGTCAGGTATATCAATCTTTTATTTTGATATTAGCTCTTACTGAGATCTAATTTTTTAAAATTGCTTTTTATCCAGAGGACAAAAAGATATTCTGCTACATATAATAGTTCTTTTTTTAAATATAAAGTTTATTTATTTACTTATTTTTATTTGGGCTGCATTGGGTTTTCTTTGCTGTGTGTGGGCTTTCTCTGGTTGCAGCAAGCAGGGGCTACTCTTCGTTGCAGTTCACGGGCTTCTCAGTGCAGTGGCTTCTCTTATTGCAGAGCACGGGCTCTAGGCGCGCGGGCTTCAGTAGTTGTGGCATGCGGGCTCTAGAGCACAGGCTCAGTAGTTGTGGTGCACGGGCTTAGTTGCTCCGCGGCACTTGGGATCTTCCTGGGCCAGGGCTCGAACCCATGTCTCCTGCATTGGCAGGCGGATTCTTAACCACTGCACCACCAGGGAAGCCCCATATAATAGTTCTTCTATTTTAACTTTTTAAAAAATTTAACTTTAAACACCTTTTTAACTTTTTGAAAAATCTCAAACTTACACTAAAGTTGCAAGCATAGTATAAACGACTTTTTTTCCCCTGATGGTTTGAGGAAACTGGGTAAGTTGCCAACCTGAATACCCACCTTAATATTTGTGTGTATTTTCTACAAAGACATTCCCTACAATACTGCCATACAGTCACTAAAATTGATACACATCAATACATTGTTAGAATCAAATCTTTAGCCTCTACTCAAGTTTTGCCATATGTCCCAATAAAGTCTCATAGAAAGAGAATCTGCTTCAAAAACATGTGTTGCGGGACTTCTCTGGTGGTCCAGTGGTTAAGACTTTGCCTTCCAATGCAGGGGGTGCCAGTTCGATCCCTGGATGGGGAGCTAAGATCCCACATGCTTCGTGGCCGAAAAAAAAAAAAAAACCCAAACATAAAACAGAAGCAATATTGTAACAAATTCAATCATGATCCACATCAAAAAAATCTTAAACAAACAAACAAACAAAAAGACCATGTGTTGCATTTAGTCGTCATGTGTCTTTAGGCTCTTTTGATCTGGAAGAGTTGCTCCTTGATTTTGACTATCTTGGAACTTTAAAAAGTTATCGGCCAATTATTTTGTAGAATGTCCTTCAGTTTGGATTTGTCAGATGTTTCATGATGATTAGACTCAGGTGATGCATCTTTGTCGGTTTGCCAGGAATATCGCAGAAGTCATGCAGTGTTCCTATTACAGCCTATGAAGGATGAGTGATTTTGCTTTGTCTCTTTACTAATGTCCCATCACTTTTTTGTTGTTGTTGTCCCATCACTTTGATTACCTGACTAAGAAGTGTTCATTAGGCTTCTCACCTAAGTTATTCATTTTCCCTTGGAAATTAGTAAATATTTTGTGGAAAGGTACTTTGAGACTATGTCAATATCTGGTTTCTTATCAAACTTCCAATTTATTTATTTATTATCTGTGTGAACTTGTATTTTCCTTTTTTTATTCATTAAGTTATAATCCCTTATTATCATTACTTACTCTGATGCTCAATTTACCCCAGATTTGGCCAGTCAGTCTCTTCAGGCTGGCTTCTATGTTCTTTTTTTTTTTTTTTTTTAATATTTATTTATTTATTTGGCTGCGTCATTGTGGCACGTGGGCTCTAGAGTGTGCAGGCTTAGCTGTGGCATGCATATGGGATCTTAGTTCCCCGACCAGGGATTGAACATGTGTCCCCTATGAAGGTGGATTCTTAACCACTGGACCACCAGGGAAGTCCCATATGTTCTTTCTATTCTTTGAGCACTTCCTTTCTTACTGGCCCAATGAAACGCCCCATGCTTATCTTGTACTTTCTGTGCTCCAGCTCTGGAATCAACTATTTCAGTAAACAGTCCTGCTTGCTTCGAGTGGAGAATGGTATTTAGAAGGCAAATTTGGGTGCTGGGTGTGCTTATTGTTTCATATATATATATATTTCTCCATTCCTAATCCAGCATCACAGAACTTAGAACTTATTCTGTTTTTCCCTTTCCACACTTATAACTATTTTCTCTGCTGAGGAACCTGGCTCTCATAATCCTTTATATAAATATATGAGATTCACTTCACGTAAAATTAACTTTTTCAAGTGTACAATTTAGTGGCATTTAGTATTTTCACAGTGTTGTGCAGCCATCACCTCTATCTTGTTCCAAAACATTTCATCCCCCTGAAAGGGTTTCCCATACCCACTAAGCAGTCATTCCCCATTCTCTCCCTTCTCCTTAGCTCCTGGAAACCACTAATCTGCTTTATGGACTTACCTATTCTGGACATTGCATATAAGTAGAATGATAAAATATTTGTGTCTGGCTTCTTTCACTTAGCACAATGTTTAATAAGGTTAGTTTACACTGTAGTATGTATTAATACTTCATTCTTTTTTGGCCATGACGCACGGCTTGAGGGATCTTAGTTCCCCCATCAAGGACTGAATCTGCGCCCTCAGCAGTGAAAGTGTGGAGTCCTAACCACTGGACAGCAAGGGAATTCCCTGTTCTCTGTTCTTTTTTTTTTTTTTTTTAATTTATTTTTATTTATTTATGGCTGTGTTGGGTCTTCGTTTCTGTGCGAGGGCTTTCTCTAGTTGTGGCAAGCGGGGGCCACTCTTCATCGCACTGCGCGGGCCTCTCACTATCGCGGCCTCTCTTGTTGCGGAGCACAGGCTCCAGACACGCAGGCTCAGTAGTTGTGGCTCACGGGCCTAGTTGCTCCGCGGCATGTGGGGTCTTCCCAGACCGGGGCTCGAACCTGTGTCCCCTGCAATGGCAGGCAGATTCTCAACCACTGCGCCACCAGGGAAGCCCTCTGTTCTTTTTTATGGCTGAATACTATCCCACTGTCTGGATACAGCACATTTTGTTTACCCATTCATCTGTTGAATGACATTTTAGTTGTTTACATCTTTTGCCTGTTGTGTTTAGTGCTGCTGTTAGCCTTTGTTTATAAGTATTTGAGTACCTGTTTTCAGGACTTTCAAGTATATACCTAGGAGTAGAATTGCTAGGTCATATGGTTAATTCTATGTGTAACTTGTTGAAAAACTGCCAAAGTGTTTTGCACAGCAGCAGTACCCTTTTTTGTTCCCACTAGCAATTATGAGGCTTCTAAATTCCTCACATCTTCTCTAACACTTGTAATTTTCTATTGTTATTACTATTATTACCATCCTATCATGTATGAAGTGGTATCTTATTATGATTTTGATTTTCATTTCCCTAATTACTAATGATGTTGAGCATCTTTTCATGTTGAGCATTTTTTCTTGTTGGACATTTGTATATCTTCTTTGCAAAAATGTATATTCAAATCCATTGCCTATTTTTTAAAAATTGGGTTGTTTGTCTTTTTTGTTGTCAAGTTGTAGAAGTTCATTACATATTTTGGATAATAGATCCTTGTCAAATTTTGATTTTCAAATATTTTCTCCCATTCTTTGGAAGAAATCTTTTCACTTTTTTCATAAGGGTCTTTGATGCACAAATTTTTAAATTAGGATGAAGTCCAATTTATCATTATTTCTTTTGTTGCTTGTGTTCTTGTTATCATACCTAAGTATGCCTTAAAAATCCAAGTTCATAAAGATTTACCTCTATGTTTGCTTCTAAGATTTTTATAGTTTTGTCTCCTACATTTAGGACTTTGATCCATTTTGAGTTAATATTTTGTAGATGGTATGAGGTAGTGGTCCAACTTTATTCTTTTGCATGTGGATATACAGTTGTCCCAGCACAATTAATGAAGAGACAATTCTTTCCCCATTGAATAGTCTTGGCACTCTTGGTGAAAATCAATTGACCATAAAAATATGGTTTATTTCTGGACTCTCAATTCTATTCTGTGTAGGGATGGGCCCTTGGAGTTCCCTACTCTGCCATTTTCTCTGACATCACTGTATCCTTAATTTATTAACTTGCTTCATTCATCCCCCTGTATACAACCATCTCCCATAGCAGTTCTGTCCATGTTTCCACTCTCTCCCCTGATGCTTTCCTCACTCCAGTTGGACTTTGGTATCACACAGCAGACCAGCCCCCCGCTCAGACACTTTCCTTCCCCTACTCATGCTCCAACACCCCCATCAGAACATCCCCCATGTGGAAACCATCCTCACCCTGCTTGGGCTCTGACGCCTGACATCAGGGTGCACCTCTGCATAGACACCCTTCTCATCCATTTGGAGCTTTGCTCCCCACAATGAGTCATCCCACTATGGGAATATTCTTCTCACTGTGCTTTAACGTTCACAATTGGTGGCTCCCAAAAGGGATATCCAGGCTCTGACAACCCATGCTGGGCCCCATCCTGTGGAAACTCTATTCAAACTATGTTTTTATTCTACACTAGGAGGATTTTCTCAACTCTACCTTCCAATCTCTCTATTAAAGTTTTCATTTCTGTCAACATATTTTAATATCCAAGAACCCTTTTTTGTTCTATGATTTTTAATACCATCTTGTTCTTATTTATGGATTCTATATCTTCTTGTTTCTCTGAAAGGATGTTAATTATATAAACTTTTCTTCCATTTCCTATGTCATTTCTGTTTGCTTCTCATTTATTTTTCTATTTATTTTTTTCTCCTTTTGTATTAGTGGTCTTCCTGTTGATCCTTGGCTATCTACATTTAAGAGTAAGGGAATAAAATATGAATTCATACCTCTATGTATTAAAGCTTTTAAACTTTACCTTAGGGGTTCAGGTGGAAATCAGCTCTTTACTGGAGGACACCCAAGTGCCAATACATGGAGGTCTATTTTTCAGGAGTTGTTGTTTCTGCAAAGAAAAATCTTGATTTCCTGTCTTTGGCTTAGATGCTCAAATTTTGTCCTGGGGTGAGGAGAGTGATGATCCTCAGTACCTCTTAGACAGAGAAATTACTGCTGACCTCCTTCTCTTATTTGAGTTTGTGACCTCACATTTGAGTTCGTGACCTCTGCTGTTAGAAGAGTTTTCCTGCATTAGACAGACATTGCATTCCTGTCAGTATTCTCTTGCCTCTGGTCCATCATGTTCATTCCGTATTCCAGATGCTTTACAAGAAGATAGCCCTGTTCTTGGGTGTCTACCCAAAGCCATTCCCAACCACCTCCACCTTGCTTGTCCCCTATCATAAGTGTTCACTTTCCCAGAACACTTAGAAGCCAGGAGTGCTCATGTGTTCATGTGATTCAGTTCATGTGATCACAACAGTGTGTTAGCCTAGGAGATTCTGGGAAAGATTTCTCCTTCAGGAGTAGAGGCAAGAGATGCAGGAGGAGAAAGAAACTGCCCTCCACCCGTTTCCTCACCACCAGCCTTTGAATGAGATGCGTGAGGGCATACACCATAAGGAAGCATGGAGGCCATCTCGGCTCATGAGGGAGCGGCCAAGGGCACCACAGACTCACTGAATCAGCGTCTTGATATCACTGAGCCATGGGTCCTTGTTGGCTCATCGGTTTTCACACTCTGATTATTCCTAGTTACCTATTTATCCTCCTCCTTCTCTTCTTAGCTCCCATCTCCTTTTCGCTTTCTCCTCTAGCTCTTCACCCTCCTCACATCTTTAATGATTTTGAAGCTGGGATCGGCTGGGTCATGAACACAGAATATTTATAGGCCCCTAACTGCCCTCATGAAGTCTTCTGAAACAGGATGGGGTATGAATAAACAGAGGAGCTGCACCGCTATGTTCATCCTCTCAACTCTCCCATCTCTCCTCCTCCCTGCTGCCAGACAGGCCCGCATCTGTAGGTCATTCTTCTGCATAACGTCCTCCACTGATTTCTCACCCCCCTCAAGGTAAAATCTAAGTGTATTAACCTGACCTCTTAACACTATTCACAGTGATCCCTGCCTCTTCTCCCCCCTAATGTCCCATCACTTCCCCTGTGCTCCAACCTTGTCAAGGCCCTGAGGGTTCTTGGAGTGTATGCTGTGCCATTTCATCTCTGGACCTCTGTTCTCCCTGCCAGAAACACACTTTCCCTCCTTTGTCTGCCTAACACACTTGAACATCACCTCTTTTTAAATGTCATGTCCTCTCCGAAGTCTTCCTTCTCTCCCAGTCATGGTTATTTGCTCAGCCTTTTAACCTTTGAGCATTCCCCTGGTGGAGCTATCTCCTCTCTGAAGTGATTTTATATGCTTCTGGGTCTGTTTTCCCCATCAGCCTCTTATTTCCTTGAGAGGAGAATGTATGTTTTATTTTTGTATCCTCAGCATTGAGCATTGAGGTGTACCCAACCTGCCTTTCACTGCTCTTCTACTCTTAAAAAAGGATAATTTTCAGTTATGTTAACAAATTTTGATCTAAAACAGACTGCCAAATATTTCCCCAGCAAAGACAGGTTTATTCGGGATCAGCAGAGAACTGCAATTCAGTGTCTGCACCCAGGGTGAGCCACGTGGAAATCCCCCGTGGAAAGGGAAAGGAATGCATTTAGAGAGAAAAAGGAGGGTGGCCGGCTGCAGTAAGAAAAGAGCCCATGGCTTTTCATTGGCTGAGTCCTTGCCAGGAAAGAAGAGGAGTCAATTCTACTTAATTGAGATTTCTGTTTATTAACTTTACACACATTTATTGAACTTTCACAATGGGCCAAGTACAGTAACTCCAAAACAATAAGAAACTTTGTAATCAATTTTTAAAACAAATAAATTATCCACAATCCTGCTCTAAGGGATCAACTTTGGGGTTAAGATGTGGCTTAGTAGACATTTCATTCTCATTTATGAGAGTATACTCCTTGAGAGGAGAAATATATAAACTAGAAGATACAAGGGCTTTCTTATTGAAAACCAACTCAGAATAATAATGAATTAATCCAGGTAATTTAGTTACTGTTCATGTTACTGTTAGTGACATCTGACAGTCAAGGAGATTGATAAGACCTATTTCCTTCCCTAACATCAACCCAGGCTCTTTTGACAAGAGGCTGGAGTTTAAAATCAGCTAAAGCTCTAAATATTGGGAAGAATTAGTGTTTTTAGAATCTCTTATTATGTAGATAAAACCAGAGCTTAACATCGTTTTTTATAAACCTGAGAGATTACATTTTGCTAGCTATAAATATTTGTAATGAAAGAATTCAGACCAACCTGGAAATCTCATGTAGAAATGAAAACTGTAAGAATCACTGTTTTTATTGTACTCCAAAATTCTAAAGACAATTAATTACGATTCTGAACAGTTCATCATAATAAGATGGCATATACACTTCCTGTACTCATCCTTTTATGAAAGGAAGGACCTTATTGAGTAATAATTCATATATAAAGAGTACTAGAATGTTATAGATGGGTCAATAGAATTGGATATGGATGGGAAATCCACCTCCAAATCGATTTGGTTGACAAAATAAAAGACAGAGTTTACAGGGTTTTTTCCAATGTAGTATACAAACATTTTCCTACCTCTGATGTTGTCCATGTTAAGATTAAATAATTCTTTTTAAGTAAGCTATCAAACAGTTGTCTTGATGATGCTGTGAGAAAGAACTCTTCATTGTGAAACTCAGCAAGAGCAGTGAAACTCAAAGTCAGTGGTTCTCAAACTGTGGCCCCAGAGAAGCAGTGTCAGCATCACCTGAAAACTTAGAAATGCAACTTCTCTGGCTCGACCAAAGACCTACTGAATCAAGAATTCTACGTGGGTGTTTCTGAGTTTTAACATCCACTCCAGATAATTCTAATGGATGCTCAAGTGTCTGATCCAGTGAACTATGAAAGGGGTCCTTCCAAAAATCCCAGAAATTTTGTTTCTTTTGGAGAGACTCTGTCCTTTCCGATCCTCATCTCCTAATCCTACAGGTCATGAATCTCTACAGTTTTCAATATCCTTGGTGGGTTTTTCTTTTCTTTTGTTGTTTCGTGAGGGTTTTTTGTTGCTGTTTTTGGTTTTTGTTTGTTCCTTTGGTTTTTGGCCTCAAGGTGACCTTTCCAATAGTAAGTGTTTTTGTGAGACTTAGAAACTTTTTTAACAACTCCCATTGTTCCCATGTCCCCAGCAGGACTCATTCCAGCTCTGCTTCCTGAGCCCAGTTCATTAATTTTTCCCTGAGGATAATCCCTCTTCCCCAGGGTCGTGACCATGAGTCATGTGTGTGAGGTATGGGCAAAGAACAGGAAGCTGTGAAGCTGTATGGAGAGGACCTCCCAGAAAGCTGTAAGACCTGAACTCTCTTCCCCCATTTGGGGCTGAAGGAAGGTGAGAGCCTGAGGATTTCCATACCTCCCGTTAGGTCAATTGTAGTTACGTTCTTGGAAACACCTGCTGGAGGGTGGGGAGAATAAACAAGTGACATAGACTTGATGGTACTAAGTCTAATGTTGGAGGAGAGCCTCGGGAAGTAATTGGGAGTCAGTGTGCTGTTAAAACAGGTGCTTCACTGTTGGTGGGAATGTAAATTGATACTGCCGCTATGGAGAACAGTATGGAGGTTCCTTAAAAAGCTAAAACTAGAACTACCATACGACCCAGCAATCCCACTCCTGGGCATATACCCTGAGAAAACCATAATTCAAAAAGAGACATGTACCACAATGTTCATTGCAGCACTGTTTACAATACCCAGAACATGGAAGCAACCTAAGTGTCTATTGACAGATGAGTGGATAAAGAAGATGTGGCACATATATACAATGGAATATTACTCAGCCATAAAAAGAAACGAAATTGTGTTATTTGTAGTGAGGTGGATGGACCTAGAGTCTGTCCTACAGAGTGAAGTAAGTCAGAAAGAGAAAAACAAATACCATATTCTAACACATATATACAGAATCTAAAAAAAAAAAAAAGAGGTTCTGAAGAACGTAGGGACAGGGCAGGAATAAAGATGCAGACGTAGAGAATGGACTTGAGGACATGGGGAGGGGGAAGGGTAAGCTGGGATGAAGTGAGAGAGTGGCATGGACATATATACACTACCAAATGTAAACTAGATGGCTAGTGGGAAGAAGCCACATAGCACAGGGAGATCAGCTTGGTGCTTTGTGACCACCTAGAGGGGTGGGATAAGGAGGGTGGGAGGGAGACACAAGAAGGAGGGGATATGGGGATATATGTATACATATAGCTGATTCACTTTGTTATAAAGCAGAAACTAACACAACATTGTAAAACAGTTATACTCCAATTAAGATGTTAAAACAACAAAACAAAACACAGGTGCTTCAGGTTACATGTAAAACCCTGTACTTTTAGTAACCAAGTATAGAACTGGCCTTTTGAGATAGGGAACAGAGGATAAGTAAAATCACTTTAAAATTTTCCACATAATCAATTACCTACTTAATACCTTATTTTGACAACATTTACTGAGCATGTGCTATATCACTGTTGCTGTTCCAAGTTCTGGGGTTACCAAGATACTGAAATTATGATGTAGTTGGATGAGGGGAGAAGCTGAAAAAATGAATGACGTTAAATCTATAACAGAGGTATTTTTAAATATTATAAGAATCCTGAGAACTGGGGAATTTATTTTGCATGGGAGAAATGGTGACAGGAGTGACAAAGAGGGTGAGATTTGAGTGGGCCTTTTCTAGGGTTGAGAAGGTATGAAAAGAATTCCAGGAAACCAACATGGAAATAAATATATGGCATGTTTAAGACCATAATCTATTAAAGAGCTAGTGGTTCATCAGAGGGGAAGATACTGACTAGAAAGACAGGTGGAGCTTACATTTTACAGCCCTGTATGACATGCTGTGTTGCATGTACATGTGTATGTGTTTCTACCCTGACTTAATCCACCAAGTATTGGATGTGGCTCCTAAGGGGATCTGGTGAGCATCACTACAGGAATAGACGTGAGACGGGAACGTGATCATTTCAGCATTTAGAAAGGTCTCAAGTACAGGTGTGTAGAAGGTGTACTGGAGTGAAAGAAGGTGAAAGTGAAAAATAAAAACGGAGTGATCTTTAAGAGATGATGGATTTCGGGAGGTCATGTGAGGGCAGGTGGAGACTGAGAGGAAGTGGGGGTGGGGAGTGGGGAAGCTACTTAACCTTCACCTGTCACCTCTATCTCTCACCCTCCGAGTCTTCACCTTTGTTCCCATTCCCTCTCCTGCCCAACCACTTTTCCGTTCCCTTTCCTTCATTCATTCTATCCCCCCATTTTCCTTCCTTGTAATTTCCTTTCTCCCTTTAATTCTTCATCTATTTCCATTTCTCTTCCTTCAACATTTTTTTCTCTTCTACCCTTGGATTCAATACCATCTTCTGAAATTGCTGTACTTTCAGAAGAGCTCTAAGTCTCCTTCAAAGAATGTATTCATCTATTTCTGCCACTTGACTCCACATATGATCTGGGTGAGGGGAGCCTTACCAAGTAAGGGGCCACCTACCCTAGGGGATGGGGAAAAAATGGAATTTCCCAGGTATGCAGCTCTGGCCAGAGGCTCCCCCGCATGGGCCTGCATGGACATGCACACCCAGAAGCGTTTCACCCACCCTGGAGTTAACACCAGGTACTTATTAATTACTGACCATGTGCAAGGATGGGCACTGCAGGGCACAAACAAATTGTGAAGTCAAGACTATGTGTGTAGCACTTTATTGTTGAATTGTGGAAAGAAAACACAGACACATGAAAAGTTCATTAATATTATGATGTGTTAACTGTTGCATGAAAGAAAAATGATTGATATAAAACTGTATTAGAGACTGGAAAAGGGAGGAGGTCTTTAGAGCAGGAGACTACACAGAAGAGAGTGATTACCATTTATTATTCCAGACACTGTTCTAGGAACCTTATGTGTTATTTCATTCAATCCCCTTGACAAATTTATAGGCAAAACATTTTCTTAGAGATGTGGAACCTGAGACTCAGATAAGTAACTTACTTAAGGTCAAATCTCAAGGAAATATAAAGTTCTGAAATTTGACTCTGGTTCTGTTGGATTCTAAGTGTCTTCTCACCACTATATTACACTGATTCCTTGAAAAGCAGATTGCATGTGTCTCTGGATGGCTTAAAGATACCTTCTGATTGTGTATTCCAGCATCAACTAGTGAAATCTCCAAAGACAAGGCCATTTATATCAGCACATGTATTATGATCTGCACATGAGGATGCCCATTATCTGGACTTGGACAATTGCTTTGAGCCATTGAGCACTAAAATGGCACATAGTAACTTCATGCATCTCTGTCTGTGGTGTGTTTTCTTGAGGTGTACGGAGAAGACGCCATGGATTCAAGGAACCTCACGTGGGTATCAGAATTTGTCTTCCTGGGGCTCTCACAGACTCAGGCGCTCTATCTTTTCTTGTTTCTGGTGTTCCTGTTTGTCTACACCACCACTGTCATGGCAAACCTCCTCATCATGGTCACGGTGACCTCTGATCCCCGGCTTCAGACACCCATGTATTTTCTGCTCCAAAACCTGGCTGTCATAGATCTCTGCTATTCCACAGTCACTGCCCCAAAGATGCTGGTGGACTTCTTTCATGAGACCAAGACCATCTCCTCCCAGGGCTGCATGGCCCAGATCTTCTTTTTTCACCTCTTGGGAGGTGGGACTGTCTTCCTTCTCTCAGTGATGGCTTATGACCGCTACATAGCCATCTCCCGGCCCCTCCATTATGTCATCATCATGAACACTCGAATGTGTGTGGGGCTGGTGGTGGCTGCCTGGGTAGGGGGCTTTGTCCACTCTGTTGTCCAGCTGGTTCTGATGCTCCCATTGCCTTTTTGTGGCCCCAACATCCTGGATAGCTTCTACTGTGACGTTCCACAAGTGCTAAGACTTTCCTGCACGGACACCTCCCTCCTGGAGTTCCTTATGATCTCCAACAGTGGGGTGCTGGTCCTCATCTGGTTCCTGCTCCTTCTGACCTCTTACACTCTCATCCTGGTGACGCTGAGGTCCCACTCAGGGCAGGCGAGGAGGAAGGCAGCTTCCACCTGCACGACCCAC
Organism: Balaenoptera physalus; assembly: GCF_965194825.1. Taxonomy (NCBI): domain Eukaryota; kingdom Metazoa; phylum Chordata; class Mammalia; order Artiodactyla; family Balaenopteridae; genus Balaenoptera; species Balaenoptera physalus. Next base: position 38,930,060 of record NC_138901.1, read on the forward strand.
ATCATTGTCATGTCTATGAGCTTCATTCCTGGTATCTATATCTACACCCGGCCATTCTCCTCCTTCCCCATGTACAAGGCAGTGTCCGTCAGCTACACGGTCTTGACCCCCATGCTCAACCCCATCATCTACACCCTGAGGAACCAGGAGATGCAGGCGGCCATGAAGAGATTAAGTAAGCACCCAGTGATTTTCAGCAGGGAGTGAACTTAAAATAGGTTGACTTCAAATGACAAGTCTTCTCTCAGAACTTTGGTTTTCCCATGTGAGAAGTGGAGGAAAGTCTTTATGGAGTGTAGCAGTTGAGATTAAACTAATATTTCTATGGACCTACTCCTGTGGCAGGTATTGTGTTAGGCACTTTTGCACTTTTATCTCATTCTCACAAAACTGACAGTGGATATGTTCTTATTATATTAAACAGTTTTACAAATGAGAAAACTCAGAGAGAAGTGACCTGCTCAATGATGAACAGCAAGGGAGGGGCAGAGCTTGGCCATGAGATTGTTCCTCTGACTCCAAGTTTCAAGACAAGAGATACAGGTGGGATTTGAAACTCAGGGTCTTCCACAATCACAAGGGGAAACTTAGAGAGTTCCTCATCTATGGATGAATATCTGTGATGAATGGTCAATACTTTCATCTCAACTCTGAAACAATCACATTTGTTCTGCTCCCTGCCTCTCTACCTCATCCCCACTGTGGTATTTTGGAAGTGGTCTCACTTGTAACATTGTTTAAATATTTCCCATAAGGGTATTTGCCTTTTGGACTTGTTCCTCTTCTACCAAATACTCCTTGGATAATCTGAATTCTACCAAATACTCCTTGGATAATCTGGATAGAGGATGTGGCTGAGAAGAAGATGCTGTAGTATGGTTGGGGAACCAAGGCCAGAGGGCAGGGCCATGTCTATTAGTGGTCCAGATATGAGGTATGGGTTCAGTCCAACGCTGCCACCTCATGGGTTTCTGCCTTTCTCTTTGTCTTCCTGCCCTGGAATGAGGGCTGCTTGAGGGCGGGGGCTGTGCTTTATTCATTTAAAAATCCTCTCAGTACATAGTACAGTATCTTGTTCAGAGAAGCATTTCTACATTTTCTTGCACCCTTTTCTTTCCCTGGCAAGTTCAGATGTACTTTTAATTTTTCTCTGTAGAACTTATATTTGTTTACATCTCCTTTGAAGTATGCTTCACTTTATAAAAGTCTTGGTTAATGTATAATGTTGCTCCAAAGTTAAGAAGATAACACAAAAGCTCTTTTGTTTCCTCTTCCCTCCCAGCAACCATCCCATCCAAGAAATAAAAGTTATAGACTCTTCAAGCCGTCATGGCAGCTCTGAGTTTATCCTTTCTCCACCTCTACCTCCCTGCCCCATTTCACACATTTCTCCCCATTCACGGTGGGTCTTTGGAGATGAGGGGAGAGAAAATGAACTGTGTCATGTTTGATCTGAGTGTCCCTCACAAAAGTGTTTTCCCCTTTCACACCAAAGTCCTTTAAATATCTGATATTTTTATCATCCTCTAATTGATCTCTTTCCAGATGCAGCATCTGTATTCCTTCAATTGTTCCCATTGTGACAAATTTCCTGATTCCACCATCCTTGCCATGTCCTCTGTATTTGCCCTCAAATGACAACATCCTCTTAAAATGTGATGCTCACCATATGACACACAGCTGCACAGGGGATGTGAGCTCTTTAGAAAACAATGATGGTCCTCTTTGAAATATATATCCATAAGGATGCTTTTGGTTGCAAGTAGCAGCATAACCAAATCACAGTGGCTTAAAGAAAGAGGAAATTATCTCACTTAAAAAGACTAGAGGATAGGCAATTCCAGAGTTGGTTAATTCAGCAGCTCCAACATTTTAAGGCTCTGGGTTGGCTGCTCTATAATTCCTTGTCTTTCCCCTCATGATGGCAATATGGCTGCCAATGCTCCAGTCATCATATCTTTATATTCAAATAATTCAGCAAGAAGGAAGAGGAGAGGTATTCATGTGCTTTTTTTTTAACCAGGGGAGAAAAATTTTTCTAGAACCATTGCAGCAGAATTTCCTTATGACTCATTGGTCAGAAACTGGGTCATATATTCACCCCACTCTGCAAAGGAGGATGGAAAGTGCATGGCTGGCTGTATCAGCCAGAAAGAAGGAGGTTGGAAATGGCAATTGACAGTGTCTGCCACATAGATATAAGCCCATGGTAGCAGGATTGTAGAGACATGATTGGCCTGAGTCAGAAATCTTGGTTGACAATGAGCAAAGTTTGTCATAGACAGGGTCATAAAATCAAAAGCCTAGAGAAGCTGACAGTGAGCATGAATAAGTTAAGTGAGCCCAGTTAAGACTAAGGTGAACTACAGGGTGCATATCCAGGCCAGAGGGCAAGTCCCACTCCTAGTGCTCTTCTCCATCCTCATGCAGAGCTCCAATATCTAAATCCTTACAGAACAATCAGAAGGATTTTATTTAGAGCTACTAAACAGCCCCAGACGAACAGTCCAGGCCATCTTCCCAAACTGATATTCTAGGATCTTCTGACAGAACAACGGACCTGATCTTCCTAAACAGAAGCCTCAATGAATACAGCTATATCCATGCTGTCTTGACTAGTATAGTGGGATAATAATAGGCTTTGAAGCCGTGGGACTCAGATCCCGGCTCTTCCTCCTCTTGGTTGTGCTCCTTTTAGATATCTTTGAACCTCAACATCTTTAGCTACACTTGGCACATAGTAGGTGTTCAATTAATGTTAGTTCCTTCACACATTTCCATTTATCTTTTTTTTTTTGTAACTTGCCATCAATATTTTAAAATTAAGCCAAGATAGTTAGGCATCTGATTCCTTAGAATCTGAACAATCATGTTAAGTAATGGTCTCCAGTCATTTTATTTATATGATCAGTGAAAACAGCTCTTTTAGAAGTTGTTGAGGGAAGGCTGTATATCATTCCAGTGACAGCAGATTAATTTTGGTCCAGAGATTACTTCACTTCTCCTCAGCATCATTAATCACTTGATCTTGCCATTCTGCGTGCACTTATAATCAAGCTCCAGGATGATTTAAGTGTAAGGAGAGAAAGACCTCAATACTCCTTGCCTAAGAAATTTACTTCATATATGATACATTAAAAATGGTGTATCAGTCAGTGTTCCACCAGAGAAACAGGACAAATATGATATGGAAATGTTTGGAAGGAAGAAATCTTCATCTACAATTCTAAGTTCTTCTGGTTGGTCTTAGAATGAAATTGACCTGACACATTAACAGGAGAGAATCAAACAAAGTTTGAGAACATATATGTGTGAGAGAGACTCAGGCAAACTGAATAACTCACCAAAATGGCTGAAACCTTCTCCTTAAATACCATCTTCAGCTAAAGACAAGAGAAGGTATTGGAGGTAGGGCTGTGGACCTCCAAAAGAGAAAGAAAATTGACATGGAGATGGAAAAGCAAATGTTTTTGGTAAATTAATACTTGCTGGGCCATGTAGAGACAACGGGACACAGATCTCTAGGCCATGTTCCCCCCGCTCACACACACACACCTAGCCCACATTCTTTGCAGGTGTCTCTGGTGATAGTTCCATTCTGGGAACAGGTCCTCTATCTAAATTCTTTTTGTAGCTAAAGGATAAGGTCAAAGTTTCTTCCTGAGTCTTTTTGGGCCTTGGTTGTTATCAGCTCAAAATAATCCACATGCCAAAGAAACAAAGAGACATTTTGGGGTGGCAAATTTTGCACGTATATATATCTGGAGAGAGAGAGAGAGATTTATTGCAAGATATTGTTATTGGCTTACATGATTGTGAGACTGGCTAGGCAAGTAAAACATCTGTAGGGCAGGCCAACAGGAAGGGCAGGCTGGAACTCTTAGGCATGAAGCTGCAGTCCAGAATTTCACTTTCTTCAAGACCTTTTAACTTACTGAATCAGGCACATCCAATCTCCATCAGGAGATTAGCTAGGATAATCTCCTTTACTTAAAATCAACTGATTATTAAAAAATAAAATCAACTGATTATAGAATCAATCACATCTACAAAATATCTACACAGCAACACCTAGATTCATGTTTGAATAACTGAGAATTATAGACTAGTCAAGTTGACACGTAAAACTGACCATCACAAGGGGAGAATCATTAATCATCAGTGATGCTGAGCTCCCTCAATGAGGATGTAAAAGAATTTCCTTCTAAATGTATCCTGCATCCATTTAGCAGTTTGAAGTTAAGTCTGACAAATATATATTTTCTTAGATATGTGGCTTATAGAGAAATCATTTTCTCAACTCGGTACATGACTGGGTCTTTAACATAATTACTCCATTCCAGCCATTCTGGGCTTTGGAAGTTATTACGTTGACTAGCGGATGCAGTGAACAGATGAGGTTTGGTGAACAATTTACAGAATCACATGTGCCCTGACAGGGGAATATGTAAACTGGAACATATCAGGTTTCTCTTATTGAAAGCTAAATCAGAATCATAAACTAAAATCAGCCACATGGTAGTCAAAAAGATGGACAAGTCCTGTCCCCTTCCCCAGAATCAATCAAGGCTACTTTTCTAAGTGACACAATTTTATTATTTTATTTTTTTCCTTAGTGACTCAATTTTTAAATGGACTAAAGCTCTAAATAAGTATCTTTTTAAATCTACATCTCTTGTATGTGGAAGAGCTTCACATTGTACTCTTTTTTTTTTTAATTTTTATTTATTTATTTATTTATTTATGGCTGTGTTGGGTCTTTGTTTCTGTGCGAGGGCTTTCTCTAGTTGCGGCGAGCGGGGGCCACTCTTCATCGCGGTGCGCCGGCCTCTCACTGTCGCGGCCTCTCTTGTTGCGGAGCACAGGCACCAGACGCGCAGGCTCAGTAATTGTGGCTCACGGGCCCAGCCACTCCACGGCATATGGGATCCTCCCAGACCAGGGCTCGAACCCGTGTCCCCTGCATTGGCAGGCAGACTCTCAATCACTGCGCCACCAGGGAAGCCCCACATTGTACTCTTATCTGCCACAGGCAGATACTCTATTTTGCCAAGAGTAAACATTTCTGAAATAATTCAGACCAACCTGGAAGTCTTATGTAGATCAGAGAGCTGTGTCTAAGAAATCAGACAGTTGTTACAACACATCAAGGTTATAATGCCAATTAATTCCAGTGTTGATCCGTTCATCATAATGAGAAATATAAGGGTTTCCTGTACCAATCCTTGTATTAGAGACAGTAAGAGTTCACAGGTAAAGAATGCTGCATTTTATAGATGATGTAATAGACTTGGGTACTGGTGGTGAATCAATATTGGGGATTCGGCTGAGAAAATAAAGGACAAGGTTTACAGGGCAGGAAGTTTCCCTTGTAGTATACATTTGCCCATCTATGACTTTCTCTAGGTAAAAATCAACTAGGCTTAAAAGTAGAAGAAAAGGAGAAAGGGAGGAAGGAGGAGAAGAAGGAGAAGAAGAAGGAAACAAATCAAACCAGTTATCTGGAAGATTCCAGGAGAGAGAGAATAGTCCCTGTGTTGAGGAGCAAGTCTGTGGTTCTCAAAGTGTGGTCCCCAGAACAGGGGCATCAGTATCATCTGAGAACTTGTTACAAATGCAAATTCTTGGCCATACCATTGACCAGCTGAAAGTCTGGGGCTGGGGCACACTAATTTGTCCTTTAACAAGTTCTCCAGGTGATTGTCTCAAGGGTAAGAATCATTGATCTAAGAAATGCTTTCTTCCAGAACTCCCAGAGAGTCTATTTCTTTTGAAGAGACTTTCATCCTTTTGGATCTTGGCCTGAGAATCCTACATTCTACAAATCTATAAAATTGTATTGTCCTTGGTCCTTTTGGCCCTCAAGGAATAACTCTTAATGATTATGTGTTTTTGAGACATTTTGAAACTTTTTAACAACTCCTATTGCTTCCTTGCCCCCAGTGGTAATCAGCCCAGCCCTGCTTCCTGAGCCGAGTCCAGTAGGTTCTCCCCAGGGATATACCCTCTTCCCCAAGGGTCACACCCATTGTTGTATAGGTGATGTATGGGCAGTGGCTGGGAAGCTAAAGCTGCAGAAAAAGGATCTCCTAGAAGGTGGAAGACCAGAAGATTCTCTCCCATTCTTGTTGAAGGAAGGTGAGAGATCAGGGTTTCCTCACCTGTAGATAAAGTAAAAAGGATCCAGAAACACTTGCTGGAGAGTGCAGAGAATAAACAAGTGACACAGGCTTGATGTTAGTAAGTCTGAGGTGAGAGGAGAGCCTCAGAAATTAATGCAGGGGAAGCAAAGTATTGAAAACAGATTCCTCAAGTTGCATGAGGAAAACCAGGCTTTTCACAACCAAGTGAAAACTTGGTCCTGTGGTTTAGAGGGAGGATACTGAGAGCAAAAGATAAGGAAATACATCACAAAATTCTCCACATGGTCACATTGAAAAAGATCACATAATTACCTACTAAATAACACATTAGGTTAGCAAACTTTTTTTGAGCAACTGCTAAATCAGAGCTGCTATTATAGGTGCTAGGGCAACTACGTTTTGAATTTAAAATCTCGTTCAAAGGGACAACCAAAAAAATGATAAATGCTGTATCAGAGGTACTTATAAAATGTTATTGGAACCCAGAGAAATGAGGGATTAATTCTGCATGGGAGAAATGGAGAAGGAGTCACAGAGAAGGTGATATCTGAGGACTTCTAGGTTGAGAAGGTAGTAGAAGGTATTTCAGGAAACAGAATTCATTTCCAAAGCTCCAGAAATAACCAGGCATATGACATATGTGAGAGGCTATGAATTCCTTGAACAGGAGTCAGTTCCTGGTTAGAAAGGTAGATGGAGGCTACATTATAGAGCTTGATATGACATACTGAGAAGGAGTTGCGTGCGTGTATGGAAGCGTGTGTTTCAACCCTGAATTAACCCACAAAGCAGCTTCTAAGAGTTTGAGTTTTAAGCTGTGGGCCTTTGATAGTCATTAAAAGATTATAATGGGGAGGAAGACGATCAGATATGAGTTTAGAAAGGTCTCTCTGACAGTGGTATAGACGATGGCCTGGCGTGGAAGCAGATGGAAGCAGAAGGATGCGATTAAAATGACCTCTGATGGACAATAGATTGCAGGAGGCAAGTAGGGGGGGGGAGTGAGGCAAGGAAGGGGGGTGTGGAGGCCACTTAGCCCTCACCTGTCACCTCTGTCTCTCACCCTCCGTGTCCTTCACCTTTGTTCCCATTCCCTTCCCCGCCCACCCCACCTCTCCATTCCCCTTCCTTCCTCTCCCTTTCTCTTAATCTGCCCCCTTTATTCCTTTGTCTATTCTATTTCTCTTGTTTCCACATCTTCCTTTCTCTTCTATCCTTGTATTCAGTAACATCTTCTAAAATTCTTGTTTCTTTCAGAAGAGCTCTTCCAGTCCCCTTCATACAATAGCCCTCACTCATTTCTTAATCCAGAGAATCTCTCTCCCCCTTCTCTTGTCTCAGCACTCACACCATATATCCCATTACCTGATCCAGTAAGAGACCGCCTACATCAATGAGGGAGGCACTCCCTATAGCTGTTCACCCACCCAGCAGTCAACACCACATGTTTTTTGAATATTGACTGTTAGCAAAGATGGGCACTGCAGGGTAGAAATAAATTATAAGATACATATTTATACCTCTGGAGTTTAGAGTTGAATTTTGGAGGGAAAAACATAGACGCATGAAAAGTTAATTGACATTATGATGTGTTCACTCTTGCATGAAAAATGATTGGTACAAAAATGTATTAGAGATTCGAGGAAGGGAGGGTGTCTTTAGAGCAGGAGACTACACAGAGGAGAGTGATTACCATTTATTATTCCAGACACTGTTCTGGGAAACTTATGTGTTATTTTACTTAATCCTCTAGACAATTCTATAAAGAAAACATTTTTTTAAACATCTTTATTGGAGTATAATTGCTTTACAATGGTGTGTTAGTTTCTGCTTTATAACAAAGTGAATCAGTTATACATATGTTTCCATATCTCTTCCCTCTTGCATCTCCCTCCCTCCCACTCTCCCTATCCCACCCCTCTAGGTGGTCACAAAGCACCGAGCTGATCTCCCTGTGCTATGTGGCTGCTTCCCACTAGCTATCTATTTTACATTTGGTAGTGTATATATGTCCATGCCACTCTCTCACTTTGTCCCAGCTTACCCTTCCCCTTCCCCATATCCTCAAGTCCATTGTCTAGTAGTTCTGCATCTTTATTCCTGTCTTGCCCCTAGGTTCTTCATGACCATTTTTTTTTTGTAAGAAAACATTTTTATTCCCACCTTACAAATGTGGAAACTGAGATTCAGAGAGATGAAGTAATTTCCTCAGGGTCAAATCTCAAGGAAATAGAAATTTGACTGCAGGTCTGTTGGACCCCAAGAGTCTTCCCATCACTATATTACACTGAATCTTTGAAAGCCAGGGTGCGTGTGTTTCTGGATGGCTTTAAGATATCTCATGAATGTATATTCCAGCAGCAACTAGTGAACTCTCCAGAGACAAGGCCATTTAATCAGAACTGATATTATGATATTATCAATGTCCATCATCTAGACCTGGACATATCAATTTGAGTCTCTGAGAACTAATGCATCTCTGTCTGTGGTTTGTGTTCTTTACGTGTATGGAGAAGACACCACGGAATCAGGGAACCTCACATGGGTGTTGGAATTTGTATTCCTGGGACTCCTACAGACTCAGGAGCTCCATCTTTTCTTGTTTCTGGTGTTCCTGTTTGTCTACACCACCAGTGTCATAGGAAACCTCCTCATCATGATCATGGTGAGCTCTGATTCCCGGCTCCACACACCCATGTATTTTCTACTCTGAAACCTGGCTGTCATAGACCTCTGCTATTCCCCAGTCACTTCCCCAAAGATACTGGTGAATTTCCTCACTGAGAAGAAGACCATCTACTACCAGGGCTGCATGGCTCAGGTCTTCTTCTTTCACTTTCTGGGAGGTGCCATGGTCTTCTTCATTTCAGTGATGGCCTATGACCACCTTGTTGCCATCTCCCGGCCCCTCCACTATGTCACCATCATGAACATTCAGCTCTGTGTGGGGTTGGCGGTGGCTAGCTGTGTGGGAGGCTTCATACATTCCATTTACCAACGGGCTCTGATGCTCTCACTGTCTTTCTGTGGCCCAAATGTCCTAGGTAATTTCTACTGTGATGTTCCACAAGTACTGAGACTTGCCTGCACTGACACTTCTGTCTTAGAGTTCCTCATGCAATAGTGGGTTGCTGGATGTCATCAGGTTCCTTTTTCTCCTGATCTCCTCAGTCATCCTGGTGATGCTGAGGTCCCACTCGGGGCAGGTGAGGAGGAAGGCAGCTTCCATCTGCACCACCCACATTGTCGTGGTGTCTACAGTCTCTGTTCCAAGCATTTACGTCTATGCCCGGCCCTTCACCTCCTTCTCCGTGGACAAGGCTGTGTCCATCAGCCACAGGGTCATGACCCCCATGCTCAACCCCATGATCTACACCCTGAGGAACCAGGAGATGCAGGCAGCAGTGAAGATATTAAGGAGGCATCCGGTGGGTGAGTCATTTCTCTTAGGCTTTGTTTTCCATTCATAAAGTGGAGAGTGAGCTGCTGTATCTGCCCTGTTCATTACTTGTGGATGTGTTGTGAGGATTATCATGGAGGTGAATGCGTAGTGAACCTAAGTAGCCTACTCGGATTTTTAGGAAAATGGATAATATCCTTATTTTTGTTTTTGATGGTGATTTGAACACTCCTATGACAATGAGATGTGTTGTCATGGAAACATTCTGGAAACCCACACCCTCCTTTCTGCCTTCTTGGTGGATAGTTTCCTCTTAGGATGATAGCTTTTCCCCAGAAGAGCAGTTCTGTTTTCTGTATTTTGACCTCTTTTCCCAGTTCCCCATTTTGGTGTGAGTCTGGATTGTTGGAAACTGCACAATATTTAGAATCTTAAGCCTTAAATTAGAGATTCTAACACATCACTTAACAAATGAATGACATTGAATGAGACACCTGGCCTCTCTTGGCCTCATGACATCTTCCTCAACACATTTGTTAAACTTGATATCTGACCCAAGCCTCCCAGCTTTATTGCTAGAACCAAATCCAAAACTTGTGAGAAAATATTTAGAGAACAGTATAACTATATTTTATCTAATTTTCAAGTTTGAAATCATCATGAATGTTCAGTTTTTTTGCTTTACAATTTAATAAGGTATAATAATTATAACAAGCAAAAGATTACATGTAAAATGCCTCTAAGTTATAAAAGACTATATTGCATTGTATGAACATTCATGTATATACTACTCAGTTCAAGAACCAGAAGTTACCAATAACTTGTAGCTACCTATAGGGGCTCTCCATCACATCACTTCTCCCCAGATGAAACCAATTTCTTGAATTTGGTGTTTATCATTCCATTGCTTATAAAAAGAGTTTCATCACATTTTAACATAATCAGTATATTGTTTTGGTTTTTTTTGAGCTTTATACAAATAAAATACTGCACATAATATTCTGAAATTTGCTTTTTTTCACTCAACATTATGTTTTTAAATGCCCATATTGTTTTGTTTGGCTGAAGTTCATTCATTTGCACTGCTGTGTGATATTCCATTGTGAGACAAAGCTTATTTGGATTGTTCCCAGATTCCGCTCTTTTGAATATTCTTCTACTTGTCTCCAGTTGTTATGTTGAGGAGCTATAAGTTATATACCTTGAGATGGAATTGCTGACTCATGAGATCTTCAAAGATGTACCTTTACATAGTAGCGCCAAATTGTTTTCCAAAGTTGTTGTACCAAATTACATGGTCATCAGCAGCGCTGAAGTGTTCCCATTGATTCACATCCTCCTAACAGCTGATATTGTCTGACTTGTTAATTATTGCCACTTAAGTGAGTAAAAAATGGTATTTCACTGTAGTCTTGATTTGCATTTCTCTAACATTGCTTTCCATATTTTTATTGCCTTCAGGTTTCCCATGAATGTCTTTTGTTTGCTTTTCTACTGGCTTTTCCTTTTTAATATAGGAGTTCTTATATAATTTGGTTACTGGTCTATTGTCAGTATTTATTATAATACGATCTATATTTATTATAATTCCTGCTCCCATTTTATAGTTTGTCTCCTTTATTTTTGGTGTTAGTTTTCATGTAGTCAGGTTTATCAATCTTTCATTTTAGTATTAGTTTTATTGAGATTTAATTTTTAAAAATTGCTTCTTACTCAGAGGACAGAAATACATATTTTCTTCTCTCAAAGGATGTTAATTGTATAAACTTTTCTTCTGTTTCCTATGTCTTTTGGGTTTTTTTCTCATTCATTTTTCTATTTATTTTGTTTTTCCCATTTGTATTAGTAGCCATCCTTAAACTCCTTTTGATCCTTGGCTATCTACATTTAAGAGCAAGGTAATAAAATACTAATTGGTACCTTGATGTATTGAAGCTTTTAGACTTTACCTTAGGGGTTCTGGAGGAAATCAGCTGTTTACTGGAGGGCCCTCAAATGCCAATACCTTGAGGTCTATTTTTCTAGAGTTGTTGTTTTGGCAAAGAAAAATCTTGATTTCCGGTCTTTGGCTTAGATGCTCAAATTTTGTGCTGGGGT